>NC_080190.1:121419190-122039190 GCF_030028045.1 Hippopotamus amphibius kiboko | reverse complement strand
CCGTGTGCCACAATTATTGAGCCTGTGTTCTAGGGCCCATGAGCCACAACTATTGAGCCCATGTGCCGCAGCTACTGATGCTCATGTGCCTAGAGCCCGTGCCCCGCAACAAGAGAAGCCACTGTAATGAGAAGCCTGCGCACCACAATGAAGAGTAGCCCCACTCTCAGCAACTAGAGAAAGCCCGTGTGCAGCAACGAAGACCCAATGCAGCCAATAAATACATAAAATAAATAAATTAATTTAAAATTAATTAATTAATTAATTTAAAAAAGAACTGTTTTCTAACTTTACATCTGGAATAGTGAGAGATGATGGCGCATATGCAAATTGGTAAAAACAGTCTCTCCATCTGTACTTGGTGATTTAAGTTTTTAAAAAATAGAATAAACAAAACAAAAAATACATACCCTGCAAAACAAAGACTTTTTACTGAAATTGTCTGGTTTAATCTTCAAAATATTTAATTCTTTTGTACTCTGTAAAATGTCTAGTTGGAGGCAAAATTATTGTTAAGTTTTGGAAAGGTCAACCTTTAAGCACAGGTCCATTTACTTACATTGGGAAACTAGGTCTCAGTGTCGAAGATGCCCAGGAAGCTTATGGACTCAAATGGTTCTGAAAAAGGTTAATAACCCTCTTTCCTCATTACTAAAAAAGACACAGGCAGGGCATTTCACACACCGCAAGGTGCAGCTAGCGGTCTGAATTGTCAGCTCAGATAACGAAGCACCTCTGCTTTCATCCCATGTTGCTAACATTCTACAGAGATGTTTGTTGTGATGAAATTGATTGCCAGCACACTTGGCAATCTAAATTGCATTAGCTGTTCCATCTTTTTTAATTCCATTAACCACAATGAATGCAATCTTTGGAAGCCCTACCTCAGGAACTCAGGACCTGGTGCTGTGGGACTAGCTCAGGCTTTATGGTCAAGGTGCCTTGTTCTGTGGATCTAATTCACACCCAGAGCAGCAACTCAGCTTCTAAAGTGTAAGCGTATGCCCTGAGCTGGATTCCAAAATTGGAAGCATTTTTTTAAATGCTCTTATTTCCTGATATTTAGTAGCATTGACATACATACACTACCAAATGTAAAATAGATAGCTAGAGGGAAGCTGCTGTATAAAACAGGGAGATCAACTCGATGATGGGTGATGACTTAGAGGGATGGGATGGGGAGGGTGGGAGGGAGTCACGGGAGGGAGGGGATATGGGGATATATGTATAAATACAGCTGATTCACTTTGTTGTACAGCAAAAACTGGCACAACAGTGTAAAGCAATTATATTCCAATAAAGAGCTTTAAAAAAAAAACTAAAAAAAATATGTTCATCTGCTGAAAAGGAGGACTTCAATTAGGGGGATCAACTAGCCCATCAATGAGCAAGTGTCTGTCCCTGGGACCTACTTTGTGGGTCCCAGGATGAAGTAAGGAGCTAGTTATGAAATCTGCAAAAAGGAGCCACAGCTGTGGGATGTTGTCAGACTTCGGAGGATTTCAGCGAGCCCCGTCTTGGAAGAGCCTTTGAAATCCTTTTCCAACCCCTTCCTACACAGCTTCGATCACCCAGAAAGTTCAGTTATTGTCAGTGGAGAGGGCTGGAGTGGAAGAGCAGAGAATGAGGATAAAGAGAGACACTTTGTAGGGCTCATTGGAACTGAAGCCTTGGTTCCCTTGACCACGAAGAATCCCAGCTCCTTCACTGTCCAGGCTGCAAATGCTCTGGTGCCGTGTCAGAGGTCATATAATTGTAACTCGAAAAAGACAGGCCTGATGCATGACTTCTCAGTGGTGGGGTCCCAGGGGAAAAGGGAGGCAAGGGGAACAGAGGAAATCTATCAGCTGGTGCTTCAGTCCCTCCACTAGCTGGTGCTTCAGTGCGAGAGAAGAAGCAGGCTACTCTAGGAGGCAGCCCTGCTGGTCCCATCTAGACTGTGATGCCTGCTGATCCGTGTGTGTTTCTCTCTTTCCACCCAGGACAGCTTTCCTGCCCGCTTCGGAGGAGTCCATTTTGTCAACCAGCCCTGGTACATCCATGCCCTGTACACGCTCATCAAGCCCTTCCTTAAAGACAAGACCAGGAAACGGGTAATGAAAACAAAAACCTGAAGGGGGGAGGAATTCAGAGGGACAACTGCAAAGCCCTTCCTCATAATCTCTCTCTGCCCCCCTCACTCTTTATTTTTCATTGTGTTTTTTCTGCTTTTCTGCAGTTCCTGAGCTTTTGAGCCTCAGCTGGAGTTTGCAAATGGCCTGGATCTAATCAATAATTCAATAGAATGGGGTTATTTTAGAGCCCCGGTGACAAACCAAAGGAAACGTTGAAGGCATGCAAATGCCAGATGCCCCTTTTACTGTAAATGCTTGTGGGAGATATGGGGTCAAGCAGCTTCCTGCTCATGGAATATTTTAAGAGCCAGCATTTTGTCCTGAGAATGTATTATCGCCATGAAGAATGTTGATGATTTGTATTTTTTCCCGTGGCTCTTGGGTCATAGCTGCCAACTCCATCACCTTTGGGGCTGGGAAAGCATCCTTCACTGGAAATGACAATGCTCGTAGGAAGAAGGCTTTTAAGATCTTGATTGCATCAGATGGTGACACTTGGCAAGCCAGCATCCTCCATCAGAGCTGGGGTTTTTTCACGGCGTTCTGATGAGCTGAGAAACCAAACATTCTTTAACCACTCAGAAGCTCAGTCTCCTCATTTATAAAATGGAAAAACTGACACCATGTCATAGAGTGGTTTGGGGTAACTTAATGAGACCGAGAGCATGAAGCCATTCATGTAGTAGAGATTCCTCGACACTTACTTTTTCCCATTTAGCTCTCTTTTCTTGTAAGCTTTCTGATTTCAGCTATTGCCTGACTCGGGGACACCACATCTTGAGGGGACCAGGATCAGTCTTACAGCACCTTACATAGGCTTCCATGCCCCAGAGACCCCCTGCTGGGGAAGAGCTCTGAGTCTTCCAGGGGGGAATGATTATGTGAGCAATCCCCACCCCCCAACACACTCTGCAGGTGTCCAATTCCTAAACCTCAGATGCTTCCAGACCTTTAGGAAACACTGAAGTAGGGTATGGGATATGGGGTAATTCCCCGGTCCCCAAATGAATGTGGAACTGGGAACTAGAATTCACCAGCCTGCAGAGGCAGAGACAGCCTGGAACAACCTGCCGTCTTCCTGGGGCTCAGGATGGTGATAAGGGCAGAGAAATGCCCTAGACTGTTCCCTATATGGCTTCATGCTTCCACTGGCTTCATTTTCTACTCAGGAAGGAGCCAGTGGGGACTCCTCCCACAAAGCAATTGACACCTGTGCTGTGTCATTGAAGGGGGTTTCTGGAGCTCTGGGTGCAGAATAGAATCTGACAGGTGGGGATTCCATCTCCTACCTGCTGAATTCCTCCACCCCACAGGACCCCCGAGAGAGGGTCAATTTCAACAGTGCTCCTTTTCCTCTAAGAACTGGAAGTGTTTGGTGGGTGGGTTACCAGTATTTTACTCCAGCTTTTCCATGTTTCAAATACTACAATTCCTCCAATGACACATTTTGCAAAAGCCAGGATATGTGAGTTTCTTAAAAAAAAATTCTTGTTAGAATTCAGTCATACCCAACAATCCAGTGTCAGAAAATGTACATTGTTTTCTAAAGTGCTACAATATTCTTGTGAAGAATTTTAGCTCTTATCTTCTTGTCCCCTTCCTCTTTAAATGATGTCATCGCACCATAAGTTAAAATCAGTACCACAGAACAAAGTAGCAAGTATTTATTATATACTTACATAGTAAATTACATTATACAGGCACCTTGGAGATATTGCAGGTTTGGTTCCAGACCACTGCAAAAAGGCAGGTATTGTGATAAAGCAAGTCACGTGAGTTTTTGGTTTCCCATTGAATCTAAAAGTTACGTTTACACTAGACTGTAATCTACTAGGTGTATATTAGCATTATGTCTAAAAAATGTTGATACATTAATTAAAAATACAAAACAAACAAAAAAGCCCAGTTGCAGTATTAACATCAAAGATCACTGATCATAGATCACCATAACAGATATAATAATAAGAAAAAGTTTGAAATACTGAGAGAATTATCAAAAGGTGATGCAGAAATACAAGGTGAGCAATTGCTGTTAGAGAAATGGCACCAACAGACTTGCTCAACATAGGGTTGCACAAACCTCCGATTTATAAAAAGCATAGTATCTCTGAAGTGCAATGAAGCAGAGCACAATAAACAAGGGATGCCTGTAGTATGCAGCATATTGCATAATATCATGCTTACATGGTATATTATTATACTATATGCAAGTATTTTAAAAATCACATTTACATTTCATCATGGTTAAGTAAGGTGTGTATGTGTGTGTGCGCATGTGTCTGTGCGTGTGTAATTGATGGCCCTATACTTGGGTACAATTTATGTGCATCGAGCCTGTAACGTGAAGGAAGAAGTGTGGGCACCAATGTCATTAAACAGATGATTTTCAATAAACTTTCAGGAGTTAATTCCTAAATCTCAGGCAATGGTATTATCAACTTGTGGCTTATCCACTTTATGGATTTGTTTGAAAATGTTGTGATTTGGGGTGTTTTCTCCCCTGCTTGACTAATTTCCATCACCATCCATTATATGCTTAGAAGACACAAACTTGTTTGCTAAGAGTACTGGCAAATCCAGACAAAAATAGAAAATTGTTGCAAAAATATCTCACAATAAATTCTCAGGTCCCAGCTTTCGGTTTCATTGACTAAGAATTGATTGAGCTTTTAGCTTGTGCCCACACCCCCGGGGAGCTAGAAGAATATTGAAAGAGTAAGAAAACACTGTCCCTTTTCCTGAGCATTCTGCTCTTCCTATGGGGAAGCAAGACAAGAATGAACACATCAGAAAAAAATAGAAGTCATCACACAATGAAGAGTTAACTTGGGGGAGGAGAGAGAACCAGAGTGGGCAGGTGCTACTGGGACAGATTGAGGAAGAATTTGCCACTTGGTGTAGGCCTGGGAAGGATGGGAGGGTTCAGGGCGGCCAGCGGGTGCCCCAGGGGAGCACAGAGCCATGTGGAGATGTGTGTGCGGCATGGCTGGGGGCTTGGATGGTCTGCACCCTACTCTTTTCAACAGCAGGGATACTTAAGAGAGGACTGTATGCGTAAATTTGGGCCATGGCCAAATAATACCCAATTTGTTCATGAAAGGGCTATTAATTCAGCCCCTTTTCTGAGCAATAAATTGACATTTTATGAAGACTGAGCTACACACACAAAATTGAACCCCTCTTTAAACCCCGTGACCCCCAGGAGTGTACCCACTTTGTCATTGCTGGATGGTGTATCAGATTCAACGGCTGGTCATATGCTTTGGATTTTGTTTACTGCTAATTATTTTTTCTTTCCAGATTTTCCTGCATGGAAACAACTTAAACAGCCTCCACCAGCTAATACATCCTGAATTTTTGCCATCTGAATTTGGAGGAACCCTTCCTCCTTATGACATGGGAACTTGGGCCCGGACGTTACTCGGTCCTGACTACAGTGATGAAAATGACTATACTCACACTTCCTATAATGCGATGCATGTGAAACACACATCCTCCAAGCTGGAGAGAGAGTCCTCACCCAAGCCGATGAAGAGGTAAGGCCCGGGTTAGCAGAGCCTCCCAGTTAGAGGTCGATATACGTTTTTGATTTGGGCCTATTGTGGGTTCAGTAATTGAAGACCTTTATGGGCACAGAACTTGAATAAAATAAATTGCAATACATTCTCAGCTGATTTCACCAGAATTGAAAGTAAATGGGGCTTGGCTGGCTCAGAAATACAGTTGTCCCCATTGTATGAAAGAGGCAGTAAAAAGCTTGGACCTCATTCATGTTGGGATTACAGTCCTAGTCTGTAGGGAGTCTGTTAATTCACACAGAATGAAATGTGGCACCTTTGAGATACATTGAATGAAAAAGCAACCTGCTAGAAAACGTTCCTATCATTGATGCATTTGGAACCATTTACTGAGCATTTACTTGGCCACAGGCACTGATTAGGCACTGGGAGTACAAAAATGCATAAAGACATAAAAAAGAAAGAAAAAAACAAACAGAGAAGAGGGCCTTGGGAAAATCTGCCAAACAAGACTTCTAGCAAAACTATTTCTAATGCGGGTGACATTCAAGCTGGACTCTGAAGGGTGAAAACCAGCAGTCCAGGCTTCAAAAGGAGGAAAAGACAAAAGAGAGGCATGGAGGCAGTGGAGCGATGGGATATTCTAGTATGACAAAGAGGTGTGTGAGGGTCGGGGGCGAGAGCGGGAATAAAGTTACAAAGACAAGCGGATCCAGGTGGGGAAGGACATTGCACACTGTATTCAGTGCAGGGCCATGGAAATTGATGTACAAATAATGTACAAGTACTTTCTCATTATCAACAGTAAAGCCTTATTTTACGCCTTCAATCACTATTCCCCAATCCCAATCCCAATCCCTCCCCAAAGGAGGGATCAAACTGAGATGGACCCTTCCATTCTCTTTTCCATATATGACACACATCTACACACATCCAGAGAAAATATCTAATATTGTGTATTGTGTAGCTGTAACAAAGTCCCATAGACTAAGACAGAGTAGATGCCTTAAATAATAGAAATTTATTTTCTCATACTCCTGGAGGCTAGAAGTTCAAGATCACGGTGTCTGCAGGGTTGGTGTCTTCCAAGGCCTCTCTCTTTGGCTTGTAGATGGCCATCTTCTCTCTGCGTCTTCACATGGACTCTTCTTCTGTGTCTATCTGTATCCTAATCTCCTCTTCTTCTAGGGACACCAGTCATATTGGCTTAGGGCCCACCTCATTTTATCTTAATTACCTCTTTAAGGATGCTATCTCCAAATATAGGCGCAGTCTGTGGTACTGGGGGGTTAGGACTTCAATATATGAATTTGAGGAGGGGACACAGCTCATCTCATAACATGTTGTTATGTAACCTCTTTCCATGTCAGTAAATCTAGGCATATCTCCTGTTTTTGTGCTGCATAGTGTTCTAGAACATGGATATACCACAGTGTCGTGACTTCCCTGTTGATGGGCACTTGGGTTTTTCTGAGTTTTATCTCTGCTCTAAACAGGGCTCAATGAAGCTTTTTGATGTGCCTCCTTCATTCTCAGGAGAAAGTTCCTCTGGGTAGACGTGGAGCCCTGAAGCTGCTGGGTCAGAGGACGGTGCTCCTTAAATTATAGTCCACGCTGCCTAGACACCCTCCAAAATGAGCCTACTACCACCAGGAATGTGTGAGAATCTCCCTCCCAGACCTGTGAAAAGTGCTTGATACTATCAGACATGAATTTTTTTCCCTCCCAAGATATAACTGACATCCAGCACTGAATAAGTTTAAAGTGCACAACATAATGATTTGACTTACATGCATGATGAAATGATTATCACAAGAAGCTTAGTGAACATCTATCATTTCATATAGATGTAAAATTAAAGAAATAGAAAAAAAATTTTGTTTCAAGTAATGAGAACTCAAGATTTACTCTTAACAACTTTCATATATAACATAACAGCAGTTTTAATTATATTAATCACATTTTACATATATTATATCCTTAGTACTTATTTATCTCCTAATTGGAAGTTTATACCTCTTGACCACCTTCACCCAACTTCCCTTCCCCCTACCCCCTACCCCAGTAACCATAAATCTGGTCTCCTTTTCTATGAGGTTGTTTGGTTTTGAGTTCAGTTTTAATAATAATCCTAATGGTGGAACAACAGTACGTATTTTTGTTTTCATTTGTATTTTCCCACCAGACATAGCTAAGCACAGTTACAGTCTGGGTTTTGTAAGGATCGTGGAATTAGCAGAGAAAAGGAGACTAGAAGCCATCAGCAGCCTGATGTGTGGGCTCAGGTGGGAAGACGAAGGCCAGAACTGATGCTGAGGTGGTGGAAGAACGGCTGAATTCTGGAGACTTGTGGGGAGGGAGAAGTGTCACTGTCGAAGTCTCCTGTGGGTACCCGGGCTCATGCTGATGTCCTGAACCATCTGGGAGAAGGCAAAGCTCACAGATGAATGTCTGGAAAACCTCTCTGCTGGGATGGGAGGGGCCAGGAAATTCATTTACTCCCCAGGTTACTAGTCACGTTCTCTGGGAAGTGGTGGTCATGGTGGCTGAGAGGTTGGCTTTGTGCCTCTACAGGGAAGGGACTGATCTTAGCGGCCCGGGTCCTGAGCTAATCTCAGTCCAGATGACAACACAGTGAAAACTATAATAATGACTCACACTGTTGCCCCTGTTCTGAGCCCTTTAGCTCACAAAACTCTTTAAATCCTCACCACCATTGTATGAGAAAGGTATTGTCATTATTCTTATTTTACAAATGAGGAAACCAAGACACAGAGAAGTTAAGCAAGTGCCCTAGATCACACAGCTAGTAAGTGGCCAAGCTGGGACTCAGACCCAGGCATGTTGGCCCCGCGCTCTGGGTTCATGTCCTCTATAAGATATGGCATGCTGCCTGCTTTTCCTTGTACTTTCTATCCTCAGAAGGGCCAGCCTTCTCTCCCCAACCCCCCATGGACAGGAATAGTGACATCTCATGCAGCCTGTCCCTACCCTGTCTCTTTTGGGTATGACCATCATACCTTCATATGTGTCTGAACTTCCAAAGTCAAGTGGCATGAAATAGGCATTTGCCACTCTTTCCCCAGATGATCTGTCACAGAGTTACCTCTCTTTTAGGTGACTAGACATGTCCTGATTCCAAGTCCCACCTCTGAATTAATGTGGAGGATCAGAGGAGGTGACACCCTTCCTTATTGGCCAGAGAACCCTGGAGGGTAAAGCCTTTCTCTAACTCTTGTTCACCTCACTCCCTTCCCAAGAATTCAACTCAATGTCTAACACACAGTAGCCAGACATGCTCTATGTGCTCGCTGCATTTAAATGAATTAATGTTGAGTGAAAACTACTACCTCCCAAACCCATCCTTGGTGCACTTGCCCAGTTGCTTCAACCAAACTGTCAGCTCCCAGCTGGAAAAAGCTAATTCTCCTGCTTTGCTAAGACTTTCCTGGATCTTGCCTCGTAGGATCTCATAGGGAAGGTAAAATGTGCACAGATAATTATATTTCAGTGCAGAATGGGAGGGGTGCTATAAAGTTGGTGTTGGAACCTGCTGCAACGCTCTGAGGAAGCATTCACTAATTTCAACCAGGAAGACTCAGAGGAGCCTTCATGGAGGAAGGCAGAGCTGACCGGGGTTTTGGAGAAGGTAAAATATCAGAGTCAACATCCAAGACTATGCCAGAGTAGCTAGCAGTTGCACATGTATCTCATCACCCCACCAGCTCTGCTGTCCTTGGCGTGCTTGAGCCTCGCACAGGGGTTTCAGGCAGCAGCAGTGAGAAGCCTGGTCCCCAAGGAAGGACACCCCTGCTGTTGGACTGTGCCTGCCATCAGGTGCCTCACAGACAGAGGTCTGCGATGATTGAGAAGATTACAGGGACAGAACAGCCACCATTCAGAGTATCTTTTGACCCCTCAGGATGCAGAGCGGATGGGAAAATTGGAAACAGAATTGGAGGAGACGTTAAAGGTCATCTTTTCCAGCCCCCCGCCCCAACCCCACATGGTGGCCTGTTCTCCAGCACAGGCTGTCAGGCCGCCCCAAGTTGCACCGCCTAGAGCCAAGCAGAGCCGGCAGCTTCTGGGTCAGCGTGTGCCCTGCTGCGTGGCTTCGGGAAGTGCCTCCTTATTCTGAGCCCCGTGGCCTGGGTCTGACCCCTGGAAGTGCACGGTCACTTCCAGTGGGTAGACGATGCCCATAGTCCTAATCCTGCCACAGTTTCCAGCAGTCTTCAGGCCCATTTGCAATCAAATGGGCTTTTGTGACTGTCCCTGGGACCTAATCACTCTTCATAATGCAGTTTAGGAGCACAAATGACCTCTGAGTTCCCGGCGGCTCGGAGCAATGCCTTCTGGCACACGCGTAGAGTAACATCCGAGATGTATGAAGTTCTCAATGAAGGAGAGGTTCTAACAGCTCTTTTTTATCTCCCAGGTAATTTTGGTTCAACCCTTAAGCAGAAAAACTTTTAAAAATCATTAGTTTAGATGAAAATCTCTACACCAATTATTTCTATATTGATCTGTTCTTTGATATAATAATGCCTTTGTGGGCTGAGTGTGTGACATTTTCTGCTCCGATACTAGATGACCCCAAGTTTTCTATTTTTAACTTCTTGTTTCTGCTTTTTATTTTAGTTTTTATAGCCTATGTCCTTGCTCTCAGGCCATTGGCTGTCACTTTCTGTTCTTGGGACTGTATAGGTCTGAAGCACCTCACTTCCTCTTAATTTGCTACTGGAATATGTTTTAGATCTGGAAAGTAGGTAGCCAAAGTTTTTCATACTGTTCAACAAATAACAGTAAATAGGCTTTATTAGGCTCTATGTAAATTAGGACTATGACAAAACTCCAACTGCACTGCTTTAAACAACAAGGAAAATGTATTATTTCACATAATGAGAATTTACAGTGTAAGGTGGCTACAGGAATGTTCATTCCAGTGGCTCAGTGGTTGCCACCAGAACCCAGGTCCTTACCTCTGCTTCCACATGAGTGGAGACTTCTCAGGCAGGAGTCCATCCCGATTCACACAGGGAGGGTGACGCCCAAACTGAAGGAGCTTTTGCTGCCTGGGAAGGTGGAGGGAATGGTTTAGAGTGGGAACCGGCAGCCCTGCTTCAGGTTTGGGAGGGCAGGCCTGGAATTTCTGCCCCACGAAGCAAGTGCATGGTCTTTTAATCAGTGCATTGATTTTGTGACATCTCTTTCAGTTATGAGACGTGGTTTATTCATTGCTTTCTGGTTCTAGCCTTATCTCTGATAAAGTAATTAAAATGGCTACAGATATCATGAAAAGAGCACACACATACACACGGAGAGAAACTCAATATTTTGAAGTCACTACTAGTAGATGAGGAGTCATTTTTGGAAAGGTTTTTTTTCAAAATATATTTGTATATATTATACGTGTGTACATCTATACATACACTTGTACATATCTGATACTATATATTTTGTGTTTAAGTACAAATGGATATATGTATATGTTGAAACATATACAGACATGTATACATACACACGCATATATAAATTTTTTTAACTTTCTGGTGATAAACCTTACGTGTATTTTATCCTAAGATCTTGATTCCGAGTAAGGAACTGGAGCCTTTCCCTGGAGCTGGAGCCGTGCTCATGCAGGATGTTCGTGCAGAGGGGGGCGGTTTGGAACAGGGCTGCTCAGATCCAGCGCTGAGAAGGCAAGGCTACCACCAGCTCCGCTGCCACTCGGGAGAGAGAAACAATTGCTCTCGGATGCATTGTTTCATGACTCCACTGGTTTCTCCCAATCTTAGTTGGCCCTGATGGCAGCTGTTGACAATGGAGTTGATGATCTCAAAGAAATAAAGAGCAACTTTCGCTGCATCTCTGGGCAAAAGGTAAAGGGAGGCCTCTGAAAAGCTAGGCTTTGCGCCATTTCTGAACCCATCACTCAGGCAAGGCGAGTGTGTGTCTGAGTTTCCAGGCCGGAGGCATGTGGTCGCTCTGGTGAAGGGCAGGGTGCAATCCCAGACTAACCGGGATTGTTACAGAAAGAGGAAGGGGGGCAGATCAGATCAAACCTGTGTGTCCCCTCCATACCGGAAGGGCAGGTGGTCTGTGTCAGGGCGGCCAGGGAGAGAAAGCGTCTATTTTAGGCCACCCTCTACTGATCTCAAGTAGGTTCCTCTTGGCTAAACTACTGTAGACAGCTTCTGTTTGCAGGATAAACACCTGCCACAAAATACATTTTATCACTCTCATTATCAGGGACTTAGGAGATGTTAGAGCTGGAGGAGGTCTTTAGAGGTCATCTGGAGGTCATCAGTTGTCCCCCACATGGTTTTTGTTTGTTTTTATAAATTTATTTATTTATTTATTTTATTGCCTGTGTTGGGTCTTTGTTGCTGCACTCGGGTTTTCTCTAGTTGTGGCAAGTGGGGGCTTCTCTTCATTGTGGTGTGCGGGCTCCTCACTGTGGTGGCTTCTCTTGTTGCAGAGCATGGGCTCTAGATGCGTGGGCTTCAGTAGTTGCAGCACATGGGCTCAATAGTTGTGGCTCATGGGCTCTAGAGCACAGGCTCAATAGTTGTGGTGCATGGGCTTAGTTGCTCCGTGGCATATGGTATCTTCCTGGGGCAGGGATCGAACCGGTGTCCCCTGCATTGGCAGGCAGATTCTTAACCACTGCACCACCTACAAAGTTCCATCCCACATGGTTTTGTATGTAACTCAACATATATATGTTGAGTTATTAGAACATTACATTTATTAAGTAATAACAAATTCATGTTGCCACGATGGAATCAGTGTTATTTATGAGACTCTCGTAAGATATTTAATTTTAATAAAAACAAAGTTATTCAATGTTTAACTTAAATTTTAGTCTTACACTTTGTGGACTACCAACCACAGTGTAAAGATATCCACCCCACCCCCTTGCCCATTGCTGCTTAGGTGGAATAGCTGGAAATCAAGCTCAGCCTCTGAACTTTGAGTCGAGATTTTTTGTTCAACCACACTGCTAGCTTCTGCCAAAAGCATGGTGTCTTGCATATGGCAGGCACTCCATACATACTTAATATTTTTTAGTTAAAAATATATAAGTGCATGGTACACAGTTGTCCTTTTTTCCACTGGTACTAGATTTTAAAAATATCTTCCTTTGTCTAATTATGATAGTCAAGGTCCTGAGAAGTCCTGCAGGGCAAAAAGCTGCATCACCAAAGGTATTTTATCAGAGGATGCTTTCTGAGTAGAGCAGCTGTTAACATCTCACAGTATATTCATCTCCCAGAGGCTAGAGAATGGAAAACACTGCCCCAGTATTTGAAAGAGAAAGTCAGGGAGCTGATTTAAGTTCATGGGACCAGGCTGAACTCTGATTCACAATTTTCATCCTCTTTGTTTCCTGGGGATCCCCTCACAGTGCACTCAGATGTATCTGCATTTTGATCTGCATTTGGCATCCCTGCTATCCAAGGGAAGGGATGATGATGATAGTGGTGATTTGAATGTACTGTCTGGGATTCCAGTCTCATTCGGTTCATTAATTTTCCAAATAAACATTTGTGTCTCCACCCTTAAAGAGGAACTCCTAGCCTGATGATGATGGAGCTGTGGCTGCTTCTCAAAAGCCTGGAAATTACCATGGTTAGAAAAGCACATTCTCTCTTTCCTTGTATAGCGAGTGAGTTGAATGGGGCTTGATAGTACACCCAGCCTGTGATGCAGCCACACCAGCCACCAAACCAGATGGAGTCACTTTGAGGAAAAGCAGAGCCAGAGTGACTTTGAAGATACACGGAGCTGTGCAGCAGCCTGGCCTTATCCATTCACTAGGGATTTAGGGAGAGCTCCTCTGTGCCGAGATCACAGGCCCTTGTACCTCATGCAATCAAAAGACCAGTGTGAGCAAAGCTCCTCAATGCAAAAAGTGACAAATATTGCAGCACCCATGTAGAAGAGCACATATGTAACATGTTAGTTATCAATTTTATAACAACTTGCTAAGTTGGCATGACATGGTACTGATTCTACTGCCTTCAGTGCACATTTACATATAAAGATGTTTCTTCCCAGGATGTTTTTAGCTACAGATAACACCATTCTTTAGTCAAAACTGTCAATTTTTGTAATTTGCTGGAATTTGGGGGGGTTTTGGTGCAGTGTGGTCATAGATAGTTTGGCTGAGTATATGCAGCAACTCCTGTTTTTATTTATTTATTAAACCTTTAGAGCTTATTAGGATCCCAGAAAATTATTTGTAGAGGAAGAGGCCTTAAAGACCCGAGCTGTACTTCCACTCATGGCAGTAAGTAGTGGCCCCAACTTTCAGAGAAATTATTTACCTCATCCACCCTGTATACTGGGCGATTGGAGGAACCAGTGATTTGGGGTCTTGTCCAGCTACTCAGTGGAGGGACTGCTTTTGATCCCTTTGACCAAACGCCTTCATCCCTATGTTCCCTAAACTCCTCCCTGATATTCCACATGGAAGAAGTAGGATGATGTCAAAAGACATTGTGAGCCATCTGCTTTTTTTGGAGGGATTGGGGAGAGGGTGAGGGAATGCCTGGATTGAGTTCAGATTTCTGATCCAAAAGGAAATTTGGGGCCATGTTGTTCCCTTTTGGGTCCTGCTTGGGTGGTTTAAAAAAAAAAAAGTCAGTTTAACTGTTTTCAGCTGTCAATAGAGTTGGCCATGACCTTGGTGATCTTTCAGCATGTAGTCCTCATTTTATAGGGGGAATGTACACGTTTGCTGGATAACTACTCATTTCCGGCAGAAGTAATACATCATCATGAAATACAACCCATTTGAAAAGAATGAGGGGTGGCAGTGTGGGAACAGGAGGACCCTTGTCTCCTAAGCAGTCAGGGCAAAAAAGGGCCCGTTTTACTGTGTGGCCCTGGGAACAGATGTTCCATATGGAGGTTACGTTGAGTAAAATTACATAGTGCGTCATTTCTTAATGAATGCCCTGCAGTCCCTGCTGCCTGGTAAGTTATCTTGTGACTGGTTTATAGTTCAAACAGAATTGAACTTCATACTTTTGGGGTGTCACTCCTCTTTAGGCGGCTAATGCCTGAGATGTCATCACTTCTAGAAGCAAAGACCTCATGGGTACACCACACACGTCCGGTGTTTTATGTCGGTTATTGGATACTGAAATGTTGTGTGGATGCTGACAGGAATTTGTTAACATTTCTTAAAGAATGAAGAAAAATAGCTGCCTAGCCTCATCATTACTTGTGCATCAGGCTGAGATGGATGTCCTGCTTTTATACAGTTTTCTTTACTGTGGCAGAAATGGGGGGGGGGGGGATGTCTCCTTACAAATACATCCTATAGAGCCATGTATCATTAGAAGGGAAGAAATCTACAATGAATTCAGTCCATAAGAACAAGAATGAGGCCAGATAAAATATGGTGATGGGGGGGAGGGGGGCGGCGTGCCGCCGCATTCTCCTCTTTTTTAATGAATGACATGACAAATTATGGGATAAGGAGTTCTAAGCTCCTGGCAAAGCCAGGAAGTAGGGTTGGATTAGAGGAAAATGAACAGACGTGGGTGTGACTGGGTGTAGTTTCAAGTGCAACGTGCTTGGTTACTCACTGTATCTGTTCCGAGAAAGACTCCCGTTTGCTGGAGACCCAAAGTCAGATGCAGTTACTTGGAAAGGGAGATGCAGTCTGGGCAAGAAAAGCCAAGAAAACTCATTTCTCGTGAACATATTGCTGTCGGCAAACAAACATTGCGCCTGATTCCAACAGCGCCGACGCTGTGTGTACCCAGCCTCCAGCCCGCGGAGGGTCTCGCGTAGGAGCTTTAGTGATCGTGTGCATGAAAACAAATATTTGACACGATACGTGATAAAAATCTCTTAGAAGTGCCATCATGAAAACCACGTGCTGCTTGCAGAGAGCGCTTCAGTTCCTTTCCAGGTTTAGGCAAACCTTGCTGTGGATCTTATTTGGGCTTAAAGTATCCAAACGGCAGTGTTCGCGTTTTCATGTCAAGGCCCTAAACGGCATTGTTGAGCTTTCCGCATCTCGTGAGGAGCCCCTTCCGGGCCTCTGGGTGATCAGCCCCGCCGGCCCTGCTTCCCTTGGCTCCGCTGCTCTTCCGGACGGGCCTCAGGCGCGCCAGGCACGTGGCGCCGCGTCCTCATCCCAGCCACTTGCTTCGGCTGTGAGACTTTGAGGCAGTGGTTACACTTCCTTTATTCTCATTTGTCTTTTTCCCCCCCTAGTCTCCCCTTATCAGACTAGACGTGGGTACTGGGCACTTCCTTCCACTGATTTTTCTAGTTATGTGATCTCGGGCAAGTCGTGTAACCACGTGGAGGGTTGGCTTCCTCAACTCTAAAGCGGGTCGCTTTAACTTCAGGGGTTGCTCTTGGAGTCAGATGGCAGAGGGGGAGACAGTACCCAGGAAGTCCTACAGAACAGGATAAGTAGATTTCCGTCTTCCCCAGCGTTGTTCATAAGGATTTCCATTTTGTTAGAGTTTTAACTTCTTTCCCAGTGGAAACTTCTCACTAATGATGGAAATTCCCAACTCTCTAAGAGAGATGCAGGCAATGTTTAGGCTTGGTGGCTTGAAGGGAGATGTCTTGAATTCCAGGTTAGGAGTCAGACTTACATTGGCCATTGTCCTCTTTTTGCCTTCATGTGTGCAGAAGGCAGGAATTTTGTACCCTTGGAGCCCTGAACCCAGAATGGTCAGGTACAGGGGGTGCTGGACACAGAGGGCAAAGCCAAGGGGGAGTTAGCAACACAGACCCCCCCACCTCTCTTCCTCTCTGTTTGCCAAGAAGGCCTAGTCTTCATATGAGCCCTGATTTTCCAGTCACCACCCCATCCTGGTGTAAGCCTGCCCTCTTGGGCTTCAATAGTAGTAATATCCTTATTCGTCTTTAGTGTCGTTCCTTACTTTCAGTCCTTCTAATCTAACTTAACCATGGAGCCTTAAGAGCAATCTTTAAAAGTCATAATGATGCCACTTATTTGCCCAATACCCGCTACAGATTCCCACTGGTCCCCTGCACTGGATAAAGGCTGTTCCCCTTTATCACAGGCCCCGGCCCCACTGGCTTCCGTCCACAGCCTCTATGGCTAGGCCTCCCCTGCTCTGAGATGCTCTCTCCTGGCTCATGGCCCACTTCTCATTCACCAGGGCTGGCTTCTCCATCCACTGCCCTGGAGGGAGTTCTTCACCCTCCCCATCCCAAAGATCCCACCCTTCCCACCCTGCTCTTCTGTGTCACTGAGCACTGCTTTATTTTTTTAATATTTTAAGTATTTAGTTATTTGGCTGTGCCGGGTCTTAGTTGTGGTATGTGGGATCTAGTTCCCTGACCAGGGATTGAAACTGGGCCCCCTGCATTGGGAGTGTGGAGTCTTATTTAACTGCAGGACCACCAGGGAAGTCCCCGTTTTCTTCTTCTTTTTTTTTTAATAAATTTATTTATTTATTTATTTATTTATTTATTTATTTATTTATTTATTTTATTGGCTGTGTTGGGTCTTCATTGTTGCTGCACACGGGCTTTCTCTAGTTGCAATGAGCGGGGGCTACTCTTCCTTATGGTGTGTGGGCTTCTCATTGTGGTGGCCTCTCTTGTTGCAGAGCGCGGGCTCTAGGCACGTGGGCTTCAGTAGTTGCAGCACATGGGCTCAGTAGTTGTGGCTCACGGGCTCTAGAGCGCAGGCTCAACAGTTGTGGCACACGGGCTTAGTTGCTCCATGGCATGTGGGACCTTCCTGGGGCAGGGATTGAACCCGTGTCCCCTGCATTGGCAGGCAGATTCTTACTCACTGCGCCACCTAGGAAGTCCCCGTTTTCTTCTTAATATGGATCACAATTCCGTAATCACACATCTGTTGGCTTTACTTATGTGTTAAATCTCCCTTCTATAGATTATTTACTCTCTCAGGGCAGGGATTCTGCTGTTTTATTAACCAATATGTACCCCATGCCTCACAAATCCTCTAGTATATAATGGATGCTCAATGCATATTTTCTGGAGAAGGAAGAAGGAGAGCAAGGAGAGAGCCAGGGAGAAAAAAGAATGGAAATAGGAAGGAAAGAAGGAAGGAAGGAATTATATGACAGTAAATGCTGTTAGGAACAAAGGACTTTGTGGAGTGATGAAGTAATAGTCAACCAGGCATCATGGAATAAGACAGTATCATCATCTTATTTGTAATTGACTTTGATTAGAATTTGAAATTGTCTCTAAGGGTATCGATAACTGACTCCTTAGTAATCATTTCTCCTAGTTTCTGAATTTTCATTAACAATTAATTTTTGTAATACTTATCTTTTGGAAAATTTTGTTCATTTATTCATTCGGCAAATACATATTGAGGACCTTACTAGACACCAAGACGTAGCACAAGATAGGGTCGTTAAGAGTCCAGGATCTATAACAGATTCTGTGGGTTCAAATTAGTAGCCATGTTACCTGAGTAGCTATCTCTCCGTGACCTCGGTTTCCTCTCTCCAAAGGGGAAAAACTATTAGATCTGCCTTACTATTGTGCTGTGAAGATGAAATGAAGTGATAGCTAAGAGTGGTCAGTAGGGGAGCCCCTGCTCCTGCTCTCTGAGTCCACAGTCTATGAAGGGAGACAGACTTTAAACACATCACTGTACAAACAGCTGGGTCATTATCACCAGGACAAGTGCTTTGACAATGACAGTGTACCATAAGGTGCATCATGGGGGCGCTAACCTGGTCTAGGAGAGGTGCTGGTCAAAAAGGGCTTCTCTGAGGAATTGACACAGAAGCTGAGACTTGAGGGATGAGAAAAAGAGTTTCCCAGGTGAAAGGAGAAATGTGGGATTGGAAGCAAACACCTGTATTTGGAAGGAGCAGGATGGTTCCAGGTATGATCATGTTTTACCAGTTAGAAGAAGTATTTTTTTTTTATTAAAAATCTCTGAAATCAGGACCTGTCCTACAACTGATGACATCTTAGATGCAGTGAAATACAGAATTAAAACAAAAACAAGAGCAAAAAGGCCCAGAGAAGTTGGAGAGCAGAAAGTAAGGAGAGGAAGGGCTGGGGAGGTGTGCGGGGGCCGGTCATGTAGGACCACATAGGTCTTGAGAAGGATGTTGACCTTTATCTCAAGAACAAAGGAGAGTCATGGGAAAGTTTTATGCAGGGGAATGATAAGAATATATGAGTTTATTAAAAGGCTCTCTCAGCCTTCTGTGAGAAGTATGTATTGGAGTGGGGGATAGTACATGCACGGAGACTTTCCGGGGCTCCCGCAATAGTGTAGGCAAGAGGTGGCGGTAGTTGGACTGGGGCAGTGTGAATGGAGGCAGAGAGAAGATGGACTCAACGATATTTAGTGGAGAGAATCAACATGACCTGATGATAAAGTTATTATGCGGAACAGAGAAAAGAGATTTCAGGAATGACTGGAGGTCTCTAACATGTGTACCTGGTTGGAGAACATTCCTGTTTCCCAAGATAGGGAACTTGGAGGAGCAGCTGAGTGGAGAGAAGGTCAGTAGAGCAGCCCACTCCATCCTTCCTGAAACTCTCATTCTATCCCCTTGGCTTCAAGGAAATCACATCTGGGTCACCTTCTGCCATTTTGGTGCTCACTCTGGAGCTCGCCTCCGTTTCCGTGGCTCACATCCCTTTATGCCTTGGAGCCCCTAATTTATGTTCATTCCAGAACTCTCCTCTGAGCTTTAGGACCATATAAGCAGCTGCCTACGTGACTACTCTAGCTGGATGCCACACAAGCCCTCACACTAACTATGTCCAAAACTGAACACATAACCTTCTCCCCAGTCTTGTTGGTTCTATCCACTAAATACGCATCTGGGTGCATTACTGTAAACTCTGACTATTGTGCCATTTTGAAAAGTTTAATTGGAACAAAGTAAAACAGTGATCCAAGCTGAATCACAGTAATTGTTCATCTTGGTGGAAAAGCGTCCTCACTAAGTGAACAAGACCCCCTTTCCCCGGGCCCTCTCTGTCACAGTGCCCTGATTCATTTGCTTCCCAGCACGTCTCATTTTCCAGAAGTTTCCCGTTTGCTTCCATGTTCGTCTGTGTCAGCCCCACCAGCCACGTGAACAAGGCTTCTCTGATGGGTTCAGTCCCGTGGTCCAGCACCTACACGGATGCCCAGCTTTGAGACAACGCAATCTTGACTTTCCAAGGGTGTTTCCAACGTGTGTGTGAGCTGTAGACCCTGAGTCTGGTCGACCCTGAGGGATGAGTGTATACGCAGCTGCCAGAGTGACAGACAGGTGTTTTTATACTAATCTCTGTCTCTTTCATGTGAATACCTTGAAGGCAGAGATTTTTTTCCCTTCCTCATTTAGCATATAGTATATGCTCAAAACTTTTGAAAAAATGTACTTGTGACATGAACACTGACAAAATGTGAAGTGGGAAAGCAGGATGGCTCAACTTTGAATTTCCAAAATGTTTTCTTGCCCCTTGAAATATTTTCCAGATTTTCCTAAACCTAAAGCTCTTCCCTAGTAATAAATTTGGCATTTCATGAACTCTTCTGACTCTTTAAGATGTTACATCAACGAGTGAACAGAAGCAGGAATTTGGTTTGAATGAGACACATCTGACGAATCCTTCCAGCTCTTCTTGAGGTAGATGAAAGCAGGTTTCCTTGTCGGCAAACCTGGAGCGGAGGCTTTCTCACTGCCCCACGGTTTTTTAGCCAGGCGGAGTCAGCTCCAGAGCAGTGCTTTGGACATTATAACGTGCTTACTAAGCACTGGGATCTTGTTAAAATGCAGATTCTGATTCAACAGGTCTAGGGTGGGACTGAGAATCTCCATTTCTCACCAGCTCCCAGCGATGCTAGTCTGGGGACCGCACTCTAAGTGGCAAGGCCCTGGACTGGAGTATTTCCGCACATGCCAGACTGGATACAGATGTTCCTGGACTTATTCCGGGGGTTCTTGAAAAATTGAGCCTTTCAGGTTTTGAGAATTTTTAAAAATAGATATGTTTTAAAATAGCAAATTGAAAAAATTGATTAAAATTAATAAGAATAGACAGATTATTATCCCCATGTTATAGATAAAGTAACTGAAGCCCATGGAGGTTAAATGATTTAGCCCAGATCACAGGGCTGGTAGTTGGCAAAATATTGTAAATTCATTTCTCTTCATTCTAAGCTCAATGCTGTGTCTCCTTTATCACATCTGTTCTCACACTTTTTGTGCATTCGTTCATTCATTTGTTCATTCCTTCCTTCCTTTCTTCCTTCTACAGGGGCTTACAGAGCAACTTTTCAGGCATTTGCCTTTGTTCAAAGCACTGCAGCTGTCTTGGATATATGTTGCCATTCCTGCAGCCCCGATTGTACCCTGTCTTTAAGACACAGTTGAAAAGCAAATTCCACTGTCACACTTTCCATGCACTGTGCTGTCCCCAAACCCCATTCTGAGCTGGGAAGCTACAGCTACTCAGGAAGAAAATTGATATTCAAGCTAATGTAGTAATATCAAAGAAGATCCATTAATGTCCCATCACTTAGATCCATTGAAGTCATCTGACTCAAAAATAGACTTACAGAAGGTAATTCTTATGAGAACACTAGCCATCCTTTTCAAACTCAGGTGGAATGAGTCATCCTCATTGTCTCAGCTGGTGGCAGCTTCTGGCATTTCTCTACCTGCTTCAGAACATGATATTCTAGTCCTAGCAAAGGAACTCTACTGAGGCTGTGCACCACCCACTTCACAGGGAGGAGAATAATTAGAAAAACTAGGGATGCTCTGAAAGTGACTGGCGGCTCTTTGTGCCGGTCTGATTCTAATGAAAGATGAGCCCATTCAAAGCAGGAGGTGCCAGCACCTGTAGCTGTTTGCTGGGTTGCTATTTTAAGATACGATTGGTAGTAGAAAAAACTCTCCAGAAATATCTGCGTGTTAAAAATGTGTTATTTGAACGATCCTCTGACCATCCCCATCGAAGTACCTATAGCAGTGCATTCCATTTCTCAAAACTTTGGAAACCCATATGCACAGAGAATGTGGGTTGATGGCAAGGACAGTTGTGTGGTTCAGCTACAGATTGGGCCCTAAGACAACTGCAGACCTCACCCTGCTGCCCGCAGCTCCTCTGAAGGATTTGGGCACATCACACACTAATTATGACCTTGAATACCTCGTCCCTCAGGTGCACTAGGACGACTCTGCTTAAAGCAATACTTTGGCAAATTGCTCAGTAAAATTAAGAATATTTTTGTAATTAACTATTCTTACTGCTCTATATCTATTTTCTAAGTGTGCAGTCTTTTCTTTGGTTTTCTTCCAGTGGGCAGATGAGGGCTGCCTCTGTTATCAGAAAGACTGAGTGTCAGCTGTTCATACTCAGAAGATCATATTCAGGAAAGTGTTGGTAAAATGATGTCTTTCCAACTGAAATCATTTCTCCTTGAAAGAGCTCCAAGCACTTTGTTGTATCTTTTATCTCTTATAGCCCTCTAGAGAATGTGGAAATATCCTATCCTCATTTTACAGGTGAAAAACTGTGAGTTAATATGACAGGAATGCATTGTTTCACAAAGAGCAATAAATCCATTTGCAAATAAATTAAGCAGAATGCCCAACTTCAGCTGCCAATTTCCACCACAGCCTTTCTTGGTCCTTCCTCTTATTCCTTCCTCCCCATCTCCAAGTTCCTGGCCTGATTTGTCTTCTGGCAGCTGAACTCTGTTCTCAGATAATCTTATCTGCTCCCTTTCCCCATCCTAATTGACTTTCCATGTTGGTTGATTCCAGTTCTGTAGAGCTGTTCCCAGGTATTTGGGTGAATGCTGTACATTTAGAAGAAAGGAACTCGAAGTGTTATTAAACATTCTGCTGGTCATTATAGATGAAGGTATGAACATACAACATATAATTATTAGAACACTTTTATTTTTTCCTGAATGAAGTTCTGCCATTTTCTTTCCAGATTCCATCACTACGCCCAAAGTAAAGTTTTAATAAATAATAGATGATTTTGTTAATCATTGGTTTCATCGATGCCAACAGAAGAAATGTTTCTCTGAGAACTTGAATATTAACAGTTCCTGATATATATGTTAATATCCTTTGGTTTCTTACCAAGTTGTAGATATTTCTTGTACAGTATAGAATAGTGTTTAAGCATGTGGGTTATAGAGTTATATTTGGACTGAGATTCTAGTTCCACAGCTAACTGTGGAATCCTGAGCAAATTAATTAACTTTTCCAAGGCTCAGCTTCCTGATCTGCAAAACAGAATTAACAATGCTCACCTCAATGGAGAAAATGGAACCCTCCTACACTGTTTGTGGGAATGTAATTTGGTGGAGCCACTATGGCTATACCATAGACAGTATGGAGGGTCCTTTAAAAACTAATAATAGAGTTACCATATGATCCAGTAGTCCCACTCCTGCACATATATCCAGAGAAAAATCTAATTTGAAAAGATACATGCACCCCAATGTTCGTAGAAACACTATTTACAATAGCCAAGACCTGGAAGCAACCTAAATGTCCATCAACAGATGAATGGGTAAAGAAGATGTATTACATATACACAATGGAATACTATTCAGCCATAAAAAAAGAATGAAATAATGTCATTGCAGCAACATGAATGGACATAGAGATTATCATACTAAGTGAAGTTAAGTCAGACAGAAACAGATAAATATCATATGGTATCACTTACATGTGGAATCTAAAATATGACACAAATGAATTTATTTACAAAACTGAAACAGACTCATAGACATAGAAGAGAAATTTATGGTTACCAAAGGGGAAAGGACAGGGGAGTTGGAGTAAATTAGGAAGCTGGGATTAACATATACACACTACCATATATAAAATAGATAACCAACCAGGACCTACCTTATAGCATAGGGAACTATGCTCAATATTTTGTAATAACTTATAAGGGAAATGAACCTGAAAAAGAATATATGTTATGTGTGTGTGTGTGTGTGTGTGTGTGTATACTGAATCACTGTGCTGTATACCTGAAACTAACACAACGTTGTAAATTAACTATACTTCAAAAAAAAAAAAAAAACAATACTCATCTCAGAAAATTACTGTAGGTTTACACAAAGGTAATGCAGGCTAAATAACTAGTGCAGACCCTGGCATGAAATAAGTACTCAGTAAAAGGTGTGGTTGTCATTGCTGATGGCGATGATGAGACGGTGACAATAATTACAATAACTAGCCTTGGGGATGGGGAACTCTGCTGTAGGTGATAATTCTAAAAATACCCAATTAAAGTGTGTGCTGAAATCATCCTTTCCAAAACATTCTGCAACTGATTTCAGATGGGACAAGCAGACAAGTAAGGTCTGCTGAGTGCTGACTGGAATTGTTCTGCACACTCAGACACCCCTGGTGGCTCCAGATCAGATGGGAGCTCCTCTCTGCAGCAGGAAACTGACCTGAGGACTGATCATATGTAGCAATAAGTTACTTTAAATAAACTAAAACCCTTTATGAGGACACAGGAAAATGGCTATTAAGTAGCACCTGGCCATTTTGAATTCAATATGGAGAAACTTACAGAAGTGAAAATATTTTTAAAAGGTAAATCTTCTTGACTCGTGAAATATAAATGTATTGGGCACGTACAAACTTCAGGAAAGACTTTCCAGGTCTGGCTAAATTTTGTCTTTTTTTTTTTTTTTTTTTGTATTGTTACGCTTTTCTAGAAGGAGATAAAGACAAATGCTGAGATAGGAACTTGGACTATTAGAGCAAAGTAGCTTAAAGCTTGAATTGTAGAACTTTGAAAAATGAAGTCCATTTTCAAGAACTAATGGTGATTTAACCCAGTCTGGTAGACTTCGTGAAATCTTGGGGTTAAAAATGGCACTTTGTCCGAGATCATCATTTTACAGTTGAAAAATGTGGGGTCATAGAAGCCAAATGAGGTTCTCCTAGAGTCCCACAGCAAGTTAGCGACACGGTGATGAGAAGGGGCACTGAACTCCCAGCCTAGTTCTCTTTCATCAGCTCAGCTCGAGGATTAAGATGGAGGAGTAGGAGGACGTGCACTCACTCCCTCTTGCAAGAGCACCGGAATTACAACTAACTGCTGAACAATCATCGACAGAAAGACACTGGAACTCACCAAAAAAGACACCCCACATCCAGAGACAAAGGAGAAGCCGCAATGAGATGGTAGGAGGGGCACAATCGCGTTAAAATCAAATCCCATAAATGCTGGGTGGGTGACTCACAAACTGGAGAACAGTTATACTGCAGAAGTCCACCCACTAAAGTGAGGGTTCTGAGTCCCACATCAGGCTTCCCAACCTGGGAGTCCAGCAACGGGAGGAGGAATCCCCAGAGAATCAGACTCTGAAAGCAAGCGAGATTTGATTGCAGGACCTCCACAGGACTGGTGGAAACAGAGACTCCACTCTTGGAGGGCACACAAAAAAATGTGCTCACCAGGACCCAGGGGGAAGAAGCAGTGACCCTATAGGAGACTGAACCAGACCTACCTGCTGGTGTTGGAGGGTTGCCTGCAGAGGTGGGGGGGCAGCTGTGGCTCCACGAGGAGGCAGGGGCACTGGCAGCAGGGGTTTTGGGAAGTGCTTATTGGTGTGAGCCCTCCCAGAGTCCGCCATTAGCCCCACCAAAGAGCCTGTGGGCTCCAGCACTAGGTGGCCTCAGGCCGAACAACCAACAAGGTGTGAACACAGCCCCACCCATTAGCAGACAAGCAGATTAAAGTTTTACTGAGCTCCGCCCACCAAATCGGATTAAAGCTTTACTGAGCTCCACCCACCCAGCCCTACCCACCATCAGTCCCTCCCATCAGGAAGCACACAGGAGGCTCCTAGATAGCTTCCTCCACAAGAGGGCAGACAGCAGCATCAAGCAGTATCAGCAGTATTTCGTCTTGTGGAACTGAAAACCACAGCCACAGAAAGACAGAGAAAATGAAAAAGCAGAGGACTTTGTACCAGATGAAGGGACAGGATAAAAACCCAGAAAAACAACTAAATGAAGAGGAGATAGGCACCCTTCCAGAAAAAGAATTCAGAATAATGATAGTGAAGATGATCCAGGACTTTGAAAAAAAAGACTGGATGCAAAGATCAGCTCAGCTCTCTGAGGACCCTTACAATGAACAGCCAAAAATACCTGTAGTTGTAACACGAAATTAATATTAATTTTGCTATATGTTCAGAAAGAACTTATATTTTTCTCTTCAAATAGTTTGTTTCTTCCTAAAGTCTTTTCATATTATTTATTCACTTTGAGATAAAATAATGGTATATGTTCACCCTTATCTAAACAATAACAAATTAATTGAATCTGAACTAACGAAGTTTCTTTCTATTTAGAATTCAAGCAATGACAGTGATACTCAGAAAACAGCTCTCCTGCCACCTGAGGCTTCGTGTGTGTCAGTATGAGTATTAAATGACTTAACACATGGAAAATAACTCAGCCCAGTGAATATTGGCAATGACAGATCATCATGTTGTTGCTGTGGTCCTTTGGGATGACTATGAGTTGCTAAATGAGAACTAGTATATTACCTGGCTCAGCCACAAGCATGATGGAGAGAATCAGGCCTTAGATCTGCTGTCCAATAGAAACATAATGTGAGCCATACATGGAATGTTGTTTTGTATTCATGTTACGAAAGTAAAGAGAAACAAGTGAAATTAATTTTAATAATATGCTTTAGTTAACCCAATGTATACAAAAATTATAATTTCAATATAATTAGTGAGATATTTTACATTCTTTTTTTCATGTTGTCTTTGAAATCCCATGTATACATTGTCTTTACAGTCGATCTTAGCTCAGACTGGCCCAGTTTCAAGTCCTCAATGGCCACATGTGATTAGGGCCCTGTACTGGATGGTGCTGCCCTAGTCCTATTTACATGTGAGCCCAATTTCCATCCTTTCTGAAGGCACACACGTTTTTCTCTTGGCTCTTTCCTCCTTGTTATAAGATTGGTACCCACCATGGTTAGACAGAAATACATTATGCACTTAAATTTGGGTTATAATACCTACAGGCAAGAGCTGAGTTGAACATTTGGCTCATTCTAAAAATAGTTCACTTAATGAGTAATAGAATATTTTTCTTGGATTGGTTTCTTTACATTTCAGTAAGCTGTGGCAAATTATATTGTCAAAGTAGAGGGAGGTTTATATCTCATTTCTTCACTTTGATAGGGAAAAGCTTTGCTGACATGAAAAAATACTTAGGTTTACCTTTTTTAAAGTGATTTATTGATTTATGTTTTATGATTTATTGACTAGTTCAGTAAATATTGTTTCATGTTGCCTGAAAGTACGATTCTAATATTGAAGGGTTTGGTGGCTGAACAGAAGAACATATGTCTTACAACAATTCCTTGTCTCCTCATTAAGGACGTTATCAAAGGCATTAGAGTAGAAAGAAACCCAATATCGCTTTACATAGTGGCAAACAACTACAAATTGATTACAAAAGCTACGTAAATGTTAATCAGATGGAAATTTCTGTGTGACGCCTAAAAATTATAAGATATAAAGTAAAATAATAAGGTTAGAGTTCATGTAGAATAGTCACATCACTTATTTTGAATTTTTAAAATATTAGTCTGTATCCATTCTGAAACCTGAGTCTTCAATTAGTCAGGTTACATGACACATCTCTCTTGTAAGTTTAATCATGAGGCTATAGGAACTTGGAGTTGAATTCATGCTTTGCGACTCAATGTGTAAATGAACTAACTATTCCAGACCTTAATTTTCTTATCTGCAAAGGGGAAGAATAATAAGACCTAAAAAATGAAGGAGCACATATACCAAGCTGACACTGGGCTAAACACTTTACGTGTTGTAATTCATCTAGTTCTCACCACCTGCACCTCCCATGATGTGGGCACTATCATATTTCCATTTTATACAAGAGGGGTGGAGTGTGCCCAAGATCACAGAGCCAGCGGGGGAGCCATCATTCAAGCCCAGGTAGGGGCCCCTGAGGGAACTTCCTGATAATTGAACTTATGGGGGGAAATAGAGGTTAAGTAGAATTACTTAGAGGCACCTTTAAAAATATCTTTAAAAAAGTTACTCTTTCTGTTTAGAAGTTCTTACACGGGTTCACTAGGCTATTAGGCAGTTCTGCACTATTCCACAAAACTAAGCCCATCACTGACTTTAAGAAATAAAACCCAAACTATGGAATACTCACTAGTGAAGAAATGAGGTTGGTCCCTGGAGAAGGAATGGGGAGCACCTGAGTTGAATGAAGGTTTGACTAAATTGCCTCTGAGGCTCCTTACAGCCCTGGCCTTCAGTGACTCTTGGTGAAGGCCTGGGATTGAAGGGTGGTGTTCCTGTGCCCTTAATCGGGGTCCACAAAGCCCAAGGCAGGAAATGGCAGTTCATTAGTAAGAAGAATACATGGTGATAGCTGTTGAGCTAAGGTAGCTAAATGAAGTTTTGGAAAGAAACCTCTGACTGAGAACAGAACTCTTAGTTCAACTGTAAGTCTGTGCAGAATGGACTAGCTCATGGTGAACATTTTCCATCTTTATCTTGTTCTTTTTGGAATTTAATTGCCTTTGGAATCAGTAAAAATTAACCATGGTTATAGATGTTTGATGACATGCAGTGGATAAAGTTTCAAATTTTGGAGAGGAAAAGGGGAAGGTAGAAAGAAGAAAGGTAGAGGGAATGGAGCTGGAGGGCGGGGGGGGGGGGTGGGGGGGGGTGGGAGGGAGAGATGGAGAGAGAGGAAATATAACAGCAGGAAAAGAAAATGTGGCCATGGAGGCAATGAAGCCTTTGTTGGGGTAGTCTGCTACACCACTGAGATAATGATGGCTGAAACAGCTCAAATAACTCCCCTGCCTGCCCTTGGGGTTAATTCAGTGTTGGAAAGGAGACCCAAGAGAAAAGTCTGAAATGTTTATTTTAGCAGAAGTGTTAATCTTCTTGTGAGAAGGCAAAGCCACCGAATGGAGAGATTACCACTGACAGTGATCTGGGCAACACAGTTGCAAGGCAAGTGGCTCCTCCGCATTTAATGCACGATTCCCCAGCCCTCTGTTTACAAGTCGTGGAGATATTTATATCAGTGAGCAGTGGGTCAGTCTTCCCGGAGAGTACAGTGACCCAGTCAAATGGATTGAAGGCAAGATTTAAGAAGGGTGTTTCTCTTTGCTTTATTTATATTAGATTTTGAAAAAAAGCAGCATATGCTTTCTGTTTTTCCAGTGAATTTCATAATATAGTGTGTTCCTTATATCAAATGTTCATTGTGTGACCAGGTAAATGGAATTATGTCACACTGAAAGTAAAGAGGCTGTGGTCCCCTTCTCAATCAGGGAAAATGCAAATAAGGGGAAAATTTTTGTTTGGTTCTTCACGCTCAGTGCCTCAGAACTGTTCCACTGTTAACCACCACTCACCCAAGACAAATGGTTTATTGGCTGAGATAAGAGAACTAGCATTCTGTGTCCCTGCTATCAGTACAGGTATTAAAAAAATTCTACATAGAGCCCCAAGTGAAGGGAAGAGAAACCTGAATAAGGACTGTGAATGATGTCACTGTGTGAATGCTAGCTTTTTCCTTCCTTCCTTTCCTTCTAGAGTTAATGACTCTCCTATCCAAACACCCTGTTCTCAGGGTGCCTATCGCAGTAACCCAGACCAATCTGTACATCTATGACTGGTTAACCGAAGCAATATTTCCACTAAAGAATGAGGGTTTCTGAACACTTTCTCACAGTCTCTGGCACATAGCAGGAGACATTCACATACATTTCTTACCATGAGTGAGTGGAAATAAGTGATTTTTGTTTGAAAGTTCAATATTTGAGAATTTGTTGTTTTTTTTTCCATCATGGCTCCCAAAATAGGGGAAGGGAAAGTTTGGAAACAAATCCAATACTCATGAAAATCACAGACAATAATTTGGATGGATAACAAATTTCTAGATCCGAAAAGATAAAGATACAGTGGTAATATGAGCCAAGTTAAAAAAGATGAACTACTCAACCACACACTTTCAAGATGGGAGAGAAATGACTTAGCAGCAGCATGTGTAAATATAGCTAAAATTTCCCTCAGCTTTATTACGTGAGTGCCAGAAAGGCTAAGGCAAATCTAGGTGCATTTTCTGTGCTTCAACAGAAAAGAAAGAAGAAAAAAAAAGAAAAAAGGAAAAAAAAGGAAGCAATAATTTCACTCTATTTTGAGGTGGCATCCTGTGAGCAACCAGTTGGTGAAGAGATGCAGCAGAATGGTTCTTAGAAACCTTGACTCAAGAGGAGTTTGGTTAGTTTTAGTGGCGGCAGAGAGGGCTGGAGGGCACTAGAGAAATACTTAAAGGGCTGTTATGTGGACCAGATGGATTACATACACTTCGGCAACTCCCGCAGACAAAACCAGAAACAGTATATAGAAGCTGCAAAAAGATGGATTTTAGTTCAATGTAAGAAAGAACTTACTAGCAGAGTTTCTCCTCCAGGAGCATGGAGGAGTAGATTTCTAAAGTCACATATATTTATCAAGAAGCTGCGTGGCCCCTTAATATTTCCTAGAGGGTTCATATAGCGGGTCACTATAAGGTCCCTTTTACCTCTGTGGCTGTGATTCCCTTGCCATGTTGTAACACAAAGCCAACTGGCGTGAAAGAGGAGAAATACAGTTCAACATCTCTAAAATGGACTGGCTTTTAATATCCTTCATTTTCACCAGGGCCTGAAGGGCAAAGCAGTTAGACAGCTGTCCAAGGTGCTGGATGGAGGTGGCCTGTGTGGGCAGCTGTTACTCCTCTGTGTTTCAGCTTGTTAGTTTCTCAGTGCCTTCTGGGTTTTCTGCTTTTCTGCTTCATATATAAACCTGTTATCCGCCCCCCCCCCCCCCAACAACCTACCATGCGCATGTGCGCGTGTGTGTGCACACACACACACACGGCAAAGAGATAAATATGTAGGCAATGTGTAAAAGAGCTGAATGACACTACTACCTGCGGCTTCTCCGCCCTGTCCCAGGAGCAAACGAATCCATTTTTCTTTTAAAGGTTAGGCTTGGTACCTAAAGTTGGACTGTTCGACCAGATTGACATTTAGAGTAGCTAAAAATCTCTGCAGCGTTAGGTAAACCCAGGAACATTGTGAGGATGATAAACCTGTCCTGTTCTCAACTCTTTATTTGTGCAGCCTTTCCACTGTTAATTGATTTTCTTTTGGTCCCTTAGATTTTTCCCACCCCCAAAATGGAAGCAATAATAGCACCACTCTTTGGGGTATAAAAATGAAGTAACTTAATACATGTAAAGAAGTTACAACCATACCAACTGCACAGACAACAAATATTAGTGTTATTATATATTGTGTTTGGGATCCTCAGATTTTATACTTTGCTACAGGGACTCACAGGACTCAGAAATGTAGTTACAGTCACAGTTAGGTTTTGTTATAGCACAAGAATATAGATTAAAATCAGCAAAGGAAAAAGGTGCATTGGGTGGAGTCCAGGAACACTGGATCAGTTGCGAGCTTCCAGTTTTCCTCCCAGTGGAGTCACACTGACAGAGCTCAATTCTCTCAGCGACAATGTGTGACAGCACATGCAAAGTGTCACCAATCAGGGAAACTCACCCATGCCTTGGTGCCTGGGTTTTATTTGGGGGGTGGGGTGGGGGAGGCAGTCACAAAGGCCTGCAGAGCATGTGTGACAGACGTTAGCTACTCGGTCTTCAACTCCTCCACTTCCCCCAACAAGAGGTCAAACTGACATGGTGTGACCCAAAGCCCAGGTATACAAAAAAAGGCATTCACCATAAATCACATTGTTAGCATAAACCATGAGGCATGGCCCAAAGTCTCAGGCCTACAAAGATACTTTATCAGGCAGGATACTCCAAGGGTTCAGAAGAGCCAGTTAAGGGACAGTCCTGAAGACTTTTGGAATGTGGAGGGTTTGGGCAACTCGGGTCTACTGAGTTAACCATTTACTGGACATTTATGAAGATCTTGCTCACTTCAACAACCTAATTCAACCATTTTCTTAATGTTTTGAATAGGTTTTTTTTGTAGTATGTGAACATTTATTGAATGTCTACGGTGTGCATAGCTCTTATAATCTTCTCTCTATAGAGCTGGAAAATAATTCCAGTTTCAATCCATGTTATAACACAGGAAACTGTTATTACTCTAGTAGAAAAGGACACACCAGAAACTAAAGATCACTGCCATTATTGCAATCATGGTCATAATAGAGTGCTCCATAAATTTTGACCACAATCACATGTCAAATGCTTTATGTATGGTATTACTTTTAGTCCTTCTCAACAACTCTGGGAAGTAGGTAATAGCTCTGTTTTACAGGTGAGAGAATAAAGAAAGGCCCAGAGTTCTAAGAACTCCCCCAAGACTCCTCAGTCAGTAAAGGGTCGAGAATACATTTACCATCTGATTCCAAATCTCATGGTCTTAACATCATACATGATAGTTTCCTACAACCTTGAGAAAGAAAGGCTCTCGAAAATATTTTGAAACATTAAAAATCCAACAAAATTTATGAGACATTATACATCTCAAGATCCACAGAATGTTTAGACAAGGGGGCAGAGTTGTGGCAAGAACATGTGTTTTACCAAAGGAAGAGGTTCCCGCAAAGAAGATTCCAAGATGCCTCGCTCCCTAAAAATGTGGTGCAGAAGACACAAAAGCAAGGAAAACAGAGATAGGAAAGGGGGAGAAGTTATATAGTTATTTTGAGTGTCTTGGTTAATAAGAGGAACACAAAGTCTGAATGCCCTCCAAGGTTCCAAAATGTTTGCCACTGTGAATTGCTTGTAACTGTATCTTTTTCCTTCCCCTGTTATTAGATCTCAGTCTGTGGTAGAAGCTGGGACCCTGAAACATGAGGACAAGGGAGAGAATGAGAACACTCAGCCACTCCTGGCTCTGGACTGAACCCCGAGCTGCCTTGTGCTCCCAACGTCGCCAGCCCTCAGTGGTATCAGCCACCAGGAAGCACACGTGCAACTGACCCCACAATGTGAGTGTTCGGCTCGACACGAGGGCCTCCTCTCCTGCCACCCAGTAATGACTGTCACCAGCCATCGATCTGAGCAGCCAAAGTTGAACAAAGACTTGAGATGCTTTTTTTTTTTTTTCCAATGAGGGAATCGGAGGATGAAGCAAGGCAGTTATGTAAACAAGATTCCCCCCATCCCATATCTATGGTATTAAATGAATTGAAAAGAGAAAAACTAAATTTTATGCACACACTTCATTAGGACAAGGATTTTTCTGAGGCTTTGCAGAGACTCTCTCTCCAGTTTTTGCAATTTAAGATTAAGTGCATTTCCAAGTAGATATGTAAGAATTAAACTGTGCAGATACAATTGTCAAATTTAAGGTAGCTCAAAGCCCCAAGACAATAGTCTCTCCAGTAATTTCCATTCCTATATTGAATTATTGTCTTTGACCTCATCACCAGCATCAAATTTCAAACTGTTCAGCCTAAGAGCATGTTCTCGTAGGTCTGGCTATTTGCAGAGTTTATTCTGATATCCTGCAAAAATGATTTTGATGTCACATCTTTGATCAGGCCACCAGCTGATTACCATGAGATAATTTTAAACAAAAACATACACATTGAAATATGACTGTTTCATCTTAGCAATGTGACTTCCCACAGGGAACGTCTGTCTCCAGAGGGTGGGGGGGGGGGTCTCATTGAAAATACATGTCAGTGATTAATGAACCCATTCAACTTGCCTCACTTGGGTCACTACAGCAAAGAAAAGTGCTACAAAAGCATTACACACCGCTCACGTCCACCCACCTCCTCCTGCACCCAGTTAAATGTGTGGAGAAAGGGCCTGGCTGTGGCTGAGAGGGTAGATATCAATCATGGAGGAAGACCCTTAAGGATGGCTAAATATGCAAGAACTGATAATAAGAAAAGACTAGGAATGCGGGATGAAATGCCAAAGATCATTTTATTTCTTTGTTCAGTATCCTTAGAAATGGAATCCCCAGCTATCCATTCAAAGGAAATTAGATAAAAAATAAACAGATATCGTAGGATATGATATCCTTACTTGTGCCATGTTTCCCAAAACCAGGCGTATGTTTTTGGCTCTCTCTTATTCTCCCAGCCATCCGCATGACATGGGCCTTCGTTAGCAAGACCGGTCGGTGCTCAATGTCAAGTAAAAAACACTTTAGTTGATGATCAGCTGTAAAATATGATTTTACACGTTAAGTATTTGGGATGGTTAATTTGTTGGCTAAAAAATTCAAAGGAAAGAGGTGATTCAAGTGGCCATAATCACCCTGAATAGCTATTATTACTAATCTTAAACATTTATGACATCTCTTTCTCAATGGATCTAGTGTTTTAATTTTGTTTTTCTACTGGCAGAAAATAATAACAGAAGTAATTTTTGTATTCTGCCTCTGGAATAAAATTGAAATAGAATTTAAAATATTTCTCAACCAATGGCACCACAGTATAAATAAAACCAATTCATTTTGTGTAGCCATTTCAAATAACAAAATAATAACACTGAAATAATTCTTCCAATGCAATGAATGAAACATTTTTCTCATAGACCATTACACAGAGAAGAAAGATAAAGCATTAAAGCAAATTAGAAAACCCATTTCATGAATGACTTGGGTTTATAAAATAGTTGTGGGATCCAAGTATTTAAAATGCTACTGGAGTCAATTATTGCCAACATTTTGCAACAGTAATGATTCTGGCTTTCCAACCAGCAATATTTAGAATCCTACTGTAGTGACCTGACTTTAAATACCATATTATAACTACTAAGTTAAGAGCTCGTTTTTACTCTATTCCATGATTTCATTAAATGAATGCAAGATGATGGTTCAACAGTGACAACTTATACTTTGAATTTCTTTCTGTGTATGCAATATACATACAGGAACCAAATTCAGTAAGTGACATGAATGTTACCACAATGAACACTAGACTGTATTGTCCTTTGTCGGTCATTTCTTCTGTTCAATAAATACTGAAGGACACAAATGCCTTTTTCTTTTTCAGAGTTTGCTTTTTCTTCTGGACTTTGGTAATTAATTTTAATATTTTCCTCACATGCTTCCTCATCTGTTTTAGTGAGATTTTTCAACATTGGTGAAGCAGAAGGAAACAGGACAAATATTTTACAAACTCTTCAACTGGAAGCTAAAGTCCTTAAAGACAAGCAAAAGGGGTTCATTTCAATTTTAAAGAATGTTTTCTAAATAAGATAAAGAAAACTTCCTTCTTTGTCCTTCAGTGGAAAAGAAAGCACAAGTGGTTTTTCTATCTGCAAATGAAATCTGGTAACCTATGTATCATTTCTCCATCACTTCTGTTCATATTGGCTTCAAATTCAGTGCATGAATATCGTTACATTCTTATAGTTAACATTTCTAGTTAGCTTTGATTTAAAAAACGAAATTTAATGCATTAATGTTCCACTAAATTAATGATGTGGTCATCTTTGGAATGAGTAGGCAACTGTTCTTTCTATGCGGTGGGAGATTTTAAAGCTAAACTATCCACAATAATTGCCATCTCAAAGTGAAGGTTAAATGGCATAAGTGTCTCAAGCCAGGCAGATGTCAGTGTCTTCCAAACAATTTCAAAGAGGAAAGCAATTTTGACATCCTACACACCGGACAAAGATCCTGGCATTCTTGGTCTTCCACTCTGCCATCCTTCATAATTTTACAAAATTGTGATGGGAATCCTTTCAAGGACCTTGTCACTCACAAGGATCTGCAAGAGAAGACACTCTGGATTCCAGCCCTGTTTCCTAGACAGCAAAGAGGCCAGAGGCTGGATGTCCTAGCAGCCCCTTATTTACCTGGTCCTAAGAGAAAATTTTCACTTGGAGAAATTTTACCTTTGTTTTTTCCAGTGCCTAATACTTGGCATTAAAAAATTTACATGTGTCATTGTTATAACTCAATATAAAATGACTCCAAGTCCTTTTTCAGTACAAAGCTCCTCTTAGAAAGAAATACCATTTTGACAGTATCTCCACCATTCACATAGTGAGAAGAGAAATTAAGACACTGGCCCTCAATGAAGACAAAAAAGCAAAGAGACTCAGTGGGTAGGGAGCAGTATGGTTCATGAGACATTGGCATAATTATGTCTTTCTCTTTTGTATTAGGAAAATAGAATCTTTTTTTCATATGTGTGCCTTTTTACTAAAAATAATTAAAAGAGGGACGACTGAGTTCACCAGGAAAGTTACCATTAAACAGAAGCAAAGCATTTACACAGCTTGTTAAAATCAACAAAAAAGTAGTGGTGTGTGATGACAAAATAGTCTAGTTACCTTAGAAAAATATAATTGCATAGAAAAATTACAAACTAAAGCAATCCATTCACAGTTTCTGCATATATTCTCACTTACACTGATGTCGCCTATTCTAAGTGGAAAAAATATTTTTGGCCGGCAAGGTAGAAGCTATCGCGTGTTACCCTGGAATATGGGCATCCGATGGGGGCTGTCACGGATGAAATACCACAGGAATTTTCTAGAAGAATTGCAGTGAGGCAAATATTCCCTTTAGTGTCTTCCAACCCTAGGAGGAGGTTTAGAATTTTTCAGGCTGCAAATCAAGGGAATTAAGGGCCGTGGTGTTCCAACGTCTATGCCCCCATCCCAGGAGACTGAACCAGAAAGGCCGACTCTCTCCAGCGTGTCCTGAGCCTGCACGAAATGCTAAATCGCAGGAAGGCTGCGTCTCTGATAGGGCGTCAGCTCGGGGTGCCACACATCCACGATGAAGATCAGCCGGAAAGACGTGGCATCCTGCCATACCTCGTGCTCAAAGGAGTCGTCAAAGATGAGCACCTTGCCTTCTTCCCACGTCCTGGAACAGAAAAGCACGGAAGCTTGTGATTCAGATGCTTTAGGGTCAATCCACGTCTGTGTTCAGGAAGGCCCTCTTGTGATAACCTTTGCAATAGGACCAGGTAAGCGGAACACAGGATGTGTTCTTTCCTTGGTGATTAAGAAAGAATTTCAGGATTCTTACCATGAACATCAATTTTCAATGCTCAGCCCTGAAGGTGTACAGAGGCAGGGCATTGATGATAAGGGTAAACTTTTAATTGGTACAAACCCAGGCAAGGCTTGTTTAGTCGGGAAAGCACTCAAACACGTGCCCCACCCGCTCATCCCCAAGGTGACCTCCCAGTCAAAGGCTCCCTGGTAAGCTCCCGGGCGTTTCAGAGATTGGTGTGGACCTACAGACAGAGACTGGGCCTCAGGCATCTCGATGTTCCATAGGCATGGTGTCTGCACATCTCCAAATGATTCTCTTTTCAACCCATTCCATTCATTAAAGTTCCATTTTATGCAAGGGCAGATTGTTTATATTCAATATTTCTAATGTTATTTGCTGTGCATGTGGGTTATCCGTAGAATATTTTAAATGAATGCTGCAAAATATCCTTTAGGGTTTTACTTCACAGGATATCTATATAGGAGCTAAGATCTAAATATGGTGTTAGTCTAAATAAAGCAGTCGGGTGAGAAATATGCAGGGGGCAATCATACACTGCTTTTCAAACCCAAAAAAAGTTTATTAATTATGCTAATGTCTTCTTCTTTTTCAAATACATATTAATCACCAATATGGTAAATGCTAAGCTAAGCTTTTGAAATGAAATTTTTACTAGGAAATTTTCTCTAGATACTAAAATTCGTTGCAAGTATTTAAAATCTTACCTTCCTGAATTAGTAAATAATTAAAATTATAGGAGGGAAAATGCTAGCTTGATTTCAAGTTATTGCATTATCATAAGGAAGTTTTCCTTAGGTAAATGCTTTGTCTTTTTATGTTCATTACCTGGTGATTAATCAATATTAAATTAAGTAGTATTACATATTGCAAGGTTTCTCAACCTTGGCACTACTGACATTTTTGCCAGATAATTCTTTGTTGGGGGGAGGGGGTGCTGTCCTGTGCCCTGAGAGACATTTAGCAGCGTCTCTGGTCTCCATGCACTAGATGCTAGTAGCACTCCCCTAGCAAATGTAACAATCAAAAAGGTCTCCAGTCATGGCCAAATGTCCTGAGCTGGAAAGAGGTGAAGTGGGAGACAAATTTGTCCCAGCCATATTCATGAATCTGACACTAAAATTTCCAAATTATTTAAAGTAGCAAACATTTGCAAGTTAAAAGTTCCTTGAAGTTGGAAACCAATCCTCTACTCCTGTTACCCATCCCCCACACACACATCTTGTGTGCTGTCTTACACACCTACCCTAATGTCTTGCACTCAATAAACGAGTTGCTTGACTATTTGATCCAGTTCCTCTGAAGGTTCAAAGAGTGCCACTGGAGTCCCATCCAAGTGTAACAAAGGACAAAAATATACAGATTCAGGACCAAATGACAGAATATGTGTTCATTACCACGCAAAACCAAACTTGAAAAGAAAGGCAAAGTTAAGAAAAGAAAAAAAAAAAAATGACAAGAAAAAAAAGAAGTGAAATGATCCGTAGTTTATACAATTTGGTGGTCATCTCCTCGGTCTTAGTGTTACCAGTGGGACTAAGCAAGGTTGGTGGGTACCACTGACAAGCCTACAATACAGGCAGAAGACAAGGGGGAGAAGGGCATGTCAAAGAAAAAAGACAGTACATCCATGTTCACAGCAGCGTTCCTCACAGTAGCCAAAAGGAGGAAGCAACCCCAGTGTCCACTGACAGATGAATGGATAAACAAATGTGGTCTCTACACACAATGGGATATTCCTCAGCCTTAAAAGAGAAGGAAATTCTGACCGTGCTACCACATGGATGAACTTTAAGGCATTATGCTAAGTGAAACAAGCCACTCACCCAAGGACAAATACTGTATGATTCCACTTCTATGTGGCACCTAGAATAGTCAAATTCATACAGACAAATTCAAAGTTATGTTGGCATCACTCGCTATGAGTAACTTGCCCTTTTTTGAGAAAACTGAAAACTTCCCAGGGGTGTGATATCAAAAATCTCTAAGAGAATCTGTGAAATACACTTTGTGTGGCAATGACAATTGATTCCCAACGTTTTTTAAGTGATAGTCTAGAACCTACTTAAAGTACTGGAAGTAATTAAATCAACTAAATAAAACATTCTAAATTTGCACAAAATGACATTTTCCACTAGATTAAGATAGGTATAAGAAAACCACAGATTTAGGAATGCTTGATGTGAGAAAAATCTCAAGCATTCCATTCATTAACCTGAATTGCTTGTAAATTGGAAAAAGCTTTTAGCTCTGGAACATGCTGGTTCATTCATGGAAAACCAGTGCCTATAAAGGTGGAACTTAAGTTAGCACTGGTTTGTGGCTTTGTAGATATTTTAGGTCAAATATGGACTAGTGTAAACTATTGATCAAACAGTTTTTTAGACAAGAAGTCTGCGAGGTATTCCAAGGGGTTGGATTCCATTAGGGCCACAAAATTCTATTAGGTTTATATTTGCTTTTCCATTTTCTTTCATTTTCCCAGAAAACTGCAAAAATACTCAATTGCTTAATGTTGATTCTTAAATGTAGATTCCTTCTGAATAGGTAAAAAATGATGTCTTTCAATCACTTATGAGAGCTAGAATGACTAAAAGTGCAGTCCTAATTGGGAAGGACAATAAAACTCCATCCAAGTGATGTGAAGACTGATATGACTTGTGTTTGACAAGAGATGTGTCACCTGTCTAGGAAAGGATGAGGGTTTTCCAGAACAAAAAGAGACAGAGTGCAAAGATGTCAAAGGTCTTACATCTCTTCTGAGTGAAAAACAAAGACTCTCACTGCAATGCAAAGAAAATAGTTTTCAGGCCACTCACTTTGAGAGCAAATCTCCATCCCATACATTTAAGTGGTGCTCAAATTATGACAAGGCAAGGGCCCTCTGGAGAAATGATTTTCAGAGCAGCCTTGGAAAGAAGTCTTCCTGGAGGCACTCACCAGCCTCCCTCTGAGGGTTCAGAAAGGCAGGATGGAGGTGGGGAGCTGCACGCCATTCCTGGATGGCTACCTCTGCTTAATTTTAGCATTTCTTAGCATTACAAGAAGAACGTCTCTCCCTGGTTTGCCAAAAGATAGAAGAATATCCGGTCACGAGATAAACCAATATTGTGTAATTCCTCAATTTCTCAAATTATTATAATTAATGATAATGGGATAATGATGGCAGCACAAGCCTAATAACTATAATTTTGTCATAGAATTACCATCAACACTAATAATGCTAAATAATTACTATGCTAGGTGCTTAGGAGTCTTCCACCTAAAAACCTTATAGATCATTTCATAGTGATCTTTGCTAAAAGGTTATGAGGTTGACAAATGACACGGTTCTAATTTTTCAGCAAAGAGATCACATGGAAGCCAGTTCGGATGCCTACAGTGACCCTGTGATGCTGTGGAAGAAGCAGAAAGGTACTAGACTTACTTCATCACAGCCAAAGCTCTAGCTCAAGGTCACGGTACAGGGAACATCCTCAGCGCCTGTAGCTGCTTTGATGAGGTGGCCTGTAAGGCATTTAAATAGGCTGAGTGGAGTACAGAAAAGGGTCAAAGGGCTCAGGAATAAGGCTACTTTAATATAACTCTTATTAATTCTGATCTTTTGAAATCCCTCAGTTTGTGACTGTGCTGGAAATCCTGGCACATACTGGAACTGAAACATGAAACTGCCTTATTGCCACCTCCTTTTCTCTCTCTCCTCCTGATACATACAGACAGAAATACACACACACATACCTTCTTTGCCTATCTGTCTATCATCTATCTATCTATCTATCTATCTATCTATCTATCTATCTATCATCTATCTAACATCTATCTATCATCTATCATCTATCTATCTATCTATATCTATCTATCTATCTATCTATCATCTATCTATATCTATCATCTATCTATATCTATCATCTATGTATCTATCTATCTATCTATCTATCTATCTATCTATCTATCATCTATCTACCTATCTATCTATCATCTAAAATCTATCTATCATCTATCTATCACCTATATATCATCTATCTATCTATCATCTATCTATCTATCTATCTATCTATCTATCTATCTATCTATCTATCTATTTATCTATCATCTATCAGGATAAAGCATTTTTCTGGAAGCTAGGACACCTGTGTGCTTGTTCTGACCGCAGCTAACTAGCCATGTGACTGTGACAAGCATAGCACCTGTGGGCCTCAGTTTCCCCATTTGTGCAATGATGGAGGTGGACAAGACGGCCTCCAAGGATCCTTTCAGCTATGAAATTCTCTTAGTTTTCTGAGCCAAGCTGTTGGCTAGGACTTTAGTCTTCATATTACATTTTACAGGATATATTTCACAAGACTGTCATCTGAGAAATGGGTGTGGTATTTGCTATTTTGCTTGATGTCAAAATAGTAATTTCAATAAAAGATGGCTAACTGCACAAAGAAGATCTTTTCCCAACAGGTTCTATATATATGTACCCCCAGTATCTCTCTCCACCCCTCCTGGGTAGACCCGTTCCAGCCAGGCTGCCACGGGGATTCTCTCCCCTCCAAGTGGGCCTGGGGCTTCAGCCCCGCTGCCTAGCCCCTGTGCTGCCTCTCTGTAGCTTTTGACTTCCTCCTCTTGGTCCTAGGTCACCCGGTAGCAGAAGGCTCTGCAACATAGCTAAGAAAGCCAAAAGGGGAAGACAAAGAAAGGGAAGAGGGAGCGGAAACCTCACGAGGCTGCAGAGCTGGGATGCCTCTGCCCCCTCTCCTATCTCTAGTTCCGGAGTGCGGGCGTGGGAGCAAAAGGGGAAATGGAGTGGGGTGGCTGTCCTCTGCGTCCTGCTGCGCCCCCTGCCCCAGCATCCCTCCCAGCCCCAGGCCTATCAAGTGGCAGCCTCCGTCTGTATCTGTTCCACTCCGTCACCGTCACCAGCGCTGGCCCCGCACATCCTCGGCTTCCCATTTCCCTCCTCCTCCCCAGATCCTTAAAGCCCCCACCCTCATCCCTGTCAGTGTGCACTGTGGGCTACAAGGACCACCTCCGACAGTACAGGAGTGCTTCGTCTCCTTCCCTGGAATATAAGGGGCAGAAGTCCTCATTTCTGCGGCCATCAGAGACGAGCACAAAAAAAGCTCAAAAATACTGAGCGCATTTACCACATCATATGCTGTAAAAATACAGCTCTGAACGCATTTAAATGGACTACTTTAATAGTCAAAACCACACTGAATCACACTTTTATTCTCCCCATTTTATAGATGAGAAAATTGAGGCTTAGTGAGGCCATTCAAGTTGTTTAAAGTTACAGTGCATAAGAGGGAAGCCAGAATTTGAACCCAGGTCATATGTCTTCAGTGCTCTTAATTTGCTTTCATGAAGATACAGGATATTAAAATCTGAAGTGAAGACTCAGGATCTGTTTTCCCATAGAAACATTACTATAAATAGTCACTGGTGGTAGAGCCCTATTAACAAAAAACCATGAGTTAAGAGGCTTTTAGGCACTGGCCCAGAAACCTCCACATCATGAATTATGGCCATAGCAAAATTTGGATCCCAACTTTCCAAATTCTCAACCATCAGTTCAATGAACAGATGTTTGGACACAATCTGTTTTCGATGTGGAAAGTGCCATTCGCTGTTGATACATAGACATTTACCTGTGTGTATGAACAGCCATAGACACATCACGCTAACGAGGACAGGGGTAAAGAAACTTTACTGGTGTTTCTAATTCTCCAAGTTGCTTAAGTAAAAGAAAGAGTGCAAAATGGTACTATTTAACAACAAATCTCTAGGGAAACATCCCATCCAGTTAAAAGTGACATTTTGGTCCTACAGTCCCAGACGGGCAGGCTTGAATGGTGGATAAGGCAACGTGGAAAGATCACATTACAATCTGAATGAAAGATGGGTATACTTTGTGAAACGGAAGATCTACGATTTCAGGGAAACTAGCAAAAATAAATAAATAAATAAATAAACCCATAAAGCAAAAAAGGAAGAAGAGGCAAAAATGTTTGGTTCCAAGTGATTTTGGTAATTCACTGCTTCTATCATGTGATGAGAGCAAATGGAAACTGACTATCTTCTTGGACACTTTATGAAAACAAAAGAAATACTATGAACAATTCATGGTGGATTAAAAAAACTCTCTTTGACTGTTAATATTTTAGCATGCCTACCACACAATCTTCCTAATAGGAGACTTGAAAGATTAATGAAAAAATATATTATAAAATACTTGAGGTATGTGGGAAGAGGTCATTATTTCTACAGCAATATAAAGAGGAATTAAATGACTTACTGCAGTTCATTTATTCAGTCTGCTGCTGACACTGATGCCAACACAAGCTTTTCTGGCTACACATGGGTCCTGGCCAAGGTTTCAGGCTGGCGATTCCCAGGCAATGATGCTGGGTCTCCAAGAGAGCTGCATGGTCCCTTGGCTTGGTTCCCGCATGTTCCAGAAGCTCTCTTGGAGACTCAGAAGAAAGAATTCCTCCCTGCGATCAATCAAAGCTCACACACTTCGGCTGCTCCGTGAAGATAACAATTATTCCCCTTGCCGGTGGTGGCATGTTCATCCATGGACTCAAGTTCATGCAGCTCAGACTCAAGCTCACTAATGAGTTCACCTTACAGACCGCAAAGCATGGCCTGCCTGGCGGACACAAACCAACCCCCAGAGGGGGTGACTCCCCAGCAGCTTTCTCTCCTTGTTACCCTGATATCTGGACATGAAAACCAGCATTCAAAGTGGTCACCCTGTAAGTATAGCATGATCCTAATTTTGTAAACAACAAAAAAACTCAAAAAGCCCCCAAACCCATATAAAAGTGAGTCTGAGGCGAGAAGCACAGACTTTCAAGCCAGACTGTCTGGGACGGAACCTTGGTGCCAACACTGTCATGGGCTGAATGACAGCCCCACCCCTGGAAGCCTGTGTCCCTGGAAGCTATGGATGTAACCTGATTTGGAAAAAGGGTCTTTGCAGTTGTAATTAAGTTAAAGGGCTTATGATGAGATCATTCTGGGTTAGATTGGGCCCTAAATCCAGTAAGCACCTTTATTTATTGATTTATGTATTTTTTGGCCATGCCCCCAGCATGAAGGATCTTAGTTCCCCGACCAGGGATGGAACCCGTACCCCCCACATTGGAAGCGTGGAGTCTTAACCACTGGACCGCCAAGGATGTCCTCAGTAAACGCCTTTAGAAAACAAGACAAGGGCAGAAGATGCAGGGAGAAGGCGACTTGATGACAGAGGCAGAGGTTGGAGTGATGCACCTGCGAGTCAGGACACACCAAGGAGGGCCCACGGCCACCGGAAGCCAGGAGAGAGGCAGGGGATTCTCCCTCAGAGCCTCTGCGAGGAACCAACCCTGACCATACCTGGATTTCAGACTTTCGGCCTCCAAAGTTGTGAGAGAATAAATTTCTGTTGTTTTAAGTCATCCAGGTTGTGGTAACTTGTTACGGCAGCCCTAGGACCCTAATGTAAATATGGACACTTACTAAGCTGAGTGACCTTGGGGAAGCTACTTTGTGTGTTTATACATCAGTCTCCTCAGCCGAAAACCAGAGATTCTAATAATCCCAGTTACACAGGATTGTTGTGAGGGCTGAGGAGTGAGCGCATGCAGTGTCTCATACAGAGTACCATGTGCTTTATCTCTGTGCTCTTCCTCACCACGAACAGACATTATATGGGCACTGAGAAGCATCTGAGAATCTCTGAGTATTGAGATCCAAAATAATATTTACTTTCTTTATCCTGCTTCTCTGTGTTTCACAAATTATGGAACACGCATCAGTTTTGTCATCGGAAAGTATTTATTCATTTCAAATAATCATTTTACTTGTCGTGAGAGAAGGCTGCATACCTGCAAGCTCATCTTCAAGTAGAAAGAGCTGCGCTATGTTTTGCAGTGATGGAATCTTTAAACAACATGCACGCACACTACCAGGAATCGAAAAGCACTGAAGAAATAGCCGTGTGATGATTAATGCCTGAAAACTACAAGGCACAAATTACTACTCTTCCAAAAGTTGAGAAGCTCTGAAAAATTGCTTCCTGTTGCCTAGCACAAGGAAGCCTGATTTCTTGGTATGTGTGCTTCTGTTTCCATGCTAACTGTACTTCCACAATAACAGCGTGAAACTTCCAGATTTCATATTACAGTCTTTCTGCCCTCAGAGTTTATAAACTGACTCTACTATTCACCTCTCTAGCTATTTTCACTAGAAGCACTGTACAGTGCTTTAATTTCATTGACCCATTTCTCTCATGAAAAACACTCTTTTTGTAATGAAATACTAGCCTGACCAACCACCCCTGAGTTAAGGATTATGAAGGATGAGAATGTAACGCAGCATAAAACAAGTACCATAGGAGGGACACGGAGAAGGATCCTGACCTGCAATGAGGAGCGGGAGGAAGGGCACTGATGCTTCAAAGCTCCTCAGGGACCAGACAACGTGAAACAGTCCATCCTCCGCAAAATTGCCTCCCTGGCACAATGAGAGGTGGGGGGTGGGGGGGAGCAAGTGCTTTTTAATAATCATTGTGAATTTGTAAAATATACCACCTGCAAATTATTGTTATCCGCAGCTACTTACTGTCATGGGAAGGAGGCTGGCTTTTAGCCCAGTGGGAACGGAGGAAATGCCAAGTCAACGTTCTTGTTCGAGATCACCTTCCAAGTGGGTCGCAGGACTGGGCTTATAACCCTTCCCTGCTTCAGGTGGGTGCAGGCAGTTACCCTAACTACATTCTCAACTTCAGTTTAAGACCCGAAGTTAGCACTTCAACTAGGTCTGAAGCTCTTCTCCATCCTCACAGCCCCCATGCTTCTTATTTGATCTCCAAGGAGCTGACCTTGTCAACCTCTGCCTTCCCCAGCACCCTCCCACACCCGCTCTGTATTCCCTGGGCTCCTGCCCCTCTCCCTTTCAGCAGAGAGACCCTGCAGACCCAAACCGAGTTCACAAAGGCTTGGCGAGACCCATTCCACCTTGGAAGAAACTTCGCCCTGCCCAGCCATCTCTGATTCCTCCTCCTGGTTCTTCTGACTCTGCCCTCTGCTGCCCTAGCTCCTTCTTGGTTCTCTTTTCTATTTCTGCCTCCAAAATGTAGGTGTGACTCTTAAGCTTCCTCTAGAACCTCCTGCTAAGCCTGCCTCTCAAATCTTTATGCTCAGACGTGACTTCTCTCCTGAGGTCCAGACCTCACTATCCAGCAGATGCCTGGATATTTCCACTCTTGTGTTCCAACAGCAACTTAAATCAATACTGTGAAGATCAGACTCATGATCTATTCCCCTCATGCCTCCCAAGCTCAACATCTGCTAAAGCACCAACACCCCCCTACTGACCCAAATGGAAACTGTCGCATCATCACGGACCCCCCTCTTGCCCCACACACTCGGGATTCACTTGAGTCAATCTTCATCACACCTCCCGCCTCTGCTCTTTACTCTCCCTTTCTTCCCAGGATCCCAATTCCTGTTCTTCTGGGATGGGTTGCTGTGGCAGCCTATTAACTGCTCTTCCCAAATCCCCCATAGGACTCACCCAGGGCTTCCAGAACACCTTCCTAACAGAGGTCCGATCCCACTAGTTTGTGTTCAAAGCCTTCCATGATTCAGCTTCTAATCCACTTTCTCACTTTCCAACGCTATTCTGTGTGTTAAAGTAATTAAATAAGGAGGCCATTAGATGGAGGTGCTCTAATGCCTTGCTAGCCTCACAGCAAAGCAAAACCTACGCCAGAGTCAATTCCCTGGAATCTGAGAAAGTGAAACTTACGAACAACCCATCACAATCAGCCAGCAGCCTTTCCCAAACAAGGCAACCACTCACAGTATAACCAGTCAAATAATTTCCATGTTTGTTTCAGCATCTTCTCCATAAAATCCTGCCCCCAGCTCCTGCCGGTGGAGCGCTCCCAACCACCTCTGGTTTGGCGCTACGTGGTTCGAACCATGCACGCTCAAATAAATTCTTGAACATTGTAACGTGTGTCCATTTACCTTTAAACAGCATCCCACACACTTGGTTACTGAAAGCACTCAATATTCCTCACACGTGGACTGTAATTTTTGGTTTCCGTGCCTTTGCCGATGCTGTTCTTTCAGCCTGGAGTGCCCGTCTCTTCCGGCTTTGAATGCTCAAATCCTTCCTGTCTTTAAATGCCACCAATGTCAAGGTTCCCAAATCTCGGTGGCAAATGAGCTACCTGCCCACCGACCATCTGCAGCATTCTCACCTGAGCCTCTCTTGTGACTCATGACTTTCGAGCTGGGTTTTCTCCCTGACCGGACACCTCTGGTGGGGGAAGACCCCCACGTGAGTCATCTCGGGATGCCCCACAGCACTGCGTCCTGCTGCGCCAGGCCCGGGCAGGCAGGTGTCCACCAATAACGAAATGAACGACCAGTACGCTTCTGATCACCCCTCCGCAGATCTCCACCAAGGGCCGTGAGAAACGGGGAAGACGACAACAACTTGGTTCCTGCCCTTGAGGCACTCACAGATCAGTCCCAGAGATGAGACTAACATACACTAATGAATAAAAAGCAATGGAAGATAAAGAGCAGGATCACTGAGCATATACCCTGTACACACTCTAAGAAGTCAAAAGAGAGCTTCCTTTTTAGGAACGAAATTGGATCTTAGTAATATGTTTATTCTGGATGGGTGAAAAGATGGGCATTCTAGGTGAAGAGAGTAATAGGATCAGGACAGGTAAAGGCATCGGAAAGAAGTTGCCCTAACATCCACCACGTCCCTACCCAGGCCAGTACCTGGGCTAAGTGTGTTGTATGCCTTATTTCGTTTGACCTGGACAACAATCCTATAGAGCAGATAGCATCACTGCTGATTTTGTAAGTAAAGAGGCTGAGGCTGCAGAGGATTAAGTAACTGGCCAAGGTTACACAGGATTAGTTGGCACAGCTGGGATTTGAAAAAGCCACCATGTCCACTGCACCACGCTGTTTCCAGCAAGACATATAAATATATGTAAGACAGCAAGACACATAAATATCACAGGGTGTTTTCCTCAGGAAGGGGACTCTGGATTGACGAATAGTTCAAGTCATAAAGCAATAAACACAATGTGTAAATATGTGTAGGGTTTAGTACAAGGTAGCTGACTCTGAATGCAAGTCAGCCCATCTAAAAAGAGAAGCAAGAAGGCTCATCAATCAGATGAGGAATGATGAATGAGGGCCGCCCTAGAATTGGGGAGACTCTCCAGACCAAGAGAAAGCACAGAGATGGGATGCAGACTAAGAAGCTGGATTAATATCAGCCACCTCAGTCTCTTCAGTTACAATGGAAGAGAAATAATCCAACTGCACATAGCTTTGGTGTAATGGATATCCATCCTCAGAGGTGATGAATAAGAGAGAAAGTGATGGGAGGAAACATACTTGGTCTCGTTGGCGCATCGGATCTTGCAGCCTTCCTTGGGAATCACCAAGCCCAGGTGCATTCGGAGCCTGCAGTTCGTGGGTCCCGTGTGCGGCCACACGTGGGTTCCCGGGTGCATGATGGAGTATTTGATCTGCACAGAAAATGTACCACCCTGTTCATCCATTTATCAAGGTGTGGGAGAACTGCTCAATTAAAGTGACAGTACAAAATCACTGTCAATTTAGATTAGAGCCTTTGCGGAACTCAGAATTTATATTCTCGTCATTTCTTTGTGAAGGAACTAAAAATAAGGACTCCCATTTTCCACAAAGCTATAAACACTGAACATTTGCCACCCCCAATGCTGCCGTTAAGGGCATGAAATTATGTTTTATTAAAAAGCAAGTGACAAAAAAGGCACTGAGTGGGTCAAATGAAATAACCGTTTCCTCGTAAATGCCAGCATTCCCGTTTACTCCCCTAATAACTGACTGTGTTTTTCCCAGCACTGAAAACATTCTCGGTACCTGTCCTCTTCTGCATCCTGTTGTCTCAGGGAATTTATCTAGTAAAGAACAGGTTTTAGGAGCTCCTTTACAGGCATTTTCATTTTTCCTTCCTAGAACAATAAATGATAAAACCACTGTTAGAAACAAATCACAGTAAAGCTGTAACGCATCCCGTTTTGACCACATACAATCTATATCGTCCTCGTCACTGTAAGAATGAGAAGGCTGAGTAAACACAAGAAGACACAGTGTCTTGTTTCAGTAGATAGTGATGGGCACAGCAAGGACCAGAACTCTCCACTCAGCGCCGGACTATTTGACTAAGGATATCTAATGGACAAAGCACATATTGAACTTATTTTTCCCGCTGTGGCAGGGAGAATAATGGCCTCCCCTCAAAGATGTCCACATCCTAAGCCCAGGAACCTGTGACTGTGTTACGTTACATGGCAAGGGGAAATTAAGGTTGCAGATGACACTGGGATTGCTAATCAGCTGACCTTTAAATAAGGATATTATTGTGGATGAACTGGATGTGCCCAGTGTAATCACAGAGTCTATATGTAGACAGTGCCCCAGTGACACAGAATGAGAAAGACTTGACCGGCTATTGCTGACTCTGAAGACAGAAGGGGCCCACGAGCCAAGGAACGTGGGCAGCCTCTAAAATGAGTGCAGCCCTGATGACACGTTGACTTTAATCCAGTGAGACCCGCTTGTGATCTGTAAAGATGATACATGGGAGTTCTTTTAAGCCACTAAATTTATGGTAATTTGTTATACCAGCCACACTAAATGAATACACTGCCCCCTTCCCCCAGGAAGAAAATAGTTTACATTACATTTCAAACCTAATAAAGCATTTCTAGGACTATATGCTAATAACCTAAACATTATTTTTCATTGAAATTTAATGTACTTTTTTGAATGTACAGCTCATCCTTTACATGGCGATAAAGAGTAGAATTTGAATGAAGCGAGGAGGAGGTCTCTGAGAGATGGGGGTTTCTCTGAGTGACTGTGTCAGGAACACAGATTTTGAGACACAGTCTTAAGCATCCGGGACTGTATCGATTTCTTCACCATCTACAAAATCACTGTTTCTTAGGAAAGATGTGCTCAGGAATGTACAGCACCATTTGCTCTCACGGAGGAGTTATAAACAATAGGTTTTTTAAAAGATAGAGACATTTTCATTCCCTATTCAGGACTCCTACAAGGGACCTACACATCTAAAATTGAGTTTAATTTATTTAATTAATGTTAGTTGTGTCCTAAGACAATCAAATACGGAGCGTAAAATACAAGGAATTCATCTTAAAGGCATTCTCCTCAATCAAACAGACCTCAGCATTTTAGAAAACAACTTCTACATCTATATTAGTTTTTCCCCAATCACACTACACTCTTCTGTTGCCCTGTCTTCTATCCTGTTTTAGTTTATTTTATCTTAATATACTTATAATCAATATTATCAGTCTGCTCTGTTTCCTTGCTTTATTCTCCAGATGACACACTCCTTTGGTTTTTATTATTAGATTTGGTCTTTATCTTAGTTCTGATTATAATTGTCTGATTTTGTTTTAGGAATCTTCAGTCTGTCTGGTGGTACTCTTGCTCTTTATTATATTTGATCCTAGCTTTCAAAATTTCCCTGGATTTGTGTTTGTGTGTGTGTGGTTTTTTTGTTTGTTTGTTTGTTTGTTTGGTTTTGAATTTTTGCTGGTTTTCTCTTTGATTGTCTGATGGCATACTGGGGTTCTTCTGTCAGGTCTTTCTAGTGCCTTATGTTCTACTGGATTCGGTATTTGTGTGTCTTGTGCATATATGTGTTTCCTTGATGTAGTATTTGTTTGACTCAACACTCTGCCATGAGTCTGGGGCTTGGACAGTCTTTTTTAATCCCCTTTATTGCTGGGACAAGCAACCTCTGAAGTCTGGACTACTCCATCAGAAGTCAAGAAGGAGGCTCTGGGGAGGGAGCACCGAATCCAGGATGCTAGACTGCTAGGGAGTCTTCAGCCACAGGGAAGATGAACTGCAGAGAATTCTCACAGAGCCCTGTATCAAAGTCTAAGACCCGGCTTCATCTGACTGTCTGCAACTGCCAGAGCTGGACAACTCACACCAAACTACAAACAAGACAGGAACACAAACCCACCCATCAGCACACAGACTACCGAAAGCCATATTAACCTCACAGAGACCCTAAAACACACCACCTGACACGGCCCTGCTCATCAGAGAGAAAAGACACAGAGCCACACACTGGAAAGCAGACACCAGTCCCTCCCACCAGGAAGCCTACTCAAGACACTGGACAAACCCCACCACAGGGGGCAGAGGGCAGAAACAAGAGGAATTACTATCAGGCAGCATAGGGAAAGGAGACAGCAAATCCTATAAAATAGACAAAATGAGAAAACAAAGAAACACCTTGCAGGCAAAGGAGCAAGAAAAAACCCCACAAAACCAAATAAATGAAGAGGAAATAGGAAAACTGCCTGAAAAAGAATTCAGAGTAATGATAGTAAAGATAATCCAAAATCTCAATAACAAAATACAGAAAACACAAGAAACAGTTCATAAGGACTCAGAGGAACTAAAGAGCAAACAGTAATGGACAACAAAATAACTGAAATCAAAAATACTCTAGATGGTGGAAACAGCAGAATAACTGAGGCGGAGGAGCAAGTAAGTGACCTGGAAGATAGAATGGGGGAAATAACTGCCACAGAGCAGGAAAAAGAAAAGAGAAAAAGAAGAATGGAAGACAGTCTCAGAGGCCTTGGTGACAACATTAAGCACACCAACATTCGAATGATAGGCATCCCAGAAGAAGAAGAAAAAAAGAAAAGGTCTGGGAAAATATTTGAAGAGGTTATAGTAGAAGACTTCCCCAATATGGAAAAGGAAATAATTAATCAAGTCCAAGAAGCGCAGAGAGTCCCATACAGTATATTAGTTTTTCCTAAGTAATCTTTCTGCCTCTTGAGTACAATATTAGTTTCTGTTTTTAGTTATTAATTGAATACCCCAAATGAGTTTAATGATAATGTCAGTTTGAACAAATAGATTCCTGTATAAGCCATCATAAAGAATGTTTAAGCCCTAGCTTCCCATGCCGCCCTAAACGCAGGATCTGGGGATGACTTGGCAGGGGTCCCAGTTCTGGGTTCTGTGCTGTTCAGGCAGCAGCTAAATGAAGCCTGGTGCCTTGAAGAGCAGCCAGAGGTGTCTGGACTTCCCAGCAGCGGTGAGGGCTGCGCATGTGCCACTTGGAGAATAGGTGTATCTTACCTGCATGATAGGTAATAAATGGAGAATCTAATGGATTGGGTCACTAGGATTGCTGCTTGGTCAGGACTGGATTACAGAGCATCTCTAGCCACTTAGACACACAAATCTTTACTAGTCTGTAAACACAGATTTTCTGCAGGGGGAGAAGCTGTGTAGTAGATGCTTGTCATTCGTGGACTGCGTTGGTTGTTTTAACTATTCACATGTGATCAGGAGGGTTTAGGAACGTAACCACAGTTCCATGGCACTCAGCATGGGCCAGGGACCACTCACCTGATGCCCACAACACCTGGGAGAGAGAGGCTATTAGAGTCGTATTTTATAGAAGAGGAACCGAGGCACAGAGAGGTCACATGGTAAGTGTCAGAGCAGGAATTCCAGCCTAACTGGATTCAGAGTTCATGTTCTTAACAATGACCTAAGACCACCTCCATTACTGTTATATAATGTGTGATTATTATGTAATCGGAAACTAGTATTGCTATCGTTTATCTGTATGTCAGACTTTTGCTCACTGAGCCTAGTAACAGTCCCATACCTGAGGCACTATTCTCATCATAATTTTTCAGCTGAGGAATCTGAGGCTCGGAGATTCAGGAACAAGCCTACGTCACACGCCACCAAGTGGTGCAGCCAGGACCCCAACTTGGGATCCTTGGTCTCCAAAGTCTATGCTTTAAAGCATGATTTGCATTTTGTTGCATCTTGGATTTGAACATAACTGTGAAGAACAAACCATTCAGCGGAGGAGAGAACTGCCCAGCAGCTGAATTCAGTGTGGTTTTCGTTTCATTGTATTACTTCTCACACAGTTTAAGGTAACTTTGGAGAAGGGATACACTTTGTTTCTTTGGGGAAAATAGCCCCAAAGAAAGAGATCTAACTGCCAAAGCAAACCTGAAAGAATCAACTGAATATTTCATTTCCATACGAGGAATACACTTCATGAGGGATATTCATGGAATTGAGATTTTTAAAGGTCCTGGGTTGTGTCTCTCCAGAGTTTCAAGGCTTTATTGCTGGGATGACAATAGGTTCATCTTGCATGAAAACTCTGATCAGTTGACAGTGGCTACCCAGAACACTGTGTTGAGAAGGATTCAGAGGTTCAGCTTGAGCTCATCCAGAAAGGCTACTGGGATGGGTTAGCACCCATGGGCTCTGGAAGTGTTTGCTAACTGTATGTTTTAGGGTTCATTGTTGTAACAATAAATGAGCAAAACAGATGTTCACATAGCAACTTGAAAGCATCTGTGGGGAAAAGTTAGTTATGTATATTTGTTGATTTGGTCTCTTTTCTCCAACTCAAAAAAGTTGATCATTGAAAAGAATAAATATACTTCAGAACTGATTGGGCTACTTAGAGACCTTCCATGATTCCCACTTACATACGGATAGAAATGAAGCTTGCAGCCAGCTTCAAAGCCTTCAAGCATCCAGCAGCATCCTTTTCTAACCAGGCTTGACAACCTCTAAGCCTTCACTAAGTCAGATCCTCGTGGGCCTCTTGTCTGGACTAGAGCTCTCTGTGTGGCTAAGAAATGGCCCCACTCCCTCCCTCCCCCCATCTTCCCGACCCCTCCTGCTGCATGATTCCCTCCTCTCTCTCTCCAGGCCATCTGCCTGAAGGGGTACCACCCTGCCTCTGTGCAAGCTACGGTACTAGCTCCTTGCAAAATTCTTTTAACTGTGAATTTGCTTCCAGAAAATAGTTACTGGATTCCTGGAACCACAAACAAAAGACCACAAAGAACCTTAATAAAACTTCCTAAAAAAGAAACTATGGGAGATGTATTATTTTATGCCTATAAAATAAAACTAGAAATTAATTTTTATTTAATTGACTGCAACTGATTGGAAAACACACCTATAAAATACAAACACATACACACACTTTTAAGTTATTTTGAATCAAAATGGAAAGCGAGATAAAAATTGAGTCTTTTTTTGGGAATAATACAAGTGAAAATACACCTTATAGTTTAAGGAAAGTATCCGAAGCTGTACCCAGAGATCAGTCCGTAGCCTTAAATGCTTTTATTAATGAAGAAGAATGTAAATATATTTACTAAGAAGTCCTGATTGAAAAGTTTTAAAAAAACACAAAATAAACAGCAAAAAGAACAAGAGGAGGAAGAAAAATATAAAGGCAGGAATTAGAAAACAATCAAAATAAAGTGAGATGTAATTTGAGGTTTTTAAAGAACATAATAGATCACTCTGTCAAACTTAAGAAAGAGAGAGAAAAAAAAAGTGCAAATTCCATTCAATGGGAAGAAGGATTTAACAAAGATCAAGGAAGTAAAAAGTATTTTAAGAAATTACTCTAATTCATGGAAAATCAGGTATGATCAAAATGTACGAAAACTTATGTTAACAAATATTGTATGATTCCACCTATATGAGGTGTCTAAAGTAGTGATGGCCCAGTGGTTAAGAATCTGCCTGCCAATTCAGGGGACACAGGTTCGATCCCTGGTCTGGGAAGATCCCACATGCCGAGGTGCAACTAAGCCCGTGCGCCACAACTACTGAGCCTGGAATGAAGAGTAGCCCCTGGACACGGCAACTAGAGAAAGCCTGTGAGCAGCAACAAAGACCCAACACAGCCAATAAGTAACAAAATAAAGTAGTAAATTCACAGAAACAGAAAGTGCAATGGTGGTTGCCAAGAGCTTGGGGAGGGGCATTGGGGAGTGTTGCTAATGGGTAAGGAGTTTGAGTTTTGCAAGATGAAACAGTTCTGGAGATTGAAAATATGAATATACTAGACCCTACTGAATGTACACTTAAAAACAGTTGAGGTGGTAAATTTTAAGTTATGTGTTATTTGGCTACAGCTTAAGAAATTTTTAAAGGACACAAAAGGCTTACAAGTCAACATGTTGCCTCCAACGAAATTGTCTCCATCCTTTATTTCCTTTCTTGTTTAATGCTCTTATATGCCCTATAACGCTTTGCATATTGCAACCTTATCAAAGCATGTGTTTTTAGCAGAGACTATGGTTTCTGGAAATTACTGCCAGGATGCGTACTCTTCTGAAGCCTTATTCTAGGAAGCCCAGCAGCTTCCACGAAGCATGAGGATGTTAATGGAATGGAGGCATCAGATGAGCTGGTGAATGCTTAGGGCCAACAGAATCGACTCGTTTAGTGAGATGCCAATTGACAAAATTAGCATGTTGTTCACATACTGACCTGATTATATAGCTCTATTTAAAAAAACTCTTGTGGGCAAAAAGTTGACAGAGTCACTTGAAATCATGTGATCTCTCTTCTGTTGGACATTTCCCTGAAAATATTACTAAGTCGTTCTTCTTTCTCTGACATGTAAATCTTAGTATTCGGAAAGTGTACTGACATAAACGATGGTGCTTATTGTCCCATAATGGAAACAGGCTGCCTATCACCCTCTCAATTTGTTTTCTGCAGCTAAAGATGTGCGACACGTGCTGTTTAATCTTCAAAATGGATTTACTTTTATACAGCTACCATTAACCCAGGTTAACATGAATTTTCCAGAAATGAGTTGGAGAGATCTTTAAAGATAAAATTCAGCGCTCCTATTCTGAGGACAGATTGATGTATGAACTCATTGGACACACACAGATTGGGGCCCTGTCTGTGTGCCTGGGCCTGGGTTAAGTTCAAGGAATGTTGAGTTGACTATGAACCCCTTCCTATTCTTGATGAGCTCAGACACTAGTTATTATTGAGTTGTCACTCTGGTGTGTCATCATCCCTAACAGCTGTCACGGTGGTGGCATCATTTTGGCATGCAACTTCATCTCCACAGAGCATAGGAGGCTCAGAGAAGCTTCTTTCTAAAGCATCAATGAGCACATGGTGGGCTCTTCAGTTATGTCTGTACACTAGGGTTACTCTTTGTGACATAACATTTAACAGGAAATACCAGGGAAATCAAAATACAATTTATATATATATTTATCCAAATACACACGTGCATATACACAACCATGTATTTACATGCACGCACACACACACACACACAAATGAGTGTTTATACACAGTTTCAAGAAGCAACGCCTAGATTTTGATAATCTGGGTTTCCCAGGCAGTTTCAAGTCAGGGAACCCTGGCTCTGGGAAGTATCACCAGCAGTGCTCCCTTCCCATCAGGCTGCAGAGAATGATCTGGAAGTCGGGTGCTCACCTTGTTGCCACAGTGTAAACTGGCTCCAGTCACCCTTTTCCCTCAGGTTCTCATCTTCAGGCAGGAAGAAGCCCTGGGTTTTATCCATTACTGCAAGGCCTTCATCTCGGATTAACTTCCAGTTTCTTTCTAAGGACTAGAGGGAAGATTCTGGTTTTACTGGACTGAAAATATTCCCGGTAAAATACCTTATAGTGACATTCAGCTTTTTGTTTGTTTGTCTGATTAATAAGTAATGAAAATTTCCCTCTCATCTAGATTACTTACTTCAATTTCCTCTAGGACCTCTTGTCAAGTGGTGTAAAAAAAAACCCACCTAATATTATTTTTCAGAACCAAATGCCTTCGCAGCATAAACACTTCAATAATTCCTAGGAACCTCAGAGAATAATTCCGTCTATAACTTGTTTTTAGGTTTGCTTAAGGGTTGTTTTTTCACAGACCATAACCTACCAAGAGAACTGATCTTGTTGATCACATCACATGAGGACCCTGCTGTACACGCCATGTGACACTCCAGCATCCAGACTGGAATACAAATCACAGACTTAATTCCACCTCCCAACAGAGGTCCTCATAAAGATGCCATTCAACGTGGTAAATATTAATTAAACGTTCAAGAACATCGGAAAAATGTCCATTGGAGCATGTGATGTATTATAAAATTAGTAGCAAAACAAGGCAAATAAATGTCCTCGTGTTTAGAACTCAGGCAAACAAAAACACATCTTTGACGTCTCACTCTGAGGGTGCCTTAGGCTATGTCAGAATGTGCCTGGCCGGCCGGGGCAGGGAAATCCCATGGCAGGAGAGGCACAGGCTCTCCCGGGAATCCTCACTGCACGGTGACGCTGATGACCAGGGAGGGTGACAACGGCACGGGGGCCGTGGGGGACAGAGGCCAGGGCAGGCACCCGGAGTGGCCGCCTGGGAGGAACTACTGTCCGGAGCACAGGATAAAAACTGCATGAAGGAGGCTATGTTAGACGATAAACCGGGATTACGAAACGTTAATAACTTCAAACATTTCTACATCAAATGGGAAGTGGATGGGGTCCTGGAGTCTACAGGTACCTGGACAGAGAGGAACACAATAGCTGATTTCAACGAGAATCAGGGCTCAAGAGCAAGGAAGTAAGACTAATGAGTTGCAAACACACAGAAAGATTTTGACACAAAAAGCGGAAGCAACAACTAGCGAACTCTGAAAATGGTCTGAGCTGCCTTGTAAAACAGGGGTCTCTATCTTTTGAATTATTCAAAGGAAGACTGGATGACCAATTACTAAGTCGAGCAAGGCATGTGATAATGTGTAAAGTGTTTTTCACCAACTCGTGCTTTACAAATTCATGATTCAACATAGGAAAACCAAGGAGCCAGGAAGACCACAGGAGCAGAGGACTCCACAAAAGATAGATACCCTTAGAGATTTGTGTGGAGACACAGTGACAACTTCACCTGTTACAGTGTGTGACCACATTAGGTACATTAAAATATTCTAGGGCAAAAGGTAGATTTTAAGGTTAGTTATTGATTTTAAACTTCTTTCCCCTCATTTCTTTGAGTCTATTGGCTTATTTCTTTTTTAAAAATACTTCAGCTTCCCCCCCCCCCAAAAAAAAACTTCAGCTTTGAGGCTCAATTAACATATAAAATTGTAAGATATTTAAAATGTAGACCATGGTAATTTGATATACATATGTGTTATGAAAGGAACCCCCCGCCTGATTAATTAACACATGTATCACCTCACATTTATTTATTTGATTTTCAGGAGTGAGAACATTTTAGTTCTACTCTCTTAGCAAATTTCAATTATACAATACAGTGTTATCGACAATAGTCACAATATTATACATCAGATCCTTGGACCTTATCCATCCTATAGCTGGAAGTTTGTACCCTTTACCCAAACCTCTCCCTACTTCCTTCACCCCTAGCCCCTGACAACCACTTTTCTACTCTCTGTTTCTATGAGTTTCACTTTTGTTTTGTTTTGTTTTTAATTTAGATCCCACATTGTACGTAATACCATACAGTGTTTGTCTTGTCTGGCTTATCTCACTTGGCATAACACCCTCAAGGTCCATCCAAGTCACAAATGGCAAGATCTCTTTCCTCATGGCTGAGTCATGTTCCATTGTGCGTGTGCATGTGCATGTCTTACATTCTTTATCCACTCATGCACTGGTGGACACTTAGATTGTTTCCACATCTTGGTTATTGTGAATAAGGGTGCAAGGAACACAAAAGTGCAGGTATCTCTTCAATATTTTATTTTGAATCATATTTGCATTTCTTTGCATATAGACTCAGTAATGGGGTTGCTGGGTCATTTGGTAGTTCTATTTTTTAATTTTTGAGGACCTCTATGTTGTTTTCCACAGTAGCTGCACCATTGATTTTATATTTCTATGAAACCCACCCACTGATTTGGGTCAAAATCTAGAGTTGCTCTTCTCCTGATCTACGCTGGTGTGGATCATCTGTCCACAAACAATCTTAAAACCGTGCCCCATTCTGAAATTGTGCCCCATAGGGTTAACAGAAACTGGTGACTGACAGAAATTCTTGAGCTTTTCTTATAGTTTGCTATATACCTGCTAGCAGTCCGACTTCACTGCGCAAGCTCGCCTTAATTGTTTTCTTGCAAATTGCATACCTCCAAGCTTCACGTAGGCTAAACAATAAGATGTTTGCCTGAGTTGTTTTCCAGGATCTTGGAGTCAGCTGTGTCTAGTTCAAGCTCCAGCTGGCTAAGGCTGGTTGGGAACACTGACCCTAAAGCTGGGCCTGTATAGGTGTGTGATGAATGACCGTTTGGTGTCAAGGACCAAAACCTGCACTCAGATCATGCTAAGTGTCTCCATTTTTATTTTATTTATTTATTTTTATTATTTTTTTTAGGCCGTGCCGTGCAGCATGCAGGATCTTTGTTCCCCAAACAGGGATCAAACCTGTGCCCCCTGCATTGGGAGCATGGAGTCTTAACCACTGGACTGCCAGGGAGGTCCCTCCATTTTTAAATATACATTCCATGAAGAAGCATGTAACTCAGAAACTCCTTGGGCAGACCACTGATTACCTCACCTTTCCCCTACGTCCAATCACCTTTCCCCACCCCTAAGACTACCCTACTTCTTTATGCCATAAGTATCTCAAGCCCCTGGCCTTCCGGGAGGCAGATCTGAGACTGGTTCTCCCGTTTCCTCCCCTGGCCACCTTGTGAATAAACCATTTCTTTGCTGCTGTGCACCAGGCAAATGAACCTGGTTTGGTAACAATTTCAACATTATTTCATCCCAAGAAGGTAATTCATAAATAGCAAGTGAAAGACTGAACTGCAGTTAAGAGATACTCAAAAGCCCTCACTTAGGCAGGTCCCCAGAGTGAGAGAAGACCACGGTTTTCTCAAGAATCCCAAGATCAAGGAACGGAAAAAGAATGCACCCCAGATACACCTTCTCAAATGTACCTAAATCACCAACACTCCGGGCAGCTATTGTAACTTGTTCAAGTTGTTAGATAAATCTGTTCAATTCTTGCTAAACTGCCACACAGACAGGGGAGAATTACCTAACACATGGAATTACTTTTCAAGTGAGGTTATCGGTGCCTCATAGGCAGGCTCTTCCCCTCTGTTCTCCTGGTATTTTAGAAGCATCTTTCATTTCTTTCGAAAGCTGATTTTAGGGGCATCTTTGGAGAGAGCTGATCTTTTGTTCCTAAAATAGGGCACAAAGCCCTAGGGAAGATGCTAAAGTGATTGCATCACTAAATAAAATGTTTAAATTTTCCTTAAGAGCAGGCTGTCTTTTACATGTGAAATATCGTTCCTGCCCCCTCCCGCCCCCTCTCCCCAGGGTCCCTCCCGGGAAGTGTTGCAGCAAGAGACTTTTCCAGGAGCAGTGATGACTTGTGGCACATACATACAATGGAATATGACTCAGCCACAAAAAGGAGTGAAATTGAGTTATTTGTAGTGAGGTGAATGGACCTAGAGTCTGTCATACAGAGAAAAGTAAGCCAGAAAGAGAAAAACAAATACAGTATGCTAACTCATATATATAGAATAAAAAAAAATGGTACTGATGAACCCAGTGGCAGGGCAAGAATAAAGATGCAGATGTAGAGAATGGACTTGAGGACATGGGGTGGGGGGTGGGGGGCGAAGGGGAAGCTGGGACGAAGTGAAAGAGTAGCATTGACATATATCCACTACCCAATGTAAAATAGATGGCTAGTGGGAAGCTGCTGCATAACATAGGGTGATCAACTCAATGACGGGTGATGACCTAGAGGGGTGGGATAGGGAGGATAGGAAGGAACTGCGGGAGTGAGGGGATATGGGGATATATGTATAAATACAGCTGATTCACTTTGTTGTACAGCAGAAACTGGCACAACAGTGTAAAGCAATTATACTCCAGTAAAGAGCTTAAAAATAAATAAATTTTAAAAATTAAAAAAAAAAAACAATTTTCTTGTTTGCCCTTGTTATACATGGTACAGAGGTGCTGGATGACAGACTCATGGCCAAAAGGAGGTAACAATTGCAGAAGGGTCACCAGGTCCGCAACTGGAAACACTCCTGTGGCAGCGTCACCGACCTGCTCAGTCTGCTCGATGCTGAGCAAACACTGCTCGGACTTGAGTTTATTTTCATCATGAAACAGCCACTCAGCATTTTCTCCTTAAAGTTCAATACTCTGTGGTAGAAGCTGACAACTGTGCGGTGAGTGTCGTGGAGACTTTCAACTTGAGGGATGACAGGGGACTTGGGGCGGTGACTGAGCCTAAGGTCTCACAATCTAGTGCCAGGAACCAGCTCTGCAGTGCCTCCTGATGAGCCCCGGGGCACCTGTGGGAGGAGAGTGTCAGGCTGCGGGGGGCTCGGGGCCCTGCTCCCCTCTGGGGCAGCAGAGGGGCCGTGGGTCCCCATCTCCTGTGATCTGTGGGGCACACTGGGCATGGATGGGTGGAACAAGGTGCCCCCGGCTGGGTGCTGCATGTCTTAAAGGGGGCGCACACTCTGACAACAGGGGAAAACTGGACTAACTGGATCACACCAGCTCCATCTGGTGACGTGATGAAAAACACAAGGTCACAACCATGCCAATCCCCTACATGTTCAACAGAAACATTTTTTCCAACCAAAGTAAGGCCTGCGCTTGGCGGTGTTTTTCAGCTTTGGAAAGACATGGTTGTCTCTTTTATGGGCATCGTGGAGGAATCTGAAATGGGACCTGGGCATGGCATTTTCAAGCACAAACCAAGGAATCACACTGTAAAAATCTGACGTCGTTACAGGGGATTAAAGACCAAACCTAATGACGTGTGTGTACGCACTGGCGGGGGCGGGGGCGGGTGGCGGCGGGGAGGGGGGTCGTGTGCGGGCAGCGGGTCGTGAGAGGAGGAGGAGGAGAAGGAGAAGAGAAGAAATGTATTTTCTCTACAGTAATGTTACTAGTTGTCTGAATTGGCAAATAATTCCATTTTTTAGGAAATTCCAACAGGAACTTGAAGGTTCACACAGAGCAGGCCATGACTACATTTTTAAAGGTTTCATCTGACATATTGCTTCCTTGACCCTAAATTCATTCATTTCATAAAACTAAAAAGAGAAACTCACAGGGTTGGTATTTGAGTTGGTTGCCCAGAAGACAAGAGCTTCTGATTCACATTTCTTCCTCTGGCTATACAGACTTTAGAAAACAGAGATGTGCTTGTTTTCACAGCGCCTCATGGCCTCATAAACCCGTCATCAGCACTCGCCTTTCAGTTAAACCTCTGCTATATTTGGGCCTCCAGCCATCTATAAATGGACTTCCCAGTTTCAAGCCTCATTAATCTCACACTGTGCGCCAGCTCTCCTGCACCTACACCCTCCCTCCAGTGCAGGGACATTTCCTCCTCTACCAGATATCCTGTTCCCCTGCTTGGATGCCACACTTCTCTCTTCAGCATCAAATTAGATTAAGTCCTATTTTTAAAGGCTTCTCCTAAAACTGATTTCTTGCAGAAAGCCTTTAGAGGAGCAAACTAAAGCCAAACTAATTCTCGACTATTTTCCTTACTATATTCATTCAATTCAGACATACACTTTTTTTGAAAAGTCAAATGCCCCTACAAGTCTTATAATGAAAGCAGCATTCTCTTATTCAGGTTTTTCCCAGTCCTGAGTCCACCCCCCAGCTAATTCCTTTCAATATTTTTTCTCATACTTACCTGCTTACATCTAAATAATATGTTTATATTGCTATCTCGATTTATTAATTCTAGACTTTTATCCCTCATTTTCTACCAGGGAAGGGAACAGGTTAACAAATTGAGGTCTTCACTCTTCTCCATCTAGCAATTCAGCTCATTTTACAAACCTTTCATACATCTTGGTAAACTCACATTTGGGTTTTATCGAGTGGTCACAATTACATTTCATTTCACATGCAGCATTTATAAATTATGCCTCCTTTTCTTTGGCTGAATTTTTTAATGCCCTTATCACTGTTTCTTCTTTATAGCTCTGAAAGAGTGCTGTAAAATCTCTCGATACTATTCCACCCTTTGCCAAAAACACCCTATAAGCTATTGCTTTATTTCTCTCTTTCTCTCCAGATAACACTCCAGTAGCCATCTGCTGTGCTCTGCTCTGAACTGGTTGGGGTCTGGGCTTGCTGGACAACTGGCATCAGGGAACTTCTCTTGACCTCTGGCTAGTATGAGGCTCCCTACTTACTGGATTCTAATCCGGATAGAAGATTATCTGTGTTCCCGAGAAAGGACACACCACAGGTAAAACTGAATTTCTAAAAATATCTGAAACTATTCTTTTAAAAAAAATTTATTGACAACGTTGTGTTAATTTCTTCTGTACAGCAAAGTGATTCGGTTATACATATACCTATATCTATATCTATACCTATACCTATATTCTTTTTCATATTCTTTTCCTTTATGGTTTCTCACAAGATATGGAATACAGTTCCCTGTGCTCTACAGTTGGACCTTGTTGTGTATCCATCCTATATATAATAGTTTGCATCTGCTAATCCCAAACTCCCAGTCCATCCCTCCCCTTTACCCTCTCCTGCTCGGCAAGCACAAGTCTGTTTGCTGTATCTGTGAGTCTGTTTCTGTTTTGTAGATATGTTCATTTGTGTGGTTTTTTTAGATTCCACATATAAGTGATATCACATGGTGCCGGTCTTTTTCTGACTTATCTGAAGCTATTCTTACACTTGATCAAAGGCTTGACTATGTACAGAATTCTGGGTAGTAAATAATTTCTACATAGACTTTTGAAAGCATTGATCCATTGCATTATAACATTTAGTGCTGCTGTTGGGAAATCTGATGCCTTTCGGATTTCTTTTTTTTCTTTTCCCCTTCAGAAGCTTTATAAAAAGTCAAGACAGTGTAGGGGTTAGGGGTGTAAAACATGGAGCCAGGCTGCCTGGTTCGAAAATCTGACTCTGCCACTTATTAGCTGTGTGCTATTGGGCAAGGTACTTAACCACCCTGTACCTTAGATTCCTCATTTATAAAGAGGAGAAAATACTGCTACTTCCCTCAAGAGTCTCTAAGAAGATTAAATGTGCTAAAAGTAACTGTGTCAAGTATAGCTAGAGCTATGATGGTAATGATGAGAATTTTAAGATCTCTTTATTTCTGGTTTCCTGAAATTTTATGGAAATGTGCATTAGTGTAAGTGTTGAACACTTAGTGGTCCCCTCAATATAGAAACTCACATGTTTCAATTCTAGACTATATAGTATTATTTACTTAATAATTTCTTCTCCATCTTTTTTCTTATTCTTTCTGGAATTTTTTTGTTTGTACATTAGACGTGTTAAATTGAGCCTGTAATTTTCATAACTTTTTTATTTCCATTTTTATCTTTTTTGTTTTTCCTTCTGGGAGATTTAATAGCTTCCAAGAGTCCTATAAATCTTACTTCTGCAAATCACATTTTTTAATTTTTGAGGGTCCTGTGTCTTTGGTTGTTCATTTTTATAGCATCCTATTCTTTTTCCATGGCTACACTCTCTTCTCTTATTGCTTCCAGTATATTAGAGATATTAAGTTGGCATTTGCTCCCCCAAATGTCTGTTTCCTCTAAAACTCAGCATTCTTTCTGTTTTTGTTTTATTTCTTTTCATGCTGAGGGGTCTCTCCAATGTGTGGTGATCCTTGGATGCTAGTCCTATAGAACTGAGTTAGTGATTGGAAATTCTATGGGAAAGGGCCGGGCCCATGATTGACAGGACTCACTGACGGGTGCATTGTCAAGCCAGTGTTCTCACAGGGCACCATAAAATGTCAGGAGAGACAACCCTATTTTTTGAGGCCATGCACTTTCTTTAGCCTCTTTCAAGGCCCCATCTCCAAGTACAGGCATATGCAGAGGTACTAATGGGATTAGGAACTCAGTATGGAATTTTTGAGGGGGCCGCAATCAACCCGTAACGCTAATGCAGATTCAGGTTAGAACTAGATCAAGCTAAGAAAGCAGACAGCAGATGGGAGGGGATCAGGAATCAAGGAAATCTACCGCAGCAAAATAAAACACAGTCATGGAAGTCATGGAAAATGTCAGGAAGCGTTAAGCTTTTTAACACGTGGATAAAACATAATACGAGAGCTCGCAGAGCTCAGGTTCACATAAGCAAGATCAGCTAAGTAACTGTGTGAAATCATAGATCCTGGCTATTGAGAAGTCCCAGAGATGGGTATGTATTGAAAGGTTCTGACTCCAAATTAAGAGAAGGCACGTGGTCAAAGACTATTCCAGGCCAAGTTTATGCATTAAATTGGAGTGAGAGTGAATTGATAACAGTGGTGCCTAAGTAAAATGTATACCATTTTTACCTAATTGTCTAAGAACATGCTTGTTATAGTTCATCATTTTAGGAATTGTAGATCGGATTTTTTGAGATAAAGTCAGTTTACTTAAATCTTAGCTTAAACATGCCTACACTTCACACTGTGATGGGAAGACATGGGTAGCAGTGTCCTATGCCTGAGAAAGAACTTACCAGCGTAGAGCGGCAGCCCCCTGAGTACTGAGCTGAACTTATGAAATCAGAGCAAACACCATAGCGCATGCAATGCTCTCACAGTAAAGTGATTTTAAGAAAATCTCTGGGGAAATTAATAGCATTAAAGGAGCAATTTCTTGCTGGTCCTGATGCATTTTAATCAGACCTCTTGTTTTTCAAGTTTGAATATAAAAATAAAGCAAAACATCTGACACTTCTTTTCGTGGAAATAAACAAGGACCAACCAAATGAGAAAAGTAAAGGCTACTTATTCAGACCTTGCTGTAGCAAGGAGTCTGCCACCATCACCAGTGTTTTGGCAGAGTCGTGGGAAAACTTTCTAGTAAAAAAAGGGAAGGCTTCAGGAGTGCCCTGGTTGGAAGCTATTGGCCTGGGGAAGCTGTAGTCAGGATGACTAGAAGTGGGTGTTCTAGTGATTGGTTAGGGGATCATGTTTGACTTTCTCTGGTTGGTCCTAAGCTGGAAGTGGGGACAAAAATTAGGAAAGCCATCAGTTATTAATCAAATTCTGGCCATTTGGGACAGAATGTTATAGAAGTTATTGTTTAGCTTCCTGGATTGCCACTGGAGATAGCAATCTGCTTTCTCCCCCAGTCTCATTTACAGTAGGCTGACTTCCTGGGTTATTTATTGTAGAAAAGGGGTTGGTTTCCCTGGCAGGTTGCTGCAGATTGTGAGTGAAGGTTCTATTTGTATAAATGGTCCAGCCATCGACCCTTTGTATATTCAATCTTTCATATCCTTACTGAAGGGAAAGAAAGGATAGCACAAAGTTCCTAGCACAGGGCAAGAGAAGAGTCTTGTAGGGCTGAATTTTGTTCTTTCTAAAGAGTGGGAGAAAGGGGGTTTTCTTCTCCTAGGAGAAAGGCAAGAAGATCGCCCAGGTTGCCAGAAGAAGCAGTCAGCCCGAGGGCTTCAAGAACATAGAGAGCAAAGGAGACCGCGTTCCTGTGCTCTAGCCCAGACCGGCAGGGACGCCAGCCAACATTCTCAGTCAGAGGAAGGTAAAAGGGGAAATAAAGTTCTGTCGTCCCTTCGCTGCTCTACCCACAGGGAACACTGCACTGGGCTAGGTCCTGAGGGAGTAAAAACCCCAAAGTCCCTAATCTCAAGGGGCTGCAAGTCTGACAGAGACTTTCTGTTTACATGCAAAATAAACCACTTGAGAAACAGATAAGCGAATTATCTATAATGTGTACATGCACAAGCATCTTCAACATGTCACTCAGTGTGTATGTATATTAAGATATAGATCATGACCTACGGAAACAGAGCAGGACCCTATGGTCCTTGCCCCCCATGTCCTCCGCCTGCCTTCTGTCTGTGGAAAATCTTTAGCCAAAGAACAAGTTTAACCAGAGAAGTGAGAAAATGCAGAAGCAAAGAAAAGCAGTCAAACAGGAAAAAGTAATAATAGTTTAGTCATTAAGCAAAGTCAAGGACCTTTAGTTCCTCCTCAAGGGCTATAGATAATATTCTGAGCCACGTCCTGTGAGCTGTCTTGTAGATACTGAAACCCCACCAGGAGGAAGACGTTAACTACGTGATGACCAGACTGTAACCATGACATAAGCTGCCACAATTCCGAGAACTGGCCTCAAGGAAATGGGAACAAACCGACCCTGGAACTGAAGATTAACTGCACTTAAAACAATCAAGATGATGCTGGTCCGACCACCAATGACGAATTTCAAGATGACTGTCAGCGCTGCCTGTGCTGGTTCTGCACGGAGCCCCTCCCTCCGCCTATAAAAGCTCTTGCCCACTTGTTCGCACAGGAGTCCACCTCCACCCCCACCCCCTCCCCGGTTACCAGCATCCAAAATAAAGCAAACGTTCCTTTCCACCAACCCTGCCTCTTTATGGCCTTTGAGCAGTGAGCAGCGGATCCCACTTTGGGTACCACTACTTGATCAAAAATTTTGCAACTGCAAACGGCGTACCCATCTACAGATGCAGCTTGCAACGTAGTGCCCTGGACTGTAAGTCACACACTGTACTGCAAGCTCCCGACGGGCATCAGAGATGAAGCCAATTTTTAGGCATTTTTTAAAACTGACAAATGCTGAAAACGCATCGATTTTGCTTTGAGAAAGAAAATGACCTTTAAATATGTCATCTTTTTGATATGTTGCCATAACTGGTATCTTATGTCCTCCTGTCACCGTAGCAGAGTGTCGGCTCTTATTAAGGGCTCACATTTAAACACGCACAGGAACATCACATTAAACACAAACAGGGGGTTTTTGTTGTGTTTTGTTCTGTTTTTGTGCCTTGTAGGAGAGGAGGAACTGAGGCAATTATTCTGCATTTGGAGAGAAAGAAACTGAGGCTCAGATGGCTGAAATGACTTTCCCAAGGAGTCAGAGCAGAGAGGAAACTAACCTGCTTCTAGAGTTCACTTGTAAATCACACAACCATGAAATTCTGTAAATTCTCTGGACTCCTGTTGTCCTTTTGTTGTCATTTTTAGTGAAAATCCAAAAGTCTAAAGTCTGATTTAGAAAAATGGGATTAAACTATTATGTTAATCTTAAGAAACTGCTTTCAGCACTTCTTTATAGTACGATACTTATTTTTCTATAAAATTGATAATCCTCTTACTTTACAGCTTAATTCCACTGAACATCTGACATTTTTGCTTCTGTCTCAATCCAATTCATTTCAAAAGCAGTTCAGTGAAAACATTCAAATATTTAATCACACAGATACAAATATTGAACCACGAATGTACTGCTGTATAAGTCTTATTTTGGTCCAGGTGGCATTATTCATAGACAATGGGTTTCTTAATTAATAAAAGCCACAGTCTGAGGGAAAATGCCAGGGAGAGCATCATTCAATCATGCATTCTTACGCCTTGTGTCTCACCACTGGCACATTTTACTGTGCACTCCTCCAACTGTAATAAAACTACAGTATGAGGAAGGAAAACTTATCTGTGATCCTGTATGTTTATATCAGAGCAGGTGCTTTGAAAAACTCAGAAAAAGCATGCAATAGTTTCCCTTTTTCCCAATGACGAATGCAAAGTCAGGTAGCAGGGGAAAAATATAGAAAAAAGGTTATTTTGAACCATGATTTTCAGTTGCTATTGGCTGCTACTGTGTTCACCATGTTACTACAGTGGTTTCAATGCATGCATGTTCACATCTAAATTAGCCACGGAATAATCTGGATTAAAAAGCTAATCTCAAAAAAAAAAAAAGAAAGAAAGAAAGGCAAAATTCTTCAGTATTATGGTTTTTCTCTCACTGGAAGAGATTTCTTTTCACTCTTCTATTTATAACCTAGCAAAGACGTTAATGCATTTTTATTTCAATTTCTATGTTAAATACCCCCAAGGCACTTAAGGCTTTCATATTTGTTATTTGGGCAAAGAAATTACTCAATTTTAATGACCATACACCTAAAAGAGAAAACTCCACTGGGATATTTTTCTCTAAATTTTTTTCATGGAGTTGCAGAGCCTCTTAACACCCCCGGTGCACAGAATTGCCAAATTGCAAGCTGCACAATAAGGGGCAACAACGAAAATTCAACGAAACGGAAAAACGCAGATGATACGTTTCACTGAATGTTGTCCTGAGCCTTCAAGAAAATTGCAGTCGGCAGCTCAGTGGAACATACAATGAGAATAATTTAAATGAAAATGTGCTATGTGTGGCAGTTGGAGTCATTACGTAAGGGCCAGAATCTGGGTAATTATTCTAAAAGGATTTTGCCCAAACATGGCAGATATCCCATCTAGAAGGTTCCCACCTCACAATATGAATGCTTGGGTGATGACCCACGACCAATGACCCATAATAGTCACATCTGCAATTTGAAAACAGAAGAAAATCTTGATGTGCAAGTGTGTGTCAACTAGGCTGTCCTGGGCCCTGGGTTTCTTCACACAGGTTCTGCCTGGTCACAGTCATTACTGGCTAGTGGTCACCCAAAATTACTTTTTTAAGTCATAATATCTACAATATGAACATTTCTGCAAATCAAGGCAGTTAGTAAAGTAAAACTAACTTTACAATCACAAAGCACAAGCTGTCACACACCCTGAGATTCTATTCTGCTGGGGACCCTGTGAGGAATGCCCAGGACTTGCTTTTTCCCTTCTTAGATGAAGCAGAGATTAAAACAGGAAGGGCAGAAATCAAGAGGCCCAGAGATATAGAATTTTGAAATAAAGGCTTAATTGGCTAAAAGGAGATAGCATGAGTCACAAGAGCAGACCTCAGTAACTTTGAGGGCATAGAGGGGTACCAGCTAGGGCTGGTACATGAGGAGAAGGAGACCCCAGTTCCAATCCCAGCCCTGACCTATTCAATACAGGACCTTGGGCAAATTTCTTAGTTTCTCTAATCCATCCTTATTTCAAATATAAGTGGGTACAATAATACCTATCCTGAAGAGGTGTTATAAAGATTAGAAATATTACACACAAAAGTGCTCAGCACATTGATTACAAATAGGCATTTAATACATGATAGCTGTTACTATTTCAATAATACATAAAATTTCAAAATTTGCTTTCCACCTAATTTTTTAGAAACTAGAAAATATTTTCCTATAAAAACAAGGTAATACATAAATTAAAATGATAAATGATAACAAAAACTAATGTTTATTGAGCCCTTTCTACTTATTTATTAAATAAGCAGCCATGGAACAAGTTACTATTTCCATAGGTACTTTGCAGATAATGACACAAAAGCAGGAAGAAGTGTTGCTCATTGTCACAGAGCTAGTAAGGAATGGGACCAAAAATTCAAAACCAGGCAGTGTGGCCATGGAACCAATGCTCTAAACAGCTTCACTGTATTGCCATCCACAGACGGATGGATAAAGAGGATGTGGTAGGGACTTCCCTGGTTGCGCAGTGGTTAAGACTCTGCGCTCCCAATGCAGGGGGCCCAGGTTTGATCCCTCATCTAGGGAACTAATTCCCACATGCATGCTGCCACTGAGAATTCACATGCCACAACTAAGGAGTCTGCGAGCCACAACTAGGGAGACTGCCTGCTTCAACTAAGACCTGGTGCAACCAAACAAATAAATAAAAATTAAAAAAAAAAGATGTGGTAAGATAGATAGACAGATAGATAGATACATAGATGGACTGGAATATTACTCAGCCATAAAAAAGAATGAAATTCTGCCATTTGCAGCACATGGATGGACCTAGAGAGTATTATGCATAGTGAAACAAGTCAGACAGAGAAAGATACTTTGTTATCACTTACATGTGGAACATAAAAAGTAAAAGAAATGAATATAACAAAACAGAAACAGACTCACAGATACAGAAAACAGACTAGTGGGGAGAGGGAAGGAGGAGGGGCAAGATGGGGTATGGGATTAAGAGATACGAACCACTATGTATAAAATAGATAAGTAACAAGGATATAACACAGGGAATTATAGCCATTATCTTGTATTGTAATAACTTTTAATGGCATACAAACCATAAAAATACTGAATCACTATGTTTTATACCTGAAACTAACATAATATTGTAAATCAATTATACTGTAGTGAAAAACAAAACGAAACAAACAAACCAACAAAACCAGGCAATACGGCTACGGAGGGACTACTCTAACGTGCTCCACTGTATTGCCTCACTGATGGTTAGGTTAGCTGTTCTTCATCAACCCCCAGAATCCTGTTTATTTTTTAACATACTTGAACTACAATGTATATATCACAGTTTCCCATTTCTTAACAGATTTATTGAGACATAACTCACATACCATAAAATCCACTTGATTAACTTTTTACAAATCAGTGGTTTTTAGTATATTCACAGAGTTGTGAACCATCAACACTATCCAATTTTAGGATATTTTCATCACACCAAAAAATAACTCCTTACACATGAGCAGCGGCTCACCCTCAGGCCCTCTCCTCAGTCCCCGGCTCTCACCAGTCTTCTCCCCCTCTCTGTTGGCTTCCTATCTGGACAGTTCATACAGACAGAATCATGTAACACACGGTTCATCCGTGTTCTAACACGGATCTTGGTACTTCTTCCTTTTTTACTGCCGTTGTGTAGTGTATCGCATTTTGTTTATTCCTTCGTTCTTCATTTAGATGGACCTCTGGGTTATTTGCACTTTTCTTCTATTACGAATAATGCTGCTATGAACATTCAGGGACACATTTTTGTATGAACATATATTGGCATTTCTCTTAGGTATATATCTAGGAGCAGAACTGCTGGCCCTTAACTCTGTGTTTCACATTTTGAGGAACTGCCAAACTGTTCTCTGAAGTGGCCGCACCCCTCTGCATCCCCACCAGCAATGTTCCAGGGTTCCAGTCTCTCCACATACTGGCCATCACTTGTTAATGTTCCTTTTTTTTGTTGCAGCCATCCTAGTGGGGGGGTGGGAGGTATGGTACCACACTGTGGTTTTGATTTGGATTTCCCTAATGGCAAATGCCATCCATCACCTTTTCATATGCTTCCCGGCCATTCATTATCTTCTTTGGATAAGTGTCTGTTCAAATCTCTCCCCATTTTTTCACTGGGTTATCTGTCTTTGTACTGAGCTATCAGAGTTCTTCCTGTGTCATGTAGATGTACATAGACACACATATGTTAGATACATGACTGGCAACTCTTTGCACGCAGCCTGTGGATTTTACTTTCACTCAATGCATCATGTCTTTTGAAGCACAAAAGTTTACGTTTCCAGGAAATCTAATTCATCTATTTCGTCTTTTGTCACTTGTACTTTCAGTGTTATACCTGGGAAAACCATTGCCTAACTCAATGTTATGAACACTTGTATGTTTTCTTCTGTAAGTTTTATACTTTTATCTCTTACACGTAGGTCTATATCCATTTTGAGTTTCCTTTTATGTATAATAAGAGGTAGCTTTATTTTTTTGCATTTGGATATCCAATTGTCCCAGGGCCATCTGTGAAAAAGACAGTTCTTGGCCCATTGCATTGTCTTGGCACCTCTGTCAAAAATCAATTAATCATAAATATGAGGGTTTGTTTCTGTAGTCTCGATTCTATTCCACTGATCTGTATGTCTGTCCTTATGCACGTATCACACCATCTTGATTACTGCAATTTCTATGTAGTAAGTTTTGAAATTGCCTACTGTAAGCCCTCCAAATTTGCTCTTTTTTAAAATTGTTTTTACTGTTCTGGGGTCAGTTTGCAATTTCTATTAAAAAAAAAAAAAGAACCATATGGAATTTTGATAGAGGTTGTGTTGAAAGTTTCGACCAAGTTGGGGAATATTTCTATTGTAACAATATTAAGTTTTCTGATCCATAAACATGGAATGTGTTTCCGCTTCTTTAGAAGTTTTTAAATTTCCTCCAATATGATTTTGCAGTTTTTGGTGTACGTCTTGCACTTCTGTGTGAGATTTATTCTTAAGTATCTTTTAAGTGTTGGATGATGATCCCCGAATTTACTTGTTGAGTCTTACCACTCCAGTACCTCAGGATGTAATCCTCTTTGGAGACAGGATTTTCACAGAGGTAATCAAGTTAAAGTGAAGACATTAGTGTGGGCCCTGAGCCAATATGACTAGCATCTTTTACAAGGGTGTCCTTTATAAAAAGGGAAAATTCAGAGACAGACATACAAACAGGGACAATGCCATGTGAAGAAGATAGCAGAAATGTATAGGTCACAGAACTCCAAAGGTTGCCAGAAAACCACCAGAAGCTAGGACAGAGGGATGGAACAGATTCTCTCAAAGCCCTAGGAAGGAACCAACCCATTGACACCTTGATCTTGGAATTCCAGACTCCAGAACTGTGAAATGATAAATTTCTATGGTTTAATTTAAGCTAATCAGTTTGTGATACCTTGCTACTGAAGCTGTAGCAAATTAACACAGTATCTTATATTCTTTTTTTAAACTATTGCAAATGGAATTGTTTTCTTAATTTCATTTTGAGAGTGGTTTTTTTTTTTTGCTAGTGTAAAGAAATATGATTAATTTTTATATACTTAGAATAGAATACAGAATAAACATGGTCTAGGAAGACTAATTTAATGTAAGTATATTGAAACCTCATTGACACTTTTCTTTTCCCCAAGTAGACCACATTGAACAGTGAAGTCTTATAGGTCTTATAGATATATTTTGTTCAAGATGTTCTTTCACAAAAAAAATTATGAAAAATGTAAAACATATACCTAAAGGCAGAGAAAACATCATAAGAAACCTCTTATATATCCATTATCTAGATTCCAAAATTATCAATATTTTCTCACTCTTGCTTTTCCCTTCTTGCCTCTCTTAGATGAGTGAATGTAGCTATACCGCCTGGGGGGACAAACAGCCCACGAGTTCTGCCCCATCTGAACGGTCGTGAACTGAGAGGAGGTATTTGCTAGCACTGTTATATAGACCAGTACTGCTGTCTGCAATTGAGACTAGTATTGCTGCCTGCAGTCGAGGCCGAACTTAATGTCCTTTCCAAGGGTGGGAAAGTTTGGGTATAAATGAAGAAAAGGAGAAACAGTAGCTGAAGATAAGAGGCTGAATTAATGGGGTATGTAATGAGGGAAATCCAATACTACATTAATACCTTGAAGAGGCTTGGGGCAAGATAGTGTCTCTTAGCTTAATTATACCATATGTCTGAAAGAGCGAGGCCATATGTTGCTAAGACCACTCCTACTCCTGGAGCCTATGAGATTTAGCGGAGGCCAACCCGAGTGGCCTCGCCCTGGGAGGACGTTCATATGTGAGAATGGACTGGACTCATCATTATTAATGACCGAATGTGCTCTAGTAATGGGCCCATGTCTGTTAACTGGTAGGATCCTTTTGTTAGAAGGGATCTGTGGTCAAAACCCAGGGGGAGCTTCGGATAATACAAGACATATACCTGGTCTTTGTTCCCAGTTCCTGGCATAAACTTCCCCAAACCCATGAGACTTCCTGAATAATTGCAGTGACTTTTGTCATTCATAAGGAGTCCCTTTTGAACACACTTGAATTTATGCTTATGAGGTGACTTAGCCTGGGGGCCCCAGATAGCCTCAGGCTGGGGCTGGTGACCCGAAAGACCAGGTGATTAGAAGGATGGAACCTCCAGCCCCATCCACCACTGGGAAGGGACATGGGTGCTGCAGATTAAGCTCTGTAGAAAGTCTTGAACAATAAAGACTTGATGTGCTTCTGGGTGGGTGAGCGTGTCCACAGGCCAGGAGGGTGTGTATCCCAGTTCTATGAGGACAGAAACTCCTACACCCAGGACCCCTCTGGACCTCACCCTTTGTACCTCTTCATCTGGCTGTTCATCTGTTTCCTTTATAACAAACTTGCAAGCATAAGTAAATGTCCTGAGTTCTGTGAGCCACTCTAACAAATTAAACTCCAGGAGAGGGTCATAGGGTAACATCTGATTTTACAGTCAGTTGCTCAGAAGCTCAGGTGACAACCTGAATATGCTGAAGTGGGGGCAGTGTTCTGGGACTGAGCCCTTAACATATGGGCTCTGATGCTATCTTCAGGTAGATAGTATCAGACTTGAGTTCAATTTGTAGGACACCCAGTCAGTGTCTATTGAGAATTGGAGAATTCCCTGGTGGTGTTGAAAAACACACATTGGATATGTATAATCAATTGTTTGAGAATCAGAACATGTTTTCTTATATGAACAATGTATATATGGCAGTTAGATTCACAGGCCAGACCACTGAAGCCCATCTAACCCCTAAGATACACGATTATATTTACATTTTGTAATATTTAATGTTACATTTTGAATAGAAGACAATGATTGAAACTATGAGTTAATTTACCTCCCATTTTATTAATCTTTCTAAGAAGAAGGAGCTTTCCAAGGCATGAGTTAAACTTCTGACCAGCCTGTACCAAAATCATAATGTAGACATTCTTATAGTTTGGATTTAATCTACCAATATAAAAGCCTCCAATATTTTGTTTCTTTTCTAAGCCACTAAGTTGTTAGAATTACTTTCATTTCTCTATCCTACATATCTGCCACAACATTTTCTAAAACGATTTACATATAATTTTTTTTAATAGACATCATCAGTGATTCTCAAAGTGTTGTCCAGGAATACCTAGGAAGTTCCCTAGACCCACTGAGGGGGTCTGTGAGTTCAAAACTATTTTCTTAATAATACAAGATTTATTTGCTCTTTTCATACTCATTGTCTCACGAGCACACAGTGGGGTGTCCCCGAGGCCACTTGATATATGACATCACTGCTCTGGTCGGTGTACGTGTGAAATAGTGGTGAGAACCCTCCTGTCTTCCATTAGGCCAGACACCAAAGAGATTTGTAAAAATACACAATTCTCATCTTCTCACTTTATTTTTTTGCTCTGAAAGTGTATTTTTTAAAGTTATCGATATTAACAGGTAATGCAGTTATTATTTTCATAGAATTCAATTAAAAGATTAAATTTCCTTTCAGTTTCTATTTCTAAAAATTATATTTATATATATAATTCCCCAGCACACACACAAAACTCCCTGAGGTGCTCAAGTTTTAAGAGTGTACAGAGGTCCTAAAGCCAAAATACTTGAAAAGTGTTCTTCAACAAATTTCTTTCTTCACCATCTAACCTGAACTCTTGGCTGATAGGGGGAAAAGATTTCTTTTTGCAGCATTTTCTGCAAATGCCACTGGAAAGAAAGTCTATCTGTAAGCTCTCTGATATTCTTTTCCATGAGAAGCCGTCTCTGAATTTTGAGAAGGAAACAGACAAGGACTCAGCAAAGTTAACACTCACCTTCACTAATTCCGTGTAGCCCGTTTCCTTGGGGGTCCACCATGGCTGGGCTCTCAGCCCATGCACGTTGTACAGGGAGCGCTGCCACACGGATGCGAAGTGGCCCCTCTGGTGCCCAAGTTCGTACCATTTATATGCCTGGAAGAATTCAGAAAGACTTTCTGAATTCAAACTTTCTGAACTTCAAACGTCAAAAGACTCTCTGAACTTCAAACAAAGCAGTTTTACTAATTTTACACTTAAAGTCACTAAAAACAAGGTCTGACTTTGTGACATGTAAATAAAAAGCTTGTCAGTCAGGTGCCCAAATCTGTTACACTGGCAAAAATACTGTTATTTAATGGGTTTCTGATTATGACCTATTATTTTAAATAAATGTGTGTTTTTTTTTTTTTTTTTTTTTTTTTTTTTTTTTTTTTTTAATGTAACTAATTAGTGAATTAACTGCTTTTTATTTTGAATAATTTTATTGTTAGTATAGAAAAAAAGGCACGGTGAAAAGGGGATGGATTTGTGAATTTTTTTTTTTTTTTTTTTTTTTTTTTTTTTTTTTTTAGTTTTGTTCACTTTGTTTTTCTTTTTTTTTTTTTTTTTTTTTTTTATTATTTTATTTTATTTTTTTGGGGGGTACACCAGGTTCAATCAATTGTTTTTTTTACACATATCCCCATATTCCCTCCCTTCCTTGACGCCCCCCCCTCGATTCCCCCCCACCCTCCCTGCCCCAGTCCTCTAAGGCATCTTCCATCCTCGAGTTGGACTCCCTTTGTTATACAACAACTTCCCACTGACTATTTTACAGGTGGTAGTATATATATGTCTGTACTACTCTCCCGCTTCTTCTCAGTTTCCCCTTCACCCCCCGCCCCCTCCCATACCTCGAGTTCTCCAGTCCATTCTCTGTATCTGCTTCCCTGTTCTTGTCACTGAGTTCATCAGTACCATTTTTATATTCCGTATATGTGAGTTAGCATACAATATTTGTCTTTCTCTTTCTGACTTACTTCACTCTGTATGACAGATTGTAGTTCTATCCACCTCATTACATATAGCTCCATCTCATCCCTTTTTATAGCTGAGTAATATTCCATTGTATATATATGCCACATCTTCTGTATCCATTCATTTGTTGATGGGCATTTAGGTTGCTTCCATGTCCTGGCTATTGTAAAGAGTGCTGCAATAAACATGATGGTACAAATGTGTGTTTTTTTATTTTCACTCCTAGGCTGTAAGCTCTCTGAACACAGGACTCAAACTGCATTCACTCTGGTCTCCCCAGAGTGTCCAGTAGAGTCTAGGACTTTGTTGAGTGGATATATCCTTTAAGACACAAAAGGGAACTATGTTTATATTTTAGCTTTCATTTTTAATTTCTGTGTTTCCTTTAAAAGGAAAGGAAAGGAGTATGATTTTCATCATTTCTTCCTAGATATCTGCATTTACTGAATTGGGATGCTAAAAAGCAACTTCTTTGGGTTTTTTGGTTTGTTTGTTTTTGTTTTGTTTTGTTTTTTTGGCCACCCCCAGCGGCATACTGGATCTTAGTTCCCTGACCAGAGATTGAACCTGTGCCCCCTGCAGTGGAAGCACAGAGTTCTAACCACTGGACCGCCAGGGAAGTTCCAGACACTATTCACATGAACAGTCTTCCCATGTCCACAAGAAGAACGCTGCCCCAAGGAAATGGAGTATAAATCCTCCACTAAAGAAGCAGACAGAAAGAAAATATTATTCTGAGTTAGCAATAAATAAAGTGATAGCCCGCATTAGATTTTTTCAGAAGGGAGTTTTTGTTCCTAGTATGTTTTTTTCCTGCCATAAGGGATAACATTTGTGGCTGTAGGCTAGCTGTAACACGATAAAACTTGCCTCCAAGAAGGCTAACTAGCCTTTTCAGGGACAGCTGGCTGCAGTCTGCCGCTCCATACGTCCCCTTCAAAGGACGCCCAAACCATCTGCTCTCCCGGTGGCCCTCCCCACGTGCCTCCTGCACTGCGCTCACCCCACTGTCTTTAGACTGGAAGACGATTCTAGGATGTACCGAATGGTATCCCCTCCATTATTTTATTTCTGATCGAATGATTACTTTTGAAGAGTGATTTCAAATACACATTTTGATCAATGAAAACAGGCAGTTAATATCAAACAGATTAAGAAGATAGAAGAATGTCTTCATAAAACCCCACCTTACTTCAGATGTAAGAGATAATAACTTACAAAAGTCTTTCAATATTCATAGGTCAAATTTTCCTTCATTAGAAAAACCAAGTGTAACAGCAGAACCACTTCTATTTTCAGAAACACTTTTCAGAAACTAGCTTTTGCATGCATAATTTCATTTGATCTTTCCAATAATTCCAAATAGCTCCATTTTACAAACATTCAAAATGAGATGTAAAAAGACTAAATGTGTTGAATTATCACTCAGTACACCTGGCAACTTACTCCACTCTCCTTCCATCTTTGTGTCATTAAAAAAAAACTATCCAAAGTGATCTTCTTATTTAATTACCTTTCTCAATAATATCTCAAATTAAGAATGCATATAGTAGTCACTCTTACATGTTTTCCTTGAAATACATATAAGTGGTAACCATAATGCAGTTTCTTTAAAAACCAGAAACCTAAAATGACTCATGGTTGTCTGATTTTAGAAACATAGCATTTTACCTTTGAAGTTAAATTGACTATTTTAGTTATTTTTTTGTCCAATTTAAATTTAGGGTTTTATTTCCTATACTTTTCTCAGTGTTAAAGTGAACAACAATGTTAATTACAATGGATGATTTTTGGAAACTCTTACAGTCCATTAATTTTTGAATCATCAGCAATTCACTTTAAGGACTAGGCATATTGTTAGAACAGTGAGAAAGAAATTATTACAGGAAAACATATTATACGTACTGTAAGATATAATATGTATTATAATATACATATTATAGCAAACTTTATAACTCTAGTTCAGGAGTGATAAGTCTTAGATTTCAGTCCTGGCCTTAACACTCACCATGCTGAATGCCCGGGCAAGAGACTTTGCTTACAGGGCATGTTTAAATTGTCCATAGAGCTCTTCTGACGCTCAAAGTGCATCAAACAGGGCCCTTGGTTTTATATCCCTCTGCTATTTAATTTTTAGAGAAACAAAATATGAAATGATATATTATAAATTTTTAAAAATCATCTTCAATGATATCTTCAGTTATACAGGAGACTCAATGAATTCAGCCAAATTGCTTTTTTTGGGTAACATCTAAACTACCTTATGATAAAAGTTGCTAGAAAATCAGTGGTCAAGTTGTTAGAATCCTCTGAAAGTATCCTTTTTACTGTTTCCTTTTTATACTTCTAATCAGGAATACTAAAATAGACAGAAAGCACACCTGGGCCCCTTGTTAAATGTGGTCTATATCAGTGTCTATTATACTTAGAATTAGTGCCAGGTATAGTACACACACACACACACACAAACACACACACACACTCAGCATAGAAACAGTATGTTGAGAAAGTCTAACTCAGAAAAGCCCAGGCCATGTTTGGGGCCCTGGTACGTGGCCCCAGCCAGAGCCTGTTCTGCCTGGAGGAAGCTGCACAGTGGGACACAGGACACACACTTGTGATGAGAACGGGTGGCTCAGCTGGCCTGGGAGAACCATGAACGCCATCGCTTGGGAACATGGCTTTATTTTTATTTTGCACTGTGAGGTTCTTGAGCACAAGATGCCTGGGAGAAAGTAAGACTAAGGCAGGAAACCACAGCCAGGTTCTTGCAGCCATCACAGAGGTGGACGGGAACAAAGGCTGGACTTAGAACACCCACCAAGCAAGAGAGGAGACCAGATGGACGCCAGACACGGAGGAAACTGACCAACCTGATGGGACTGGAGTGGGGAGGGGCCTGTCACAGGAGAGGGAGGAGCTAAGCTGATTCAAGTCTGGATCCCGGGAGCTGGTAATACCATCAAATGAGAGCCGGAACCCAGGAAGAAACGTGCTTTAGAGGAGAACAAGTGAGTTGTCACTGTGACGTTGTGTGGAGGCACTAGGCAGGCAGTAGATTCTGGACTTTGAGTAGGAGATGTGAGCTCGAATGTGGATTTGGGAGGTACAGAAGTTCTGGGAACAGCGGAGGCCGAATGGCTACAAGAGCATGATGACTGGTCTTCCTCCCGCTTCCTGCCCATATGAAATGATCCGATTAGACGTGTCAAAACCGCTTTATCATCAGCCTCTGCAGCGCAGAGGCTGTGGGTTTGCTTCTCTTTTGGTGCCTGGAGCAGAGCTTAAGAGCACGAAGGATGGCTGCTTCTCAGTCTGCAAACTCAGAGCACGAGAGTCAATGCAGATTCAGCATCTAATATGGAGAATATACTAACGTGGGATTTCTAGAGGCTTGTTTCTCCTGTAAGGATGAATCTTTGTGAGCTTTTTAAATTCAAGAACTGTGCTGTTCTTTGCGTCTTAATGATAATTAAGCTGATAGAACAATCCCACAGGTTCAAATCCCAAGCCCTTAACAATGTGTAGTAGAATTCTTTGCCCTTGAAGTAAGGGCTGTTTTCATCTAAGATGTGAGAATAAATCACAGACTTCTTTTATCTGTCTTTGCCCTGGACCATGAGATGTTCAAAGGTAAATTAATTAGTGACAATTACATTTATAGCAATCAGATATGAACACTTTTCCAGTGTTAGATACTGTAGCAAAATCTTCTTATCCCTCTCATTCAAAGGAGGTACCAGGCATTTACATCTTAAAAGACTGAAGGAACACAAAAGTGACTACTCATCAGCAATTTCTTCTCCCTTCTTTCTTGTCACCTCTCATTTCTCATTCTATTCCAGTTGATAGACTGGTAGGTCAGAGGGGGAAAGGTACAGATACATAGAAAGGTATAAAGAAAAGAGTGTCAGTATCCAAATTTCTGTTACCCCAAATTATCCCGTCACAAAATCCCTTGCTACAATGAACCCTGAATTTTCCAAATGGTCCCAAGTTCTTACTAATTTTAGAAATCCGAAGCCATGTTATCCTTAGATGTCACCTTATTACATATATGGAATGCATGATTACAAAGAGCCAGGGTCTCACTTCAGCCTTCGATCCCTGAGCCCAGCCTAGAGCCATGTGATGGTGTAGGACAACGCAGCAATGTTGTGTGAACCACGGTGGATGGTGAGAGTTTGGGAATTTACATTGTATGATGTCAGGATTAATGACCAAATGTTATGTTTAAAGAAGCTGACACTGTACTCAGAAAAAATGAATAATCACAAAGCAAACATACGATTTGTTTTAACTAGTATATTCTCTGTGTCAGTATCGGTCATTGTTATAGCCACAGGTGTCCATCTTCAATGTGGTATTAAATATTTCAGAAGGTAAATTATACAATTAACCACTGGGTTCAGTGTGCTTAGGAATAAGTTGAATAAAGACTTCACTCTGAAAATAACTACTTTTTAAATTCCAAAATAAAAATAAATCTAGGCAAACTGCAGAGATATCTTAAAAAATATTTAACAATTTCAAAAATATCACTTCATTTCATAATTTTAAAAATATTTTTTCAAGCCAATTATCTGTCTCTATAGATACACACAGATATACACACAGGCACACATACACAAGCACACACACATATACATACACACACACACACTAATTTAGAGCCTACTCATGATTATTCAGATACTTTCTTGAAAGAAATTATAAAAGGCAAATCCACAAAATTCTTTATAGAATTTAGTAGGAATTGTTAGGTCGTTACAAAAAGTTTAAATCACCACCTTCAAAGTTTATGCTTGGGCTTCCTAGGTGGCACACTGGTTGAGAAGCCGCCTGCCAATGCAGGGGACACGGGTTCGATCCGTGCTCCAGGAAGATACCATGTGCCACAGAGCAACTAAGCCCGTGCGCCACAACTGTTGAGCCCATGTGCTGCAACTACTGAAGCCCACGTGCCTAGAGCCTGTGCTCCACAACAAGAGAAGCCACGGCAATGAGGAGCCTGCGCACCACAACGAAGAGTAGCCCCCACTCACCACAACTAAAAAGAAAGCCCGCGTACAGCAAAAAAGACCCAACGCAGCCAATAAAATAAATAAATTTAAAAAAAAAAGTTTACGCTCAAAACATTTTTTCAATTGTAACTTACAGAAATAATCTGCCCCCTCCTCTACCTTCTGTTAAAGAGAACAAAAAGTTCACGAGTGCATTACCTCTTTGTTTCCAACTCTTTGCATGGCATCCCCCAGGTGGAAATAAAATCGCCCATCATCAGTGCCAGGATCCCCAGATTCGATTCCTTCCTGTAGAAAGGACAGTGTTAGTATTTACGAAAGAATTAAATACGAGATTTAATTCATTGATTTACTTAATCTTTTCTAAGAATTAGAAAATCATCTCAATATTAAAGTCTGGCAGTTAGGTTACTGGTCAACATCTACAACACAAAACCAAAAGGAGATGATAAAGTTGAATTTAACCACATACTCATCATCAGTTAGCAGTGGAATAGCCCCCAAAATTAGTGTGATGCTTTGTGAATTGTCTCCACAGGAGCCATCGTATTTCAATATCCCAAAGAATTTCTCTGGCCGAGTTTCTATCACATTTATTTTGCTCTCCAAATCTGACCATATGTCATCTAGAGGCTTTTTTATCCCTGAACCAAAATGTTTGGTTGCTCATAGATGTCTGAAATGAGAGAAACCCAACTGCAAATAACATTTTTTTTCCACTCAAAACAAATGTGTCCTCGCTTTTCAATGAAATCTTTTACAGAACATGCATCAGGATTAAAGCTAGTTGGAATCTTTGAAAATATAATTTTATTAAACAACTCCTATCCTAAAACACTCAGCTGATTTCTATCCTCATCGTCCACAAAAGAACTGAAATTTAAATTTATGTAAAAACAAAAAAGAAAGAGAGAAAATATTAAAACAAGAGAATGAATTTACAAAGGTAAAAGAAGGACAAAGGTAAAACATATTTAGGTGTCTAAAAATCTGCATCTTTGCGGCTTCTTCACAAGAAGCCCATTATCTTTTACTTGGAAGAAATTTTATTTGCATAATGTTGGAAAATAGCAGCACGGAATGGAAGCATCGCTCAGGAGGGCAGAGCTGTCATCCAGGCTCTTGACTGACTGATGCTCAGATAAACGTCCTTTCTCATTAACTAACCAACCCTGCCCTCCTCTTCCTCATCTCTGAGTCAGGAGAGTACAGTGAGGTCCTTATTATGTCAAAGGAAATCTAAGGGGAACACTTTAAATCAGAAAACCCCACATGCCCACAGGGTCCTGGTAGGGAACAGGCAGAGTGCAGAGGCCCAGTGACAGCAAGAGAGACTGGGGGTGCACACCCACCTGAAGGGGACACCACTGCTCAGCTCCTGTGCTGAGATGTGGGCTGCATGTCACCTTTCTAGAGAAACCAGAAATCTGCAAGATTACATAAAATGTTCAGATTTTCAACTGGGGCAAGCAATTAAAATTGTTTTTAAGAGAATTATGTTGGCCAAAAAGAACATGCAAGCTACTTGCAATCTGTGGGTCTCTGATTGAAGTCATGTGAAAGAAAGAGATCACAAAAAGCAGATCATAAAAGTGCTACTTAAAGTTCACAGGTGTTCAATCAGCTACCTGGCCAATATGGTAGCTACTAGCTAGTGTTACTATTTAAATTGCAATTCAAATTAAAAATTCAGTACTTCAGTCACACCAGTCACATTTTAGATGCTCAAAGGTCACATGTGGCTAGTGGATACCATATTAGAGGATACAAATAAAGACCATTTCCTTTGTGGCAGAAAGTTCTACTGGACAGCCCTGAGCCAGACCAAATGTGATTCTGGTGAACTGACTATGATTCAATTTTTATGTGAGAAAAAAATGATGGCATATTTAAATCTCAGTCTTTAAAGCCATCAGGCTCTTGGGGATTTGACCTATTCAGTCTGTGGTGGGAGCTCTCCCAGGACAAAGTAACACTATGGCCCAGAGGCTATAACTCAACTGGAGAGGAATATAGTTGGGCCCAGTTGTTACCTAGATGTGCCTGTTTACCCTGTAAATCCTCTTGCATGTCTCCTGCATACCTCTGTTACTATGTAACCCCTGCCTAACTCTGTAACTCTGTAATGGCCCAGAGGCCATAAAAAAAAGAAAAGTACCCAATCAAATTACATGTTACCTTCCTGGCTACCTTATTTGGGAGACAAAGAAAATCCAATGTATAGGAGTTTAACAAAGAGTATATAAGACAATGCCCAGCTGTGTTTGGGGCTCAGTCTTTGGATGTGAATCCACTGGGCCAGTGCTAATGCTAATAAATGCTGCTTCCTGTTTACAGCCTCAGTGTCTCGCTTCCCTCTGTGAAATCCCACAATAAGCCTGCATTTGTTCCCTCACTTTGTAAAGGTTTCCATGAGCCCCGTTCAAAGTAGTTTCAATGTATAATTAAATAGTAAAAGTAACAGTTAACACATTGTCCATATTTTAAATTGTTTTATCAACTAATAACAACTGCAGTTTTAGGAATTCCTTCATGAAATCTTTTCCAAATAGTCTCTGCTCACATAGTTGGTACTTCTACCCCTGACGTTCTCAATGATGCTGAAGGCCCACACTGTCTGTGAATGTCGTGGTCCAAGGGGGTACACTTTGGTGTTGAAAAGAGTCAGCAGTGCCTGCCAATAAATCTATGATACATAATCAAGGGTGTACGAATGACTCAAAGGGATCAGAAGACTGAAAGAGAGGAAGGAGGGAGTTACCTTTAGATAGGGGATGCTCTCAGCGATCTTGTTCTGTGCCTTCAGGATAAAGCCATAATGCACTTTAGCAAAACCATCATTAGGTGTTACATTCAGAACCTAAACTCAAAGAAAACAAAAAGCTATTGTGATGGACTCTGAATTCTACAAATGACTGTCAAAACAAACTTTAGTTAGCTTTGCTGTACAGTACCTGGACTGATTATGTAGCTTAAAGTGCTATAGTGCTTTGTTTCATTGCAATACATTAGGCTTAAATGGCCCCATTTCCCCTCAACTCAACATGTTCTCCAAGAATGAAGAAATGAATGAAAAGGCAATGACCACTAAAACATTGCTTTAACAATGCAAATAAGCGAAACCTCTGTCAGTTTTATGACTTCAGTATTTTTTTAGTTATTGGCAAAAACTGCTTTAAGTTAGCGCTGCCTGAAGTCAACTCCTAATGGTTATTACACATCTCTTTATATACATGCTTTATATATTGCCTTAATTACAAGAAAATTTAGATTTGCATTCAAAATGTGTCATTATCCATTATAAATTTCTTGAACACCCAGACCATTTTTAGGACTGAGGATAAAGTGGTGAGCAAAGCCAATTTTCTGTGATAAAACCCAGTAAATATTCAATATAAATCAAATCATTTTTGTTATCGAATGCACTTATTATGATTAAAGATAAATTATGCAAAATGCCTCTAAATTAAATATTGGTGGTGAGAAATCAAAACATTCAACTTGTGAAGCTGCTTAGACAAACTAATTTACAGAACAAAAGTGAAAGGTGAAGAAGATTTGAGTTGAATGTATGTAGAGAAAAGATGAATATCCCATAGCTTCTCTTCATCCTTGAGCCTGAGTAGAAAAAGGAAATCATGGGATCTTTACACAGAAGGAATAAGTGTGCTGGGCGGGGACTCCATGCCCTTGGTGAGTCCACAGTGCTGATATCTTAGCATTTTCCATCTTGCATCTGTGCCTGTACCTCATCCATTAGCAAATCCAGTCAATGACACCATCAAAAATACATTCAGAATCGTCCTCCTTGTCACTTCCTCCACTGCTCCCACCCTGGTCCAAGTCTATCATTTCTCCTGTACCTTCTTACAGGAGCCTCCTAACTGCTGACTTTCTGCACCCCCAGCCCCACTCTCCTGTAACCCATTCTCCACGTGGGTCCTGAAAGGACTCACTAAACCCTGAGTCAGAACATATCCCTCCTCTACACAAAACCCAAATGGGTTCCATTTCACTCAGAGCAAGACCATGTTCTAGGAACAGTCTCCAAGACCTCCCTTAAGCTGGGCCTCTCTACTTCTCTGGCCTCCTTTTCTACCCACTGCACCCCCCACCAGCCACTCTGAGGCACCCTAGACTCCTTGCTGCTGCGTAGAAAGCCAAAGGCACCCCTGCCTCAGGACCTTTGCATGCACAGTACTCCTTTACCTCAAACCCTCTTCTCCCAGACACCCAGATGGCCCACTCCCTGAAGCCCTTGCTCAAAGGGTAGCGTCTCAGTGAAGCCTATCCTGAATCATCTGATATAAAACAGACCCTCCAGCTGCATTGCTGTCACTTTCTAACTTGTTTATCGTGACTCCATTTTCTTCGTATCACTCATCACCATCTGACTTATTTATTTGGATTTCCTCCACAAAGATGTAAGCGCTGCAGGGGTTTTGTCTGTTGCACTCACTGCTGACCCCCAGTGCCTGAGTGCTTGGCAGAGTGCTGGGCACAGGGGAAGTTGTGGAAAAATCTGCGCTAACTGAACGGATAGTGTATGCTGGGCTCGACTCCCCAACTAAATCTCTGAAAGGCCAGACTCTGCCTCTTCTGCACCTTCTATGGTGCTGTTACTGAGTCAGGTGCTGAGCAAGAGCCCAATAAACACTTCTGCACCTGAACTGTACGGAGGCCGATCACATTTCTGGTAGCATGACTATGAAGGAATTATTACAAAGACGGCAGCCAGGCAGCTGACGTTTCTGTTTACTGTAGACACAGCCATCGTCTCAAGTAGTCAGCAAATGTACTAATTTACTAGCTATTTTAGAACACACAGAACTTTTCTAGGCTCTGGACATATCAACATAGATGAGATATACTCTCTTTTCTCAGGAAGCTCTCAGTCAAGGGAAGGAGACAGACTCATAAGCAGACAACAGCAACGCACCGTGGTAAGTGTAAGCACAGTGACAGGCGCGGGACACGTGGGGGCACAGGCGAGGGGCATCTAGCTCACTCTAGGGTGGGTGTGGCAGGGGCAAGTGCTGAAATGTATTTACAGAGGAATAGGAGTTCGCCAGGGAAAAGGAAGGTGCGGAACTTTGCGGGGAGGCATTCAAGGCATGGGAGAAGGTGAGTAAAAAGGAAGAGTGGGCCAGGAACAGCAAAGGCAATGAGACAGGAGAAGAGGACGGGAGGCAAACCACGGAAGGTCCTGTTCAGTATCACATGCAAGAGAATCCTCTGGGGAGTGGAAAGAAACGAGAAATGCTCTACTTGCATCTGCCTTTGAATTATAATATGGACTATGCAGCCACTCCAGGGCTCTTCTCTCACCTGCATGGTAGACAGTCCCATGTCCCACTCATGCACCTGCTACTATGAGGGGAGGGAAGGCGATCAGGACCCAATGTGACCAACAGGACTGCCTGCCCGGCCTGATTCTTTATGGTCACCTACTGTGCTTACTGCAGTTTACATACGGTGCATAATGGATGTGCAGGCTGTATTATCTAGTTGTAACCAACAGATCCTCAGAAAATGACAAGTGGCTTTATAAGATTTCTTAGAAAGCCAAATTGAGATTAATACTAAAAATGTTACATAGATTCTCTCTCTCTCCCTACACACACACACACACACACACACACACACACACACACACACGCGCACACGGCACAGACCACAACAAACTGATAGAGCTGATATTTCTAGTTCCAGCACAAACTCTGCAGGACACACTACCAGGCCAAAAAAAAAATCTATAATCATGAACAATGTTGCATTTGGATATTACTAAAATATCAATTTTTCAGTGAGAGTTAAAAAAATTTTGGCAGTTAAATGAAATTTTAAAAGTATTTGAAATATTTCATTTCATCTTAAAACCTGTTTTAGGACGTGGACCTTTGAGAATGGACATCACAGATCAGTACACACACACACAGACACAATACATAAACACATGAATATACATATCACAGGTTTTTGCTTGAACGGTTTTTCCTGCAAGGGGAAGCAATCGAACATATCTGAAGACCACTGCTGTGGGCAGTGGGAACCACCGAAGAGCTGAAGCCACGGGTGGGAGGTCAGATTGGTATTTCATGTCCATGAAGATCACAGGAGAACCAGCCTGGACAAGGTGGATCTATCCTACGTCAGGCAAGAGATGATGGTGCCTGGGTTCAAAACGGAGGGGATTTGAAAGATATCGAGCAGGTTAAAATGAACAGAGATTAGTGACTTGGTACCAGATTGTAACTCCATGATGGCACAGTCTGTGTTTGTTCCCGTAACCACCGTTTCCCGAGAGAGTGCCTGTGGGTTTCAATAAACATGTGCTAAGTGAACGGATATGCGTGAGGAGTGAGGGCAGGGAAGGGTCAGGAAGATGCTGGACTTTGGATCGGGTGTGGCTCAGGTAACTGATGGTGTTGCTAGCGTGGAGGGAAGCACCGCAGAGCCTCTGAGAGCCATGGATGTGAGCAAGCCCCCTCTCACCACTTGAAGTCAGTCTTTGTTGAAACTAAAAGCAGCAAAAACAAACAAATGAACCAAAAAAACCCGCAAAAAAAAATCCAAAGAAGAAAACAACAATGACAAAAAAACCCAGAAAAGGAATGATCAATGATTTTTATAAATTTACTCAAAGATAAAAAATCAACATGACGAAAAATATAAAATTACAATATCCATTTTCTGAAAATGATCAAACATATCAGGATAAACTTTAGTAAAGGAAAGAGAATCTATTAAATTCAGCTTATTAACTTAGCAGTGAGAGGAAGGAACAAAAGGCAAACCCCATACTTATTTTCAGTCTACTAATGCTTCTTCAAAAAGAAACCTACTCCGTTGTATAATAAGGCTGTATTTTAGACTTTCTGAATCCTGTTATTTTTATTCCGATGAGATTATGATTTCAAATGTATAAACAACAGCAGGTAAGTTTTATTTTTCAAAATGAAGTAAAATGTTTCACATAGTTGAGATTTAGTATCAGATGAAAGAATAAATACATTTAAGCAAAGTTTTGAAAAGGTGGAGAAGGACAAATCCATAGTGGGTTAAAGAAACTAGGATGCTTTCAGATCCTGCCCTAACCTCAAATGTGCTTGATACCCTGTAGACACTTGATCATGGTTTTTCCGAAGGAAGGGAGGAAGGAAGGAAGGAAGGAAGGAAGGAAGGAAGGAAGGGGTAAATTCTATAATTCTATCTTTGTGGCTTGTGATGGTGGCAGAATAATGGGTATGTCTGATAGAGTTTGACAATTCTCACATTCATATGTTCTTGGATCATTGAGATATATGATGTATCCGTTAGCCAAACTCTCCAAGACAGGGCACTCAGGGCAAACAATGTCTCAGCTATTAGCAAATACAATGCCCCATATGGACTTAATTAGGACAAAGGTCAAAAGACAACTGGTCCAAAATTCAGTGATTCTCAATTATGGGACCAAGAGCAATAAAAGGAGGAGAGCACCACTTTGTGGGTGGACCCAGTCCTGAGACTGAGTATGAAATTACTATACTCCACAGCATTTTAAAAATAGGTTGGGAGGGGGGCTCGGGAGGGAGGAGACATGGGGATGTGTGTGTACATATGGCTGGTTCACTTTGCTGTACAGCAGAAACTAACACAATACTGTGAAGCAATTATACTCCAATAAAGATTAAAAAACACAAATAAAAAAATAAACTAAAATTAAATTTAAAAAACATAGAAGGAATCATATTGTCTCTACTGAGTAGTAGCATTTTGATACAAAGTGCACCAGCTTGAAAACCATTGACCCTGAGCCTAAATTAAAGAGTAACAAGTAAATGCGTTCATCTTTCTTTTACAGAGGCATTAACTTGCTCCAGCTTCAAAGTTCATTTGGCATCCTGTTTACCTTGCACCCAATGATGTCCTCATTGCTTGAAGGAGTCATGGTTTTCTAGATTACATAGTTACTTGTGACTTAGCAGTTATTTATTAAAGCATCCATTATAAGGCAGACATCCTTTTAAAGGTATCCTTGCTAGAGGGTCAGAGAGTAAATGCCCTCTGAAAGGTGAGTCTTTTACTTCAAATGTTCGGAGGGCTTGCGTTCTATAGTCTCTGTCCGGTTTGGATTTTCAGTGAAAAACGTACAAGATTATGTGCTTTTCAGTTCATGAGTTTAAGCTCATAAGTTTTGGAGCTCCTCTTCCTACCATAAAGAACTCTTTTAGAAAGGCTGTTTGTGAACAGATAAATATCAATATATGTTTCAAAAAATCACAATTACAGGTTGAACGTTTTGATGTACCAAGTGTTAATTAAACTTTAAAATGTTCTCATGAAGTGGAAAAAAAAGGGAGATGAAACAAAATTTAGGATATGTCAACTGCAATAAGACTTAAATTTGATTTAACTTAATTTAAAATAGAGTGAGCACCTAGGCGTATTAAATGCAATTTACAAATAAGATTAGAATGTCATGTTCAAAATAACTTGATTAATTGTCAATAGCAAATTGCTGCTTGCTTACCTCTTCATAAACTTTCTTGGCACTGTCATTATCTCCTATCAAGAGGTACCCCACTCCAAGGTCATTCTTTAAGGAAGTATCATCAGGAAATAGTTGAACTAACTTCTGTAGCGTAAGCAGGGACCCTCTCATGTGACCTGATTTGGTGGAAAGAAAAAAAAAAGCAACAGAAATAAAAACAGATTATGTCCACCTTTGTATTGAGACTACAAATCATAAGAGACTCTTCAACAGAGCCTGAAGACCAGCTTAAATCTGACTCTATACTGACGGCTCAATCCCTACTAGGATTTCCTCCTGCAGCTACAAAGGCATCCGTAACTCCCATAAGTAGATTCTGAATATTATAAATATTTTAAAGACATTATTTTTTAAATTCATTAACATATAATTTTGATGCCAAATTGCCTCTTGAGAAAGTTTTAGTTACCAATTCTTTATTTAAAAAATATTTTACTGGGATATTTTTGATTTATTATAATTAACTTTAAAATTATGAATACAGAACAGGCAAATAAGAAGTCTAATCGATTTCAAGGTCTAGAACCCTGGATGAAACCTGAAGAAGCACCAAGGTACTCTGCTGTCCTCATCTCTCGGTAATGACCTGGTCCTGGAGCAAAGGAGACATCATCTAGTATTAGGAGACCCTCTGGTGGACGACAGGAGACTATGCACACATGAATCCTGAAAACCCAGCTTCAAGTCATTTTTAAGGCTGTTGGATGGATATTTAAGATTTCAGAGGCCAATTGCCATCATTTCTCGCCACGGTTGGCAAGGCAAATTGTATAAGTGAAAAAGTGCAAAATGAGAGTCCACATGACAAAATTAATTACCTAAAGGGCTTCGTTGACCACAAACTGAAAATCAGCCAAGACATGGTAGGACCATCAATAACCTAATGTAGTTGGACGCTCCACCAACAGAAAAACTGTTTAGCATAAAACACCACCAACTGACCCCACGGCCCGTTCCCCATTCCTCGCCAGCCTGAGACAGTTGGCTCAGCCATTCATTCCTTCACTCATAAATCTGACTCGATTTCTCTGTATCCCCCTCCCCTGCCTGCCCCACTTGGGCTTGCTTTTCTGCTGCTTCTAAACTTCCCCTACTGAACCACGACCAAGGCCCAGTTGAGAGTCGGTCCTGCTGCCAGGTCCTCCCCGCCCCTTCACTCTGCATCACTAGGGACTTCACCACCTTGTCTGCACACGAGCCCCTCAGCGCCTCCTCTGGTGAACTTGCCTCAATCTCATCTGGAGGAAAGACAATATTCAAATATTGAAGGACTGTTTAGAAAGAAAGGTTAGATCTACTCGTGGGCATCTTTCCCCCGGGCCAGGAATAGTGTGAGGCTCGGGAGGCACTCGATACAAAGTGTAAGAGGGCATCCAAAATTCAGCCATCAAGATGCATGCTATTTTATGCATTCTTTTAAAAGATCAAAATGAATGTAAAAACTCCACAGTGCTAAGCGAGCCACGTCGGAGTCCGAGGAGAGAGGACCACTCAGTGACACAGATTCTGCGCCCACAGCCAGCACCTCCCCGGAGCCCCAGCCTTGCTTTTTTCCATCCTGTACGTGTGCTGTATGTCTTCCTTCCCTGGGACTGGTCCTTATGAACATAACTCCATTCTTCTAGAATAAAACCACTTCTTCTAGTTTCCAATCATCACTTGGGTTCTACTCCTGTCACAGATTTTGGTCACCTACCAAAGCAACACAACTACCTTTAATTCTTACCCTTGATATAAAGTTCGGTTGACTCTGAATATTATTTTTATGAGCATTTCCTAGTGTAATCAATTTATCCAGTCAGTAGAGAACCCACCTTAGGGGTTACATGTGGCTTAGAGTCTTCCCTCCTGGCTTCCTGATGGCATGTTAGGTGCGAGAGAACCAATCACTGGCCTGGTTATAATTAAGTTAGGATACAGCGAGTCTCACTTGCCTTTGGCACTGGGATCCTGGGTCAGTCAGAAAGGATGCTTTATGCTGCTCTTTTCAAAGCATTTGCAAATTTACTTAGTGATTAAAATTTTTTTTCTATCATTTTCTTTAATATTGAGTCCAAACTTACAGGTAAAATTTTTAGCATGCTTAGAACTCCTAACATTCCTCTGGAAAAACTGTCACACTGATGATTTCAGACTCCATGAATCAGCTGGTTATAGTTAAGAGTGAAAAGAAGCATTTGGCAGGGCAGGCAGCTTTTAGTTCCAGACCTATTAATTCATTAGCTATAATTCCTTAGGCAACTTGTCCAACCTCTCAGAATTCCATTTGGCTCCTCCTTAATATGTGTGGGGGGGGCGGGTAGGTGGCAAAAATACCATCTGCATCTTTGTAATTATGAAGGATTACTCTCTCAGTCTGACACAATCAGAGAAACTGCCTGAAATTAGTTAGAAACCTCAGGTTTCCTTCCATGTAACTACACTCTTCTCAGCATATACACAGCCTTCAGGCTCTTCCAGGTAAAAGCACACCATTTGCTACTGAACTGATTCTTATTCCACCTCACCTAGAAATTGCTGTCTGTCTGACCGCCGCTTCAAGCTCAGCTTCACCAGGTCTGCGGGGGCGCCGGGCAGGCTGGCCGCCTCCTGGTAGGTCTCGATGGCCTTGCGCAGCATTTCATTGCTCCGCCTCTTCTCGGCCAAGTCGTCTTCACACTAGAGGGAGGGAGAGATGTCCCAGGACACGCTCTATTTGCAGTTGCCCAACATGTTCATGAAAAGTGGACTTTGGGACATGCTTTAAAAGTAATTCAAGACAAATTCAAAATTTCTTTTTATCAAGGATTAAAAAAAGAAAGGAAAGCAACATAGCATGCTATTTTAATAATATAAAGAAAAATTAGCTACTAAGCTACAGGTGAGAAAGACTATCATAAAAGCAAGACTAATATATGCTCAGGCTGATGGAATTTATATCCTGTTACACATCAACATTAATAGACAGAACTCCAGTTCACATTTCCTGTTCTTTCACTAGTTTATTCCTCTGTTCCTTTACTCATTCAACAGCTATATTCTGTTCTAGACAGGTGGCAGATAAACAGAACAAAAGAGACAAAGCCCTTTTCTCATTTTGCTTCATTCTAGAAGGGAAGGTCAATACACAAATTAAAGTATGATGTGTCTTGTGCCCATAAGTGCTGTGGATAAAAACAATGCAGGCTTAGGAGTGCTGGGAGTGGGGTGGAAGGAAGGATGCTATTTAATCAGGATGATCAGAGAGAACCTGAAAGAAGTGAGGCATGAGAATACCCGGGAGAAGAACATTGTAGGCAGAGAAGAGCAAGAGCAATGGCCCTGAGGCAGACGCGAGGAACAGAGGAAAGTATAGTACACTGGAGGGCAGCTAGGAGGAGACCCATGGAGGTGGGGCATCAGGTAACGAAGAGCCTGGTAAGCTATTGCCAACCCTACTACACTAACTCCATGTGAGAAGGAAAGACACTCAGGGGTTTTGACGTGATCTCACGTATGAGTCAAAAGGACACACTGGCAGTGATGTGAAGAACAGACAGAGGTGGGTAGAGGGAGATTGCAGTTAGGACATTCTGGCAGGAATCAAGACAAGGGGTGATGGTGACTTGGACTAGGGTAGCAGTAATGAGGTGGTAAGAAGCGGTTGGATTACAGGTACATTTTGAAGGTCAGAGCCAACAGACTTGCAGATGGTCTGAATGCAGAGTATGAGAGAAAGGGAGAGAGAAGTCAAGGATGAATTCAGCATTTGGGGTTTGAGCAGCGACCGGATGGAATTGTCGTTCCTGAGAATGGGAAGCTGAGCAGAAAGAAGCAGGTTTGTAGGGATACTGGATCAGAAGTTCAGTTTTGGACAAATTAAACCCCAGTGTCTGTTAGGTACCCAAGTGGAGATATGGATAGAAAGGTGCCTGTGTGTGTGTGGCGGAGGGGTGGGGGGTTCAGGAGAGAGGTCAGAGTGAGAGACACACCAGGGGATCATCGAGGACAGAGAGGTATTTAGAGCCAAGACGCCAGAAGCAGTTGTGAGTGTAGACAGAGGAAAGAAGAGGTCCAAGAACAGAACTCTAAGGAGCTGCAAGATTTCAAGGTCATCAGAGGTCAGAAAGGACCAGGATAGAACCAGCAAAAAGGACGGCGGAGGGAAGGGAGAAGAAAATAACAGTTAAATAAGTGATATTCTGGAGGCCAAGTGACAAAAGGTACCAAGAGGGAGTGATCAATTGTGTTAGAAGCGGCTGTCAGGTTGAGCACGATGACAACTGAAACTAGATCGCTCTGGACTGGGGACGACGTGATGCCTCTGAGGGTCCCCGCTGCTGGGGACCCATAGCGGAGAGATGCAAGAGAAAACAGGAGCGAAGGAGGTGAGGACACCTCTTTCAAGGAGTTTTGCTGTAAAGGGGAGCAGAGAAATGGGCCGGTAACTGGAGGGTAATATGGAGACAAGGGAGTGTTTTTTAACAACAGGAAATATTACAGCGTGTTTCTAAGCTGATGTGAAAGACCCAGTAGAGGGGGAAAATCTGATGATGCAGGGGACACAAAAATTAGAATGATGTCCTTCATCAGGTGAGAGGGGATGGGAAAGGGACCAGAGCAATTCATCCCTGCTAGCATCCTCAAGAACAAGGACCAAAATATTGGAGGTGAAGAGAGGGGAGAGCTGTAAAATGGTCATCAAAATCTCATCGAATTTAGTAGACTATAATTTGAAGCTTACCATTTGAGAAAAAAATAATATAGATGCTAAAAGTAACATGTATAATTTTTTCTCAGAATACCCTATTTAACATGTTTACCTTGTTAAAACAAAGTGTGTGCTGTAGTCAATATATAGATGCCTGCAGAACCAAAATAAAGCCTAACTCCACAACTTGAGGACAGTAAGGAAATGATCCACCCCTCTTCCACCCCAAAATGGAAAACTAACAAGAATCAGTACAAACTGATAAAAGATCTGTGGGAAGTTTTCAGAAAATAATACATCAAATAAATAACTTGTTAATATGTACTGATAAGGGTAAGTTTCCCAAGATGATGAGAGCTGGAATTGAAGCAGTGATGACAGACAGTGCATAAATTTATGATAAAGGAAAATTAACAGGACGAAAATCTCTAGATTAGAAAAGGGCTATACGTCTGTGCTTGAAAAACGCTTCAGAATATACAGCGATCTGTTCATATCCGCAAATGGTCTCCAGAATAGACTTATCTACCAGGAGAGAAAGCCCAATGTCAATGACCTATACCAGTCATCCTGCCTGCATGGCCTTTCGTATATTCATACGCTGCTTTTCTGTTTAGGCATCAGTTCCTTGTGAGTTTGGCTACGGTAAATTAACTTCCCAGAACATTGTCGCTCACAGATGACATCACAGAATGCCAGAGTCCTAGAACCGAGAGAGCCTTTTTGAGACCATCTTGTTCACCTTCTTCATTTGGTAGCCTCTTCAAGCTACCAAACAGATCCCGGAACTGGCAGGTCTCTTCAAGGTTAGTTGAAGGGCAAATGTCTACAGAGATACTGTTCTCTATACAGAGAGGAATAAACCCAATCTGAAGTGAGAGACAGATGATACAACTACATGCCTGGTTCCTTCCCCTCCTCCATCTTCAAGGTCCTTCATTTTAATGAAGTATAAACATTTTAGAACTTTCAGAATTGGATTTTACTATCAGTATTAAAATGGTACAAAATTCTTTAAAAGTCCCTTAAATAAAACTGATAGGCTTTGCTTTGAATATCAAAATTGATTGATTTTGATCAATTTAGCATCTGTAGATAAAGGATTTGCCTGAAACTGAGCATTTGCTATAGGACATAAACATCACAAAGCCTTTTGTTGATTCAAACTAATTCCCCATCCAACCTTCCTGGGGAGATGTGGCATTTCCTGCCTGAGAGGCATTAATGATTTGTGTAAGACAATAAAGTGAATTGAGCTCATAATTTTGTGTCCGATGTTCAAGGAACTCAGTCAAAATTGATTTTCATAGAGATCCAAAGAATAAAACAACATCAGTGCTACTTTAGAAATGATAGACACTGTAGTATCTATTTAACTTAATGTTGCTGAATTTGAAAAATTTGTTGAGATATTCCAAAGTAATTGTTTAATCTGCTAACAAAGAATGAAAAAGTCATCACGTATTCCTCCCTACAAAATCCATCTTCTGTTGAACTTTTATTTTTAAAACTCCTATGAATTTAAACTTTCTTTTAAATTATTCTATTAACATTTAATTTACCATGCTTAAATGTTGCATTAATGTTAATATTGATAACACCTTGTAGCCTAATAGTTTAGAGATAAAAAATATTGCCAAGGCATAAATCTCAAATTCTGACCATTAAATAAGGGTGTAAATACAGCAAGTGCTATGCGCAAAAAGGACTGCATTTATTTAGACTTTGGTACCCACAATCAATATCACATATAAAGAAAAATTATAAAGCATGAAAAGTTTTTGCCATAATTAGCATTTGGCCCAATCATTATTCTCTCGAGTTAACATGCTTTTCTTAATCAAATGACTGCCAGAACTAGCGGCAAAATCACTTAATTGAATAGGCATGATCTTTTGGTAACAAACACATCCTCTCTGGCTTAATAACAATACAATTCACCAATTTTGGAGGACTACTGCCGAATGAATTTATAGCAATGATACAATTGCTGTCTGCTAAACCGAGTCTGTATTGCAGCATGAATAAAAGGAACTTCTTTACATTAAATTTTCACACATTTTATTTATTAAAACTGAATTAATACAAATTGAATAAATTTTTAAGGGGAAGACAGGAAGAATTTGAGCATCTGGATTTCAAGTGGCTGCCACCTTGAGTTCAGAGCAAAGCATACTCGTGTTATCTCTAGATGTGTTAGTTTCCATGTAAGAGTCACCCACAAGTGATGGCAATGCCCCTTCCGAAGGGGTGTTGTCAGCTTTTCCTGGGTCTGGAAAATTTCTGCAGCTCTGCATCTGCCGTTTCCCAGCAGGGTTGACAGTCTCTTCCCCCCAGGCAGGGCTGGAGGAGATTTACTGCCTGGCATCTGTACATCAGCCTTGGCTTTTACCAGGAGTTCCAGACTCCGTAACTCCAATGGTCTGCTTGGCACGCACATGTGCGTCTCTAACAGGCATCACAAACATCACAGTACCAAATGCAAATGCTTGATTTTGTACCTCCCCAAACCTGTTTATCCACCAGTTTCCCTGGTCAGTAACTGGCACTATCCTCTCCTTAGACGGCCAAACCAAAAACCCCGAAGTCAGGAATCACCTGGCGGTCCAGGGGTTAGGACTCTGTGCTTCCACTGCCAGGGGCACGGATTCCATCCCTGGTCAGCAAACTAAGATCCCACAAACTGCAGTGCATGGCCAAAAGAAAAAAAAAAAGCCCCGAAGTCACGCTTGAGTCCTCTCTCTGACCCTTACATCTAATCCATCATCAAGCCCTCTCAGCTCTGCATTTGTCCACCCTTGTGCCCCGTCTCCATGGCCACAACCAACCTGAGCCAGTGCATCTAGAGGATACCTGCAATGGTCTCCCATCCTTCTGGCTTCTACTTGTGCTGCCATAATCCATTCTCCACCCAGCAACCAAAGCGATCGTTATTAAAAAAAAACACCAGGGCTTCCCTGGTAGCACAGTGGTTAAGAATCTGCCTGCCAATTCAGGGGACATAGGTTTGAGCCCTGGGCTGGGAAGATCCCACATGCCATGGAGAAACTAAGCCCCTGCACCACAACTACTGAGCCTGAGCTCTAGAGCCCATGAGCCACAACTAATGAGCCTGTGTACCACAACTACTGAAGCCCGCACGCCTAGAGCCCATGCTCCACAACAAGAGATGCCAACGCAATGAGAAGCCTGCACATCGCAATGAAGAGTAACTCCTGCTCGCCACAACTACAGAAAGCCCATGTGCAGCAACAAAGACGCAACACAGCCAATAAATAAAAATAAATAATTTTTTTTTAAAAAAGAAAAAAACAACAAAAAAACCCCACCAGATGGGCACAAACCCTCTAAGGGCTACCAGTGCTCAGAGAATACAATCTTGGAGGCCTCAGCACGCCCCTCCTCCTGTCCTCCAGCAGGTCAAGCCAAGGCTGTTCCCTCTGCCTGGACAGCTCTTTCCTCAACCTTGTCATGTTTCAGCCACTTGTCACCTCCCTAGGGAGGACTTTTCTTATCACATTATTATCTTAAGTGTCTGTGTCACTCTCAATCACACCACCTACAAACAAAAAACCTTAGTAACATGTTCTTTATTCCATGACCTTCTTTTCTTTATGGCATGCATTATCATGTAAGATGTTCTAATATATTTATTTTTAACACTTCTACTATTCTTTAAATATATATTTATTTATAAAAATTCCAGGGTTTTGGTCAAACATCACCTCCTCAGTGAGATGTTTTCCTGCCACCCTATCCAACCATGCTCTGATTTATTTTTGTCTCCTGACAAAGTATCCAGTAACAAGCAAGAGATTTTCTCCTATGTCTCATGCACTGTCTTCTCCATTACAATGAAAACGCCATGTGCTTTGTTGATGGCTGCGTCTGCAGTACCTAGAACAGGGCCTGCCAGAGTGGGCTTTCACTGCAAACATTGTGAGTAAGAAACTTTAAAAATATCTTCCATTGGAACATAGGCGCCACAAGGACAGAGACCTCTAGTGTTCTTTATGATAATTCCAGGGCCTAAAACAGTAAGTGGCCCACAGAGGGTTTCTCAGCTACAGAAGGACATGGAGAAGCCTCATGAATTGAGGAGCTGGAAGATGGAGAAAATCCAATGAGAAAGGAGAAATTGGGGGGTGGAGCTGGGGAGAAGGTAAGTGGTAAGAAATGAGTCAGCTGACAGAAACCACAGAGAGAACAAAGTCTGCCCCACTTTATATTTTAAAAGTCTTTCCTAAGCATACTTTGCAACTTCTAGTGATAAAATTAGGTTTTTAAACCTCTAAAGAAGTAAAAACTAGGTGGTGAGTCTAAATGGAACAAACATGAGGGTGATGGGAAATCAGTGTCCAAAGTGTTATTCTTTATTTTCTTTTCAAAACCAGAGAGAAGCCAGATGGAGGGGGAGCAAAAATATGTTACTAAATTCACCAGTACAAAATAGCAATAATTCATTGTCTTGCTTAAAAGGGTATTTCTTGCTTGGATTTATGCATATGCATGAGAAATTGATTCTGTAGACAAGTTAGAAGAGAAAAATAAAGTGCAAATACTAGGTTTGAAAATCCAATTATACAGAACATAAGGACATCAAAACAGTGTCCTAAGTAGCAGGGTTTCAGCATACCTTTGCTTTCCCATATCGCGCCCCGGGACTCTGAGGGTACTTGCGAACTAGTTCTTCAAATGCATGTACTGCTTCCTCAATTTTTCCCTGTTAGGAAGAGGCAATTACATAATACAGTAAATTCAAATGCATAATGTTATTCAGTATAGTTATTTAATATTTGCCAAGTAATTTTGTCCAAATTTCTGGACTGCTTTCTGAGTTTAAGATGATTTTATCTTAAGATTTTAAATAATTAACTGCATCATGGCAAACACAGAACTAGAAATGAACATAAATATATTTTATTTTTTAAAAGGGAGATACCTGACAAATGATATACTATGAGTCTTTGTTAAAGAAATTGCACACACTACTATATATAACACAATGTTGTAAATCAACTATACTCCAATAAAAATTGAAAAAAGAAAAAAAAAGAAATTGCATTTTCTCTCTACATGCGAAGTTCCTACGTGCATTCTTAAAAAAAATTTAGGATTTAAGTTGGGGGAAGAACACTGTTGGCAGCTGGAATGTCTGGGATCTGCAATGAGGAGGGCATTCTCAGTGGGAATAAGCACACAGGATGTCATCCACTGACCATCAGGGTTATTTGGCTCAGCTGGCTGCTGGAGCACCTCACTGCCTCCATGTCACGTGACCCCTCCAAAGCCCTTAAGAAGCCAGTCCAAGCACCAGTGGTACGTCTCTGACCACCACTGTGCAAACAGAAATGGAGGATGTGTAGCAGGTAAGCTTGCTGAGGGCCTTGGCATGGGGGTGACTGATGGTTTCTCCCCCATCAGTCCATCCACAGGGAGAAACACACATCTCCTGGTGTCTAATGACAGCCAGCACATCAGGATATTGGACCCATAGAGGGAGATGGATTTTTCTGAGTTGAACTTTACCAGACACTTCAGCTGCCTATTAATCCATAAATGCATTCATTCCCCACATAAGTGCATGTTCACCATGGTTGGTATGTTGGGACCTTCACCCAGTGAGTTTTCACAACAATGAAGTTTACCTCTCAAACGTGGCTGGGCTCAGCAAGCCAGATCGTTACTGACACCTACTTCTCCACAACTTGACTAAATAGAGCCAGGCAACATCCATATTAAAGTCCTTAAAATCATGGAAGAGGGGTTTTTTTTTTTTTCCCCTGTCACATGCCCATCAGTGGCACTGAGGGTCTGGGGACAACATATGCACACAGGAGCAGTCATGATTGCAGGCTCCAGAGCCAGAGTGACTGCTCGACTCTGGGCTCCACCTCTTAGGAGGTGTGTGACTCCTGGCAAGTTACTTATGACTTTGCTTTATATGCCTCATCTGTGACATGGGGACAATGAGGGTACTTGACTACCTTCTGGGGTGACAGTGAAGGTCAACTCTGATAACACATACAAAATGCTTATAGCTGCTGCAAAGAGCATGGAAAGCATTGAAAAAATGTTAACTGTTATTATTATTGTGATGTGGGGAGGATGTCTGAGACAGCATGAGATAACAAAGCCTGTCCCAGGTAAGTCTCTTACCTGATGGACAGGTTAATGCAAAAAGAATGAGGATTTGGAGGCTGAGATAAATCAAGCCAGGAACATATTCTCTAAGTTATACTTATTGTCAGAAATAATTGTATCACTATTTAAAATATGCTGTGCCTCTCACAATATTAACTTTTTTTAAAGGCTTTATTTTTTTTAGAGCAGTTTTAGGTTTGCAGCAGAATTGAGAGGAAAGTATAGAGATTTCCAATATATCTCCTATCCCTGCACGTACACAGCCTCCCCCATAATCAACATCTCTCAGCACAGTGGTACATTTGTTACAATTGATGAACCTACAAAGACACACTGAAATCACCCAAAGTCCATAGTTTAACATTAGGGTTCGCTCTTGGTGTTGTACATTCTATGGGTTTGGACAAATATATAATGACATGTATCTACTGTCTCCCTAGTTTTGCATTTTCCAGAAAGTCATATAGTTTGAATCATATAGTATGCAGCCTATTGAGATTGGCTTCTTTCACTCAGTAAAATGCATTTAAGCTTCCTCCCTATCTTTTCATGGCTTGGTAGCTCATTTCTTTCTAGTGCTGAATCACATTTCCTTGTCTAGCTATACCCCAGTTTATCTATCCATGCACTTACTGAAGAACATCTTGGTTGCTTTCAAGTTTGGGCAATTATGAAAGCTGCTATAAAGATCCATGTGCAGGTTTTGTGAGAACCTAGGTTTTCAAGGATAACTACCAAGGAGCAAGATTTTTAGATTATATGCTAAAAGTATACTTAGTTTTGTAAGAAACCACCAAACTGTCTTCTGAAGTGGCTGTACTATTTTGCATTCCCACCAGCAATGAGTGAGAGTTTCTGTTGCTCCACATCCTCATCGGCAGTTGGTGTTGTCAGTGATTGAGATTCTGGCCTTTCTAATAGGTGTGTAATGTATCCATTTTATTTTAAATTGCATTTCCCTGATAACATACGAGGTGGAGCATCTTTTCATATGCTTATCTGCCATCTGAATATCTTCGTGGGTGAATTGTCTTTTAAGGTCTTTGGCCCATTTTTTAAATCAGGTTGTCTGTTTTCTTATCATTGAATTTTAAGAGCTCTTTGTATATTCTGGATACGTTTCTAAAACCACCATTTTATTTCTTCCATGAATGATTTTAAGGGATGAAGCATTCATGTTAAATATCTTTTCCCATGTGACTTTTTACTAATTACCCTGTATGAGTTTCCTGTGGCTGCTGTAATAAGCAACCACAAACTTGGTGGCATAAAACGGCAGAAATTCATTCTCTCACATTTCTGGAGAATGGAAGTCGAAAATCATTTTCCCTGGGGCCGAAATCCAGATGTGGTCAGGGCCGTTCCTCCTCCAGAGGCTCTAGGAGGGACTCTGCTCCTTGCCTCCCGACTGCATTTCCTGACTGGTGGATGCATCACTCCAACCTCCACTTCGTCTTCACATTCCCTTCTCCTCTCTGTGTGTGTCTTCTCCTATTTTGTCTGTATCAGATTCCCCCCTGCCTCTCTCTTATGTGGAAACATGTGATTGAATTTAGGGCCCAACTAGACAATCCAGGATAATCCCCCATCTCAAGACCCTTAACTTAATCATATCTGCAAAGACCCTTTCTCCAAACACAGTGACATATACAGGTTCCAGGGATTAGGACACGGATATCTTTGGGGGGACTATTTTCAGCCTATCACATGCCTTATGCAACTTAAATTGCAAATGTTGAGGCTATTTTTGTGAAAATGATGCTAAATGCACCATTTCCAGATTTAAACCATAGGATTAACAGTATTCATAACAAATCTGCTAAAGTATTTTTCCCAGCTTAGCACTTCCTTACTTGGCCATCAAAGTTATAAAAATAATGAAAAATTTTGGCTCTGTCCTAGGCACCCTTTGGATCCCTTAACACAGATGCACTGTGCCTTTCCTAAGGAACCATCAGCCCTGCCCTCACCCCAGCTGTCTGGCAAAGTAAATGTGTTTGCTTTTAGCCTGAAAAAATTTCCCTTCCCCGGGTTCTTAGTGGAGAATATAGCTCCTGACACTATTACACAATTCTTCTTAAAAATCTCAACTATAAGATAGAAGGCTCGTGAAGAATTGCCTGAAAATCATTTGTTCTTCAGCATAGCTTATTTTTTAACCTAGGACCAAGACAGTGCACTGGAGAGGTGTGTACTTGCCCTCCACCCCCACCCTGTTTTGGCATGAGGCCAATGGGCTGTGCTGAAGGACATTAAGACACACCCCATAGAGGTCACGTAGAATTCGCGGGTGTGACACTAGGGAGGAGGCTGTGCCATCCATCACTGGGCCCTTTATGAAGATCTGTGGCAGAAGGTTCCTCTCTGGACTTGGTGCAGAACAGCTACTCTGAGGACCGGTATTCGTCTGACAGTGTGACGTCTGCCCCTTCCCTGCTCTGCCCACAGTTAACTTCATTCTCAGCACCACGTAGAGCTGGTGATGTAAACTTCCGTGTGTCGACCTTACTCTGGCTTTATTAAGTTTTCCCTTCTTTCTCTTTTTTCCTCCACTTATCATACAATAATAAAAAATGATTTCAACAAGTGAATGGATATTTCAGTATACCATGTCAAATCCTTTTTCTGGGGCATAAGGAGGAGTTTTAAACAAGAAATATCATTTTAAAAATAGATGATTGAAATATGATCTATGCATTTTTGGAGGAAAAATAAAGTGACCTCATACTTTCAGGTCATGTAGTATCTGAAACAAGGGTGTGACCTGAGACTGAGCCTCCTCTGACCAGGGCACACCTTCGGGCCACAGCAATCCCAGTGCAGTCGGTTGCATTATTTGAAAATACCAGCTATAAAAACAACCCTAAAAAACTTAATTACGCTGACGATTCAGTCAATAACACGCTCCCTATTGCTTCAGAAGCAAGAATTGCCTCTGTGGCCACCTCTTCCTCCTTTATTTACCCTGTTATAGATCCACAGTGCTGCTTGAGGAAAGCATCATAATTTCTCCAAATAAGCAAGAACTGGAGAATACCCCATGGATTGTTCCAGCACCTTTATGTTTCACTGACTTATCTGCCCCTTGATAACTGAGCCCTTCTCTACCATTCATTATAATTACATAAAAATCCTTCTTTAAAGCTGTTCGTTTTTTCTTTATCCCTAAAGTCACCTGTGAAATAGGCACCTCCCATTTTCATCAAGGGCATATAGCACAGAGAAAGTGCAGAATGCCAAACAAGGCGATAGGGAAAAAGATTCCTGCTTCCTTTCTATTAAAAAATGCAAAATTTCAACAAACAGTAGATGGCTTCATTTTATAAAGTTAAACAAAATAGACACAGAAATGATTTGATGTTAATTTAATGAACAAAGACTTTGCTGCAGCATTCTTTGGAGTTACTACATGTGTATCCGCTGCAGAGGAGGGTGAGTCAGGCTTTGGTTTGGGAGTCTTGCCTAATGCTAAAGATGTCTCCATGCTTGTTGGGACTTTTCCAATAAATGCGAGGGAAGTGCATTCTCATCCCACTTCAGGGCCTAACTCGGGTGTTTTTACTATTGCATACCTATGACAGTCCCCTTATGCCTTATTTTTTTTTTTTTGCAGCTAATGCCTACTGATTAAAAACCACATTACAGGAAAACTAATGAGTATTAGTTTAATATTCAAGTATAAATTCAAGTACAGAGTAGAGAACAAGTACAGGCAGACCTTGGAGATCTTGAAGGTTTGGGTCCGGGCCACCACAATAAAGCAAACACCGCAATAAAGCAAGTCACATGAATGTTCTGGTTTTCAGTGCATGTGAAAGTTATGTTTACCTTATACTGTAGTCTATTAAGTGTGCAATAGCATTATGTTTAGAAAAACAATGCATGCACCTTAATTTAAAATACTTTATTGCTAAAAAATGCGAAGTATCAGCTGAGACTTCAGAGAGTCAGAATCTTTTTGCTGGCGGAGGATTAGAAATCATTGTGAGAATTACCAAAATGTGACAGAGAGACACGAAGTGAGCAAATGTTGTTGGAAAAATGGCACCCATAAGCTTGTTTGACGCAGGGCTGCCACAAACCTTTAATTTGTAAAAAAAAAACCAGTATCCGTGAAGCGCAATAAGGTGAAGCAGAATAAAATGAGGTCTGCCTGTAGATGATTCAGTGAAGATGTCATTTAATACATTATAATAAATATTTGGCCCAATAACTAGGGAGTATGAAAGAGTTAAGAGAACAGATAACTTCAATCTAGGGTCGATTCACGGTTTTCAAAAAAAAACTGTGATATCCAGAAATGAATGCAAATAATATTCAAATTAACTGATGACAAAGAAAAACATTAGTCACCCTAGAAACTGGAGGTATGTGAGGTTAAACCCAAGTGAGAAGAATCTTAAGCCTAATACCATTTCACCTAATAGTAACTATCCAGAATATTGTACCAACCATTCTTTCTTTTTGCATCGAGGTGCTTTAAAATGAAAATCCCTACTGTATGGTCCTTGACAGTACGGATGCTTTTTTTTAATCTCTTACCTCATTGGATCTTTACAAAAACCAAGCAGGAAGTAGGAAGAGTATGTATTATTTTCATTTTATAAAATAAGGAAATGGAGGCTCAAGACGGACCAAGTGACTTGCCCAAAGGCACACAACTAGACTGTGATGGAAGGGGCTGACTCCCAAGTCGCCTGGCCTGAAGGTAAAGTTCTATTTGGCCACTACAGCTGCAGTTTTTCTTTTCATTTGGTTCACTCCACGTAAGATGCTGATCTCCCTGGGGAAAAATCCATTCTAGTCAAAGGTTGTTTCTCTTACAGCTCCTTTAAAAAACAAATCAAGAGTAATGCCTGAGTTTATTTAACAACGAAACCATTGCATGTTTCTGCGAAAAATAAAACATCACCTACCCTTTTACGGAGTTTTTCCCCAGCATCGAGGTCAGCTTTAATAGTCTTATCAAATGTATTTAATAGCTTAGGCTTCTTTTTCTTCACTGAAAGAAAAGAGAGGTTTTTAACTTTAATTTTATTTTTTTGTCTAGAAATAGTTCTTGAGATTAGTGATTTATGAAAATAGTAAGAAACCTAGCATTGGTCCTGAGCCTATAACTGGAAGACCAAGCACATTCCTGGCTCAGTTTTCACATGGCTCCGCTGCCCACCCCCAGGATGATCCAGTCAGTAACTGCCAAGCCACAGGGAGACGACCTGGCCCTTTTACTCATATGGTCGGAGGTGTTCTTGGGAGACTGGGTGGATACTGACATCCTGAAACTCTCAGGATAGATAGTGACCTGATTTCTGGAATAAACGTGGTTGGTATGATTTCTAAACTCTTATGATCAATTCCTTGGCCTAGCCCAAAAGACTGCTTACAACCAGTCTTTGTAAGCAGTCTTTGAACACATCCACAGTGCTTCCGATCAGATAATAGTAGGAAACTAGTCTCGAGGGACGTAAGTGAGCAGGATTTCTTTGTGTAGGACTCAAGACCCTTCCATTGCATCCTGGACCTAAATTCCAGCATATTCCATACTATAGCCAGATGGGACCACTCCTTGTTCCCCAAATAAGCTTTGTGCCATTTCCGAGGCTACTTTCTCCAAGTAAAATGGCTTATTCCTTATTCGTTGAAAATACCTTCCTTCAACAACCAGTTCAAAACCACACTCACTCCATACAGGGAGGAGTGCTCCGTTCCCACCCCCACCCCCTTCACCCCTCTGAGGTCCTCAGCACCATGCACACGTCTTTTTTTGGTGGTTCTTCCCATATTACGTGGGACTTCCACTATAATCATGTGTGTATTTATCTTGGTCCCTTTCCAAACCATAAGTCCCTGCAGAGCAGCACCATGTCTTAGATGCAACGTGAATTTCCTTCTGCTGACCCAGCATGAAGTCAGGAACAGCAGGTGAGGGGTGGGGCCTGCTGGTGCACACCTGGCAGGGCCTGTGGAGTGGACCAGAGCAAATAATCCCGTCACAGGGCTCGGGGGTGTGACCAGGTGGGACTGTGAAGGGTAGGGCGGATATTCCAGGTAGAGAGAAATAAGAACAAAGGAGAACTTCCTCAATGTTCGGACGTTAAACGGACACATTCAATTCCTTCTGCTCAGTCCTCTGATGAAGGAGGAGAAGCTCTCCTTCCTAAGGTCACTCTGTGCCCCACAGGCCCACACTCTGCTGTCTCCATCTCCTCCGTAGGTCTCCTCACTCTGGCTTTCCTCTGAGTTCCTGTCCATGTTTCCTGGTGCTGAAGTCTCCATCATCCTAAAGCCAACAAACCAACCAACCAGGACAAACTGCAGCCTCCCCTCCCCTACTTTCCATCCTCTATGCCCCTCCCCTCCCTCGTGGCTTCCTCACCCACCACAGGTGCAAAAGTGAGTCCTCCAGAAGGAAGGAGGCTCAGTGGTTAAGAGTCACAGGGGTCTGAGTCCCAGCTCTGTCCTGTCCCAGCCCTGTGACCTAAGCCAAGCTGTTGCTAGACTTTTCTAACTCTCACTTCCCTAATCTATAACATGGAGCAGTGTTTCTGAGAATTAAATAACACTGCCTGTGGGCAACTAGCATGTGATCAACACAAAATAAGTGCTCAGTATCTGAGAGCTAATAATGCCCATGGGCATCTCTGCAAGTCCCCCTGTTCCCTTTCTCCCATCCTGTTCATTTAAGCAGTTCAGCTTTCATCAGCAATAAGGCTGACACCTTGACCACTTTTTTCATTTCGTTCCTTGTATGTGTGTATACACACACATACACACACACACACGTATATATATAAATTTTTATTGGAGTCTAGTTGATTTACAATGTTGTGTTCGTTTCAGGTGTACAGCAAAGTGAATCAGTTATACATATACATATATCCACTCTATTTTTAGATTCTTTTCCCATATAGAGATTCTTTTCCCATATAGGTCACTACAGAATATTGAGTAGAGTTCCCTGTGCTATACAGCAGATTCTTATTAGCTATCTATTTTATATACAGTAGTGTGTAGATGTCAATTCCCATCTCCCAATTTATCCCTACTCCCCTTCCCCTTTGGAAACCATAAGTTTGTTTTCTATATCTGTGACTCTACTTCTGTTCTGTAAATAAGTTCATTTGTACCCTTTTATTAGATTCCACATATATGCGATATCATATGGTATTTGCCTTTCTGTGTCTGACTTGCTTCACTCAGTATGACAATCTCTAGGTCCATCCATGTTGCTGCAAATGCATTATTTTGTTCTTTTTTTATGGCTGAGTAATACTCCATTGTATATAACTCCTAGGCAAAAATCATAATTCGAAAAGATGCATGCACTTCAATGTTCATTGCAGCAGTATTTACAATAGCCAGGACGTGGAAGCAACCTAAGTGTCCATCGACAGAGGAATGGATTAAGAAGATGTGGTACATATATCACTCTTTGTATATTTTTAAAAACTGCTACTCTCTTTTATTTGTTTATCCCACCTTTCTCGTCTCCTCTCACCGAACCCCGAGGCTACCTATTGTTGGAAAATATGTGTAAAGCAGAGACTGAAAAAATAGTGACTAGCAGGCACTTTCAACAGCACGCCATGCTATGTTAGCATACTTGCTGAGGACATGGGAAATGAATCGGCATTGGACTGAGATGGGAATTTATAAGTGGTGGGAGTGAGTGTCGTGTCACCCAGCGCTGAGTTACATCTTTCAACTGTTCACTTTGGTTTTGCAGAAATGTCTGTCAGCAGAACGACAGCAGGACCAGGAAAGCCTGGAGGGCACCTGTGCAGAGGGTTTAACTACTGGCGTCAGCGCTTTTCCCAAACACATCTCCCATGTTCTACAGTTAAAGGTAACATGAGGTTTACTTACAGGGAAAAAAAACTATTGGCAGCATAGGACAACCAAAATATATAGTTAACAGTAAAATGTTTGTTAAATAGCCATACTGTACTCAGTGTAAAAATATTTCAGTATCATCACAAAAAAAATAGAATATTAAAAATCTCAAAGCACTCGTTACCAAGAGAAATTACCTTGTCCCATATTTTCACATACCTTCTTATTTAATAGCTGCTAATATTGCTCCTCTCTTTGAAATTCAGGTTTATTCCTATCATGACTATTTTTATTTTTAAATGTATAAAAAGCCTAAGGCAATTTTTCCAATTATAAAAAAGCACAGACAGATGTGTTCCTTTTTGTTCTGGGGAAACATGTGGTCTTGCTGCAGAAACAGCAGTGGGTTCTCAGGGTTTTTGACAGGATGGGGCAACTCTCTCAGGGTCTTTAAGCCTCAGTTTTTTTGTTTACAAATAAGTGACTTGGGCTGGTTCTCTTAAGATCTCTTCAAACAAATCTTACATTTCCAATTTTCAAATCATGTTGATAATCTTTCAAAGTAGACCTAGAAGTACTGACATGGATTGTTAATTTTGTTGAATTTGGATTTGTAAAGATGATTTAGGAAGCAGCTGTCTATAAAATTTTATCAAACTTTGTACTTTTTGGAGGGGGGAGGGTCACTGGCATTATCAGTATTTTATCCTTTTCCAAAACCACAAAGAAGGAAAGAAAGTGACCGGTTTCATTTCAAATCCTGACTTCCCTTGCCGTCGTTGAAACATTAAGAGCAAATGAAATGGAAAAGAAGGAAAATAAAAGAATAATTAAAGGCATGAAAAAAGACTAATAATACACATGTAGATTATATACAAATTAAATGGTGACTCCCTTTCCTCTGCACTTGGTCCACAGAAGATGTTTTCACACTGTGGTACGGGAGGAAAAGATGACCCAATAAAAACAGACACAGAACCTTAGCATCACCTTATATCCCAGAGCCACTCTGATGACTAGTGACAGCAGTTGCAACGTTGGCCATAAACAACTCTCCTGACCTGTCTCCCTGCTTCCAGTCTGTTCTCTCACTACACTGTCCTCAGGATCTTCCGGAAACACAATCTGTCCATGTCACCCCACAGCCATGCTTAGTGTGACATTCTAGTCATCCTGCTCCTGGTTATCTGCCCAAGAGAAAGGATCACACGTGTCCACACAGAGACTCGTATGCACATATTCACTACAGTGCTGTAACCGCCAAAAGTAGAAAAAATCGAAACGTCCATCAGCCGGGGAACGGATGTTTGTGGTAGAGCCACACAACGAAAGGCTGCTCGGCCACAATATGCATACAGGCAACGACGAGGTGGCTGCATCTCACATGCAGTGTGCTAGATGAAAGAGGCCAAGTTCAAAAGGCCACTGACTGGATGATTCCCTTTACACAGCATTTTAGAAGAGGATAAACTGACAGGCAAGAAAACAGATGAGTAATTTCAGAGGCTGGGGAAAGAGGCTGACTACAAAGGGTACCAGAGAACTTTGAGGTTACGAAGTTCTAGATCCTAACTGTGGTGGAGAAACGGTAACTAGACGTCTACGCCTCTGTCAGAACTCAGCCCTGCACATGGTAAAAGGTATGGTGTATATTACAATTTACATATGTAAATTATACCTCAAGACCCTACTTAAGAAAAACGTTATAAGGAAGAGACTAGTCACATGATTCTCAGTGAAGACTCTTACTATAGGTATATCCGTATGAGAAGCATTTGGGCATAAAAACACTGTGCTTTCAAAAATAAAATTAAATCTGATTTTGAGCTCTCCCCCTGCCAACCATGAACCCACCTGGAGGTAATCTGAACTAATTCAAATTCAGCTGTGCTTAAGAGGCTCCTCCCTGCAAATAGAAGACAAAAGGAAGAACAAAAACTCTTCTAGACTTAATTAAGCTCTTGATCATATCTATATAGTTTCCTTATTTAATATCCCCTTACCTTTTCTGCTGCTGACTCTGCCTCTTTCTTACCATTCATTCAACCCTCCAAGGACCCTATTTTCTTTTTTATTGGAGTAGAGTTGATTTACAATGTTGTGTTAGTTTCTACTGTACAGAAAAGTGAATCAGGTATACATAATACATATATCCCCTCTTTTTAGGTCACCACAGAGCACTGAGTAGAGTTCCCTGTACTACACAGTAGGTTCTCGTTAGTTATCTATTTTATACATAGTATCAATAGTGTATATATGTCAATCCCAATCTCCCAATTCATCCCCCTTGGTATCCATACATTTGTTCTCTATATTCTGTGTCTCTATTTCTGCTTTGTAAATAAGATTACCTATACCAATTTTTTCAGATTCCACATAATATATGATATCTGTTTTTCTCTTTCTGACTCACTTCCCTCTGTATGACAGTCTCTAGGTCCACCCATGTCTCTACAAATGACCCAATTTCATTCCTTTTTTGTGGCTCAGTACTATTTCATTGTATATATGTATTATATCTTCTTTATCCATTCCTCTGTTGATGGACAAATAATTTAGGTTGTTTCCATGTCCTGGCTATTGTAAATAGCTCTGCAATGAACACTGGGGTACATGTGTCTTTCTGAATTATGGTTTTCTCTGGGTATATGCCCAGTAGTGGGATTCTAGCACCCTGATTTTTATTTTTATTTCTATTTTTAAAAAAATTTGGACTACTCTTGAAGTATACTAAACCACTGCTGCTCTCCTGTGTGTGACTCTGTAAGCAGTGGAGGGAGGCCCCAGGTTTTGGATTGAAACCAACCTTCCTCACTGGTTCATTCATTCTTTCAACTACTTGCTAAAAAACCACCCTGTTTCAAGGATTGTGCTGGGAATTCAACAGAACCTTCCTCAAGGAGGCTACGGTCTTACTGGGGAGAAAGCTGAAAATGGATAATGAGCCCTTAGAGGAATGAGGGTAATTTTAAGGGTGAACCAGGCGTGGTACTAATCTTTTTGGGAGGGGGGAAGGAAAGCTTCCTGGGGAAATTGAGAACTTAAGTATATACCCAGGTACAAGGAGCATTCCGGGCAGAAGGAAAAGTACAGTATTTATTCTGTAAATCAATCGCAAGTTTGAGAAATTGTATTTTCACCATTAGTTATTTTTCTTGTAAGTCAAAGGCTAAAAATCTCCTCCTGCTTGGATGCTAGGGTTTGGTTCATATATATGAATGTTGTTATTATGGGAATCTGGGCTTTCCAGAATTTTGGAAAGCTCATGGTGGAGACATTGCTCAGGGACCCCATGCACTGACATGCTTTCTCCCTGGGGACGTGGCCTTAGTGACACTGAACCTGCTTCAAGAGCCAGAAGAGGCCGGAAATGTGTGTTCAGGGAGTTTTAGTTTTATAGAGAGAGGATGTACACCCCAACTGTAAGAGGTGGCACAGCAAGAATGGGGCTTTTGAAAATGTGAAAGACAGAGTGGACAGCTCTACTTCCCCCCCCCCACCCCCCCAAAGCGGGATTCGAGCTGCCCACGCTGAGGGCCAAAGCATCTGCTCTGCCCAGGGCTGCCATTTGCTTTTTATACAACATTGTAAGCTGATTAAGGACCTTAATTCAACTTTGCTCTGAGAAAGAGAGAGAAAATGAGAACTTTCCCCACCAACTCAAAACCTATCCGAAACGCTGTATTTAGTCAAGAAAAATAGGTACATCTTGAAATGACTCTTTCACAGCTGTTTCCTGGAACCAGCTTTACTGCCTTTAACAAATTGGCTCCTGGTCACTCTGTTTTCACCTCCTGTTACTTACCTGTAAAGCAGTTTACATTTCCTTTACACAGTCTCTCAAATTTCGCATGAACTTTTGACACTTCCCTGACTTTTCTCATGGTGTTTTCTTTTGGTTAGGGGTGGGGAGGCAGGGAGACCTGGAAAACCCTTCCCTCTATTTCTACCAAAGAATACTCTATTTCAACTTTTGAGACCTAGTTTAAATGCTGTTTCCTCTATGGAGTCATCGAATGATATCGTCATGAAAAAAACACAAAACTTTTTCTTCTATGCTCATATAACACTTTGTTTCTAGAAATAGCAAAGTTTCAGGCTGTGTTTAAGTTGGCCATATGGTTATATATATATAATGTACACTCTCTTCCCCACGCCACCCCCACCCTGATGGATTGTTAATTTTTTGTGAGGAAAGAACTGTCTTCCTCATCATTTATTTCCAGCACAGCACATGGTCTGTCCCATAAAAAGTCTTCAATAAATGTTTCTGGATGTATATAAATACACACAAACACGAATGAATTAGAATATTCCATGAAATCTTGCCATGTGTGACAACATGGATGGACCAGAGGGTATCATGCTAAGTGAAATAAGTCAGACACAGAAGGACAAATACTGCATGATTTCACATATGTGTGGAATCTAAAAAACAAAGCAAATGAACAAAAAAAAACCAAGACAGAAACAGACTCACAGACACAGAAAACAAACGGGTGGTGGCCAGAGGGGAGGGGCTTGGGGCGGTTGGGTGAAACAGGGGAAGAGGATTAAGAGGACAAACTTCCTTCTATAAAATAAATAACAGGGATGGAATGTCACACAGAGAATATAGTCAATAATATTGCAACAGCTTTGGTGACAGATGGTAACTGAACTTATCGTGGTGATCATTGCAAAATATATTAAAATTATCACATCACTATGTTGTACAACTGAAAGTAATATTATATGTAAATTATAACTCAATTAAAAAAAAGGTATTCCGGAAGGGGATATCAGTGTCAGTTTGTAACTTAGGTCTATCAGCTCTTTAAAAAACAATCAGAAAATTGTAAGCACCCAAGATAGAGAATGAATTGAGCATGAGAGTAGCCTGCTTTATAAAGAAGGTCTAGTCCAAAAAGTGTCAACGGATAACAAAAGAGGGGACAGAGGAGGGATGTAAGAGAAAGACACGAGGTATGTGTGAGACAATCCCCACTGAGGATTTTTTAGAGAACACCGATTGTAATTTCTTATCCTATTTTCGTTTTTCCATATATTTATAATTTAGAACACAATGGCAGAATACTAGACAACTCACTAGTAAGTTCTTGGACTGCAAAGTTCAGCTGGTTTTAGTAGAACATAAAAACTTCACTAAGCAGCTTGCTTTTATGTTCTGGGTCACTGTTTAATGACTCGTCAAATTATTTGCTGATAATAATAGTTGATATTCATTGATCACTTACTCTGCTAGACATGTGCAATCACCCAGGCTGCACAAATTGTCAACAGTAGGAGCCAAGAGTGGAGCTGGGGGTTGTCTTGACTCCAATGTCTATGCTTTTGACCATTTTGTTGTATACCTGGCACCTGGCCCAAAAGTTAAGAAACCAGGGTGTTCCTACGTGCCTGGAGAGTGATGACAGAGTGGAATTAAGTATTAGTATAAATATTATGTTGTGTAAGGAAGTAGCTGAACTTTGCACTACTTGTCTCAGAAGATAAAGGCAGTTAAATAGTCACAATGACTTCCCTTCATTTTGTTTCTCAAAGACCCAGCATGTACACATTACACAGAGACACCTGGCTTAGCAGGAAGGTCACAGGGGATGGCGTCTGGAGGCCAGGGTGTGAGCCTCTGTCCTGCCTTTCCTAGGTGACTTGCTTAGTCTCACTTCCATGAAACAGGAATAATATCTGACCCCCACCTACCAACCATAAAGGTGCATAAAACATTGTATAAATGTTCATTGGGACTTCCATCTATAATATCTTGTTTTCATTTCCTTTCAATTTCTGCTCTTTAATTCAATGGGAGATGTGTATGATCTAGCTTATTAGTAAATGTTTGAGGAATTAATTTTTTTAATAAATTTATTTATTTATTTACTTATTTATTGCCTGTGTCGGATTTTGTGGCTGCACGAAGGCCTTCTCTAGTTGCAGAGAGTGGGGTCTACTCTCTGTCTCGGTGCGCAGGCTTCTCAGTGCGGTGGCTTCTCTTGTTGCGGAACATGGGCTCTAGGCATGTGGGCTTCAGTAGCTGTGGCACGCAGCCTCAGTAGTTGTGGCCCACGGGCTCTAGAGCACAGGCTCAGTAGTTGTGGTGCACAGGCTTAGTTGCTCCGCAGCATGAGGGATCTTTCCGGACCAGGGCTCGAACCTGTGTCCCCTGCATTGGCAGGCAGATTCTTAACCCACTGTGCCATCAGGGAAGTCCCAGAGTTAATTTTTTTTAAGATACCAGATTTGCTCTACAGCCAAACATTTCCCTGGCAGAGATTTCAGGCAGCTAATAATTTTGTCCAAATAAATCCCCTTTGTATTTCCTGCGTCAACAAAGGACTAAGGAGCTATGGGACCCCACTGTACTTCCCTTGCTCCCTAAATCCTACTATGTGTTTTCAAGCAGGACATAAAACATGAAGGGCTGCTTTTTGATATAAGTACCCAAAGTTGGAATTGAATGAAAAATAATCTAAAAAGCAAAATCATTTAAGGGAAGAAGTAAGACCAAAATAAGACATTGAAGAAAGATGTGCTCCATACCTGAGATGCAGCCTGAAGCTGAAATAATCATGTGATGCTTTATTGCAACATTATTCATATTAGTTAGCAGTTAGACCAAGACAGATCCCGCTACACATTTTAATCTTCCTATGTTAGAACTGGAAGTTAATTTTGCTTTTGTTTTAAAAATCAACGATGGATTTCAATGTAAGGAAAAAACCTCTACTCTAAATTTGTCTGGCAGTGAGGAAATCTATAAATTAAGGCAAATGACAAAAAAGAAGGAAACAACAGAGTGAAACATTCAAGGCTTCAAGAATTCAGTGCTAGGGTTTTTGATGAAATTCCTCCTGCTGGGTAGAGGGCAAGCAAACCCAGACCTACCAGTCCTCCTCCAAGGCACAGGCTGGGGATGTAAGATCCCTCAGTTCTCTTCTCTTTCATTTACAAGTGGCAATTGTGTAAGGTATTCTACTGCTATGCTTCACACGAGGGTCTGAAAGAACTCTGCTTTCATATCGACAGAGGGTCATGTTATTTGCTGTTGAGAAACCCAATCAGCAGACAGCCACAGACATGCTTCTGGCAGGAGTCTTTGTGTTATAACTGTGAAAAAGGAAAATTAATGTGTTTGATCCAAAAAGAGCCCCTCTGAGCCCACTTCCTTGAATGTAATGTATCTACCTTGTAGGTACATAGTAGGGGGAGAAGAGGTCAATCTTGGCAACTCAGCGGAGACTGTCTTACCTGCCACCCTTTACTGAAGATTGAAGGGAAGAAGGGAGGTGTATGCTTCCTTTGCTTCCTACAGTTAAGGAATAATGGACTTTTGTTCTCCTAAGAATTAAATATCAACTACATGCCAGCAGGAGTTCAATATTCAAAGCTTAAACCAAACAGATAACACAAATGTTTTTCTGCTGAGAGACACTAACTACTACAACACGGTAAGCGTTACCTAAAGGGCAATTGTTTTCATCTGCCCCTGCTATTGAACTACTGTGAGATTCAGTTGGGAGCAGTCCATGGCTCCAGCAAGTATCCTGGTTTATTAAATGTAGTCTGCTCTCTCCCCACAGGATTATTTTAATAAATTATACATCACTCCCCTTCTAGAGTAATAATCCTTTAACAGATGTGACCCCATATGTTAAATTAGAAATTTCAGAGACGCTAAGCGATGTGTTTTCTATACATAACAGAAACCCCTTCAGTGCCAAGGCGGTCCACAGGCTTACCAACAGCTGCTTCAGACACTATGAATTTCATCTCCATATTCACTGTTCCACAAGAGAATAGCCATCTTCCCCAAATTTTATTTTAGATACAATTCTAACAATCTTGATCTTCTGGTTCTAGAGGCTAGCACCTTCGACTTACTACAAGTGAATTAGAAAAAAGTGAGGCTTGCTTGAAACAGATATACACTCATCAGTAGGAAGTAAAAGCCAACAGACTGAAGTAAGAAAGACATCAGAAATGAACCCAGCTCAAAAAGCCTTCCAATACGGGTCAAACTGTGTATAGGTAAACAGTGCTATGTACTTCAACAGCCTGAATAGGTATCCCTGCACAGTAACTGATGTTCGTTAAAATGAGCACAACAGTCTCCAATCACCAAAGAAAGTTAAATTGTGTGCAGCATATAATTTAAAAAGGCAGAGAGGCATAAAAAGTACTTTAGAAAAGTATCTATCAAATTTTATTAATTTTGTTTAAATAGTGCATAAAGGTCTTTAAAGTCACCTTTAAATATCTGTTTCTACTGATTTCCCGGTAATGTCAAATAAAACAAGAATCTTCAAGCCTGGCTGCATATCAGTATCACCAGGGGAACCTTAAACAAAATAGAAGCTCCTAAGCAGCTTCAAATAAGAATCATGAAGAGGGTGGGTTAAGGTTAGGGTTAGGGTTAGGAAGTGACAAGAAACTCTACTAAAGAAAAAAAAGTATAGGTAACTCTGCTCTGCAACATCTCAGATATATCTAAAGATCAATATGTCATATAAGTGAATAATGTAGGTATTTGTAAGCTTAAGTTTCTAACACTACCTTGATTTTGATTTGATTGCTCAGATGTCAACAAGGATCTCTACGTTTGACTGGTGTTTGTCAGCATTGATATTGGCTGGTTTTGATTATTAAATCTTTTAAGACAGATGTTTACATCTGACTCACATTTCTTAGACAACATAGAAGATTTCACCAAACCCAAGTGGAAACCTTTCAATACAATTTGACCACTGTAGTGAGAGAAATCCCAAGAATGCCTTTGGAGTCTCTCCCTGTGTGACAAAAATGAAAACCTGATGTTACAGAATGTATTGATCCTGATTTGTAGGAGTGTGGTAGACATGCTAGGATGATCACAAGCTTTCAACAAGCAACCCAACTGTAAAGATCTGGATCTCTGGAGAATGGGAAATGGTTGTGTTTACTCAGGCAACAGCAGGATGATAAAGCGGCAAATGATTTCTGATATTTTAACAAGTAGAAAATACATGTTTAAATGGCCAGCTTTTAATTACAGACAAATGTGAATATGGATTAGTAACAGAGACATAAACCTGTAATTCAATATACTGAAAAATAAAGCCATTGCTTTTCTGAAATAGATGTAGTGGAAATAACACAAAGCAGAAAGGGATATTATTTTCAAACACTGAGGCTGAGCGCATACTTTCAAGGCAAATCAGATCTCCAAATATTTCCATATCATGTATGAAACAATGGTTTGCAAGACACTGAATATCAGATAATAAAGGGCAGTGATCCCTGAGAGACAGGAATCAAATTTTTTAAAACCAGTGATAAAAAGAGAACTCTAAATGTAGACAGAATAGACATGTTACATACAGGGAAACAACAATATGAAGGTAACAGATTTCTTACTAGAAAAAATGAAAGGGAGAAGAGAGTGAAGCAATATTTTTAAAGTATGAACAGAAAAAAAAGTCAACTGAGAATTCTATACCTGGCAAAAATGTCTCTCGAAGCAAAGATATACAAAAGCTGAAAGAATTCATTACCAACTGGCTTGCATTGCAAGATATGTTAAATGACATCCTTCAGGCAGAAGGAAAATAATAATGGTGGGGAATATGGATCTACACACACAAAAAATGGAAGGACTGGCAATGGTAAGTGCATGAGTTAACATAAGATTTCTCCCTTATTATTTAAAAGTCTTTAAAAGATGATGATTTTAAATAAAATAATTGTTTAAACAAAAATCATAACCATGTAGTGTAGGCTTTAGAGCATATGTAAAAGTAAAATGTCTGACAACAGTAGCACAAATTCCAAGGGGAGAAGGAACTTATTATTATTTATTATTATATTATTTATTACTATATTATTGTAAGGTTCTATACAGTGCATGTGAAGCAGTATAATCTCACTTGAAGGTAGACTGTAATGAGTTAAGAATGTATTCCAGAACTTCCCTGGTGGTGCAGTGGTTAAGAATCCACCTGCCAATGCAGGGGACTTGGGTTCAATCCCTGGGCTGGGAAGATCCCACATGCCACAGAGCAACTAAGCTTGTGTACCACAACTACTGAGCCTGCACTCTAGAGCCCATAAGCCACAACTATTGAGCCTATGTGTCACAACTACTGAAGCCCATGCGCCTAGAGCCCGTGCTCCACAACAACAGAAGCCACCGCAATGAGAAGCCTGTGCACCACAATGAAGAGTAGCCCCTGCTCGCTGCAACTAAAGAAAGCTCGTGTGCTGCAACGAAGACCCAAAGCAGCCAATAAATAAATAAATAAATAAATAAATAAATAAATAAATAAATAAATTTTTAAAAAAAGGAATGTATTCCATAAACCCTAGAACAATCACTAAAGTAACAAAACAAAGAATTGTAGCTAACAACCCAACAAAGGAGATAAAATGGAATCATAAAATTTATTCAATTACTCCAGAGGAAGGCAAAGGGAAAAAGAAGGAACAGAGAAGAGATGTGACAAAGGTCATTTCATCAGGATAAAGGAGTCAATTCACTAGGAGAACATTATAATCTAAATGGTTATGCCTCTGGTAACTGAGCTTCTGAATGCATGAATCAAAAACTGACAGAGCTATAAAGAGAACAGAAAAATCTCCAAATCCATCAGAGATTTTGCTACGTCTCACTAAACAGTTGACTTCAGAAGTAAAAAGAATATCAGCAAGGATAAAGATGTGAATAGAGTATAAACCAAGTTGACCTAACTGATATTTCTAGAACACTTCCCCCAACAATAGCAAAACACACATCTTTGCAAACGCACACAGAATATTTTCCAAGCCTCCACCTTAAACAACTAAAAAAAGAACAGCAAATTAACCTAAAGCAGTAGAAGAAAGGAAACAATAAAGATCAGAGAAAATATCAATAGCTTAGAAAGTAAAAAAATAATAAAGTCAATAAAATTAAAGCTGATTTTGGGAGAAGATAAATAAACTGATAAGACCCCAGCCAGACTGATCAGTAAAAAGAGAGAGAAGACACAAATAACCAATATCAGGAATAAGTCAGGTGAAGTCACTATAGATCCTACGATGATTCAAAGGGTAATATGAGAATATTATGAACAATGTTATGCCAATGAAATTCAACAAATTAGATAAAATAGACACAAGTCTTGAAAGACAGAAACTACTAACGATTACTCAAGAAGAAATAAATAACTTGAATATCCTACATCAATTAAAGAAATTGGATTTGTAATTAAAAAGCTTAGCACAAAGAAAACTCTAGGCCCAGTCATTCCATGGGTGAATTCCACCAAACATTTAAAGAAGAAATAATACATAATACATTAGTGCTCAGAGAAGAGGGATTGCTACCCAACTCATTCTGTAAGGTCAGTATTACTGTGAAACCCAAACCAGGCAAAGACATTACATGAGAAGAAAACTACACCCCGATTTTCTTTATGAACACAGATATAAAAAATTCTAAGCAAAGTTTTAGCAAAGTAAATCCAACAACATATACAAAGGATAATGTATCATGAAATTTATCTCAGGAATGTACACAGTTTAATATATGAAAATCAATCTATGTAATTTATCATATTAATACAATAAAAATGAAAAACCATATGATCATTTTATTAGGCACAGAAAGTCTTTGACTGAATCTAAAACCCATCCCTGATGAAAGCTCTCAGTAATGTAGAAACAGAAGGAAACTTTCTCAATATCATAAAGAGCATCTATGAAAAATCTACAGCTGACATCATACTTAATGGTGAAATGTTGATTTGTTTCTTCCAAAGATCAGGAATAAGATAAAGATGTCTACTCTCATAAGTTCTGTTTGAAATTCTACCAGAAGTTCTAGCCACTGAATCAGGCAAGAAAAAGAAAGAAAAAGCATCCTGATTGAAAACAGAGAAGTAAAACTGTCCTTATTTAGAGGTACATAAATATCTTTGTAGAAAATCTGATAGAAACTAGAAGAAAACTACTCGAATATATAAGTTGGTTTAGCAAGGCTCCAAGATCAGTATAGAAAAATCAATTTTCTTCCTATATACCAATAACAAACAAGAAGGAATTGAAATTATAAACTAATACCACTTATAATTGCATCCAAAAATATAACACACTTAAAAATAAATCTGACAAAAGTTGTAAAACATCTGTACATGAAAAAGTATAAAAGAATTCTGAGAGAAATTTTAAAAGACCTTAAATAGAGAGACATACCAAACTCAGAGATCAGAAGACTCAACATAGTAAAAATGTCAATTCACCCCAAATAACTATATAGATTCTATGCAATCTCAGTCAAAATCCTAGCAGGCTTTTTTATTTGGTAGAAATTGACAAACTAATTTTAAAATTCATTTGGTTATAGTAGTCTACCATAACCAAAACAAATACTAGAACCTCGACTATACTATAACCAAACTCTACTATAACCAAAACAACTGTGAAAAAGAAGTTTGAAATTCTATGATTTCAAGATTTCCTATAAAGCCAGATTAATCAAGACAATGTGGTATTGGTATCAAGACAGATAAACAGATCAATGGGACTGAATAGAGGCCAGAAATAGAGCCATGTGTATAAGAACATTTTCAATGGAGGTGCAAAGGCAATTGAGTGGGAAAGAATCTTTTCAGTAAATTCTGATGGAATGACTGAATCTGAAAATCTGCTCTGACTTAAATTTCTCCACTGCATTTATTTGGTTATTATAGATTCTTTAGAGGAATGTGTACATCAGTTTTTAAACCATTTTGACAAACGTTTATGAAATACCTCACAAAGTATTATGCTGGTTAATGTAGGGGACACAAAAATGATCTGGATATAATCCTGCTATAGACTGAATATTTTTCTCCTCCTAAAACTCATATGTTAATGGTGTAAGGAAGTGGGGCCTTTTGGGGGTGATTGGGTCATGAAGGGTCCACTCAGGAATGGGGTTAGTGCTTCGTAAAAGAGACTCCACAGAGTTCCCTAGTCCTTTCTATCAAGTAAGGACACAGCAAGAAGGTGCTTTCCACAAACCAGACTTCTTACCAGATACCAAGTCTGCAGGTGCTTTGTCCTGGGACTCCGCAGCCTCCAGGACAGTGAGGAATACGTTTCTGATAAGCCACCCGGTTTGCGGTATTTTTGTTACAGCAGCTCAAAAAGACTAAGACGAATCTCAGATGATTGACATTAGAAAGGGAAAAAAGTAAATTAATGACTAGAATAGAACGTTGAAAATTATCGGCAAAATAAGAATTACAAAATACTTTGGGAACACAAAGAAACAAAGTATTCCTTCTAATAGGAACAATAAGGTAAGAGTTAAGGAAGAATTTTGGTGTTTGTCTTGCAGCACAGATCTAACTTGGGATGAGACAGAAGCAGAGAAAAATCTTCCATGGGAAGAGGAAAATATGGAGGTGGAAACGTGAAAGAGGCCAGTTCAGGGATCTGTGGAAAGTCTGGTGGAATTTCACAGGGCTCTGGGTGAGGAATGGGGGGGGTCAAGACTACAACAGATGGCTCAGAGCCACACTACGGAGTTTCTTGAGCAACTTTCTGAGCAATTCCGGCTCTGTTCCACAGGCAACGGTTACTGATGCTTTTAATGAATGACCACAGATAATCTGCATCTTAGGAAGTTTCTCTTGTCGTGAATACATGTAAGTGGAAAGGCAAAGAGTAGAAGTAGAAGTGACTGTGAAGAAAAAGGAACCCTCCTATGCTATTGGTGGGAATGTGAATTGGTATAGCCACTATGGAGAACAGTATGGCAGTTTCTTAAAAAACTAAAAATAGAACTACCATATGTGATCCTGCAATCCCACTCCTGGGCATATATCCGGAGAAAACCATAATTTGAAAAGATACATGCAGTACAATGTTTATAGCAAGATAATTCACAGTAGCCAAGACACGGAAGCAACCTAAATGTCCATGGCTGGATGAATGGATAAAGAAGATGTGGTGTATATATATATACAATGGAATATTTTTTTTTTTTTTTTTTGGCACACGGGCTTAGTTGCTCCGTGGCATGTGGGATCTTCCTGGAGCAGGGATCAAACCTGTGTCTCCTGCGTTGGCAGGCGGATTCTTAACCACTGCGCCACCTAGGAAGCCCTATACAATGGAATATTACTCAGCCATAAAAAAAAGAATGAAATAATGCTATTTGTAGCAACATGGCTGGATCTAGAGATTATTATACTAAGCGAAGTAAGTCAGACAGAGAAAGACAAATATCATATGATATCACTTGTATGTGGAATCTAAAAAAAAATGATACAAATGAACTTATTTACAAAAGAGAAATAGACTCACAGACATAGAAAACAAACTTATGGTTACCAAAGGAGAAACGGGGTGGGGGGCAGGTCGGGATAAATTAGGATTTGGGATTAACAGATACACACTACTATATACAAAATAGATAACCAACAAGGACCTACTGTATAGCACAGGGAACTATGCTCAATATTTTGTAATAACCTATAAAGGAAAATAATCCAAAAATGAATATACATATATATATACATATATATATAACTGAATCACTGTTGTACAACTGAAACTAACACAGCATTATAAATCAACTATACTTCAACAAGAAAAAAAGAAGTGGAAGTGATTGTAAGAGTCTGAAGAGAAGCTGTCACAGGGCTGAGGGAATGGCAGTGCAGGGAGAGAATCAAATTCCTGGCTAAATGAAATGGTTAAATTTTAGGGGAAAAGAAAATTTGAAAATAAAACTCTTAGAAATAATTATATTTACCAATATCAAAGAAAAAAGCTGTAATTTCTCACCAGTAAAACTTACATTCAGACAAATCTATCTTCGCTTGAATAAAAATGCATCTATTACTTTCAGTGTGTCTAGATGATCATGTTTTTTAACAGAATGCACTATTCAGCACGCTGTCACTTAGAGAGGAGGTGGCGACATTCTAAAACATCACAGATAACTATCAGCCAAAAGATAGGATCTACGTTGTGATTCTTTTTATGAATAACATGCAGCTTATTTTTATGCAACGGCACATCGCATGTTTTGGGTTTTAACAGATGGCAAACTCTCCTTTACCAGGGTTTTAAACTTGCACACTGGGAATGAAAACTATACAGTAGGTACTTTAGCTGATCCTATCTGTGGACAGGTTTAATTAAAGAATGAGCTACCAATAGCACAATCAGGCGGACACATGGGAGAAGCAGGAACTTGCTTCCTTGCTGAATATATTATTTTATCAAAGTAATTTAAAGCACACGTGGAAATTAATGGCACGATTGAGTTTTATAATAAATCCCTTAAGCATTTAGCTTTTTTAGTTAGCTGTTTTCCAAAGCAGTGTTAATAAAGCTTTAACACTCGAGGCAGAAGGAAAGCATAACTTACTCTTTAATGAGATGCCACTATAGCATTCCTCAAGTAGCTCTCCAATATTCTCACACCTTATTCAGCGTGGAGATGTTCATTTTCTACATATAAACACTTTTTAAAGGAACATCTCTGAAGAAACAGTATTCTCCTCTTGCACTTAAGACATTAAATATATTGGGATGCTGTGAGGATTAAGTTTATCAGCTTCATCAAGAGCCTCTTAGAAAAGGAACATATACAAATAAACAGTATTAAACAGCATCTGGATTTGGGGATCACAGACATTGAATATAAAATAGTAACAGGAGAAAAAGTAATGATAATGCTTGCTCCTGTTTGTATAGCATGACACTAGTGACAAAGCGAAACTGTCACCCAACCTACCCCAAACTGCAGGAGGGCAGGCAGGATCTTCATATTTTACACATAGGGAAAGAAAAGCTCCAAGCGGCTAAGAGACTTACTTGTTGAAGATCAAAGAGCAAATAAGAAGTTCAAGATCAAATGGCAATAAGAATTCATAGAGCTGACACTAAAACTCCTGGAAAAGGACCGCTTTCACTGTACTACAGCAGTTTCCTACTTCTATCAAGTGACTTCACTCTAGTAAGAGGAACTGAAATAAGCAGGAGGGAATTGTTTGTGGAAAGAAAGAAAAAAAATGATGGCTCCTTTAAAGGCTGATGCAGGCTGAATAATTCTCATTTCTCCAAATTTCCAGTAATGTGGTTATGGGCTTCAACCTCCAAACACCACATTCAGCTACATCCTTTAATCTAAAAACAAAACAGATCAAACCCCAAATTCAGTCTAAGATGATTGACTGAGAATGGACACACCGTGTGAGTTTTCCCATCACTCCAGTGCCAGCACACTAAGTATGTTAGAGACTATTAATCTAAGAGGGAATTTTAAAATATTGGGTTTTTTCTCTCTTTCTAACAAGTCTCTTCCCTTGTGTTTTATCATCACAGGGAAATAATCCAAGAAGTGCATTGTTGAGCTACTATCATACTTCTCAGGGGGTAAAAGACAATCTGCCCCTGGCCTCCTTCCTCGCCAAGCACAGAGGTATGCAATTAATGCCACAACATACGCCCTACTGCATCCTATGCTGCTTGAGTCTCTGACTATCTGCAAGTGCCACAAAAAAAATATACTGCAGAAAAATGCACATGGGACTCATGGCAGTAGTTAAAAAGCAAGATGGAGTATGAATCAAAGTGAAAAGGCACCGAAATGAAAAGCTCACCCAAGTTCATTAGTTTTATGTAGAAGCTATAATGTACAATTAATGCTACTTCCACCCTAGGACTGGATGAAAGATATTAGTAATGACATCACTAATACGGCGGTATCAATGCACAAAGATCCTTGAGGGAGAAGAACAAACTTCAATGAAGCATAAAAATCAAGGCAATTACCTGAAACACATCTTTATCAAACCTTGGCTTTTATGTAAAGGATAACAATTAACGGCGTCCTGCTATATAAACAGATTCCATCCACCTTTATTTCAAGTTTAGTTTTAAGTGCTTTGCACAACTTGAGCAGAGTTGATATTATATAATCATGGTAGCTAACTGGCCCTGAAGGCTCCAAACAAACAATATATGCATAGTGCTAGAAATAGGCTCTAATTTAATCTATTACATGAACCAGGAAAGCAACAAACAGAAGCTACCATCAATGGTACTGAAAAATTAAAGGAGAGAAAGTACTTAAAAAGTCACCAGATATTTAAAAAAAAAAAAAAGAATTATGAAAAATTTCCCCAAAAGTGGTAGTGTCAAGAGTTTCAAAATGGGACTCTAATCAATGTCAACTGTTCCATAGAGAGCATTCCTGTGATACCCTAGTAGTGCTGCTCTTGGAGTTAAGATGAGCTCTGTGTGTGTGCGCAGAAACACCCAGGAGTTGTTTTTCTTAACCCGTCATCCCTGTCATTAAAAAGAATTAGGTATCTGAATTCTCAGTTCTATGCAAAGAGAACTGCATGGATACAACCCCTTGGTCACTAACTGAAGACCAGCCCAAATGTCACCCCTCTATGAAGACATCAGTTCTTTCGACCCCCCCACCCCCAGCAGTGAGCTATTCCCTCCTTAGTGTTCCCACCACATTTTGCTCATAACCTCTGCCCCCTCATACTGTAGTTTTTTATTTGCTTTATTTTCAGGGCACTCTACAGAGCATGGCAAACAAACGAAGCTGAAAAGTTGGTTAATGTAATGAACCATCCCTCTTAGCTAGAAGCTGTTGTCCCTTGACTCAGTTCCCATGTCTGTTCTTTAAGAAGTCAACACACAGACGGGTGGCCAGGACTATACCTTCACCCAACACAAGGGAATCTCCTGTAAAAGAAATGTGTTAGAATATAAGCAATTACTACCCTTACTCCCTTCTCCCACACGAGCTGACTTCTTAAAAATTAATTCAAAGGCAAAATCAGTGTTTTCTGATTCTTCCATAATCAAGTGCACAAATGTACTTATGATTTGAAATAAGTTTAGAATTTGCAATAGAAGTTGCCGCATATTTACCTTAAATGATTAATATCTCTAGTAGTGAATAATTTGGAGGATGTATGAAATAGATTCCTTTAACTACCTCAGTGATGTTTTCTTATGACTTTAACAGAAAAGAGACTTTAAAAACTTCTCCCTAGCAACCCAAGAATGAGTCCATGGCAATGAGCCATTCCATGCTGAACAGCTTCTGTGTGTGAGGCACAGCCAGGCCCCAAGCTTGTGCCCTGCTGCCACCATCCTGGACCAACTCCTAAGAGTCTACGGCAGGGGACTTCCTAGGTGGCACAGTGGTTAAGAATCTGCCTGCCAATGCAGGGGACACGGGTTCGATACCTGCCCCAGGAAGATCCCACATGCCTCATAGCAACTAAGCCCATGAGCCACAACTACGGAGCCCATGTGATGCAACTACTGAAGCCCAAGAACCTAGAGCCCATGCTCCGCAACAAGAGAAGCCACCTCAATGAGAAGCCCACGCACTGCAAGGAAGAGTAGCCCCTGCTGGCCGCAACTAGAGAAAGCCTGTGGGCAGCAATGAAGATCCAACACAGCCAATGAATGAATAAATAAATAAATAAATAATAAATAAATAAATAAATAAATAAATAAATAAAATTATTATTATTATTATTATTTTTTAAAGAGTCTATAGTGGGGCTGGCAGTGGGGCAATGGCTGTGCCAGGGCCTCTGGAGTATTTCAGTGCTACACCTCTACATGAAAATACTCTGTCAGCAAACACCTTCCCACTCCTAGCTTTTCTTGTGGTCTTTTCCCAAATTCCTGTGATAGTGGGATTCGAAGGAACCCCATTCCTAAGACCTATGTGCCTGTCGCCTACTGCCTGGCCTCCTGGACGCCACCTGCTGCTCGTGCCTAATTTTCTTGAGAGTCTGCGTGCCCGTAGGCTCCAGGCATTCCCACGCTGCTCTGGCCACTGCCGAGCAGCCTCAATAACAGCAAAGGGCTGTAGGATCTAAGTAAATAGGGAGAAAGTAGAAAGAACATTCTAGCAAAGGAGAAAAGCAGGACTGACATGGTGTTAAGGATAAACAGACTGGCTTCCCAGGCAGAATGTAATCAAATCACCCAAACTGAAACAGAAAGGATTTGATTTATTTTCACTATTACTAATACTGTCTATTGTCAACACATATTTGATTTTTTACTGCAAAACATAAACATATGGCAAGAATTACTGCCGTAAATGTCAGTACAATCTACCATCATACCAGAAGAATGAAAAATGCTGTGGGGAAGAGCTCTGTAATCAGACTGAGATAATTTTCAGTAATGCATTTTTCAAACTAATGCACTCTGCAATTTGAAGTCTTGTTTAAATAAATGAATATATTCAACTACTGATAGCGCTGTCTTTTTACGGCACATTTTTTGAAAGCTCAGTTTTAAGCTAGCTTGGGCACATGTGGTTAATATGTCACTCTTTAATTTGCTTTGGTATACAAATAGTGTGTTAATACACAAAAAAGTGGATTATTCTGATTTGAAGACAGGGTCTCATTTCCCATCAATTAAAAGAAAATTTAGATTCTAATGGTAATTTTCAAAACACACTAATATCTGAGTTTTTTCCTTAAGACCCCTATTTTCCTTCCCTGCTCACGTTGTCACGATCATTACAGAAATGAGCACTGTAAAATGCTGAGTGCTCAATGGGAAGCATTAGAATGGGATTTTAATGGCAACAAAGAATTTGCTATTATTGTCCTGCGGTGGATCTCACTGAAGATCCACCCCAGTGGAAACAGGTGCCTGAATGATCGCTCGTGCAACAATACAGTTAAAAATCATGAAATGAAAAATAAAAACAAAGCAAATGCGTACTTCAACACAGCTAAAAAAAACTCTGCTCCACTTGCTGAGATTGGTAATATATGCTGAGCTTACTGAAATCACTAAAATTGCAGTAATTAAACTTCTCTCTAAATCAGACTTCTACAAGAGTCAGAAATCTCCTATAATTAACTTATCTGGAGAAGTAATCAGACAATAACTGCTGGTATATTTTAGGAACCACTACAACTACTGTAGCTGTTGAATGTAATGACTATAATAAATCTTTAACAGCAGTTATCTCATAACCTCTTTTCACAGCTGCAAGGGTGGGAGAGAGACTGTTTTCTCAAAGCCTTGCCCTAAGTTGGTTTAAGAGCGCTATTGCTACATTGCTTTTACACATTTAGGGGAAATTACGCAGCCGTAGTGGTGTGATCTGAATGGAACCACCAGCCTGTGTTACATTTAAATGGGTTGCTCTTACTAATAATGAAAAACATATAGTGTTTTAGGGACTGCTAGAGACAGTGAACCAAAGCACCTCCAATCGACAGCTAAAAGACAGAAGACCTACATACACTGACCGTGCAGGAACTAAGTTCAAGGCAGTGATGACTTGGTCAAGCCCATGTACATCAATGAAAAGGGCCCTAAGAGACCAAATAATTGACACTTGATGACAAGTATCACCACAGCCTGGAACTATAGCTCTTATCTCAATAAGATAACAAGTAAATGCTTTGAGGGAGGAATATTTTCTTTGCCTCACCCTCCCCAAGCTCGCAAGCCAAAGCCATCCGACTCAAGGCTGTCCAATGTTTTTGTACATATTTTATTATTTTATAATAGAAAAATATATGAAAACTAGGAGACATTGTTAGATCTGTTCAAAGTACCAAAAGAGACCAGTGAACACCATTCTCTCATGTATTCTTTCATACACTCATTTATTTCCAACGATTATGTACCCATAAGGCATTGTACATGAAGTTAATAGATTAAAAACCAATCCGGAAAATATTTTGGTAATACAAAAACCAACAAGAGATTAATATCAGTAAAACAAATGAAACCAATGAAAATCAAGAAGAAAAATTTCTTTAAACTAAAATATGAAGAGGCAGTTCACAGCAAGGGAATCGAGAATGGGCTACAAATTGGAGATATCCAGCTTCTCCAATATTCAGAGAGGGTCAGTATTCATATTTCACTCATTAAATCAATGAAATATCCCTGAAACATTAAAATAACTATTTGAAGGCACTGGAAAATGACCAAAGACAGGGAGAAACTTAAAAATAGAAGAGTTTGTTCTTGAAAGATTGTTTCTACATTGGGTAATAATGATGAGTTTGTGGTTTTCTTGCATGGGCAGTGTCCTTCTATACTGAAGGGGCCAGAGAGCGGCATTCAGAGCAACAGAGAAGATAGAAACTTAAAGGAGAAATTTTGGAAGCAGGAGAGCCACAGAGGGCTGAGATCCTGAGAGTTAACTCTGCCCAAATCCCTGGTTGATGGATAACTTTCCATCTTTGTGGGTAGCTCCAGGGAGGCTGGTGAAAAAGCAAGCAGAAACTCGAAGAGGATGGATTCATTATACATGACTGCAAACCAAACTACCCCTAAACGTAGCAGCTTACAACCACCATAAACATTTATTATCTTACACAAGTTGCTTGCTACATAGACCTGCCTAAAGGGCTGCTTGTGTATCCTCATCACACGGCAGCTGGTTCCGCCCAGAGCAGGTATCCAGAGGAGAGCAAGGCAAGAGCTGCAATGTCTCCTACGACCTAGCCTTGGAAGCCACATTCTGTCCTCTCTGCAGTGCCCTCTGGGTCACACAGGTTCGCCCTATTCCGTGAAGAGAGGACTCCACAGAGGCCTGAAGGCTGGGAGGCAAGCAACATCGGGGGCCTCTGCAGAGGCACACTACTGCAGGAATCGATCTTCGAGAAACAGAACCGCTTCTCGTAAAATCTGTAAGTCTGCTGTATTTTGCCGGAATACATTTCTCACGCAGTTTGAGTAGCAGAAAATAGACATCCTACTGGCTTGAGGTATAACCTGAGCAGAAGGTGGGGCTGGCAAAGCAACCAGAAACTTAGATGGGGAGTCCCAGATGCAAAGGGAAATCCCAGAAGCAAGCCGCAGAAAGTGAGTGCGAATTCTGCCCAGATCTTCAGCAGACCAGTAAATTATGCAGGCACAGGGCACCTCCACCCCCACCCACCAAAGGGCTAGACGTAAAAACAGCAGTTAGAAGCCAAAAAACCTGAGCAGAGGCAGCAGCTGCTTCCCACTGCAGGGGAGACAGACGTTTTCAGTTTGAGCCCAGACCTGTGTCCTAGACACCAACAATTCCCAGAAAAAAGCAAAACAAATTGCAGAGTTGCTACAACATATAACATACACAGTCCAGCTTTTGACCAAAAATTACTAGACATGCAAAGAAAAAAAATTCTCCTGACCCATAATCAGGAAAAAAACAGTAGTTAATAGCAACCGCCTTTGAGTCTGCCCAGATATCAGATTTATTAGAAAAACACCTCAAATCCGTGATTATAAATGAGTACAAAGAATGACAGAAAAACAAGGTATTAATAAGTGAACAAATATGAAATCTTGACTGTGAAGTGGAAACTATAAAAAAGCAGCAATTGGAAATCTAGAGCTGAAAAGAACAGTAGCTGGAATGAAATTTTTACTAGATGGGCTCAACAGTAGATTTGAAATGGCAAAAGAAAGAAGCACTGAACTTGAAGATAGAGCAATAGAAATTATGCAATACAAAGGGAAAAAAAATGAACAAAGTTTCAAAACCAATGAGACAGTACCATGCAGTCCAATATGTAATTAATTGGAATACCACAAATAGTGGAGAGAGAGAGAAGAAAAAAAATTTGAGATAATGCCTAAAAAATGCTTAATTCACAAGATTTTTTGATAAGGACTAAATGAGAACCTATGTGAAAATAACTTGAAATGTATACTGTAGACACTTAAAAGTTCATTCATACTTGGATATTCTGTTTATAATTCTCCCTGTCCACCATTTAGGCTATTTGCACCTCATATTATCACCATCAGATGAAGAGGCAATTAAAGGGAATGGAATTAACCACACTTTTTCATACCATAACTATTTATTCATCTCCTACTGTGTAATGGTTAATTGCCACTGGAGAGACGTAATGGTTAATTCTATGCATCAAATTAACTAGGCTATGGTACCCAGATATTTGGTCAAATTTATCCGGATGTTGCTGTGAAGGTATTTTTTTAGATGAGAAGATATTTTTTAGATGAGGCTAACATTTCAATCAGTAAACTCTGAGTAAACCTGATTATTCTCCATAATGTCAGCGGGCTTCATCCCATCAGTTGAAGGCCTAAAGAAAAAGACTGACACCCCTCCCCCCACAAGAAAGAGGGAATTCTGCCTCCAGAATGTCTTTGGCCTTGAGCTGCAACATCAACTCTCTTCTGGGACTCCAGCTTGCCTGCCTGCCCTGCAGATTTTAGACCTGCTGCCTCTACAGTGTCGTGAGCCAATTCCTTAAAATACATCTCTCTGTGTCTGTGTTTCTTTCTACACACACACACACACACAATTGGTTCTCTTTCTCTGGAGAACCTTGACTAATACAAGGGTGGAGGAGGTCATGGTTCTCACCCTTAAGAAGGTTTTTTGTCTAAAAATTAAGGGGAAGTCTCAAAATATGTGTCAAAAATTTGAAACACAACGTTTCTTGGGAACAGAGAGGAGAAGCACATCTTCTGGTTTGGGGTGGGAGATGAGGGTGTAGTCAGGGAAGTCTTCCTGGTAGAGGTCAACTCTAAGCTCAATTCTGAGAAACAGGAGTTTGTGACAGTGAAGTGGGGAGGCAAGGAAGCCCATTTTGAACAGATGAAAGACATAAGCAGGAGTCAGATCCCGAGATGCTTTAGGTGCCGCCCTAAGGAGTCTAATTTTTAAGCCGGAGGGTGATGTTCTCCATTTTTGCTCAAACATGTTACATGCAGTTGTAAGAATCCCAGGAAATACTTCAGAGATAGATATATTGATGTTTTAAAAACATGAAAATTTCTTAATTAGATTTGATTATTGCCCTTGCCGGCTCTGTCTTTAATTTCCTTATGATCACAGAAAACTCAGAAATATTGATATGAGGTACTGGTTGCATTAAGCTGATTTAAGGGCAATAATATAGCCATCCCAGTCTTTTCTCTAAGTTGCATTACAAATGTCATTTGTTAGTGTAAGCGTGACTTGTTTTCTAGTGCCATCTGGTGTTTTGTTGAGGCACTATTACTTTTAAAAGAATACAAATAGTAACCAGGAAATCTTTAAATGCCTTCTTAAAGACATTCATAAAATATAGTGAATAAGCGTATCCTTAATTGTAATGAATAATATCGTGGGACATTAAATGTTAGTCTAAATCAAAGGAGAATTTCACGAAAAGACCCTGATCCAGAAGCAATTTTATCAAATACACACACACACACACACACACACACACACACACACACACGCAAAAACACATTCCGTTTTGCAGGCATGGGTATTCTGTTGCTCCTCAAATTCCTTTAAAGGCTCACAAATCCTCAACTAATAACTGACATTTGATATGTATTAATTCAGTAACATATTGCATACTTTTAAGGTTCAATGAATTTGTTAACACACAGCTTTTTAAGAAGCTCCGAGTCACTTTCGACTCCTGTCTTCCTCTCGTACCCCATATTCTAACCATTAGCAAATCCTACAGACCTTACATGGAAATATACGTAGAAGCTACCACCACTCACCACGTCTACCCCACATCCTATTCCTGGTTGTCACCATCTCACACCTGGACCACTGCAAGCATCTTCTAAGTGGCCTCCCTGCTTCCAATCTTATATCCCATCCAGAATAAGCATTTTGAAACATATAGCAGACCATATCAATCTTCTCAGAATCTCCCAATGGTTTCCTATCTCACTTGAGATCATATTCAAAGCCCTTCTTCAAAGCCTTATGTGATTTGGATCCTATAATGCCTCTGATCTCACCCACTCCTCTCTCTCTCCCCTCAGATTCCTTACCTGCCAGACTGACCTCCTCACTAATCCTCACACATGCTAAGCACACCTCCCCGAGGGACCATGAATATGTTTTTCCACCCTTGGAACTCACTTCTCCCAGATGGCTGCATAGCTCACGCCCTTGCATCTGCATCTCCAAACATCACTGTCCAAGAGGCCTATGAACACCCCAGCCCACTGTCATTCTCTGTTCTCTTTTCCTGTTTTATATATTCCTTTTCAAACTTATCACTGCATATTATATTCTATTTTTAAAAAAGTACATACCCCCCTACATACACATACACCAAAATATAAATTATAAGTACCACGATAACTGGGACTTTGTTTTCATTGAATGTTTTAGCCCCAGCACCTAAAACTGGGCCTGGCACATAGCAGGTACTCCATATGTACTAAATAAATGGATGGATAAAAACAGCCATTGGAATTGGACCTCTCATAAGTCATTTTTGCATTGCATTACTAGGCTGCTCACACCCACATTCTGTGGGTGTGGAATATAGAATGTGTGGGAAAAGATGATATCCATTGGGGAGAAACTGATATAGCAGTTTTAGCTAAAACAGATGTAAATAATCTGATTCAATTTAAGAAGCTGGCATCTCCAAAGAGGGCCTGTTTTGAAATTAGCCCTATTCCAAACCTATGACTCTATCAAAATATACTAAACCTGATTCTCTAAAAGAAAAAAGATCATATAATTATTAATTCTAAGTAAAAATAACATCTTCCCCCTCTTATCCATGATTCTTTGATAAAGAACTTGAGGGAGAGAACTCAGTAGAAAACGAGACAACCTAAGAGTTCACCCTGAGACAAATTTACAATTACCATTTAAAAAAATCTCCATTTCTATTATTATGAAATTAAAGTCTGGCTATTAAAACGTTTAATTTTTTCACTACATATTCCACAAATGGAATATTTCCCCTTCCTGCTGCCCTCCCAGTCAACAGCATCATATGAATCTATTTGAGTACAAAACAGACAGAATTTCCAAGGCTGACAATTTGTTCAAATAGAATTTTCAGCGAATCTGGAGTAATGTTGATTCATTCTGTCTTTTAACTCTAAGACTCTTCCTGGATGTCCCAATCAATAAAAGACTTCAGTTGCCAACATCCCTCAGTTGGTACTGATATAAGGCCAGTTCTACATGATGGAGAGTGAGAAGCTGATCGGGTGAAGCTGCTGCAGTTTCTCCCCACAGTTTCCATGAAGAAATAGCCAAGGGAGCCTACCTCCCACGCCACTGGAAAGCTCGCTTCAGGCTCACAATTCCAGGAGGATAAAGCTATGCAGAGGGTACCAGAGGGTACCGGGTAGTACGGAGGGACGCAATGGAGCCCCAGTGAGGAAAAGGAGGCCTGAGAGTAAGCTGCCCGTGGTCACAGAAACACTATGCACGGCGTCTGGTGCAGGGTTTGCACCTGTTCATATCTGCAATAAGTGACACTCACAACCCACCCTCCCATCTCTACCTTTGCAAGAAAGTGCCAGGGTGCACCTCCCGGAAGCCAACCAGAGTGTGAATGGGAATGGCTCTGATCTGCATAGACACTTGCGTGGGCTGGGTATGGTATCCCACTGCGTGAAGAAACACATCCTGACTCTGCCATGGTTTGGCCTCTGACTTTCTCTCCGACTGCTCTGCACACAGTCTCGGCTTGTCCTGGGTACTCCAGCTTCTCAGGCCCTTCACTCCCACCTCAGGACCTTTGCTCAGACTTGTTCTTTGCTCAGAGTGCTCTTAGCCAAGTCTTCCCATAGCTGCCTTGAGCACATCACTAACCTCCTCAGAGACCTTCTGAGAGTGAGAACCTGATGTGTGAGGCCTGTAAACCACTGCAAAGGACTTTGGTTTTACTCTGCGGAAGATGTGAAGATGCTGGAGGCATCTGAGCAACATGATATGACTTAGGTTTTAAAAGGGTCATTGTGGCTACCGAATTGAGAAAGATTATAGAGACAAAGGAAGACCAGTTAGGAGGCACGTGGAATAATGAGGCAAGAGATGGTGGCAGCTGGGACCAGAGTGGTAGAGGGGAAGGTGGCAGGAGGTAGCTGGATTCAGGATCCATTTGGAAGAGGATTGACAGGGTTTGCTGATGGAATGACAGGGAGGCAGGAAAGAGAAGATCCACGGGAGAAGTGTAGTTTCACGGGAAGGCCAGAGTTCCATTTTATACCTTTTAAGTTTGATGCCATTATTAGATACCCAACTGAGGGCACCAGGTAGCCATCAGGCAAACAGCTGGACATACCTGTCTAGAGTCCAGGGAAGAGACCCAGGCTGCAGTTAAAGCAGTTGCCTTGGCATAAAGACATATTTAAAGTCATGAGATTTGATGGGATCATCAAGGGAGTGTGTGTAGATGGAGAAACTCTCTGACGACTGATCCTGGGCCTCCAGTGCTTGATCGTCAGGGCGATAAGGAGCATCCACCCAAAGAGGCTGGGAAAAAGCAAACAGTGGAGATAGGAGGACAGCCGGGAGGCTGTGGCATCCAGCAGGCCAAGGCAAGGAAGTGTTTCGGAGGACAGGAAGTGATCCGCTCTATGAAAAGCTACTGATACCCTCCTCTCTGCTTTGTCTTTTCTCCTTAGTTCTCATCACTACCCAACAGAGTAAGTCATGAATACAGTGGAAGGTGGAGGGGGTAAGGCAGTGTGGAGAGCTCGCGTGAGTAGGATGATAGGGCGAAATCCCAGTCATCTACATATAAAAATCAGCCGATAGTTTCCAATACAGAGGATAAAATTGTGCATTTCAGAAGTTAGTAAGAAATGCGTAGGTGGTAACAACCTAAATCCCCATCAACAGATAAACAGATAAAGAAGATGTAGTACAGATATACAAGGGAATATTACTCAGCCATAAAAAGAACAAAATGCCATTTGTAGCAACATGGATGCAATTAGAGGTTATCATACCAAGTGAACGAAGTCAGAAAGAGAAAGACCAATACCATATATCACTTATATGTGGAATCTAAAATAGGACACAAATGAACCTATCTATGAAATAGAAACTGACTCACGGACATAAAGAACAGACCTGTGGTTGCCCAGGGGGAGGGGGTTGGGGGAGGGATGAAGTGGTAGGTTGGGGGTAGCAGATGTAAGCTATTACATATATAGAATGGATAACAACAAGGTCCTACTGTACAGCACAGGGAACTATATTCAATATGCTGTGATAAATTATGATGGAAAAGAATATTTAAAAAAACAACATATATATATATGTATAACTGAATCACTTTACAGCAGAAATGAACACAACATTGTAAATCAACTATACTTCAATTAAAAAAGAAAGAAATGCATGGGTAGATACTAGAGGAAACAACTAAAAATGTTGGGCTGGAAGAGAGTAGTGGGGTAGAAGAATATTGTTTTTCTTTATAAGTCACACTTTAAAAATTAGATCTGTATATTGCTTTAATAAAAAATTAGAACAACTAGTCAGAAAAAAAAATGCATGAGCTAAATGCCAGGTTCCCAGCCTAAGGACTAGGAAATTATGGCCAGAGGCCCACAACTCCATATACTCAAGTAGTATTTACATACTGAGTAGTAAGATCTCAGACCTTTCGTGAACTGTATCTTTTAAGTGTAAACACTGCTTTCATTACTACAAATTGAAGCCATTCCCAAAGCTCCAATAATGTTTAATCATTGACGACTTTATCATTCAACTGATACTAACAGTATAACCACGATTCTATGACCATCCATGCAATATTTATAAATTTAACTTTAAAAACAGCTCCTCACTCTGCTGAGCAACCTTTGTGAGAGCTGAATTAAAATTCTACTGCATTCTTAAATTTCTTAGAATGCCTCTGTAATAAGTTCTTGGAAGGCAGAGATGAACTTTTCTATATGCATGTAACTGTTCGCGTGTCTTTCCTTCCAGCAATTGAGTTCCTTGAAACAAGAGCTCGTTCTAATAATCTTTGGATCTCTCTACTTAGCACAGTTTTCAACAAAGGTGACAATAAGAGCATTTCCTAACTGCTTTCCCTGGGCTAGACTCTGTTTCAGGAACTTTACATATATTTTCATTTAATTACTATTGTGTAAACAATAGTCTTATGGTTTCTGGAAGTTGGTGCTATTATTATTATTATTCCCATATCACAGAAGAGGAAACTGAGGCACAGAGGTTAAGTAATTCTCAAGACGCAAGTACAGTGAATGACAAAACTAGGATTAGAAGCCAATCTCTCTCTCCAGAGCCTTAGCTCTTAATGTTTATGTAGAATATTAAAGTCTGTTGATAACATCATTGAAATAATAAAGCCACTGGCCATTTATTTTAACTAGTGATATAAAATAAAATCATGTTATTCATGGATAGTATAATAACTTTTCCCTATGTATATCAGAGACACTGTTGATTTGATAATCTCACCTTTTTCTTTTTTTTCTGGATCATCTGTTTTCTTATTTGTTTCTGAAAAGTAAAGACAAAGCAAAATAAGTACTGTGAGAGTTACGATTCAATATCTCAAATTATAGGACTATCTTTAAGTGAATTCAAATAAATACCATTTAAGAACAATATTCCTGGGATTAAGAGATACACTACTGTATATAAAACAGATAAACAGCACAGGAAACTACATTCAATATCTTGTAATAACCTACAATGGAAAAGAATCTGAAAAATTATGCATATATATGACTGAATCACTTTGCTGTACACCTGAAACTAACAACACTATAAATTAATTATACTTCAATTTTTTAAAAAAAGAAAAATATTTCTGGGCAAACAATTCAATTTTCCTATATCCTGAATTCTTTACACATACAACTTGTTATAAAATGTTAAGATTTTGAATAACCTATAAAAGTCACCAAGCAGTAACCAAGTATTGGGTGCCAGGCTGAGTGTTCCTGGTATAGACCAGGGGTGGTGGGAGTCATCTCCACCAATGAGAAGTACCTCTGTGGGTATAAACTGGGTCCAGAGAAGCCCTCCTCAAAGCTTGTCCACCCAATTTTTATTGTCTCCTAAAGCCATATACTACTTATAATAGGTACTGTGTGCTTTAAAGGAATGCAGCATGCCACCCAACTGAGAACACTAGCCTCGCTCCTCAAGGATGTCATACATCCACAGGTAACCCGCTGGGGGAGCCCACACCACACTAAGTTAATCACAGTTAGAGTCTCTCCACCGCATGGGCTGCCGAGCACAGTGAAACCCACCAAGAACCTGGACCGGCCAAAGAACATCCACCACACACAGGGAACGACAGCACGTGACCTGACTGACTGTGTGTAAACAAGCTCATTTCTGCATTTATAGCCTCTTAGCGGGCCTTTTGTTTAGTATAGATTATGATCTAGTTAATTTTCAGGGTAGATCAGTTAATTTCAGTCCCAGTAGGTACTTATCTAGTCTCTGAGAACTTCTAGGAATGCATGTGTAGGCATGAGTTGCAGTAGGGCTGGGGCAGAGTTTGGGAGATTGATTAGAAGAATCAGATTCCATCCTTTCCCAGAGTAGACGTGAGAGGGTGTGGGTGCCACGCAGGGTGGGTTCAGGGGCACAGGCATGATCATTTGATTTTTTGATCCCTGGTTTCCCACATTCATTCATATAAAACATCTTATTTTTTGGAGGTGAGAAGTAAATCTGAGGCAGGCTTCTGACGCAGGGAGGGGATTTTTATCGGTCAAGTGTTCTTCCCCTTTGAGGGCCCAGGGGACAGGAAGCAAACCAACTGAAAGATGCCAGGCTTGGTCCCAGCACAAGGCACGTCTCATCTCCCGACACCCTCTGCAGAAGGTCTCAGCTCCTTCTTTGTGCAGAGGAGGAGGCTGAGGCTCAGAAAGCAGAGTCCAAGTCATCAAGGTCAGCGGTGCATGCAATTCAAAATGTTCTTTCCCCTGTGCCAGCCTCCACTGTTGTTGCAAGGAAAAAGAAGGGAAAGAGAGGTGCAGGTCTTGACTTTTGGGAAGAGTGGGTTTTTATAAAGTTGGCTGTACACACACTAGCCAGTGCTGCAGGAGGCATGAGGATATAAAATAAAAACACTTTTAGATCTCTGTTGAACTTTCTAGAATTTCTGATCTTATTAACGATAGACCCTGCTTATCATAAAGCTAAGCAGTGCATCAGTTAGTAGGCTGTACTCTTGTAGGCATCAGGGATACAGGATAGAAGAAAAGCAACAAAAAGATCAGTCTCCAAGGAGCTCTCTTCCCACAGGACCAGCAATGCCTGCAGAAGGGTTGGGAGTCTCCACACCTCCTGGTAATCCATTAATCCTGGCACATGGCTAGGGTAGTTTAAAAAATCAAGCATAAAATGCAAGTTTCACAGGGAGGTTGGGAGGAACTGGAAGACTGGGATTGACATATATACCCTACTACGTATAAAACTGGTAACTAATGAGAATCTACTGTATAGCACGGGGAGCTCTACTTGGTGCTCCATGGTGACCTAAATGGGTAAGAAATCCAAAAAAGAGGGGATACATGTATACATATGGCTGATTTGCATTGCTGTACAGCAGAAACTGATACAGCAGTGTAAAGCAACTATACTCCAATAAAATAACAAAATAAAATTGAAATTTTTTTAAAAAAATACAATAAAACGCAAGTTTCTAAGCTGACTGGAGGAAACAGGTGGGTGCTGGTTAAGAAGAAGAGTTTGGGGCGCTCCACAAATCTTCCTGCCCCTGGGGGGAAACCAAGGAAGGAGCAGTGGAGTGAGCTGGTCACCTTTTAGATAGGTGTGGGAGGGCCCCAGGCAGGTGCGCTCCCAGGAACCAGGGCTGCTGTCTTTTTCCCTCCTGCAGTGCAGTATCTAGGAGGGACAAGAGGCTACCCTAAGGAGGCCCAGCCCAAGTGCTCCAGCCCCAGGGCGAAAGCTCTGGGTTGTGTTCCTTTCTGCCCCCACCTTACATCAGCATGCAGAGATCTGAGACTCTTGTTTGGGTGTGGAAAGTACACAGAGCAAGGAATTTTAGCCTCTGGGGTTTTCAGTGCTTAAATTTAGCTTAGGTAAAATTTTCTAATAAGAGATCCAGCTTACCTCACCAGCATTCCACACAGTATAATAAAGCATGACTTTGCTTTACTTTACTCTTTGTACATAGGCTTCCCCGGCAGACCTCATGTGGCCCTCGATGTGCCAGAAAGGAAAATGACTTATTAACACTTGTGTCCCCCAGCATTGTTCTAAACACTTAATGCAGATTATCCCATTTGAACAACTCTGAAAGGTAGTTTTAATTCTGTAGATCAGGAAACTGGCTTAGACAGGCTAAGGAATCTTGCCAAGGGTGGCAGCACAATTAAGTCCAATTCAGAAGGCCACCCTCTACCACAATTCTACATGTTAGTCACAATCCGTATATTCCAATAGCAGGTAGTCCCCACATTAAAGCAAACTATACACTAAGTCCAACCCAGGAAATTACAAAGTACAAGCTCACTGGTGACTAGAATTTAGCGTTTAAACACATACACGAAAAGAAAAAGATGTTACGTGTTCTCTAACTGTACTAACATTACTTTTTCTTTTTCAACACTATTTTATCAAATAAGGAAAACCTTACTAAAAGAACAGGATCTTAATCTTTTAAAAACTGTCATACAACCATTAAAAAAATCACTTTTGTATATTCAATTATTCTGAACTAGAGTACTTGTTGTCAAAGCTAATCTTCATCCAGGCCTGTGTGTCCTCCCGAGTTCCTCACCACACCGGCATCTGCTCCCCGCCCCAAGACCCAGACCCCGTGGCTCTGCTTCTCCCTGACCCAGAGAGAACAAAACAGAAAATAATGACAATGTAGAGAAGAATGCTTCCGAATTTTATTGCACTCAAATAACATTAACAGAAGACGTTTACATTATTTTTAGAAAATCCATTGATGTTGCCCAGCTTGGCATATATTTGTAAAGACAAGGCTCATTCACTGAGATATTTAGAATTAGAAAGTATTTGAAGTTGACCACAGCATAATGAATCCTCAATCTCCAGAGTTCTAGAGATGATTACACACAAAAACCCAGCAAAATTTATTTTATGCATTTATCAGTTCTATGTCACTCTTAAGTTTCCCTAAAAAAATATGGCTTTATAAAAAGTAGTGTTCTATTATTCACAATACGAAGTAAGAGCTTGACTAGATTTTGAGTAGCAACTCTGTATTACCCAGATCACAGCTTTAGAAAATTATTGCTTTTTTACTACCATATTACTGTGGGTTTCACTACACTACGGTTCAGCATGACTTACTATGTTGTGACGATGATCTCTAATGATAAACATATAAAATCTCTTTGCTTTTAACCCTAAAAGCAGGAAAAACGTCACTTTATCTTAAAACAATGTGAACATGATCAAGAGCTCTGCCGACACACAAACGAAACCACTTCTTAGGGGTTTTTTTTATAGCTCGTGGTCCTTTCAAAATGAGGGTGTAGCTACCTTTTTTTCCTAACAAATGAGTATTTTCATCACAGCAACTATTTCTGAGCCACAAATTAGCCACACTAAAAATAGAAGAAATGCTTCAGTGTGGAAAGGAAAAGGCTCAAATATTGTGAAACAGCAGCGGGCCTCTGGCTTGTGAGTACTTTTCACACACCCCGCGTCACCCAGCCAAGGGCCATGTGGACTCTGTACCCAGAGCAGGCTTCAGTGTTGTGTGGGCATTACTTAACCAGCCAAAGGCAGAACAACCTTTACGTTATGCACCAGTAACTGACAGAGATTTTCTAAAATTTAAACAAATACTCCCAGAACTACAGCTATTTTACGATCAATCCGAGGTGTGAAAAAGCATTTTTGCATGATATAACAGGCCATTCCTTTCTCCTGAGTCCTAACAATAATTTTCCCCCCTTATTTTGAAAAATAAGTTAACCATAATAATTTAAGCTTTTATTGAAATATTAATTTTTCTAATTAACAAGCTAAAAGCTACAGGAATCTCAAATGTTGAGTTTTACCCTGATACTCGAAGCTAACGTAGCAAATTTTTTAATAAAGGTATCAGTGCAATTATATACTACTCAAATCTTCACAGCTAATGATGACCCCATCAGTGTTTTTAAGAGCCCTAAGACAAGGCACTCTTAGTGGTTTTAAATCATGTTTCACGCAGTGTATACAACTCAGCCTAACATAATTAGTGTTAATTACTGATAAGAGATATTAAAACCCTGCCATGACAATTGCTGCTACATCATCAATATGCTTATTAACTGTTGTCTGAAAAACACATGAATGCAGGTAAGACTGAAAGCTGTGTCACAAAAGGAAAAAGAAAAGAAATCCAATGGACCCACAAATGCTATCAGAAAAGGACGTGCAGGAATGTAATAACATCACGTGTGATTTTTGTTTCTAAAAAAAAATAAACTAAAACGCCAGTGGACTACGGTTCATTCAAAACATCTTTAGTGTTCATTCCCAAAGATCTTGGTCTGCTCAGAAATTACTTCACAAGATCTATCCCAGCCATCTTTTGGAGCGTATGGTTAAGCTGGTCCTCCTGTGGTAGTAGGGGCTGTCTTTCTGAAGCTTTAAGTATCTGCAAAAATAAGGGGAAATCTAAATTAAAGGACCAACTAGATACAGACTGTGAAAATGCTTCATTTTTACTCTACTTGTAAAAAACCCACCAATAGAAGTAAATGCTTTTTTTTTTTTTTGTATTGTTGTTGTTTTTAATGGCAACTGGGTAACTGAATCACTCACTACCTAGAGTAGTTCCTGGGGGGGTTACTTGCAAAGCTGATGAAAATTTGAGGTTCTCTAGAGCATCTGAGAATTACAACTGAATTTAAGAATGTCAGTCTTTTGAGAAATACAAGCATTAAATTTCTTTCTCCCATCAATGTTTTCACTGTATTAAAAAGAAATGCAAGAGAGGGAAAAAAAATCGAGTATGGTATTTGAAACGAAAATACAGTAAGGATTTTCAAGGAGCAGCAGGATACCGCAAGTTGCAGTTAAAATATGCTACTTCAATAATCTTATATCAATGTTTAATGATACTGAAAATGTAAGTGGTTCGTAAAAAAAAAAGTGTACACTATTTTAAAAGAAGTAAAATTCCTTTCAACAAGTATCTTCTTATTCCAAACTTTAGTATCTGATTCATTTTACTGTTGCAGCACCGGATCTGGGTTACAATGGGAGTAAAAAAGGAGCTTGTGCACATAAAGGCCCAGCCAAATTCTGATATAATTTCTAAAGCGAGATTGTGATTCTTCTTTCCTTCCTTATGTATCTATCTACATATGTTTGTATTCGTGTGTGTGTGTGTAACCAGAAATTTTTATATAAGCAGAATTATTTGGTGCTAATGAGAAGTAACTGGAAATTATATGTATACTTTTGTACATCCAACAGAAATGAGCATTTATGTCCACCAAAAGACATGTATAGGAATATTCATAGCCACTTTCTTCATAATAGACCCAAACTAAAAAAAGTCACTGCAGCCATAAACATAGAATGAAATTTTTAAATGGAATATATTCACAGTAAATAGCAATGATAAGACCAGTGGCTATACAAATCAAAGTGCATGAAGCTCAGTCATGATGGTGAGCAACAGAAACCAGTCACAAAAAAAACTGTATATACGAGAGTGAGTCAAAAATTATCCGTACTCCAGTTATGTTACAACTTCCATTGGCCGCACTATCTTATCACAACTTTCCGTTCAAGGCTACAGTCTCCCCAGTCACTGCTGCGCAGGTGCAAACGTGTTACATCAGTTCATTTGCAACTGCAGTGTGAGCAAAAATGGATGCCCCACTTGTGATCTGCACGAAAGAGGAGTAGCGTGCAGTGATTCATTTTTTGTGGTCTGAGGGTGTGCACGTCCGTACACTTCTGCCCACACTGTCGACTCTCTGTAAAAACTTCCTTTTGAGGTGTTAAAGCATCTTCCCTATAGTCCTGATCTTGCTCCAAAGGACTTTCACCTGTTTGGTCCCCTGAAAGCAGCCCTACAAGGATGAAGATTCACTTCTGATGAAGAAGTGAAGACAGTGGTACATTCGTGGCTCAAAGCTCAGCCTAAGACATTCCTCAGTGAGGGAATATGAAAGCTTGTTGACAGGTGGACAAAGTGTATTGAAAAGCAAGGAGAGTATGTCAAAAAATGATGTATTTTTCTTTTCTAAAAGTTAATTAAAATAAATTCTGCAGCCAGAGTGTGGATAATTTTTGACTCACTCTCATATATTTGTATGTGTGTACTTGTCATTCTATTTAGTCAAATTCAAAGGCAGGCAAATCAATCTATGACGACACAGGTCAGAATAGTAGTTATCTTTGGTGGGCGTAGTACTGGGGGGGGAGGGGCAGAGAGGGAGCAATTTCCAGGGGCTGGAAGAACTCTGTGTTATGGGTACAAGAATGCATCACATGTAGAAGTTCATCAAACTGTACCCTCAACACATGAGCACCTCCCTATGTGCAAATTACACCTTAACAGAAAGAGTTTTAAAAAATGGGTTTGACTTTAGGTTCTCTTAGAATTTAACCATTAGCTGGACTGTGAGGAATAAGCATTTCTGTAATCTGTGCAACCCAAAATCCTCGAGACTATGGGAACTTGTTCAAAGTATGAGTACTGATAACAAGGCAAATAACCTAAAAGCTCAGTTACAATTTTGAATGACTCAAATTACGTCCTTAAATATTTGAAGAAGTCTCCACTCAGAAGTAGTTCACCAAGTTGCAAACCCAATATCTCCAAATTCAGGCCAGTCGTCTCTGCCACCCTCAGCTCCTCCCGCCTACTGTATCTCCATTAAGCTTCCATCGTTCACCCACTCACACAGGAATCAAACTCCACTCTTCCCCCTCAAGCAGCCCCTCTCCCACTAAATTACCTCCACCTCCAAGGTCCATGAAATCCATTCCTGCTCTGCATCCCTGCTCTGCATCGCTGCCACCAATTCTGGCTCCCACCACCTCTGCTTAGATGGACATCCCTGCCCCCTGCCTGGTCTCCACCTCCTCACAGGACTCCTCTGTTCAAATCTGGATCTGCTCATGAGACTCCTCGGCTTGGAATTTTTCTGCTGCTTCCTCGCATTCTCAGGCCCACATTCAAATTCTCAAACATCGCTTATGGGAAAGTCTGAAACATGCCACCTGCCCACCACCCTGTCTTCTTACGCCTGTACCAGGCCCACTGCCTTGGTCTTTGTGCTGCAAGCATTTGCTGCCACCACCTGCACATGCCAGCATCCTCACTTCCAGCAGCTCCTCAAGGCTCAGCTCCAGCAGAACCATACAGGGGTGGCCTCACCTCACGCTCTGCACCCCCAGAATTGGGTAAGGTCCCCCTCCTCTGGGTGCTGCCCTGTGTACCACTCTGAGAAGTTGATGATGCTGTATTGATTGCTGTCCTCAGCTGTACACCCACAGGTCTGTGAACCGCTACAAGACAGGGACTGTACTGTCCACTGCCTACATTCACAGTCCAGGGTAGAGCCTGTACCAAGGGAGTTGCTTAATATGTATTTCTTGAATAAATGAATGATCAAATCAATAACAAGGATATGCATATGAGGCACTTATTACCACAGACTAAGACCTCTAGCGCTGCCAGCCTAAAGCGGGTTGTGGGTCTTACTGGGCAGTGTTAGAAAATGCTGGGTGGCAGGGGAGCCATGAATGACAGCTCTGGACAGATGCAACAGAGTGAAACCATCACCCCTGCAGGAATATTCAAATGTGGGATGCGTTACAAACGTTATCTCCATTTTCAGAGAGACAAGAGCAAGAAGACTCACCCAGAAACACAGATGCTCACATATCTTCATTTCAAATAGCCTGATTATCATCACAAAACAGTAACTTTTTTTTCTGGCATGACAGAAAAATTGTTAAAGGAACCACTTAGTCAAACGGCCTTAAAGTTCTGTTTGGCAGGAAATTTAATTTCCTAAGCGATTCCTTCATAAGCCATTCAATTTGTGCTACGTATATTTATGCTGACATATTGCTAGAAATATACTGTAGGATTTCAAGTAAAAATATGACTTTGAGGACAAAGGTGAAAACCCACTAAAGGAGCAGAGTTTTTAAAATCAATTTTTTAAAAAAAAACATAATATTCAAAATGATTGACTTCTAATATCAGAATGATCAAGTCTTAGGATTGACTTTTTACATCCTTGCCAAAAGTATGCCAGTAAATCACTTATAAACTTATAAATATAAACAAAAGATGGCAAAATTGAAACTACCGGACAGCTTACTTCTCCACAATGAATCATAATTAATCTTCCACACTTCTGAGTCTTAAATGAAGTGCTAATGCATATTAAGAAAAAGATACCAAAGAATACAATATCTCTACTTTCATCACATCTAAACGGCTCTCAAAACTCATCAGCTCTTAGGCCTTCGTTTGTGTAAAACCCTCTAGGGCACAGCAGCTGAGAGTGTGACCTCTGGAGTTAGAATGCAAGAATCAAACTCAGCTCTACCACTTGTCAGCTCTGTGACCCAGGGCAGGTTCCTTTGCTTTGCTGTGCCTCAGTTTTCTCATCTGTAAAATGGAGATAACAGCATGTCTACCTCTTGGGCTGCTGGAAGTACTGAGTTAATTCATGTGTGTGTCTAGAAGAGCACGACACACATAATGCTTAAAAAAAGTTAGCCCTTCCCATCTCCTGTGGGTGAACTGGTACAATGGTAAATTAAGACAGTTCCCATCCCGTGGGATTATCACAACAATAAGTATATTATTATGAACTTTAATACACAGTGTTAAGACTGCATAACCTAGTCTCAGAAAGATCAGGGAAGGCAAAGTAATCAATTAGATTCTGAGGGCCTGGACAAAGTGAACCGATATCCAGCATTTTGCAGAGGGCCTCAATTTGAGTTTTCCACTGAAGAAAGAATTTTAAAGATTGAAAGGTAGGAAGGAAACAGGGCTCCACAATGAGTGTTTCCGCAGTTTCTGTATCACATACATAATTCAGCACTGTTGCAAAAACTGTCACCTTACTGTACAAAAAAGAGACTGATTTATAACTATTACTCTTTTGTAAGACTGAATAATTAAAAAACATAAAGTTAGGCTAAGAAGACAATAGGAAGTAAGCAATCCCAGCGCGGTCATTACAAATAACTATTGGTAACTCTCTTTGGTAAAAGTCACACTGCAGCCACGCAGTGCATCACTCAAATTTTTATGACACCAGAATGCAAGACAAATGCATTACAACTGACAGGTTACAACTCCTGGAGCAGGTCTTTCAGAATTTAGCTTCTCTTGATCCACCTCGAAGATCAGGCTAATTAATTACTGAACAATAACAGCCACAGCCACCATTTACTGGGAGCTCATTATGTGTCAGGAAGCAGGCATGTGAATCAAACCTTCATTTTTATTTGTTTCAGCTGTTAAACATCTCATCAAAAAAAGCACCTTATTCCAGCCCCCCAACCACTTAGTATTTTGTATTTCTGTTCCAAGGAAATTCTTGGGCTTCATTTATGAAACACCACAGTAGAAGCACAGAACGTTTCAGTCAGAAAATAATATGACGTTTCATACCTTCATTCAAGTCAGGTAAATAATAAAAAATAACCACTATAACTAGAAAAAAAGTCAGTGCTGTAGACACTTGTTATTTTTAGGAATACTTTCAAAACAATTTTCTTTAAAGGAATGGATAATAAGAAAAATGCAAATTCAGTAACCTGCCCTGCACCCTCAGGTTGGAAATAAGGCACTCTGTGAAGCATCGCTCCACAATAAAGATAGAGCAGAAACATCAACCTCCCTGCTCTGTGCATCTTTTCCAAACACAAATACACACATATGCCCAGTAGTCATCATGTAAAAGATCAATTTCTTCATGGATTTCTTTTCTTATTCATATCACAATACCGACCACACAGTTCCCTCCAGTATTCATATATATTCTACATGTACAATGTACAACAACTATCAAAATCTAAAACATCCCAACTGTTAAATAAGCAAATATGAGCTGTGGTATAACTAAAAATACTCTTTGATTATAAAAGGTTCTTTCCCCCTGAAATTTAGTATTTCAATAAATTTTGTCAGGCACAATTATTTCTGCCAAAATTCACATTAAGCATAATGTGAAAAATATAAGCAAAAATTGAACCAATAAATGACACAGAAAGGAAAAATGAAAAGAAAGCACAGAAACGAGAAGAAATATCAATACATTTGGGAAAAAGATGTTGGAAAATCCTCTCTTCATGAAACATTTTTTTTCCCATTTTGAGAAAGTTTTATATGTGCATTTTCGATCGTGGGTATAGTTATGTCATCTCTAAACTGCATTTGAAAGCACAGGCCTTGGTTGAAATGCTGTCCGCATCCTTTAAACTCGCTGATGATGAGAGGGACGTGTCGGGGAAGGGAGGAAAAAGCAGAGTGATGGGTGTAGCACAGCGGGCTGGCAGAAAGGACTGCCTGGATCACGCGGGGCACTAAGGATGCTCTCAGGGAAGACGGGGCAGGGGGAGGAGGAGGACCCATGTCACTTATTTATGCACTATTCAGCTTTCATCTGAAGGCAAGTCTGATTCCACATCCTCCATCAAATAACCTGCCAATCAAAAACAGGGGGGAAAAGAAAAACCTACCTAACGTCTATTACTATCACCACCTACAATGGCAAAAATCATACAGTACTTTGAACGTACATACTCCTCAAATTCTAGCTCAACAAATAGATACTAGACTCAGTCTGAAGTCTACTTCCCATTACTTTGGCTCAACTGACCAAAACACATAAAATTTTCTTTTTAAATTTAGGTATAATTAATCCTCCTCTCTCGGGAATGCTACTCTTTGTAGAATTATTTCATACGGCTCGTGTGAGTATCAGCAGTATCTTTTAACTTAAACAAAAAAGGAAAAAGCAATACATCTAACAAAATGCCATACCTGGTGGTACTTCTAGTTGTTCCTCTGCAGGGGGCACATGCGCTTCTAAAATAAATAATACATAAATAATAAATAATAAAATAAATCATAAAACACTCCACTACAGATTGCTGACTAGTGTTTAAAATACAGACCGCTGATCTTTAAGTTACGGTGGTAATTTTTACAGGCTTTTTGGGGGTCCGATTGCAATTATCACAAAACATTAGGTTTTTACACCACCACAACAAAGAAAAATTAGCTACAACCTCATAAAATGTTGTATATTTCTCAATTGTCCTGAACTACAGGCTTCAAAACATTATCTTCCTAACTGACTAACCTCAAAACTCACTGTCTGGCAAAGGAGATATCAACTAAAACCTAAATTTTCACCACAATTTTGCATCAGACTTGATGAGAAAGCTGAGGAAAGATGTTGAAAATATCTTGTTTCTTTTTAACAACACAAAAAATTAAATTCAAATAGAATCTTAAAAATGTATCACTATCCTTAATAAACTTGTTTTTGAAAAATAATACTCAAGATAATATATTCTAAAACTAGCCAAAAATATGGATATGAATTTTAACATCCAGTTTTTTCCTTGGTTACTTCAACCCACTTATAACTAAAGAAACTGTAAGCCTTGCCACCCTATGGTATAATGATATATTGATCTAATTCGCTCTATAAAATTATATCACAAACTAATATCTTTATCCCTAACAACCGATGTAACAGTACCTTAATAGAGAGAGAAGATTGTATCTGCTTTCCTTTTGCACAAGATTTGCAACAGGCTTTGGTCAAAAGGAGGAATTTTTAATAGCATTTTCTAAAACTCAAATATTTATGCAGCTATTTTAATCATCTTTCTTCTTGCATTAATTTGCTTCTAATTGCAAGAATGATACATGTCCAAAACAGTTAGAAATATTTCAGATAAAAGTAAAAAGGAAACAGAAAAGTACCACACATATTTCGCCCTGATCCCTGTTAAGATTCCAGAAGAGTTCCTTCTCCTAGTAGCAGTACCGTGCATGTTTACTAACTTTCTGTGCTGTAACTGGCTTGTCTATTTATTTGGTTCTTAATAATCTAGGGACACATTAGTTTACCAACTTGACCAATATTTTTCTCAGAATTTTTTTTACTTTTGTCATTTTAGGGGCATTTGAAAAAACTGTGTGCATCATAAAGTATTAATCACATCCGTTGTTATTTTCATCCCTGATGTTATACTGAGAGGCTTATTACTACTGCAAGATGTATTTTTATCCACATTTATCCTGAAAAAAAATAGTTCATTTAACAACCTTATCTGAATGTATACTGGTAATGATATAAGACGAGGATTATTTTTAAAGAAATGATTAATTACATCAGCACAACCTTAAAGGTTTGCCTAGCTGCTATAGCCTACTGTTTCTTACTCCAGGACTTTCTAAACCCACTTCAGCATGGCTTTGACTCCCATCAATTTACTCTAACAGCTTAGCGATGATCACCAACACTTCCCACATTGCCAAACGCAATCGATGCTTCGTAAGTCCTGAAATTCCAATGGCAGCAGCATGGAACACATTCCTTCCTTCCTTCTGCTCTTTCCCATCCTTCCCTACTGGTTTTCCTCCCGCCTTGCTGCTTGTGCGTGATCCCCCAAACCTCACAATGTTGCAATTCCTCAGAGCTCAGTCCTGGGGCTGCTGGTGTACTCTCTCTGCACTCACCTCCAAAATGATCTTATCCACTTCCAAGGGGTTGATACCATCTCCACGATGATGGCTCCTGAGAACTTATGTCCATCTCAGATCTCGCCCATCTAGCTCAGATTGGCACATCCAACTGCCTGCTTGACACCTCTACCTGTGTATCTCACCTAAGTCCCGAACATAAGATATCTAACATGGAATCTTTCGTTTTCTTCCCTAAGCCAGTTTCTTTTCCATTCTACTTTTCTTCTCAGTAAATGGCGCTATTATCCAAACAGTTATTCAAATCAAACCAAAGTTCGGCCCCCTTTATTCCTCTTTGCTTCACAATCATCAGAAAGTTCCATCAATGGTAATTCTAAAATATATCTCGAGTTTAAAACATTCCCCTCATTTCCACTTCATGGCCTTACTCCAGGCCCGGATGATCCCTTCCCTGGATTAGGACACAATAATTGCCTAACGGGGTGGTCTCTGCTTCCATTCTCACGCCATCCAATCCATTCTCTCGGAGTGGAAATAATTTTTCAAAACACAAATCAGATTATGCCACATCTCACAAGTAGATTCTCACTGTCCTTAGAACATAATCCAGATTCCTCACTAGGTCCTCCAAGGCCCCAACTGATCTGTCCCCTGTCTCTTTACTGCTTAAGCCAATTCAGATTCAGTTTTCTATTACCTGCAACGGCAAATAACCTTACTGACACAGAATGGGACACACAGAAGGGTTTAAGCACAGGACTGACACAGCCAGATGTGTACTTTGGAAGAGATCATCCCAGTGACATTGTGAAAGATGGATTTGAAGGGGACAAGCATGGAGTTAGGAAGACTAGCTAGACGCCTACTGCCACTGTCCAGGAAGATGATGACGGGCTGAACTAGATTACTAGAACTTCAGGGAAAGAATGAATTTGAGAAATGTTTAAGTAGCCTATTCAATAGGACTTGAAATTAGCTATAGAGATGGGGGAGAGGAGATGTCTCCCACATTTCTGGTTTGGGAGCCAAAGTACATATTGATGCAACCAGCCAAGACAAAGGAAGACAAGGGAAGAGAAGGTCAACGGGCATGTGAACATGACAAATTCCCTCTTGCTGTCCACTCAAGCGCTGCAGGAACATGGAACTGCAGGTGGGGCTGGAGGCACACGGTCCAGAGCCCCGCCGCCCACTGGAAGGAATCCCCTTTGCAGCCTCTGCTACGCCCTCTACTGGCTCATCAAAATGCCTGAAAAGTCTTAGGAAGAAACTGTATTTCTAATACAAAAAAAGGCAAAGCCAAGGTGCATATTGTGAGGTTAGTTCTTTTACATAAAACAAAATATGTGGGGTGGCTTGAAGTTCTTTCTAGAGATTCTGAGTTTCCATTTTCTAATTCTAACTGAATAAAAAAAAAAACCAGACGCGGTTACATTTTCCATAGAGAACTGAAGTGGGAGCAAGTCCGAGTGCCAGCCAGCCTGCTCCGTGGGTGATCAGCTTGGACAGGGTGGCACACGGCGCCCGTGCTGGGGTCTCTCCCAGGAGCTACGTGGACAGTGAGGGCAGTTCAACCCCCACCTCCCCTCCCCTCCCCTCCCCTCTCCCCACCTTCTCCAATTCAGTCGACTACACCACCACCGACTCTGTCTAACCAAACGCAGAAGCAGTAACATTTAATCTGAAAACTGACAATCAGGGGCTCATAAATGAATTCTAAGAGTAACCTTATGAGCCAAATTCCCCGTGACATGGTCCTCGTGAGCACACGCTGGACCCCAGAGTCAACTGCTGGCCCCCAGGCTGGGCTGAAGACCAGCTCAGCCACTCTAGAGGGGAAGCCGGGCAGCAGCCTGACCTCACGCCACGTTCAGCCCTTCATTTGTAAAGTAAGTACAGCGCTATTTGCCCTGCCTCCTAGTCAGTGTCTATGGTGAGGAACAATGGAAACAGTATATGGGAAAGAGCTTTGCAGACTGTTATGAACTCTAGAAATCTAAGTCGTGTCGAAGCACCGCTATGTAATATATGCAACAAGTTCTATTTTTCTGAAACAAACGCTTCATTTTCAAAAACAATTTTTTGCAGCCTAATAGCAACGTAAAGGACGCAACTTTCAGTCCACCTCTGCCCATGGATAACTCCTTCTCACAAGACCACCTCCTCCTGTTTAGGGTGGCTCTCCTCACCCTAACAAGTTACTTCCCATTAGATGACCCTGGTTTTATCTCCATCACTGCCCTTCTCATAATCTTTAATTACTTTATCATCTCTTTGGCCACTAGAGTGCCAGCCGCAGTGAAAACAGAATTCCAACTCTCCTATTCACTCTCATCCTCCCAGCCTCTGAGCACTGTAAAGACAGCAAATACTAAGTGCACAATAAGTACTTGCCGAAGAAATGAACATCATTTTAATATAAAAAGTAAAATGATTTCTATACAATTAACTTACCTTCTAAAATTGTGTCTGAATCATCTACAGCATTATCTAAAAAACAAAAAAAAACCAAGCACATCTTACATTAACTCACCTTCACTAAGTCCTTAAATTAACAAATCCGCTCAGAGACCTAAATTTGGCTCTTTTTAGATCGGGGTTTCTTATAGAGAGGCTCACTAGAATATCAACTTTAATTTCTAAATTATATTCAAAGAATATATCAATAGGCTGCTGACACAAAACCTGTACCATAAACAGGGAATAAACTTATCGACGTGATCCAATTACTTCCTTGGTGACTAGAGAGTGTCTTGTATTTCCGACTACATTTACCTTTGTGCCACAAGCTATACTCGTTTCAACAAATACAAGGGGAGCTGACGTGCAGGAAATAACTGCTTAGAGAAGTATCTTACCTGAACTCTCTATTCCTTCATTTTCCAATGGCTCGAACACTACAAAATACACGGGAAAAATAATCTTTTAGCATTGCATCACTCCCATCAAAACCAACATTGGCTAAGTGGTTCAAGGTCTAGTTTATCCTTGAACCTCTCGGTCTTCATCACTGGGAAATGGCAGGTTACACAGTAGAATGAGGAGGAGTTTGGTCTGGAGCGAAACAGGCCTGGATTCAAATTATGGGGCAGCCACTTTTAGCCAGAAGAACAATTAATTATATATGCTTCCTTCCTGTAAAATGGGGGAAATTAAAGTTCCTCCCCAATCACTTGTCACCAGGATCTAGTAATTTGTTTACCCCTGGCTGATGCAGAATTTCTTTTTTTCATTTGCTTTGTGACTGTAGTGGAGGTTCTGAGCTACCCATGGCTCTACCTGCTCATCACTCTGGACCCAATACCAGGCAGATTCTCTACTCTGCTTAGGGAGCAAGGCTCAGATCTTTCACTGGGGGCAAACGACCCTGCGTCCAGTCCTGAGAATCAGGTTTCAGCGGGCAGGTCTTAATCCACTGTCTTAACCATGGCCCAGGCTGCTCTCTCTCTGCTCCACTGCAAAGGCGGCCCTTGTCTTGGCCGCCATCTCCCTTCCTGCCTGGCTGGCTCAGAGCTTTCCTAGTCAGCCTGATCCCTGCTTTTCCCTCTTCCAAAATGCCTGACATTTCCTGGCACCCTAAAAGCAAACTGTTATTTTCCTAGCACAGTTAAAAATGTATTCTCCTTGTTCAGTTAGTAAAGAAAAATTTGGAGCATCTAATATCGTGCAGGTATTATTCCCAGTGCTTGGGTAGAACAAAGGACAGTTTTTTGGTTTTGTTTTTGATTTTTTTTTTAATTTTTATTGGAGTATGGTTACTTTACAATGATGCTGTGTGAGCCTCCACTGCACAACCAAATGAATCAGCCACACACATACACATATCCCCTCCCTTTCGGACCTCCCTCCCATTAGGTCACCACAGTGCATTAGGTCAAGCTCCCTGTGCTGTACAGTATGTTCCCATCAGCTGTCGATTCTACACACAGTATCTGGGATCAACACATATACATTATTGGGACAGTTTTAATACATTGTTTTCTATCCTTTTGGTGGCATTTGGAAGACAAAAGAGCAGTGAATGTTCATTCACTCTGTCTCCCTGAACTGTGTCTGCATTTAAATATGCTTAAGTCTCTATCAACTGAAAAACAAACAAGCCCTTTCTTTTTGCTGGTGTTGTTATTTTTATCTTATTCATTTATTTATTATGTATATTTTTTATTGAAGTAATAGTTGATTTACAATGTTTCAGGTGGATAGCAAAGTGATTCAGTTAGACATATATGTGTGTGTGTGTATGTATATTTATGTACATATTTATTTTTCAGATTCTTTTCCATTATGGGTTCTCCTTGCCTTCTCTCTCCTCCAACTCACAATCTAATTTCTTCAGAGTCATTTGCATGTGCTGTCTCTTCACTTCCTCTCCTCAACCCCAATCGGACTTTTCGGCCCTGACCACATCCCTAAAAAGGTTCCCCTAAGACCACCCATGAGCACTCATTTAACCCCATGACATTTCCTGCCTTTACTGAGCCAGGTCTCCTAGCAGCTCCTTCCTTTCCAAACACTCTCGTCCTTGGACTCAGTGGGCTTATGTGACCAGATTCGCCTTTGATTCTTTCCTTTCTCCTTCTCAGTCTTCATCACTTCACCTTTTTCTTACCAGGCATTAAATGTTGCCTTTCATCAAAGTCCAGCCATAAAGCCTCCTCTCTTCCTGCTTTCTCCTCTCTCCTTAAATGATCTCAGCCTTTGGCTTCAATCACGATGCATATTCTGATGATTCTCAAACTCAACTTCAAATAGAATGCTCTTCTGAGATCCAAACACCATCCATCGGCTAACTTGGTATCACCCCTCGTATGGCTCAACAGGCACTACTGGCATGTACAGACTGCACTTGTGACCTGCTGGCCCCATGCCCATTTTCCGGTCTCACTCATCTTAGGAAAAAGCATCCCATCCACAAGGTGCATAAGCACAACAGTGGATGTGGTTCCTGACACCTTGCTCTCTCTCCCCAGCTACACCCGCACATCCAGCCCTGCCAACTTTATCTCCTACTTCTCAGCTTCATCCACTTCCCTTCACCTTCACTGCCACCACCATGGTTGAAACCACTATCATTTCTGTCCAACTTTTGTCCATTGCAAACAGCTCTCGCCATGGTCACTGGTGAGGCCTCTGTAGCACGAGACCTAAGGCAAGTCTCCAGTGTTTACCATACATGGGTCCTCAGCAGCCCGGGACATGGCTGAATATACCTTTCTTGAAACCCGTCTCCTTTGATGCCTCATTTGGCAGAGATATGAATCAGGGAAGATCAAGTTTGGATAATTGCGGTAACCTAACTGGTCTCCCCACATCTACTATTGTCTCTACAGTCTATTTGCTACACTTTAGATAGATCAATCCTTATGAAACACACTGCCCTAGAATAGTGTTCTAAGATGAAGATGAACACCCTTGACCTCTGGACCCAGACCATCTCACAATCTCAGCCCACATCTCTCTTTTTATGCTCAGCATTCCAGACACATCTTCCCATCAGCAACTTCATTCTACATCCCAGCATCCTTTCTCCCAGCCTCATCAACTTTTCTACTCTTCAGCTCACACTTCAGCCTCCCCTGGTCCACAAACTAGGTAGGGTCTCTTTATACTCTTGTTATACACTGTATTCATTCTCACCAGCGCTTAGCACAAGTGTAGCTGAATACTAAAGTGAGATGACTTGCATGATTTCTAGCCCTACCTCTGCCTCCCCATACAAGGTGCATGAGAATATGAACCACGTTTGTGTATTCTTCACTAGAATGGCTCCAGTGTCCTATGTTTTGGACACAGGCTACATAATATATATGCAGTGTATGTAGTGTATGAATAAGTAAATCAATTAGATGGTAAAACTGTACTGTCATTTGCCAGGTGTTTCCAATGTAGGCTTAATGCTTTCCAGGATATTTTTTATGTGGAAAGCTGGTTCCCTCTACAGCCTTAATAAGCTTTATGTTTTCCAGGTCCTAGAATTTGGAAAGTTTAATACAGAATATATTCTGTTCTCCCATTGAGAAACAGTTTTGTTTTCACCCTACTTACAGTTTTATATATATAGAGAGAGAGTCACTTGATTTCCCTAGCTTGGTTCCTGAACTACACAAAGGTATCTTTTTAGCACATAATGAAGAATCCTCCATTCTATTAGATCTATTTGATTTGAAAAAGTTTATGCTCTATAACAAGGTAATTCAAAGTATCTCATCAAATCTCGATGACCCCTCAGGTCATACTCTTACTCTATTAACATTTTAAATTATATTTACTATGACATTCTGCCTATAAAAATATCTTTACTTTCATAACATCTTTTTTAGCATTTTATCTAATTTTACACTTCTTTCAAATCTGATTTTAAAATCCTCTAGATCTAGTCTGCAACTTGCATTCCAAACATGTTCTTTCCAGCATATTTAGAAAAACACTATAATAACTGGCAGAAATTAGAAAACTATCTCAAATCCCACCTCTACATGTAACTTTTAAATTCCAAATTCCTTTCTTTTGCCTTCAGGTTCAAACTTGGAAAAAAAAAATCTAAATGCAATCATAGTGGCCAAGTTATTTAATTTATCATAAAAAATATTAGTCCCTAGAGAAAGACTCCAGGATTCTTCCAACGGCATCCTTCATATCCCAGGAACTGCCACTGTGGATGGTGATCTTGGTAGGGTCTTAAATCTTAAAATCACATGCTTAATAAATTCACATATCAGATCTACACATAGCCCTTCCTAATTTTCTTTACTTGAGATTCACCAGGTAACATGAGATCACAAATTTTTTTGAAAGTAGAGACTCTATATTATTCATATTTGAATGTCAAGCCCTAAAACCTTCCAGCACAAAGGAAATCCTTCATATCTGATTCAAGCACTACACATTTCTTCATCCTTCTTGTTTCACAGGAAGTTATACCCGAAGGGCTTCTTTCCTTCTACAGAGTTGTCTTTGAAGATATTGGAATAAAAAGGATCCACCACTGGTATCTTATCATTTCTCAGTCATATGGACTTATGCAAATGATTTACATTCTCTGAACCTTATTTCTCTCATCTGGGAGGTAGTGAAAACATAATCTACTTCGTAGAGTTTAATAAAACAGCATGAGAAGTACTGGCGCAACAAGAGGACCTCAAATTGCCTAAATCGGAATCTGTTGCCAAAACTGTTTTCTCTGTGCTGCCTTTAAGCCCGGAATGAAGTTCTTCTACACCTTTCTCCATGCTGGCAGGTCAGTCATGTTTATTTAAGTGAAAGTAATTTGAAGAAGCAACTAGAGTAGTTAAACTCTGACTAAAGTAGTCTTTCAAGCACAGGACTGATTTTCTTTTTTTAATTAATTTATTTATTTTTGGCTGTGTTGGCTCTTCGTTGCTGCGCGTGGGCTTTCTCTAGTTGCAGCGAGTAGCGGGGGCTACTCTCCGTTGCAGTGCTCTGCCTTTAGGTGTGTGGGCTTCAGTGGTTGTGGCTCGCGAGCTCTAGAGCACAGGGCCAGCAGTTGTGGTGCATGGGCTTAGTTGTTCTGAGGCATGCGGGATCTTCCTGGACCGGGGATCGAACCCAATGTCCCCTGCATTGGTAGGCAGATTCTTAACCACTGCACCACCAGGGAGGTCCCCACAGGACTGATTTTTAATTAAAAGAGAGCTATGACTATAAAGTAATGAGACTGAGTTTTCTTGAATAATTTGTAACTGCTTCATAAGGTACCTTGCGAAGAGTTTAAGAAATGATTTAGGCAATGACCACTGGAATAGGTAAACAATCTCCCCAAGTAAACTCTTTGAAAACTACCCATTCATTTGGATGTTTTAAGTTATGGTATTTGTAGCTAAAAATACCACCATACTTTACAGTCAAACTCTAAGTAGATTTTGAAAGAAGTAGGTAGCTTAAGGTTAAGAAGGATTTTCAAACCTTGTTCATCATAGTCTTGGTAGGCGACATCATCTGCAAAAAAGAATAAAACCAAAATAAGTATTACTTATTTGATAAGTATTACTTACTACTTATTACAATATTACTTGAGTCATTCTGTGTAACTGCTTAGCTAAAAATTACCACTTAATCTCAAATACAGAATTCTGTTCCTTTAAATAGTAATGTTTGCACAATCAGTGAGAAATGCCTCTGCCCAAAAACAATGAGAGGAAAGGGCAGGTAAATTATTTTCATAAAAATTCCTCAGATTGGCATAAAGCATGACATGCAAAAGAAACATTAGGAATTAATATCCTCTTCTGTTGTGAGGCAGTGGTAGATGAGATGAAACATGAAAGCCTGATATTCTTTGAATAATCTAATTTAGCTGCAAAGCAAAAAGTCTTATACTAGGTATTAAAATTATGTCTTTGACCCATCGAAAGAAAAGTCACCATGTTAACAGAGCATTGCAACCATAGAGCCGGAAGTAATGTTTAAACTCTAATGAAAACGTCCATACCTGCTTCTTGGTACGTTCTGCCAGCATCATCTACTGCTGGTTCACTGGAATCTAAAAAGAAAAAACATACACCTTTGCCAAACATGAAAAAAAAACAAGCACACTGCTAGACACTATTCTAAAATATTTACAAATTAATTCTAATTCTCTCAACTGTGTAAGATAGATATTATCATTATTTAATAAAATTTAAGCTGAATAACATTCCAAACTTTTCTCTCAAGTCACAAAGATAGGAGGGAGCAGAACTAGGATCGGTACCCAATCTGGCTCCACTAAAACATACTGCCTCACTCTTTTCCAAATATTCTTGCCAGTATCCTAGCTACAAAGAACAAAATCCCAACAGTGGTCTGAAAAACACATTTCCTTTCTCTCCATTTCTCCATGTAATATTAAACTATATTCAGAAATTTATATAATATCTGGGCAACCAAAAATAATTAAGTATTATAAAGAGATCCTTATATTGTTTCAGAGTGAATCATTAACCCTGGGTGGAAATGACTTTGGTTACTGCCTCAAACAGAAACATATATCACAGACCTGGATTTTCCTGTTCATATATCATGTCTTCCATATCCTGATTGTAGGCTGGTGAAGCTATAAATTAGGAAACAATTGGGAAATTAAAAATATGTCTCAAAAAAAGATTATGCTTTATATTTAAACCAAGGGAAAGCACAATTTCTAATAAAGAGAGAAATCAAGTCATGATGAGGCTCAAACTCACATTCATTCATGAAACAAACAGGTACTAACTGTGCTAAATGCCAAATACAAAGATGAAAAAGAAAGTCTCCATCATCAATGTAACTGAACCGCAAAATCGTAGAGCTATATTCTCATTTAGCTTATGCAAATTCAACTATATTCATAAAACAAAAAATGAAGCAAAGACCCAGAGAGAGCAGTACAGGTGATCCATTCTCCCAGGCACTCAGCAGGCACATGCCAGAGTGAGCCTGAGCGAGGACACACACATTCCCAACCCCTCATGTGGACTCAACACCTGAGTACCCCCAGACTGCAATGTAACTCTAGGGTTTACAGATGCCTATCGTTGAGATGATATAGGTCCTAAATGCCAGCCAACAATATCACGTGGTCCTCAAGCACAGAAAGAGGGATCTACTTCAGCCTTGGAAGAAAACTGGCCAACAACACAGGCTTACAGGAAGATGGTGTGTCCATCCTCAGTGTGGCCATACCTTCTGGGGACACATGACACGTGATAATACACAATTCTGACCATTCACTGACTTGATAATTTAAGACTACAAAACTTGCAATTAAACAGTAGCCGTTTTTTTCTTTTTCTTTATTATTAATTTTTATTGGAGTATAGTTGATTTACAATGTTGTGTTAATTTCTGCTGTACACCGAAGTGAATCAGTTATACACATATAGACATACATATGTCCACTCTTTTTTTTTAGATTATTTCCCCATATAGGTCATTACAGAATATTGAGTAAAGTTTCCTGTGTATACAGTAGGTTCTTATTAGTTATTTACTTTATATATAGTAGTGTCTTTTTTTAAATTATCTTTTTAAAATTTTTTTCTATTTTATTTATTTATTTTTATTTAAGTATAGTTGGTTTACAATGTTGTGTTAATTTCTGCTGTATAGCAAAGTGATTCAGTTATACATACACACACACACACACACACACGCGCGCGCGTGTTCTTTTTTATATTCTTTTCCATTATGGTTTCTCGCAGGATATTGAATATAGTTCCCTGTGCTCTACAGTAGGACCTTGTTGCTTATCCACTCTCTATATAGACTAGTTTGTAACTGCTAATCCCAAACTCCCACAGTATCTTTTGACCTAATAATCCCACTACTGGAAATTTATCCTCAGGAAGTAGACTTCAAAAGCACAAAAACTATATTCATATACATATATATATGTGTATATATATACATACACACATACATACATATACACACACATATATATAAAACTGTGATATAACATATACTATATAATAATTATTAACTATGTATTATGTGATATTTGATATAAAATATATTAAAATTAACAAATAATGTTGTCTCTTTCTCATGATGCTCTTTTATAGGAACAGACTCATTCTAATCAAAAAATAGTATTAAATTAAAATCTCACCTGTCTCTTCTACATGGGAGTTATCTTCAATTTCTGGAAAAAATAACATTAAATAAATATTACTAATTTCATAAGATGGTACATCTCTTTATTATATATATATATTCTGAATGAATGTTTATCATTGATTTTACTTTGAAAGCAAATAACTATTAAAATAAAACATGAAAATATCAATTAAATGTCTGTTAAACACTTTATCTTTCACCAGAACTACACTTAGAAACGTCTAACACATTCTCTTACATGATCCACTTAACAACCCAAAGAGGGTGACAAATACTGAAACGTGAGCTAAAGAGGGAGGAAGATTTAGACAGAGCAACACGGTGACAAAGGCTGTGTCCGTGTCACATCTCACTGTGGTGTTCTATTTTCTAGATACGTCCTGCCATTTCCCAGAGCAAAAGTACATTGTCTCCACATGGGAACACAAAGGAAGAAGAGAGACTTTATAAGTTTGGGGAGCCAAAAGGTAAATGTGTTGATAATTTCACCTATATATCCCTGGCAAAGTACTGCCACTCATATGACCCCTGTTAATGTAACAGCCATGTGGAGTATAAATATTTTTAATTTCTGAAGACATTTAACAAGCAACTTTTAAATTCAAACTGAATCTATGTCCCAATTAAAAATTAGATCAGAAAACAAAGTTTCTTCAATTTATGAACTTTTTAGAGGTGTTTCTTCTTACTCCTGATCTGTAACTCCTAACCTCAAAAATACGAAATTCCTTATGCTTCAGATTCTTTGAGTGTCTTGATTGAAATGTGTTGTATATGCAGCATCTAGGATACCAAAATTCTGACCAACAATCTTCCTGAGCCATCTTGGTGGAAGATGGGAAGGAGGAAGAGATTCCAGGGAAATGTGGAAATCATTTTATCAGCATTCCTACCCAGAAACATTTTCCCATGGAAATCATGATATACATAACTAAAGGTCTAAAGTTCAAAACCTTGTTGGTAAATGCCTCTTTTCAATGCACAATGCAGCTGAAATGATATGCATGTTCAAAAGCATTTTGAACTTACATCTTCCCCCCAAATTATACATTATTATACAATTCTCTAGGTTCATATGGAAACCAAACCATCACTTATAACATTATTTCTATGGAAAAGTACATTTCCTGCTCTCAACAACAGGCATCAAGATAAGCTTTTGGAAATACATTCATTCATAAATTAGGAGCTGTTTGCTTCTCAAGCAGTTCCCCAACATATTAAATATTGTGAGAAGTAGATCTACTTAACTTGTTCATAATGTTTATGCTTTAAAATAGTCCTTGCAACCATTTACCAACTGCATTGTCTGAGACTACCTGTCCACTCAGCCCTTAAGTGGCCTGGACGAGGCCCATGTGCCTGTTCAGACCCAGCAGGGCAGGATGTGAGATGAGGCCCAGGAGGCAGTGAACCGCCCAGCCACACTTGTGCTCAACCCTGGCGGCACTTACATATCCCCCGGGAAGCTTTTACAGTCACCCATTTTAGAAGCCCCACACCCCAAACACTCCAATTCACTTTGATCAGGGTGGGTCACAGGAATTCTTTTAAAAGCTCCCCAGGGGCTACTCAAACGCAGCCAGGATGGGAGGCGGTGTGGTGGGATGCCAGCCCCTCTGGGTGGATCTCGTCCCCAAGAGGTTCTCTCTCTGAATCCACCACCCTACAACTCCAGATCTTCCTACCTTTACTAGCGTTGCAGATTCGATCCACTGCCTGTTTTCTCACTGTTCTGTCCACCTCTCTGAACTCAACTTAGGCTGAGCGAACCCTTGAACCCTGCCAGGTACCTCCAGTCTACACCCTCTGTGGCTGGTGGTGCTGTGTTGTTACAGGGTCCTATAGACTCCGACGATTACTACATGGTGGGGTGTATTGTGTAACCGCTCACTTTGTGTTCGTGCCATCAATCTTTCCCCTGAGTTTCAGCACAGGCTTGTTTTCTCGTATCACTCTTTAGAAATACAACATCCCTCTTAAATAAACAATGTTTCCTTAGTACTCATTTTAAGTATAAAATATCATTTATATATTTTAAATAAAATGACAAAAATCAATCAGAGTACCAAACTTGTGGCTGAAAATCATTTAAGAACTCATTAAGGTCTTAAAGGACTACTTTAAGAAAAGAGTACAGAGAACAGACAGCAAAAGAGCAAAGCACATGGACTTAATTTAGCAGGGCTCCACAATAAACATGGTGGCCTCACATTAAAGCAGAGCAGAGCAATAAGTATAGGAATACAAAGTTTTCTATACATCAGTAGCGAATAGCTATAATTCTAACTTGCCTATTGCAAATAATACAAAGTAAACTACTCAACGGATATTTAAATAAGCAGCATATCATTTAAAATAATGAAACACACACGTCAGCAAGCTATGGTCCATATGTAGTCTACATGGGGCCTGTCTCCTGATTTTCTAAATAAAATTTTACTGGAACACCAGAGTATTTACCCAGTTACGCATTGTCCAGGGCTGCTTTTGTGCTACGGTAGCAGAGCTAAGTAGTTGGGACAGAGGTTGCATGGTCCACAAAGCCCAAAATATTGACCCTCTGGCCATTTATAGGAAAAGTTTGCCAACGTCTAGGCTGCGAATTGTCTTCCACCCACTGCAGTTATAAAGTTCATTTTAGAACAAGAGCCTGTGATAGGTTATCAAGGTCAATATTTCATCAGTTGTTTGAATTTCTTACAACACATGGGACTCCAGGAAGGAGAGGACAGTCAAAGAAAATGTGCTGAAGGACTTTATTTACATCCTATGAGAAATGTATATATCCTCAGAATTTCTCCTAACGTACTTTGAATTAAAAAATTGGGATATCTATTTATTTTAGGGAAAAGACTGATTTTAATTGACGTTTTTAGCTTAACTTAAAAAAAAACTTTAAAGTTAAATATTGGTTTTAAAGGTGTTCATGAAAAACGTCAATAATCCTAATTACAAATTACCTACTGTGTTTTATTTGGAAACCAAAAAAATGTGTTCTACCTTCATGAACGGCTTCAGTCTCCATGGGTTCATATCTATCATCTGTATTACTTCCTGCGAAGACATCATCTTCAGGCTGCAGTTCTCCTGCTGGTCCGTCTTGTTCTTGGTGCGGGTCCTCTCCTTGAACAACGGTAATGAACAAAGGGACAAGGGTCTATAGCAAGGGCCCTGCAGACACAGATGCACCATCTGAACGGCTGCCAAGTACCCACTTCAGCTGCTCGGCATGCCCGGCCCCTCCCCCGGGCCACTGCACACGCTGAGACTCTGTCCTCTCTCTGGCCAAGGGCTAGTCCACCTGAGGGGGTAACAGGTCTTCTCTCACTAGAACATCAACTCACTAGGACAGGGACCTCACATATTTTGGTGACTACGTATCCCCAGCACCTGGGGCCGTGACTAGCCATAGGAAGTTCTCAATACATAGTAATAAGTGAATAAGTGAATTCAGAATTCTTACTGTATTTGCCTCTTCCATTATCACTAGGTTAGAGAAAAGGTCCCCTTGTGACGTTGCACTGAGAACTGACATACAATTCCATGTAGCAATCTTTTAACACTATGCAAATATTCTATTATAAGGAACATCGGGCCACCAGCTAACCCATATGCCAGGTCATTTGCACTGTCAGCTGCATGATACTTTGCTTCTAAAGCTTCCTATGTTTAGACTTTAAGTTATGCTAAGACGCTCATTTTCTCTCCTGAGACATTCCTGATGCACTGCACTATTCAGTTTCTCTTGTGTAGATGTTGGACACGCTGCATAACATCACTGCAACATGGGTTAGCTTGTCATTGTGGTGTAAGACATTCTCCCAGTAGTAACTTGACATGGCCTTACACAGAGGATGCTGTGGATATAGCACTCTAACCAGAGACCTCAAGTGCACTAGACCTAGGTGTGCAGTGGAGTACCACTCTAGGAGTGTGGGGTCTGGAATATTTGACTCCAAATCTATATCCATCTACACCAGCTGTGTGACCCTGGGTGAGTTACTTAACTACTCTGTGCCTAAGATTTCTCTTCCATAAAAAGGAAATAATAAGAGTACCTTATTATTTGTTGTGAGGACTGAAGCACTTAGAAAAATGCCTGGCCCATAATAAGTATTTAGGTTTTATTGTTGCTGTGCTGCTGCTGTTGTTAATATTTTTACCATCATATCATCGCGGCAATAATAATAATACTATTTCTACTGCTACTGAACTTTCCCCCCAAAACGGCAGGATGGCGTCCTGAGTCACTTTACTTTTGGTGTGGCCCAATGATGCTCTCAGGTGTTACTGAACTATTAGGCCCTTTTAGGTTGATACTGTTTGTTTGTTTTCTGTCTTCTCATCACAGCCTGCTTTCCTGTTCCTCCTCATTTCAGTTTTTCTGCTTCTCAGCAAACCAATCACCAATTCTTCCTGTCACCAACTATATGACTTTCTTCTTTTCTTCTTGCCATGTTCCTTTTTCCTTACTCTCATTTACTCAGTGTAATTTTATGGTTTTATGTGAGCGGGAATGAGCTCTCTCAGCCATCTATTCAACGGAAGCCCTTGTTCTCACAGGGAAACCAACCAAGCACCGTACACTGTCTGTGAGTCTCCACGGCCCAGGGACAGCCTGCCATGAGGAAAACAGCGTCCCGAGAGTTTACTAGACCTCACCAGAGGCACTGCCATGCCCTCTGCAGCCGTGGCACCAACCCTATGAGGTAGCAATTATCCCACTTTGAAGGATGAGGGGCTTGAGGAACTTTGCTAAAGCCACACGGCTGATAAATGCAACTGCAGGACCCAAACCTGACAACAAAATACAGAACGATGAGGACAGAGAGTCTACTTTAGAGACGGTGTCAGGGAGGCCACATTTTGGTCTGATAAGATGTGAAGACAGGAATACACACATGTACACACTAACAGAAAGAGAACAAGCCAAAGACCCCACAGTAGAGACAGGCCTGGCAATTACAAGGACAAAGGAGAAGGCCCTCTCCGAGGGGAGAGAGGGACCAGGCCCACACAAGGCAAAGTGAGCTCAGCCACATCAAACAGGGAGCGTAGAGGAGCAAAGATGGAAACAGGGAGCCAAGCGGATGGGAAGAGGGGACAGTGGCAGCTGACACACTGCAGAAGCCAAAATACATTTTGGAGGCAAAGCTGAAGGGATCAGCTGATGGATTACATGAGGGGAGAAGAGGAGAGAGAAGTCAAGGAAAACTCCCAGGATTTTAGCTGCAGCAACTAAGTGGACAGGGAGACCATTAACTAAAATATCAACGACTGGAATAAGAGGAAAACATTTGGGGTGGGGAGCAGGGGAGCTGTGAGATGGAGTGGAATCAAGAATTCAGTTTTAGGAACATTTTAAGTCTGGGATACCCATAAAACACGCAAACAGAGATACGAATATGCAGTTAGATAACGCAGGAGCTTAGATGAGAGGTCAGGGCTGTAGATATACATTCAGAAGCGATATTTAATATTCAAATAATATTTAAAGCCATGGCCTGTGATTTTCTAAGGAGAAAATCTTGATAAAGAAGAGGTCCAAGGAACGCAGGTGCCAGACTGGATTCCTCCCTCGCTCTGTCTGGCTTCCTGCACCCACCCACTTAAATGTCTACCACGCCCCCACCTCCTTCTCCCCCCACCGTTGGTGACATTTAGTTTGACCAACCGTCTCGACTCACTTGGGTCACCAGGACAACCACCCATGTGATCACCCTGCTGACATTTCGTCCACCTCATTTTTCATGCCACACACAGAATACACAACACTCCTTCACACCTACCAATGGTTTCAACTCCTCTTAGGATCAAGTAACAATATCCTTCCACTCATCTCTCCACCTGTGTCCAGGTCCTTTTGGCCTCTGGACTTTCACATATGCCACGCCCTTTGCTTAAAACTCTTTGCTAACATTTGCCTGGCAAAGCACCACACCGTCCTCCAGCTCCTACATCAATACACCATTTTCCCCAGGAAGCCTCTGCTAACCCCACAGAGCATCGTGTGTTTCACCATCCCAGCACTTACCTCATCATATTGAAATCAATCATGTATTGAGATTGCACCATCCTTGTGTTAGGTTGAAATTAAAAAATAAAAAGATGTAGGAAGAGAAAGCCTGCGTTTGCTCATACAGGCAGACACTAGATGAGAAGAAATTAGTAATAGAAGGACACAGGCTCCTAGACCATTAGCAGCCTGGGGCAAAACCCTACAATTCAGCCAAAGCTGGTCTCCCCAGTGGAGCACAGATGGAGTTGGATGGGATGCTTTACATGTAACCCCCAAATACCTAAGACTGAATAAGATACTTTAGCCAGCCTGCGAAAGCCCAATTTAAATGATAGGGAATTCTGTTTGTCTTTAAGAAACATTATTTTTTTCCTCTAGGCCTACCTTCAGCTTACACCAAACCACTGGAAATATTAGGATACCATCTGTTCTGCCCTCTTCAAAACCCTTCTGTTACATTTTGGGGTTATACTCTCTGCTTTTATCAACAGATGCTTCAAGAAACAGCCCTATAATATCTTAAAACACTGGTTTCTAGAGCATCATTTGATATTCTCTGTACAGAACTTAAGAAACTTTTTAGATGTAAGAGCTGGGAAAATGCTTTATATTCTCTAAGTAAACAGCATGTTTACTTCTTCACTGGTAATATGACCTACATAATTAAAAGTGTCTCCTTTTTGCTTTGGCAGTCACCCAGGCATTCAGTGTAAACTGAGGGCTGAAGACAGCTCCAAGAGAGCCCATTCCAGCTCGCTTGGTCCTGTTCTGTTCCCCTCCTCCCCGCTGCCGATGTATTGGTTCTTGATGTGTCATTGGTCTTCATTTGTTTATTCTCTTAACAATAAAATGGGGTAAAATAAAACGACTGTAGTGTTATTATAGAAATACTTCTCCTCTAATGACTTTTTAAAAAAGCCCAAACACTCAACTAATATTTGCACTTTAAAATAATGTCCAAGTCATTTTATGTAATTAACCATTATTTTAGTAACACATGAAACAGATTTTAATTCATACCATGCTCTGTGTATACCGTTTCATCAAGAAGTGACTGAACTTGTTCTTGTACTTCATCTTCAACATTCTGAGGCCCTAAAATAATTAAAACATAACTAAGTAGAAAAAATCTAGACATTAATGTAGAATATGAAATATGACCTCCATATATACACATTAAAATGAATACATTGGACTAATCAACTATGCACTCTTTTCATATCAGCTTAGTCCTTTGTTTATGTTGGCAAATATGGTAGATATTTAAAACTGGTTTTATTTTGATAGCAGATATAACTTCTCCATAAGATTTTAAAACATAGGAAACCCATTCAGGTGCAGATTTTCCTTTAAAAAAAAAAAAACCCACTCAGAGCAAAATTATTTCAGTTTCTAGTTAACAAAATGCACACTAACGGCAGAAAAAGGAAATGGGAATGGCAAAGCTTTCGGAAAAGGAAGTATTGGGAAATAAAGAAAAAATGAAGAAGAAGGGGTCAACATACATTCAAGTACATGGTCAACCACTGTCTTTCCCAACAGTCAGGAGAAAGGGCCCCCTGGCTGGTGTGAGGGCTGGGATGGCTGGCTGTCCGCTCCCAAACGGTGTCAGGAAGCATGAGCAGAGGACCTTACATGACCATTCTCTCCTCTCAGCTTTGGAGACCCTCATATGACAGTCACATCCACAGATTCAAACAGATGTAAATTACAGACACGAACAACATTAGTAATGACACTGTGACTACACTGTGGCGCTCATCTGATTATCAGGCTTATTGCAACATCACACAACAAACAAGAAGGTATAATTACACGGACACTATTACAAGTTTTCCGTCTAACAGACATCATCTATGTTCACTAAATAAAGTAGCACCAGACTCAGTATCATGAAGGCCTTCACGTGAGATAATGCCAACGACATCAGTTATACTAACAAGCTTAATCTTCAACAATAAAAACATAAGTTAATTTGAACTTCAGGTTGGAAAAACACGTAAGATCCTATTTTGCTAATTATGCTACAAAACCATTTCTAAAGCACACAGAGTGCCTTCTATTTTTATAGATGTTTCTATTTCACAAACTACTTTTATACATATTCTCATAGAATTACAGGAAAGCCTGCCAATCTGTTCTTCCTTCACACAATGCCCACAATAGCTTTCCAGCTGAGTTCCCAGTTTCATAACTGCTGACAGCACCAACCACAGAAAATATAACGTGAGTAAAGAGAAGTGGAGATTGGCACTCTGTTCTTCTGCTTAACCCTTTAATGGCTTCCTTTGCCTGAAAAGATGAAAATCTAAGCCCCTTGGAGCCTCAGAAGGAAATACAAGACCTTCACAATCTAGCCTTCACATGCCTCTCTAGAATCATGTGCTCCCAGCATGGGCTTTGAACTTGGTGAGTGCACCGTGCTGTTTCATCTTTCCATGAGTCTCTGATGTCCTTCCCTTCCCCTGAGGAGGGTTAAAAGGTTAAAAAAATAAATAAATAAAAAATAAAAGCCAGGCTGCAATGAGTTAGTGTAAAATGCAATGACTAAGTGCAAAATAAGGCAAAGAAGCAGCTGCAAATTATTCTTTCAAAAGTGTGGCTAGTACACCAAGGAGAAGGACTGCAGGGCGGGTAGAAAGAACTGTAGGGATCAAGGGGGGAGGTTATTTTTGTTTTAATGAGAGACATGTACCTCTGTTTATAGAACAGGTGGGTAGTCAGAGAAGACAGAAGGTAAATACCTTCTCAAAAGGAAGATTGAGAAGGCAACATTTAAACTAAACAAAATATCACCAAAAAGTTGAAAAGGATATGAGTTGATAACAAACTGAAGGACTTAGGAGGACAGGTTATCAGTAATATGCAAAAAGTAATATTAACAAAGAATAACAAAGGGAATAGAGAAAGCAAATGGTACATTTCGGAGTAAGTACAAGCTCTGAAGAACAAGGTTTTTTAAAATTCTACATTAGTTTAGTACAAAGTACAATTTGAGGTGCCAAACCCAAATACACATTTAAATTCTAAAACTTAAAGAAAAATAAAATCACCCTTGCTCCAAAGCCATGGTATGATTACAATTCTACAGGAATACAAGAGACAGGAAATTCTCCCAGGATGATCAGAGCAACAACAAAAAATGACAGCAACATATCGATCTTTATGAAAAGAAAGGTAGGAAAATCAAACAGTATTCACCAGCACACAGTGATAAAATCAGCCCTGGACTCGGTAACTAAGCTGCCAGTAAATACGCAGTGTCATACCTAACACTTCCAGTAGGTGGCACAGTGAAACCAAATGTTTGAGAACTACGGGGTTAAACGAAAAATGTGCAGAAATTAAACAGTACTTTGCAACAAAAATCAAAGCATAAATAGGAAATGATAGAAATGGAATCAAATTTCATTTATCAATTTATTAACAGGTGTCAGGAGTTTTCATCCCACGGGTCACAGGCCCTTGAGTGACTAAGGAAAGACTTGAAGTGATCTATGAATTCATGCAGATGTAAAACAGGCTTCACAGATGATCACAACGTGGGAAGTCTTTGTTAGGGATGGGAGACTCATACTGAAAAGAATGGGAACCCAGTAGACCTACTCTATTAAATAACGTGACAGACAAGGACAAAACTAGTATACAGTACGTGTCTAATTTTACTTTCAATGTAACACGGCACAGTAGTCCTGGACTTGGAATCAAGAAACGTAGCATTTAGTTCATGATGTTTCTAACCCTGATCTCGGACAAGGAGAAACCTCCTGTGCCTTGAATTCTTGATCTCAAAAATTAAAATGGTCCTGTGTAAATTTTTTCTAGAAAAAAAAAGTTTGCTATAAAATTTCAGAAGACAAGAAGAAAAAGTATTTCATTATTCTGCAAACATTGCGAAACAAAATTATGGGTAAAACTTGACTCTGGAAACTGCTACGTGGGATACCTGGCGGCTGAGGTGCACCTGGTCAGAATTTGAGGAAAGCTTACCTGGCCCCTCCAGCACCTGATCGTCCAGCCAAGAGTACAGCTCGGCCTCTTCTGGTGGGACTGTTGGCTTTGGAGCAGATCTTTCTTTAAGGCCTGCATTTTTATTCACAAAGTTAACTTAAGGTTCTCTTCTTTTGAAAAAAATTTTGACACGTTAAACCAAGTAACATAATATTTCCAAACACTTCATCAATACTGCCAGTAACTCAAAGTTTCCCAGACTTTATACTACATGAAAATGTTGATATGCTTAAAAACTGAAGTAGGAAAAGAGTCTGTTCTTTAACTTCACTTGGGCCTTTGACATCTCTTTACCTAAATTAACTTTGCATTTAAAAAATAATAATAAATCGTTGTTTAAATATTCACAAATCTCTAAAATATAAAGTCACACACAAAAAAGCAAAGCAAAATAAAAAGTCATGTCTGAACTTGCCAAAAGAAGTTCAGTATGAGTTCAGTCTCCTCTCGTGTTCATAAGTGACTAATTAACTTCTAAGTCTTGAACTCCGAATTCAGCAGTAAGACAACTAAGATGCACTGGAACTTTCTACTGTTATTTGCCTGCACTCCATATTTTGATTTATATATAATTAATTATTTTTCTTGAAAACCATACTTAAACATGAGAGGAAAAACTCCATACCTTACTATGTGCAATCTTCTAAAGGTACTATGAGCAATTATATTATTCCATAAAAAAATACGCCAAAAAAATTCTTTTGATTTTCTTTTTGTCTTAAGGAAAATAAGACATCAGGGTAAATTAACATGAAAGATGATTTCTAAAGTCAATGCTGGTCTAAAATCTATTATACTGCTAGTTCTTTGATATTTTATTTGTAACACATTAAAATACATCCTCAATTAAATACAACTATTTAGAAAACTAAATTAGATTGTCATGAGCCTGATGATTTCATTTACCAAACCATGGGCTCTTCGCTACCTCACTGAGAATCTTGTAGCAAGAGTAGATATTAAAGAGCGTGTGCTCTTGCATGTCAATAGCTGGAGTGAAAAGGTCAGGACCTTCATACAATTCAATGTAGATATACTATTGTAGTCTGGAAAATCCTCATTTCAGTATTGTTTACTCTCCTGTTTTGGTTCTTTTTCTTTTCCCTTATTATTCCCTTTTCTATATCTCTTTATTTTTCTCTCACTGACAAAAGCACCCTCCCAATTGCCTCTCCCAAATCCTAAAAAGACATTGAAACAGTTTCATAGGACCCCATCTCACCATTTATATTTCCTCTAGTTACTTATTTCTGATATGACTTACCCAAAAAACCTAACATTAGAAAACAAACACCAACACATACAGTCGTGTTCTACTCCTAACTATACATTCCAGAGAAAGCATACACAAATAGGTACAGATTCTAACTATAGCTCACTTTCAGGGCGTAAGGGTAAGAGATGAAGGCCTGTTAAAACATATCACATCTCAAATTCCAAATTCAGGGCTGCAAACCCCCATGCCCCTTTCCACTTAAATAACCCATGCTGACATCTCTCAACTGTTACTGGAACAGGTATGGACTCATTCATGGCTAAGTTTTGCTGACTGAATAGGATAGTCTTCAGAATCAAGTCATTTATCTTTGCACTCTCAGCATCTCAGAAAACACCTGGCACATAGCAGGTGCTCAATAAACACACGCAAAAGGGCTGAGCACACCCGATGTGTGACTGCTCTGCTCTTTAAATGGCTGCAGACTCTGCAGGGCCAAGGCTCTAGCTGCACCAGCGTGGCTTAGGGCTGTAGAGCAGGCAAGGGGACTCACATCAATTTCCCTGCTACTATCTACCAACAAGATGCCTATTTGTACTCTAGCAGCATCCACCATTTCAGCACCACATGCCTAATTTGCCAGGACAGTCCCAGTTTATGTCTTTTGTCCTGGTATAATTATTTCACTCTCAAAAGCGTCTCAGTTTGGATGAAAAATTAGGGTCATTCTTCACTAATCCCATCTGCAGCAGGCTCTCAAAACTGTGCTCCATGGGTTCAATAAGCAGTAAAACATTCCCTCATGAAACAATAAAGATTGAAGCTGCCTGAAAATCTTGTTCTTATTGGGTTTCGAGAAAAGTTTCATTTGAAAAAAATTTTGATGCTAAAAGTGCTTGAAAACTACTAGTACATCAATATCCAGACCCACAATGCCGCTAAGAACCAACGTTCTCTACGTCAGCTAGGAGTTATTTGTCTCTAAAATTGAAATTGTAAAATGTGAAAAACAACAGGAGAAAGCAAAAGCACACGACGAGAGAAAATACTGAGCAGTTTTCTTTTCTGTCCAAAGTGGCAGCTGAGCTGAGTTGTAAATTTACTGACACCTGGTCACAGCTATTTTCCAGAGGTAAAATCAGTGCAAAAATAAACTATTCTGTCAACTTCAAAGAAGCTGAAGATCATATTAACACATCTCCTTCCCTAGACCCTTATAAACTTTTTAATATTTAACAAAAACACATTCTAGAATAATTCGTATTGTTTTGATAACCCACATGGAAGCTTTTACTCTGGTGTTTCCAAAATGATTTTTGTTGCCCGAGTCCATTTTAGCCCATGAATCCACGAATAAGTATTCCCCAGAAAATAGTGGTAAATCCATGTCTCACGCAAGATTTTAGGCCAAAAGTAATCAAAAATTAAACAAGAAAAATAAATACATATAAGGCAAAGGAAAGGTTTTCAAACTGGATTTATTATGAGGTACACATGGCAAGGAGAGAGCACTGAAATAAATATTCAAAATCAGGTTATGAAATGAAGTTTTGATGTTGCTAGGGCTGCAAATAACAAAACACCAACTCACACTGGCTTGAGCAAGAAGGAAATTTATTACTTAACAGCAAGTCGCTGACTCTCAGCATGGCTTCATCTTCAGAACGGCAATCAGGGGCCCCCAGCTGCAAGCTCCTATTTCAGACAAGACGATGTCCCGAAGAAGACGATGTCTCCTAGGCTTGAGGAAATCTTTTCTGGAAGTTCTCACCATTCTTTCCTTTCAGTTTTAACAGTCAAAACCAGAACCCACTCCCATTCCTACACTGGCAAGAGCAGCAGGATGACCACAATTGCTTGACAGTAATTATCTAGGGTTGAATGAACATCGTAAGCCGACCGCAAGAGCTCTTGCATGATTTGGAAAATCAACTAATTCCCTTAAAATATATCTTGCTTTTAGTTCTTTGGGCACATGACACAAATTAGGAAAAAAAATTTTAAATGTTTACATTTAATAAATGTATAATTTTTCCTCCAATTTTAATTAAAAAATGGAATAAGTTACAGAAAGTAAATAAAATGAGCACTTTACATCAACCATTCATAGCAAATTGAATTACCTGATACAATTACTCTAGCCCAACATCAGCTTACTTTATTCACTGCTACCCGACCACACCTGACCATAATGGGAAAGAATAAATGGATTTTCTTCCCATAAATACGTAACAGTTTAAAAGTTACTAAGTTGCATATTGCATTCATTCATTCAACAAATATTTAGCACCTACTAACAGCAAGGCATTGTTCTACAGAAAACCAACATACAAAACCCCTACCTCCCATAGGAAGGGATCAATTAAGAAGATAAGAAACATGAACTCTTTAGAGTATATCAGGTGAGGAAAGTGGCAGGCCCTTAGGGAAAGGGTGCAGGACTACTGACAATGAACTGAGGAGGAAAGGACTGACTGATAAGACTGGAACAGATTCCTGAAGGACATCAGGGATGTGGCCCTGTGAGTTACACCCGGGAAGAGTCTCCAGGTAAAGCTCTGGACCAGCCAAGTACAGAATTCCTCAGCGGGGAGGGTGCTGGGAGTGAGGAAGGACCAGGGGGCCCACAGCTGGAGAGGACAGGGCTGAGGATCAGAAAGGTCCTGGGCACCCGGCTCTTACTCTGAGTGAGAGTGAAGGATTCACTTTTCAAAATAATTATATACAGTACAAACTGCTTCCTCAACAAAATATGGAAAAGTAAGGATTATACACAGTATGACGCTTCACAGGGTTTGATATACTTAGCCCATAAAAGCTAAGACATTTAAAAAATTAGTTTCTCAATCGTTGATTTACTAATTCAGTGGTGCATGAGAGTAATAAAAATGTTGATCTTACCCATCAGGTTACTCCAGCTGCTGTGATTCATGCAGGGAAGTGCTCAGCACTGCTACTGCCTCACATGCAAGCAGTCTAACAGTAAAAACCAATACACCCCAAGAATAACCCTGACAGGTACATGAAACTTGAGAAATCTTCTGGGAAATCAATAAACCAGAAAGGCACACATACTAATCGGCCATGTTAATCCTCGCTGTTGTCCCTGCCTTGTATAATCAGCAGGTACAATCTTGGCAGGTGTCCCAAGAGCAGCCCTACTGCAAGGAACCATAAGAGCTTCCCCTGACATACTGTAAGAGACATTCCAGATTCAAATCATCTTCACACGACTCCAGATGGACAGATTTCAGGAAAAGGATGACATAAGTCTCCAAAGAATTAAACCCTGCCAGAAAGATTCCAAAGAGCCTGGTTTCAGGACCAGTGGAGGGACTCCACAAAGACTGGAATGAGTGGACTCAGTTTAACATCTCACAACAGGAGACCGTGTGTAGGAGCTCAGGTACATGAACGGAGAGGGCTGCCTCTGAATTCCATTTGAATCACATCTTGAGCATATTATCACTGCTACACCTTTGGTCTCCACAAGGACAGAAAGCAGATAAAATAGGACCTCCTCAGAAGGGTTTTAAGAATTAAATGAGATAATTTAAGAATTAAATGAGATAATTTAAACCCAACAAATTTTCCCCATCAGTTAATGTTTTCCTTTATTTCTTCTAAAGAAACAAATCCACTCCTGTCCTTGCACACATACACACAAAATGAACACAGCAACTTACAAGGAGGTTAAAACAATTACTGAAGAAGCTTCTGGGTTTTTCTTTAAAAACAATATTTTTCACCTTTCTGATATTACTAACAGTGTATACAGACCTAAAATATATTTTATATGTTAACCATTCAATAAACATACACTGAATGGCTGTTATTGTCAGTTACTATGATAGGAACTGGACATAAATCATAGTCTGATAACAAAGTCCAGGAATGAAACAAGGTGATGTGTGATCATTGAAAGGCACACAGTCCAACCACCTGGGAGGATCAGAGAAAGTGAGTGCAGATGTGATGACTCAGCTGGATCCTCAAGAGAGGCAGAAGGCGGCCCACCACAGAGTGGGACACACTGTAGGCAGAGGGGAAGTGGGCAGTACTAGCAAATGCCCCGTTTATTTTTTCCCCTGTGCCCTGTTTATCTCAGAGCATCTCATTGTAGGGACTGTATCCTCAGGGCCTGGAACAGCCACCAGTACACTGCAGATACTCTGAATATTTCTTCAGGGAATCAATAAATGGGAAACAGAGATGACACAGCATGTGGGTTTTTAATTCCCTATCAAAAGCAACACAGAAACTTCAAGTATATGCCTTCCTCTAACCTCTTAGGATAGAAGAGAAGAAATGTTTGACACAGGAAGAAGTGACAGACAGACCTCTATGATGTATAGATGCTAATAAAGAGTGCTACATACATAGATGAAGTGAAATCAAATGAGGTATGAAATAAGAACAAAGAAAATAGATGATTTTCTGCTCTGTGGGGCTTAGAAAATGGAAGCTTTTGCAGAAATTGATTTCTATGTAAAAATGACATCCCAAACTGGTAATAAACATCTAGTTCATGTGGTTTTATCTCCAGGCAAATGGAGGAGGTAGGGCATGACACTAAAGATTGTTACTGAGAATTTTTTCCAAGTACCCCAAACAAGATTTCCATGAGAATAAGCCTTCTGGGTCTACTATGTGATACTCACCTTTCAGTTTCCTAAGAACAAAGTCTTTCTTCTTAGATAGAACCAGAAGAAAATGTAAGGAGCTTAACAACAAAATAAATGTCATTCACCTGATAACTAAATGGCAGTATTTATCAAACAGCAATATTCTCTGACATTCCTCTAATTGCCTAAGGTCATGTTGACCAAGGGTTGGGATGAGTTCTCTCTATTCCCACGGCTCTCTGAGATACCCACTCAGGCTCATCCCATTCAACCCTTCATGTCTGGACATGGGCAGGAGGCACAGGGTGAGGGGGAGAGAGGGGAAAACAATTCCATAAGCTGCCGGCCTTTGGTGCAGATGAAGTCCAAGGTATAAATATTCACTATGTGACCTGCCCTGCAACTAGCCCCACTTCTTCTGGTAAAAGCACACTAATTTGTGTTGAGAGACTGGTTTTCCATCATCCCCCAGTTTCAAGGGTGGCACTCACATGCCCATGGTCTTGCAGCCACAGCTTTGTGACCCATCCCCCACTCTGTAAGTATTAGGAGTAAATATCAGCACAGTGGACTCCAGCCTGCCTGAGAAGGAAGGCCACCTCCTGAGAGAGTCCAAAGATGGAGAGAGAGAGGTTCAGACCACTGTCTGAGCCCCCAGGGCTAGCATAACCAAATGACAAAAACCTGGGCTTTAAAGTTACGTGAGCCAATCAATGTTTTTGGTCCACATTAGCTAATTTGAATGAATTCACACGTTACCAAAAGAATTCTGGAAAATACTTAGAAGTGAAACTAAATGTGTTCCTAATATCCTGAGGAAGAATATGCCTTTTCCATAGAAACACAGTTACACTGAGACTTGCAAAACTGGGAATTAGGAATTGAATAGGTTTTTGTGGACCATAAAATTGCTTCTATGGAAAAATGTGTTCTGAGTACAAAGCAAACTTATAAATAAGTTTTTCACTATCAGACTGGTTGTGAAATTTCTCAATTATACCGTATACTTAAGACTACACTTTATTTCTTCATAACTTTTTTCTAGGCTTTGCATTTCACAGCTTGTGTTTCCATGTTGTAACAGTATCCTTTACATAACTAAGCATTCTTGTGGCTTTATACATATGTAACATTTAGAATTACTTTTATTTGCTTCCCTCAAGGATCTCCTTAGAACAAAGGAGGACCCAGTACACCATTTCACAAAGATACATTAGTTACAAAGAATAAAGAACTTAAGTATTTGTCTAAAAATCTATTGATAAAAGTAGGAGTGGGAATTATAGCCCCACTGCTTCCAAACTTTTAACAACTGACGGAACCAACTTGGTAGAATTATTCCCATTATTCTGCCCAAGGAAAGGAAAGCATGAGTGCCAACCATGTACCAGCAGCTCATGCACAGGTAATGCCAGCTGCTCCCACAACCACCTGAGGGAAAGGAGAGGAAAACCAGCATTTCCAAGATGCATTTTATAGTGAACTCAGTAATCAATTTGGAGAATTGTTACCAACCAGCATTAACAGAAGGAACAGTGGAGGACGCAGGAGAAGGAATAAAAGTCTGGAGACACAGCCTAAATCAGCAGACCCACTTCATGGAAAATGACATTTACAGTTAAAATTTTTTCCCCTTTGGCCGAGCAGCATGTGGGACCTAAGTTCCCCATCCAGGAATGGGACCTGTGCCCCCTGCAGTGGAAGCGTGGAGTCCTAACCACTGGACCACCAGGGAAGTCCCAAACAATTAACGTTTGAAATCATACTTGTTTACTATCCTTGTTTTCTAATGGAAGTATATACAGGAGTCCTTATTACCCAAGTATTTATTATGAGACCCTCTTAAGTTACAAAGTTGGATGACTACACTACAAAATACTCTCCATGAGCCAATCACTGGCCAAGTTAATTCCCCAGGATTAACTCAAACTTGCATGCTGACAGATTTACGACAATTTCTTTACCACTTTCTCCCTCATTTTGAAATGTTGTAGAACTCTATACACAATGCAAATCATCCATAAAGTAAAACTGAAAATCTTGTGAAAAAAAAAATGAGATTTCAAATAGTTGATTACAAGCAATGTCAGAAATAACTGAAATTCACACACAAAGCCATTAACCAATGAAACACAGAAGTTACATATCACAACTACTGAAGGAAAAAAAAATCAGTGATGATAAAGTGCTTCCAGAGAGAGTATTTTGAACACTAAAGGATATGAGAGTCCTGGAAAAACTGATAGGCTCTCAAATATTATTGTAAAACTGACATCTTTATGATGACTGCGACTCACAAGGGACATGTTATCATACAAAGTTAAAGAAAAATTATGTCAAGAATGTCATTTTATAGAATTCTATGCATCATCTCAGTGTAACTTAAGGAATCTGTTAGTGGTATAACAAAATACACTTATGTTCAGTATTTAATTTTCACTTTTCAGGATTTTTTCTGACTCCCAACTACTTCAAATTATGAAATTTTTGTTCCTGTTTTTAGTTGACATTCCAAAAGGGTGACCTTTCTGGTTTTAATTATCCTTACATAACAATATAAAGCAGCAGACTATAGAAATAACTATGTACTGAATAAAAAAGAAAGTAAAACTAAGAAAGCAAGCATAATTTTAACCCACTAATCATGATCAAAAACATATCTTGCACTAAGTTTTTTAGGTGAATGGTAAGTGCCAATGCAGCTGGGTGAAGTGTCACCTCAATGTCAATAAAATTCAATTGAAGCCTTTATTTACTGAAGGGAATGGAAGGAAGGAAGGAAGGAAGGAAGGAAGGAAGGAAGGAAGGAAGGAAGGAAGGAAGGAAGGAAGGAAGGAAAGAAAGAAAGAAAGAAAGAAAGAAAGAAAGAAAGAAAGAAAGAAAGAAAGAAAGAAAGAAAGAAAGGAAGGAAGAAAAGAAGCCAATTCCCAGTTCACAAGAGCGCTTGAAATATTTTTAATGTTTTAGTAGAGAAGTTTCAATTCAATTTTTGAGCTGCTATTCAAAGGAAAACTCAGTGATAGAACTAAAATTTCCAGGTGCTTTATTAAAAGACTAACGTTTATATGCTTACACTGATTAGGGTTATTCTAAATTTTTTCACTCATTTCTCAGAACTTAGTACTTATGTACTTTATGCCCCATAGCCATTGATTGCCCTTCAAAAACCAAGGTAAAAATTATCAGAATGCCCTCAATAAAGGTAATTATAATTCTCTGCCCTTCTCTGCAAGGGAGAAAAAAAAAGGTACCTGTACAGAAATTAACACAAAATTTGGTACATAAATTTAAGAAATCCATCTATCTTAGCAAATTCTAACATCACGATATATTTTTTAAAGGTTGTAATTTTATGTGGTTGGTGGATATGGTTTTGCTTCTTGTTCTGTGCAGTTCTCAGAGCCTCCCTCTTCTCTCAGAGCCTCTTTCCTGCAGGAAACATTTCATGCGGTTTGAGAGGGAACCCCTCGACCCCCACCTAAAGCTTTGTGCACAGGAGCCAGCCCGCCCCCGACTACAGGAACGGTCACAGATGCTTCCAGGCCTAATCAGGACACACAGAATCTCCCAGGACTATTCTCCCAGGGCCAGCCCAGAAAAGTGCATCTTTGCACAAGGACTAAACAAGAAAAAAGTGTCTGGGGGCTGCTGGGGGCCACCTTCCTCATCAAGTAGTAGCACCTCCATATAGAATAAAGTCAAGTAGAAATCAGCAGGGTCAAGATTTGAGAAGACTTAAAAAGAAACAGTTCTGATTACAGGTCTATACTTGGGAACTATTCACCTCAAGCCAGTGCCCCTGTATTTGCCACCATATGAGCCATACAATTTCCTGTGGTTTACTCTGCTCCTATAATCAATCTATAAAAACCATAAAATCCAGACTGATCAACATATGAAACCCAAGGTAACCCATGTGACAATCTCTTTGGGCCTCAGTTTTTAAACAAGAGAATGATAGGACTGCATTAGAAATGTTAGACTAGATATTCTCTAGGCCTGCCCCCTTGCTGTATAATTTTATTCTGTCAGTTGGAATTCTTGTCAACTAAATGTATGAGTGTCTGATTTTAGGCAGTAAAAGGTGCCAGCATATTTTTTGTAAGTCCAGAATACTTTTAGAAAATTTTGCCAATTAACGGTTATTCATTTCTGATTTGAAATCTCTCTAACTGGGCCAAAATCTGTTTTTAAAAGCTCTTCACAGAAAAAGTTGAAGAATTATTTAAAACATAAACATTTTGTGGCAGCGCTTATGATTCTGTTACAACAAATCAGGTTACTCTTCTCAAATTCAATAACTGAATCTCACCAGCAGTCACAGTTACAGACTTAAGACTTCATGCAGGACAGCACAAACCATTTGCAGAAATGTATTTCTTATTGAAATGTCATTTTATTAAATGTTTTCTGAATTCAATTTTGATCTCTGGTTAGATCTCAAATTTGCATCTCCTTAGAAATGGTAAACAAGTATGATACAACATTCCAATATAACTGAAAAACTGTGTGATATAAAATGAAAGTATACCCTAATTTGAAATAATTAAAGCCTTTCTATGACTAGTCTGAGTCTGCAGAGATGTTACAAATAAGCGTTCTAAAATTGTTCTTCTCCATAAAATTCTCTCTTTTATCCAGGACTGTTTCTAGAATTCTCAGAACACAGTGAACACTAACTATTGATTGGGAGACAGGAGAAGGTGGGGGAGGGATGGCTGGAAAGGGAGCAGCGGGGGAGGAGGGGTGAGGTGGTACAGGGGGGTGAAAAAGGAGGTAAAGTGAGATACTACAAGACCAAGGAGGAGAGGCAGAAAGGAGCGAGACGCAGAAGGAAGAGCTGAATGGAGAAGAACCTGAGGGAGGGACAGCCCCCTGAGAGACCGGGGGGCCGGCTGGGCCTGGGGAGGGGGACACGCAGGCAGCATCACAAGAGCCTGAGGAGGTGCCCTCGGAAGAGCTGGGGGGAGGGGCAGAGAAAGACCGGGAGGAAGAGGGGATGGAGACAGGAAGTGGAGAAGGAAAAGGGCAGGTGAAGAAGAATGGGAAGCAGGAAGGCGAAGGAGGGAAGAAAAACAATGGCTAACAGAGAACGAAGATAACCTCCTGAGTATTGATCATTTCTGAAACTTACAAATCACTCTGCATATAAATACTATTTAAAAATTTAATATTCTTGCTTAACTCCAATGAAAATATTCTATATTTCATTACAATTCATATAATACATTTACATGTATCTGGATACACGATCAACAAGTGGATAAAAATAGGCGTTATTACCTCACATTTTTATTACATACTTTTTTAATGCTTCATCTTTTAAATTTAGAAGCATGAGACAGGTACCTCAATTTCAAAGAATTTACTTGCTGAGCACCAATAAATATCTTCAGTGGCTAAATGACACACCTTCCCCGACCAGAGCAATACTAAGTTTTCTATGCCCTTTTGCAGCAAATCGCGATGAAAAATATTACCATTTCCTGGGATGCTGCTGCTAGAGCTTTAGTTCTTTCTCCTCTGGTTATTCCCCTTTGCTAAGTGTGCATGTCTGGCAGAACTTCTCCCGTCCTTCCTATCATCTTTGTTTCTGGGTGCCACTTTACCAGAAACATCCTTGATATGTGTTGATTTCTTCCTATCTTCCTTGGTTTTAGTACCTTTATCTAGTCCCACTTTCTCCTTTTCTTTGTCCTTTTTACCCCTGGGAGACTCTTTCCTGGAAACATCTGCTTCCGCAATTTTCTTATCCTTCCGGTCATCCTCTTTTTCTTTCTTCCCCCTTTTTCTCTCTTCATGCTTACTTTCCCTTCTTGACTCAAGCTTCTCTTTTTCCTTCTTGAGCTCTTCTTTAGTGAGTTCTTTAACTTTCGGGTTTTCCAATTCAAGGGAAAAATGTTTATTGACATCATCTCTTAAATCATAGACAGCAACTTAGTGCAAAAATATTTTTTTCTATCTCCCCACACACATGAAACGATCATTCAAAAAGTAACTTTCATCCACTAGTTTTAAGTTGGCTAAAAACAGATGCAAACCTCTATCAAGTATCAGCTATAAAAGAAATGCTAGAAACTTGCCATCACTTTTCCAGCTTGCACTACAGCATGATTTGTCTCAGAACAAGGTTAACATGCAATATTAATAAAATGAGTCCACCCAAACGGCAGCACTTTACACAGAGTGTGAACAACCCACATGTCACAGCTATGACAACATAATTAAAGGAACACTGACCATGCAGGAACAAATTTTCTATAACTTGCAAGTATTTGTACAAAGATAATTTAAAACTCAGCTCTAACAAAAAAATTATGTCCTAAAAAATGCTTGTGCTTGCATTCCTTGGAAACAAATATAATGCATAAATGAAAAGTTAAATATCATTTAATTTTCTCAGTTTAGAAAAATACACTTTCCACATGAGCACGAAATTTTAAGTTTGTCATCTATAGTGTCTAAAATGGCAAGGAGAACTTCTTTTCTGCTTCTATTCGACATTATGAAATCAGTATTCCTTTAAGTATATTTCCTGTTATTTTATGCTGAGCCACTCCAAGCCAACTTCTATGCTGTCCATGCTCACACAATTAAATGGAATATATGGGTGATTCCAAATTATGCATGAGGTGCTGCCTTCAACTTGCTTTAAATAAAGTTTAACAGTGCTGCTAGCAAAAACTTTGAATTTCACCCGCTTGATCTCTCATTAACGAATCATAAAAGAAGCAAGGTGTTTACTGTATAATATAGCATTTAAGCAGAAACAAAAAAGAGAAAGATTTCTTTAATATAATAAAACGTGGGAGGTGTTTCTGCCCATCAGAATCACGTAAAACTCACATAGGACAAAATGTTATTCAATTCTTCCTGACAATTTTATTAAAACCTTGTAAAAATACAGAATAGAATTCATAAATCATCAACCATCCTCCGAGTCCTCGTTCCCCTTCAGAGAAACACAGATAAGGCCACTGCAGGAGCAGCAAGCTGGCGCAATGCCGGCATGTCTGACTCTGCACACAGCTTCTAAAACATGAAATCTGTAATGCTGAATTTGCCTCTAGATCAAGGAGTCAAATTACACTTTATTGGCCATTTATTTCATAAGAATAAAATGGTAAAAAATTCTGTTTTTCTTCCCGGGAATTATTCAGGTGGGATATCAAAGTCAAAACATTAAAATTTCCTAATCTTAAAATTAAAATACAAATCACAAAACCTAGTAAATCACATAGTAAAAGTCTCACCTGTTAATGTTTCGCCAAAATAAAACTACACACAACATGCCAAGCGCTTGAACACAAAAGACTACGACGAGTTTATAAAGAAAAGCATGCACTTTCCCCCTGCCCCTCTCCCTAGAGGACAGAAATATGTACAAGTGAACAAGAAAAACCACGGGGATATAAAATAAGGCCACAATAATAGCTGTTAGCCTGTACAGAAGGGTTGACAGGTATAACAATTTTTAATGAATCAAAATGTCAAACACAGCAAATCCTCTACCTCATAATGCAGTGTTCCAGATTATAAATCTAAGTTTTCATTTTACTGAAAACTACAAGTTTGGTCACACTAGCTTGTACTGTGCTCTAAGACAGCATCATCAGAGCTTTTGGAAAAACAAAATCAATCACTGATGAACTCATCTTTGTGTCCAACAGTGACTAAAAAATTCATCATCACTGATGAACTCATCTTTATGTCCAACAGTAACCAAAAAATTCAGACTAAGAAAGGCTTTTAGAAGGTAGATAGGATGTGTATACTGTAAATGTAACATGTGTAATTTAAATACTGAGAAAATAATGAATGTTGATAATATGAAAAGGAAATGACTTAAAAGTATAGGCCTGAGGCAGAAAATTCTTTAATGAAATCTTGATAAAACTACTTACAACCAAAGGTGCACCCAAAACCAAAACACAATAATGTTTAGCATTAGTAGCTGCATCTACAAAACATATCTATAAACTGTCATGCATTTTCAAGCATTAAACTTGATTCACTCAAGGCTAATTTGAAAAACAGAAAATACCTTTAGCCTTGGTTTTTCTCTTGGCTACCCCACCAGGTCCTTCTGTTGGTATTTACAGGATGAAAATAGTTACAAACAGAAAATATTAAGGTAATTAAAAAATAAGTATCTATAAAATAGTTTAAATTGACGCATCTACTGAACAAATTTAATTAAATTCACCAATAAAAAATACACTCCTTCAGCATACAAATATCTATCATTTATACATCATTTCAGAACCTTATTTTCACTATCTATAAGTGAAAAACACATTTACCAAAAAAATCATTGATTTTATCAGCTTCACAACCTGCCTTAGATCTGAAAGAACTGTTGGCTTTAGAGATGTCTAATTACCACAGGAAATGGCATTTCCCTCTCAGTGGTACCTGGATGTCAGTGGACTTCTGCTTGGACACAGGTGATCAATTACCAGCACTAGGGGTAAAAGGACCTGGGGACCTTACTTCCTAACTTCCCTTACTGCCACTCAAAAGAAGGATCGCATAATTTGACAGAATTTTACTCTTTACTGTCTGAATAATTATGGCTTTTCTCCCATAGTTTCAAACTTTCTTTATAAAAAATTACATAAAAAATTATATTATTATGGAGCTATATATTAACTCTTTTACTCTCCATCTAAAAACTTTGCAGGGCTTTCTATTTCCTCTCTAGGCATATGAAAGTTCTGATAGTGGGTGTATTTGTAACCTTCTAACACATGTCAGCACCATATACACCTCTCCGTACACTTATTCCAACCAGCCTGTACTTGGCATCCCAGCCAACTGATGTTCCCAATTCTATCTCCTGGTCCCATAAATGTTACTTTACACTCATGCATCAACAAACTTTCCCAAGTGGCATTCCCGGTTGCCGATCCATTTCCTGGGTACACAAGGGCAGGAGGTATGGTGATTCCTGCCCGTCCCCGGTGGAGTCAGCACCATGCACAACCCGTCACTCTACAGCTAAGGTCTGAAGTGTTGTCCTGAGAAAGCCCCTAAGTCCTTTCACACATATTCCTGCTGGAAACCGTGAAACCCCACCTACATGTTTCTCAAAACCATAATCACACTCCCATGTCCAGTATGAGGTGTTTCTACTCCTATCCTGTCACACAGCTCGAATCACCCTCCACTCCTAAATCCCTTCCTCCTTCTCTGTTCATGGCAATTTGTTTCCATCAAATGAGACAGTCCATTTGAGAATGGCAATTTATTTTGGTTGAGATATCACCATTGTCATTCTGGAAAAAAAAAAGTAGTATATCTTACCAATGACCGCATTAAAAACAGAAACGTGAATTAACAGTTCCACGTGGCTATCTGTATCTGTCCAGTTACTGGACATGCACACACAGCCAAAACCAGTGTGGGTCTGACAACTATTTTTCACAGACAAAGCCCAATTCCTTCCTAAACTCTAGCAAAAACAGCATAACACCTTGTAATACCGAATGCTATCTTGGATCTCTCCCCAATAAAGTTTATTTAGGTAAAATATCTAACATTCTTGTAATGACAACTTTTAAATACATGGGTATTAGCCAATGTGCAAAAGAAATCAGCATAATGCATTAAAATACACTTTTAATGATGCTAATGTCCCCTACCGATTCCTGCATGTTCTTGACTGGCAAGGCCTGAATTTTCCCTTAAAAAACAGAATGGCAGGAATCAGACCATCCCCCTTTCCCTCCACTATTATGATATAGTCGAAAGAGCTACACTGATGAAAAGGCTAGAGTTAACTTTGGTCATAAATAAGCCAAAATATCAGATCAACATCAGATTAGCTGATTAGACACAGGAAAATAAAAGTACTTGATTTAAAACTTTTCCAGTTTGGGTGTAAATCCCCACAGTGATACAAATTAACCATGTGCCACTGTACTATAGAGAATTCCAAAGTATAAACTTCGGCTGTCTTTTCTGAACTTAAAGAACATGTTCAATCATTTTTCAATATTTTTGAGATGACAAACACTGAACTAATAACTTAAACCACAATCATCGCATTCAGTCTCTGAAGGAAAGAGTATAAACATGAAAAAAAAGCACAGCACTTGGAAAACAGAAGGTAACACGGGAGCCCTAAGTAACATAGAAAGAGTGGAGAGTTGAGAAAATGCAGGGAATGAATGAATGGATGTATGAATGGACGTATGAATAAATCAATGGAAAATGCAGGGTTCTAAAAGTCAACGTAGCAGTTGTAGGAAGGAAGGCATGAGCAAAAGTTTAGGGTAAGAACACTGCTGAATTCTGTCAGTTAGTAACTGTCCCCGTAAGGTTCCTCAGCTTACAGTTTTACAAGGAGTACAAGAGACGGTCACGTTACAATGAGAAAACAGGTAGAAAGCAAGGTGAGCAAAACCGCAGGGTTACTCATCACGGCCTCTCTGCCCTCCTTAGAGTTTCCCAAGATTCTCAGGGGGCAGAAAAGGAGTAAGAGTTTGAAGAATGTGATCTGTATTCGTGGGTTTTGAGGGCTAGAGGAAACAAACGCATGTCTACAGGGCAGCGGTCCCCAACCTTTTTGGCACCAGAGACCGGTTTTGTGGAAGACAATGTTTCCACAGATCTGGGTGGGGTGGGGGAGGATGGGGATGGTGCAGGTGGTAATGTGAGCGATGGGGAATGATGGGGAGTGATGAGGGCAGCAGATGAAGCTTTGCTCGCTTGCCCGCTGCTCATCTCCTGCTGTGAGGCCCGGCTCCTAACAGGCTGTGGACCCGTACCAGTCCATGGACCGTCACCGGCCTGCAGCCCAGAAGTTTGGGGACCCTGCTAAGGGGAAAGAAACCGAGTCAGCGAGAGAGAAAGGAGGAGGCCAGAAGTAGGAGATGCAGACACAGGGCAAAGGTCAGCTTCTGAGAAAACAACCAAGGAGAGGAAACAGCTATTTGAAAAACTTCTCAGAATAAAGAAATGCTGCACAGCATAGAGAAAGGAGAAGGATAGTGGAACCCAGGCCACTAGAATGTGGCTGTGGTCAAAGAGAATGGCAAAAAAAAAAAAAGGAAGAAAGAAAGAAAGGAATCACCATGTTGCTTACTTTTTCTGCCCTGTATGTTTATTCTGTTTATTCTGATGGTTTAAGGTAATTATTGTTAATAGCTTGGTTGATTTTCTGGGAATCTGTATACAAAAATTTGAAAAAAGCAGGTCTCATTATACCTCCCTGAGAGCCTGAGGGAGTTGCCTAAAGGTAATCAACATTATTTTGGCAACTGCCTCAGAGCCACGATCCCACACGCATTTTCAAAGTGAAATGTTCTGTGTGAAATTAAAACGCTGAATCATGAGGCCAATGGTTGGACCTGCGGTTCCACCACAATCTTAGGAAACTGGCTCCGTTACAGAAACCCAGGCTTTCAGGGAGCTGGGCGCAGAACTGGTCAGCCGGGTATCATGTCATACTTGGTCATCCCAGTCACTCCCACCGTCCCTGCTGAGACTACTGAGCCACTCTGAGCCTCAGTTTTGAATCTTCCTCCTGCTGGTACCAAGCAACATAGTTTACCACAATGCCGACTATAGATGAGGCCCCAAATGCCTAAGGGAAGATTCTGTGAGCTAGGCAGACTGCTGCTCTAGAACCTAAGTCTAATCTTGGAAAAATACAAGTCAAGACACTACACCAATTTCCTTTTTATTTTTAAATAGATGTAACAATATTATCACAAACATTTTTGAAAAAAGGAAGCTATGAACCTTCCAACCCTCAGGGATAAGGGAAGATCAGAACATCAGAGAACTGAAAGACTAAAAGCTTAAGAAGGGATTACATCCAGAGACTGCGCGTTTGAATAAAAATAAAATGAAGACACAATTGCAAATGAGATCGCAGAAAGACCACCTGAAGACCTCTGCTAGCATAGGTCGGTTTACTGTAATATGAACATCAAAGTGTCATTTTTCTTGGAAAAAAATACATCCAATTATTTTTTCACTAAAAAATGCATCCAATAAGTGAATAACTTTCACTTATTTTCACTTATTTACTGTTTAAAAAAAAAATCAGCATTTTATTATGCAATGGGTAAATCCTGACATTCTCATTCTCCAAGTCTAAGCCCAGCAAATATTTAATAAATACCCTCTGTTGGGCTCAGCCTTGAAGAGGGATTCAAATGCAGCCTAACCTGACTCCCAACTTCAAAAAGTTCACAATTTAGTTAATATCTACTCCTGTGTATTACAGGGTTATCTCAACAAATAACAGAGGCAGAGAATTCAACATACTATTCCAACAGTTGACTTGTGATAATAAAGTCTGTATCACTGCACTTGATAAAAGTGCTCCAAACATGCAGGCTGATCACAGAAATTTCCACAGTCCCAAACACAGAAAACGCCTTACTTGTTTTACAGACCAGGATCTGATTTAGAAAGCATCACTGTGCATCAATCCCCAAAAGGTGTAACTGCCAGGTGTTCAAATTCATAACTGTCTACGCTTCTATCTGCTTTTACTAATTCTCCAAAGTCATAAACATCAGGACAGACAAGGAAATATTTTGTGCCATCTAGCTAACTGTAAATGAAAACAAATCAGAATTTAAGCAGAGAAAACAGTTTTTCATACATGTCTGGATACAGCTCTGTGAGACAGGGAGGTAATTTCTAGAACAAAGAATCAAGTACAAGATGAGAAAGCAGGATGTCCCCCTGCATTCCATTATATCCGAGGCATCTGCGTGATGCAGTGGGCCGGCAGCTGGACCTCAGGGATTTAATAAGATTGGCACCCAGAAGATGCTTCTCCAACTGACTTACACTCCACCCCTCACGTCCCAGGGGAAATAAGGGCTGAAAGAAACTAAAGCGCAGAAAAGAAGTCCCCTGAGTGCCACTTCCTTGTTTTTGTACCAAATTCCAGAGAACCCGGTGCCTTTTCAACTGGACAACGCAGTTTCATCTGAGGAAGGGCAGCTCGGAGGAGAGAGGCCATCTGAACTCAGAGCACATCCCTCAAAGTGCTTTTGCTTGTTTCAAACTGGAAACATAGAGCAAATATAGTACCATGTAAAATTCCGTCAGCATAAATAAACATTCGAATGTACAGATTACATTTTTGCCTTTTTAACTAAGTTCCTAAGCTTAAAAGACAAAAGCTAGGAAAATATTTCTATGGTCAAACAGAATATTACACACTAAATCCTTAGAAGACTAAAAATCATTGCACATATAATAAATAAAATGTAAGCTAAGCAATTTGCATCAGCTTCAAAGTATTCTATGCCAGTTTTGCAAACAACTTTATTTTCTCACCAGCGTAAGCCTTAAGCACAGTTGAAGGCAGTCACAGAAGTCAGGGGTTCACCAGCTACCTGGATTTTACCTTCATCAGAGGCTTTTCAAAGGGGCTGATCAGAGAGGGGTACCAAAGAAATGGCAAAATATTATCTCAATTCTTATTTTTCACTTACAAGAATACAGCATAATTAATTTCTGTACATAAAATGTGCATTAGTATCATGACAAAAAAAAAAAGCAGAGCCTGATGAGAAATTAATGATTCCAAACATTTTTAACACACAAATTTCATTATTTACTTCTCATAAACTGATCAAACATCTTCTAGAGTTAGTAGCAATGAAGCGTGAAGAAACAAGACTGCCTTAAAAAATCCATCTCAGACATTCGGCTAAGGGAATTTCTCCGAGAGCAAGGCCTAAGACTGCTTTTGAATTTAAATCTAATGAACAATACTCAAGTTCAAAGTGAAAGACATGACAGGAATGGGTAAAGACGGCATACACTTTCAAAAAGAACATTCTTAAATCTTACTCATTTGTTCCAAAATAGTAACATTCCAAAATCAGAAGATTTTGACTGTCAGAAATATTCACAGAAGGAAACATATTCCCTGAATAACTGGCAAAAGACCAACGAGGGTTATAATAGTCATTTAAGCGTAAGGACTGTCCAATGTGCAATACACTTTAACAGTTTCCAAAAGGAGCCACTGAACAATGCTTTTTTAAAATAAGATTAGCAAATTGGACAGTCTTCCCGACACATGTAAATGCTGAGTCGGGGGGAGGTGGCTGTGCTCCCAGGGTTCCGATTGAGACTTTTACTCTCAGGCTCTCCTTTTGATAGCCTACAAGAGTGATTTCTACAAAAGAAACTATATTTGTCATATTCCCTTCTGAAAAAAATGGGTGAATAATCCACTTTCTGAAAGCAACTTGATTAAATGGGAAAAAATAAGAATAAATATTTGGAAAGTAGAAATCTATCATAGTTAAATGAAATGTTTAAAAAATGCAGATATTTTCCAATTTTCAAGCTCTACAAAGAACCAAAGCTAACCTAAATTTCACAGAGGTTCAAACATGAGCCAAAAGGGTAAAAGAAACCAAAAGTCTTGGGTCTTATCACTCGTAAGCTGTATGAGGTTTGTTTGAGGTGGGAAGTGAATGACATCTCACCTTAAGAAACACATGTTACATTATGTCTAATATAATTCCTTTTACTGTCACTGAAGCAAACTCATTTTAAATGAATTGATTCAAAAGTGTTTTCAAGGTTTTCTAATGGCAAAAAGTGATTTGCCTAAAAAGAATGACCACTTTAATAAATTTAATTTACAAATATAAAAATCATATGATACCTAAGCCAAACTTGGTGGCCAATTAATAAGGTAATACAGGAAAAAAATGGAAAAAGACCATTATTTAGGATGAATAATTTTAATATGTACAACATTATTTAAGATACATATTCACATTTTCCTTCCTATGTAATATGCCTCCTTTAAAAAAAATACAAATTACCTTCTCTCGATGTCTATTTGGAAATGAAATTAAAAATAAATTTTGCTTTCATAGACAGGAAGATTCAGACACACTACTACCTGAATACAGTAACTGAACTACCCCAAGGCAAAAACATGGGGTTATTTTCAAATTATTTTAAAAGCACCATTAATACAGAATTTTACACTGAAATTTGTATTAACCTGTCTGACAAATCAACCTAAACAAATTACAATTTAAAAAAATCAGCTTTTTAAAGAACCATCATTTTACACATCATTCATGTTAAAGATCAACAGAGAAGCACTGAGTTTATGAATCATGCTAGCCATATTTTTATAATCAATTCCACTATAATCATCTTAATGAACAGCATGTTAGAAGGACAAGCAGCAAGGGTTAATCACAAAACAATTTGCTATTAAGTTTCTGAATTTAGTTCAGTGAGTACATGAGTTGAAACAAAACAATACAGAAACCAATTATACTACCAAGAACATCATTCTCAATGCACTTTGTGGATGACTAGGAGAACAAGGGGTACCGCTTTCCTCAGTAGGAAAGCCAAGCAAGGGACTAGCTAAGCGCTGTACTGGGGAAAAGATCACATAGTTGCCTTGTATTGTCTGATCACGACTGCCCCACTGCACATTAAGCCCTGGGTGAGCAAAGGAAGGAAAGGAAAAGGAGACTGCTTCGGGGGGTTCATGAGCCAGTGACTTCAGTCCCTGCATCAAAGTTACTGGTTATGTAAATCCAAGATGACGCAAGTCTTTCCCTGAACCCCTTCATTCTGTGACGTACCATCAACACCATCTGTGGTCTCGCTTTCTTCTTCTTCTTCTTCTAGCATTTCAAAAGGAGTCATTATATCATAGAGAAATGAGAGGAAACCATAAAACCAATCTGAACTTTCCTCTGCTAAAATATTAAGGACTTCCTCAAGAGAATCAATATTTTCATTACTGCCATCTTTGGTCAGGCCTACATAAGAATAAAGGAAGAGAGAAAGAGAAAATAAGGAGAGCAGTTAGGTGGAAAAAAGAAGTTTAGGAGGGGTGATCTCAAAAAGGATGTGCATCATGGTCAAGGAAGTTTACAGAAAAGATATTTTGGAAAATAAAGAAATGGGTTAAGATGCACACCTTACAATCAACTCTCAATCATATGGACTAAAGGAAAGGCAATTTGGCCAGTCCTCACCCTTCCTACCAGCCCCTCATCGGCTTTGCCTTTCTCTCATCAGAGAATCGAGAGCCCGAAAAACACAAACCTGTATCAGCCAAAATCTGACTGACCAACTTCAACGGGAAGAGTGAGTAGAAGTGGTATGAGAATAAAGACACTTCCGACAAGCCCCACAATTGCTCATTTAGCACCCAGATATTATCGAGAGTTGATTATACAAACATTTACATACATCAATAATATTCACTGAAAATAGAAACATTCATTTCCTCAAACTTTTCCATTCAGGAACTGGAGTTAGTTTAGGAAACTCTGGAATCAACATGACTAGCAGGGTAACTGTTTGGCCTCCATAGATGGGCACCAATGTGTTCAGACTACACCAGATAATCAACTTAAATTTTAACACCATAAAAGGTTAGCTTTATAACGCTCTGGTTACTGACTGGTCCTGTAATTCTGTCTAATAATAAGAGGCAGCTATCAATAACAATTCACTCAGCCTACCAGAATGGGATGTCATCAAGGCCAGTTACCCGCAATAGAAACATTCCAGAATGCTCTCCCTCTCGGCTTGTGAAATTAGCTTCTACTGCAAAGACCCCAGACCCCCACGATGGAAAGAAAGCAATGTACACATCGTTTTCAATCATTTGTTTTTTTCCTGTGATGAACTGGCTTTGGGTAAGACTCGTCTCTTGGGTCCAGTAGATATCAAAGTTCTAATACATCAAGATTCATAATTTTGAGGAGAGGGTTAAAAAATGGGCTGTAAGAAATGTGAACATCTATGATTTTAGAGCTTTTCAGATTATAACCACCTAATCTGGTATTCTGGCTTTGGCAACACATAATTTGTCCACACAACATAACTACCGGCAATCAAGATTGGCAGGTAAGGAATAATAATGACAACTAATTTAATGCTAAAGATTGTGACGAATCTTCCCTGCATTAGTCCACAGAAGAACTGCAACGCTCCATTCTTCCTGTATTTGGGGGAAACAAACCACAAACTGCAGTTGGTATTTAAATTATTTTTTGACCAACCGGGCATGTTTGTTCACTGAACTGAACAGTTGACAAGGGCTCTGAACAGAGACCAGTATTCCCACCCAAGCCTCTGTGGGAATAACACTGTTTCTTCTTCTTGTCCAAAAACTCTACAGCTGTATATTTAGAATACACACTTTTCTTTTTCTCCATTTTCCAATATAAGTACTTCCAAGTATTGACTATCAAATATAAAACTTGACCGCCCTTCAGCACGACAGGCTGAAGTACGCAACAAATATGCAAAAGTATTTGATTACTCTAATTAACCAACTACGCAACCTTTTTGTGGTTCTTAAGACAAAAGTACTGGGCCAAAGAGAAAAAGGAAATATGTTCTGGGTATAGGATTCCTTACCCCGTAAGAGAAGGCAGGGTGTGAGTGCCTCTGGGCAAGATGCAGCCCTCCCTTCCCTTCTGCTCACTCAGGCTTGTGTCAGTCTACAAACGTTTGTCAAGGCTCCAGGCACGGGCTTCCCTTCAGTTCTCCAGCCATAGCTGGTGCCAGTCACAGGACAAAAGGATAAGCATGCAATCCGCAGGTGGTGTTACTCTAAGAAAATGTTACTCAGTATTTAGTCCTCTTTCCTATCGATTTCCCTTGGGAAACAGTTTTCAAAGAATACATTTTGAGACAATGTAGCTTTCAATCATCTAAACCAAAGTCAAAGATACTTTGGCCACAGAAGTAGGAGCCTAGATAAACAAGACCAAGCTTAGAATATTTTCAAAGTTTATCATAAGGGCCACGGCCAGAAATAATAAAATTAATGATGACTGTTCATCTTGATTTACTGACATATTTCATTCTCTCTTTATATTTCGTAAGGAAAGCCAACTTTGAAATGTGAAAGAAATGTAAACATGAACGTGTACATTTCCTCAAATTGATCAAATTCAGATACATGCAAATTTAAGACTCCAGAAAGAAATACTAATGAGATAAATGCCAAACCTATGAAGTTCAGCATAACTCTTCCCGCACCTGCCAGGCCAAGCTCTCAGCTAATCTCTGACTTCCTCCTTTCACTCTTCCCCAGGGATTCCCTCTGCCTTAATCCAAAACCCTTACTCTTGAGCTGTTTCTCCAATGAGAACGTACCCCAGAGATCTGGCTCCCTTTGGGGTACACATTCACTGAATCTGCTCCCCCTGAGCGTACAGAGCCCAGCAACGCCTCTGAACCCCAAGAATTTCACCTGGTTCTCGCAACCACCCACCAGGAACAGAGGCACAACTCTGCTACAATAATCTCACAAACTAGAAAGAACTTCACTCGTAAAATTCCATTCCCGTCAAGGCTGTATTTCACACAGAGAATTCAAACGCTACAGAATAAGGTCAGAGGACAAACAGCTCACATTAGCTTCTTTCATCGTTACCAAAGCCACAAGCCGACTGTGAATTAGTATGTACACACAATAAAATATTTTATCTTAGCCTTTGTGCATTTGCTAGTCAAATTACCAAATGAACGCTCAGATTAACCAATTGGGTTCTATCTCCAAGTATACGATTCTCGTAAAAGGAACAAGTTACCATCTGCCCATACCACATATGTGGCTACTCGCAAATAGCAATGTTCTAAATTACAGTTAATTAACCTCTTAATGGTTGCTTAAAAATACTAAAGGGAATAAGCTTTTGAAATCTAAAATACTAAAACTCAAGTTATTAATGTAAGTTTGCAACAGAAATCAATGTGTGCATGCTATAGAAGTAACGTTTTAATTTTTAATAGCTGACATTTCCTGACAGACCAGATAGCTGATTTTAAACACCTCCCCCCTTAAAAAATCAACAAAATATAGCAGATAAGTAACATTATTTCTAAAAATGAGGAAACAGCCCATGTGAAGTTATTTTTAAAATAAAAAGCTTTGCTATTCAGAATCTATCCTTTAAAGAAAAGTAACAAAATGAAGTAATAAACCATTTATAGGCAAGCAAATTAGCATCATTCTGATATAAGTTCCATACAATTTTCTTTCTTACCCATGACCAGGATTATAGTCTTCTGAAAATTTACTATATTTATAGAAACCCAAATTTAGATACATAATGACAAAATTATATAGAAAATTCTATTATGGTTGAGACAGAAAAAGAAATTTCATGGGTGTAGGATGCTTGCACTGTTAAGTAGCAAATATAATTCTCACTGAGCAGTAACAAAAAAACATAAAGTCAAAATTAAGAAGTTTTATTACCTTTCATTGGTTACAGATGTAGTATCTCCCATTTTTTTCATATCCATAAAATATACACAAAATTGCATGTCTAGGAAGAATTTCTTTGTGCTATTATCCTATTAAGTCTAGTATGTAATACCTTGCCATATTTGTTTTATTCTAAAGACTTTAGCATAAAATGTTTTAATACATATTATGCTACCTACTAAAACAAAGGAAAGGATGCTGTTTAACTAGCAGAAATACATACCTCATTGGGCCAGATTATATAAAATTTGCATATTAAAATTAGCACCATCCTTTCTAATATATGACAGCATTTTAAAATTAAATGAAGGAATATCACATCTTTATTTATTATAAAAAAAATCTCAATGATAAAGACAGGCAACTCTACTGATAAAAGAGAAGGGTCCAAGACTTAAAAAAAATTCAAGAAACCTGGCCAAACACTACTACCTTATATTTTAATGTTACCTTTCAAATAGTCATAGGACATTTTAAAATGTTTACTACCACTATTTTATTTCAAAATGAATGTATGTAAGCCTTTAGAAATTCACACTTTCAAACGGACATGAATTATGTCAACTGATGCTAAAGAATGGTTGTAATTACCACATGTGAAAACAGACTAGGACATTATCTACATGATCAAATGTTAGGTTCAAAATATAAAGTGCTTTAAATCTAAAAACACATATGAAATTATATTACTTATTAAAAATATCTGTGCAGGAGCTATACACTTATTCTTTTGTAACAGTAAATTGAAATGTGAGAGTCTATAGAAAAATAATTAAGCCACTTAACATCTCAACAAGAATGAAATATATGACTTAAGTGGGAAAATATCTTCCATAAGATGAAAATGACTGGCATAGACATTATTAAAGCTAAAACATTATTTTGTTTCCAACATTTTACCACCATTAATTTAAAAAAAAAAATGTGTACTTGCCTAATAAAACTTTGGCATCATCCACATCAAAATCTCCATCACCATCAGCATCATAGATTCCCAGTTTTCCTACAAGAGGGGAAGAAAAGACAGATATGGGAACAAAAGGGGAAACAATTTTAAAGAGGTGTTACTACTTCTTACAGTCCTGCATATCAGCCATTAATGCTACCAATCAACGTAATCCTTTGCTCCTTTCATCCTGAAAAGCCGTGCTAAATGATAATCTCACTTAAAAATGAAGGCAGTTCACTTAGAGACTGAGATATTCACCTAACAAATCTAAGAAATATAACTGACATAATATTTTCTTTAAGGATTTAACAATACCCCAAGATTTAATCATTTCAGAATAATTTTTTTTTTAATTTTACTGCTAAAAATATTTCAGGTAAAATTTTCAACATATATAAGGAGTAATACGGATCCATTTCTAACAGTTACATGAAATTTAATGTTTCTAAAGTACAGGAGTTCCTCACACCATCAATATTCAAATCAAAAGAATAGCCACTGAGCCTCAAATAAAGACTATATATAATTAACATCAAGCATAAGTACTAAAAATAAGAGGATGATTAATTTTATGTTTTATAATAATGATTTACAACAGAAGTATCATGAATCAACCTTTTAAAAAAAAAGACTTCTGGAAATAAAGTATGTAAAACTGGCTTTTTGAAATTGCAAAGGAAAACTTACAGTTATCCTACTTAAAAACGTAATTAGCACCAGCCACCTACTACTAAGAAAAAAAATAAGGCTTAGAACAGACAAGCTGAGAATGTATTTTAACTTTATTATCTCAGAGTACTGTTATGTTCAGCATTTCAAATGAGTCATATACATTCAATTCCCTAAAAACATCCTAAAATCAACACAATTTATAACTCATCACTGGACAATGGCTGTGAAGAGACTTATTAATTTAACATTTTAAACAACAATATTTTAAATAGCAGTATTTTAAACCACATTCACAGATACAGCATCAGTACTAAAACACCAGTTGGTAGCACTGCCACCTTTAATAAAAAAATTAGTTAAAACATTGCACACCAGCAGGAAGAGCTTTGGGAACAGAGTTGTTATGAGCAATCTAGACCTTCCCAGAGCCCTTATTCTGCTTAGGAAATATTAACTTGCTATGCAGAAGTCTGCAAAGCACACACACATTGAAAATGATAATAATACTAATTGAGACATACGGAAATTATCATTTCTATAGCTAAGAAAATACAAGTGAAAAGCACTGGTCTGCAGTCAAGGCTACATAAAGCACAGAGTTCAAATGACATTAAAAAGATAGAAAATACTATACTTTTTGACAAATTTAAAAGGGAAAATTTGTCCTACCAATTACATTCTCTGATGCAGGTGATAACTAAAATAGTAGCCTAAGGATGAGGTTTTAGAGGCTAACACAAGTAGACTTAAAATGCATCTCCAATAGCCTACCTTGAAGTACCTCTGATAAGTTATAACGGAAGTCCTTTGCCTTGGCTGCATGCATGTAAAAACACGAAAATTGTTACTTGCACTTAAATGTACACATCTTTTAAATCTCTCCTTTTGTCTAATAGGCTTTTCTAAGCAACATTATCACTTTAAGTTAATAAAAGTACAGATGTATCCAGAAGTTTGTCTCCAAACTAAAATCCTTCCTCTATCACTCTGTCAATCTATTCAGAGACATTTTCCTCAAAGTAATGAAAATAAGAAGCTTTAACAAAAGGCAGATTACATGTAAGCGTGTTTTGTTATTCTTTGCCTTGTCCCCGCAAAAGATGGCTATAATCTCATAAGTAAAGCAAAAGTGCAGGAGGGTCTATGGACGAGAGGGGATTTTCTATGTGACAACTGTGCATATAGAGAAATGTGCCTTTTTTTCAGTGACAAGGTCCACATCTTTCACTGGATTATTAGAGAGGAAGGCCACTCACTCACAATAGCCAAAAAGTGTAAACAACCCCAATGTCCATCACTGATGAATGGATGAGCAAAACGTGCTGTATCCATATGATGGAACGTAATTGAGCCATAATATGGAGTAAGTACCAAACCTTGAAAACATTACACTAAGTGCAAAACAACAGACACAAAGGGCCACGTATTGTTTGATTCCATTTATATGAAATGTCCGGTATAGACAAATATACAGAGTGTATTAATGCTTGCCCGGAGCGGGAAGAAGTGGGGGGATGGAAATATTCTGAAATTAATAATGATGACAGCACAAAACAATATGTTAAAAACCAGTGAACTGTATGTTTTTACATATCTACAGTACTGAATTTTATATTATGTGAACTTCATCCATTACAAAGACCTGATCTGGTGAAACAAAGAAAAAGAATCATTTTAATGTAAAAACATCGTGAAAGAATTGCAGTGATTATGGGGAGAAAAAAGGAAAAAGGAGCAGAAAGGAAGACAACCTATTAGAATCAACAAGGCAGCAAGCTCAGAACAGCCTACAGGCTGCACCTACACACACACACACTCTCACCCCCACACACAGCAGTTCCCACAAGGACACAAAGGGTGTGCTTTGAAATGCTCTCTTTAAGGCAGGGTCCTGCAAACTGCGTGTTTATGATCCACTCGTGGGTCCTTAAATACATTCAGTGGCTCAGAACCACAGTACTTTAAAAATTCATAATACAACAACATGGAATAGAAATTATAGAGTACTGCATGTCATGAGAGTACGTTCTGGTTGATAAAATGTTTTTGTGTGATATACAGACAAAATAAAGCCTATTTTACTACTACAGATCATTTCAAAGAAGTTGAAATCACTACTCCAACGTAATCCTAACATCCCCTTTCGTTCCTTCCCTGCTGAGAACCACTGAAAAGCTACGGAATTAACAGCACCAGTAAGAAACAATATGAAAATCCTTACCTAACACTTCTTCATAATCAACAAGATCAAACCAGACCACAGCTACTGACGTCCAGACTCCGAGCAACGCAATAACCATAAACCACGTGAAAAACGAACTTCCAGAAAGTCCACCTTTCCTCCCATTCTTGTGTCCTCCATGCTTTGTCTCTGTTAAAAAATAAAACAGATGGGCAATGTCATTACGTAAGAAGAAAATGTTTTATTGGACCTCTTTTCACCGAAATATTTCTCCAGGAATTTGACAGTACTTACAATGGTAAATCACTTCAAAATTAGTTTTCACTTCAATTCTCAAATCATGTTACACAAAACAAAGATTCTGAAAATGGAAAACACTCTGCTTAGACTAAACATCTCATATGTAAGACCCTAACTTTGAAGTAATGAAAGAAAGAAACTACTAGTGGGTTAACGATTTTTTTAAATAAAAATTGATATAGTATGTGTATTCCTTCCAAGTTCTTTATCCAAATGACTTAAATATAACCTCCTTCAAAGTTCAGAGCATATTGACAATTTAAAGAGACCACAAATGGAGCCAAATCCTTTTTTTCTGTCCAATTTAGTTTCCATAGAATCTTGTAAACTCTGCCATAGAAAAAACCTCCCCCCAAAACACTCCATTTTCTTAGCCAGAGACAGAAAAGAAGGAAGGAAACTATTTATAGGAAACAGAGGTCAAGGAAGAAGAGAAGCCAAACAGTGTAATTCAGTCTTCCTCCTTCACAAGATCCACTGGGACCTAAGGAAACAGGGAAAGGTTTTCATAACTGGTCTCAACGCAGGAAACAGCTTTGTAAAGTGCTGTCCACCAGAAATGTCATATATCACATTTGATATGTTTAATACACTTCATACTCTTCTGAAAATATTCTTACAGCCAAAAATAAACAAATATAATGATAGTCAAGTAACATTAAGAGAAAATGGTCAACACTGTCCTTAAAAGAACCATAAAATTCAAATTTCTCTTAAAAAGGAATATGATAAATACTAAATAAATATTAATAAATTAGAAGGACACATCATATCTCAAGATGCCCTGTGGGAAAAGGAAAAGTTTATCAAGCAAGTAGGAAAGTAGGATGCTATCTTCCATTGGTGAAGCACGTTACCGCCTTCAAAGCGCCTCTACGTGCATTTGATTCTCACAAGAGTCCTGTCAGTGTTTCCCAAGAGGGAGTTTCTGGATGTTTACACAGGACAATTCATCCTGCGTGACTGTTCTTCACACTGCAAGGCAGCTGGCATCCCTGGTTTCCTGTGGTCCCACAGGTAAGTAGCTCCCAGTGATTATGACAAAAACACCCCCAAATATTTCCAAGTGTCCCCTACAAGGGCAGTGCCTGGCTGAGAACCACTGGGGGTAAGGACAGGAAAAATCACCTCTGTTTTAAAGAAAAAAGATGAAATGGTTCAGCCAAAGCCACCGGCACAAGGTGGGTAGAGCCAGGGATAAGCCCTGACTTCTAGGTCCTGAATTCCTTGATTCACGTGAATGGGCCAAACTACATGATTTCAGATACCTCACTACCTCTCATCTAGAACCTACTTCCTTATTCTTAAATCCAGTTCTAGTTAGGGAATACTGGTAGTAATTTTCCAGTGGCTCAAATCAAGAATATATTACCATTTCTTCTTATTAAAAAGATACATGTTGCAAACCAACCACTAGATCAACTTTTCAAAAGGAGCCATAAAAACTGAATCAGTGTACATGTTTGTGGATATACACACTCAAACACACACACCTTTATTTGTATATCTATATTTAAGTATATAAATTGATGACTAAATAAAACAAATCATATTCTTAGAGAAAAAGCCAATTTCCTTTTCTAGTGTTCTTTAAATATTAACAGACCCATCAATAAGGGCCAGATTTATAAATAATCACATGGTGAATTTACAAAAGTATGCTTACCAAATAACATCTGACCATCTAATTTGGTTTTTTTTCCCCTCACATGATCTATTAAAAGTCTCCTAGAAGCTGGCTATATAAAAACAAAACTTATACACTTAAAAAAACATCCGATGAGAACAGGTCACAACGTTACTTATTAAATCCACTTAAAACAGGCTCCACTGTTTTACTATCTGAACATAGTCATTGGAGAGGGAGACGAGGTGAACATTTCTGCAATATTGGTGGGGGAAAATGATGATTTCCAAAATTTTATGTGTCTCAATCATAGAAGTTATAAAAAGGACAATATAAAATAAAGCACCACTAAAATTTTTAAAGAGAAAAGAAGGGGCTTCCTAGGTGGCGCAGTGGTTAAGAATCCGCCTGCCAATGCAGAGGTCACAGGTTCGATCCCAGCTCCAGGAAGATCCCACATGCCGTGGAGCAACTAAGCCCGCGTGCCAAAAAAAATAAAATAAATAAATAAATAAAAAGAAAAGAAATAGCTTCTGTGGGAAGGGGAGCACTACAGATTCAGTAGCAATGTTGTGTGTTTAGTTTATTAAACTTCTATAAACATGAAGACATTTTCTAAGACTTTATTTTAAAAACCCTTATTTCTATATAACCAATCAATATATGCACACACACCCACTTATATAGAATACTAACTATAACAAGAATAATACTTTCCAGATCAATGGAACAGAACAGAGAACCCACAGGTAAAACCAAGCACATATGGGCACCTTATCTTTGACAAAGGAGGCAAGAATATACCATGGAAAAAAGACAGCCTCCTCAATAAGTGGTGCTGGGAAAATTGGACACCAACATGCAAAAGAATGAAATTAGAACACTTCCTAACACCATACACAAAAATAAACTCAAAATGCATTAAAGACCTAAGTGTAACGCCAGACACTATAAAACTCCTAGAGGAAAACATAGGGAGAACACTCTATGACATACATCAAAGCAAGATCCTTTTTGATCCACCTCCTAGAATCATGGAAATAAAATCAAGAATAAACAAATGGGACCTCATGAAACTTAAAAGCTTTTGCACAGTGAAAGAAACCATAAACAAGACTAGAAGACAACCCTCGGAATGGGAGAAAATACTTGCCAATGAAGCAACGGATAAAGGATTAATCTCCAAAATATACAAGCAGCTCATGCAGCTTAATACCAAAAAGCAAATAACCCAATCCACAAATGGGCAGAAGACCTAAATAGACATTTCTCCAAAGAAGACATGCAGATGGCCAACAAATACATGAAAAGATGCTCAACATCACTCATCATCAGAGAAATGCAAGTCAAAGCCACAATGAGGTATCACCTCACACCACTCAGAATGGCCATCATCAAAACATCTAGAAACAATAAATGATGGAGAGGGTGTGGAGAAAAGGGAACTCTCCTGCACTGTTGGTGGGAATGTAAGTTGGTACAGCCACTATGGAAAACAGTTTGGAGGGTCCTTAAAAAAGTAAACATGGAACTACCATATGATCCAGTAATCCCACTCCTGGGCATATACCCAGAGAAAACCATAATCCAAAAAGAAACATGTACCATAATGTTCATTGCAGCACTATTTACAATAGCCAGGACATGGAAGCAACCTAAATGCCCATCAACAGATGAATGGATAAAGATGTGGTTCATATATACAATGGAATATTACTCAGCTATAAAAAGGAATGAGATGGAGCTATATGTAATGAGGTGGATAGACCTAGAGTCTGTCATTCAGAGTGAAGTGAGCCAGAAAGAGAAAAACAAATACTGTATGCTAACTCATATATATGGAATCTAAAAAGAAAATGGTACTGATGAACCCAATGACAGGGCAAGAGTAAGGATGCAGATGCAGAGAATGGACTGGAGGACACAGGGTTGGGGGGCGGGGCAGGTGGCGAAGGGGAAGCTGGGACGAAGTGAGAGAGTAGCATTGACATATTTACACTACCAACTGTAAAACAGGTAGCTAGTGGGAAATTGCTGTATAACACAGGGAGATCATCCTGATGAGGGGTGATGCCTTAGAGGGCCGGGACAGGGAGGGTGGGAGGGAGTCGCGGGAGGGAGGGGATATGGGGATATATGTCTAAATACAGCTGATTGACTTTGGTGTACCTCAAACGCTGGTACAAGAGTGTAAAGCAATTATATTCCAATAAAGAGCTTAAAAAAAAACAAGAATAATACCTTCCAAATATGGAACTATGATAGTTAATGACTAAGGATGTTCCTCCCTTGGTTGATTATTATCTAAGAATCGAATTTAAATTTTTTATTTAAAGTCAGTGCTAAAATGGCAGGAAAACTGGGTTCTTTCTTGTCTTATCTCCTCTAGGACATTTTGTAACTGATATCAGTCTCTTGTACTGTTCCTAATTAACTAGGAAATAATAAGGTTAAATAAATATAGTTCATCCTTTTATTCATTCAATGTATTTATTCAACACATATGTGCCAGACATGACTCAGTTTTTTACTCAATAATTGTTTTCAAAATGTGTACCTCAATAAAAGTACATCCCAGATGATGCTATTTAAAATAAGCTTACAGGACTTCCCGGTCTGGGAAGATCCCACATGTGGGTGAGTAACTAAGCCCATGCACCACAACTACTGAGCCTGCGCACTGCAACTACTGAAGCCCATGCACCTAGAGCCCGTGCTCCACAGCAAGAGAAGCCACCTCAATGAGAAGCCCACGCACCACAACGAAGAGTAGCCCCCACTCGCTGCAACTAGACAAAGCCCGAGTGCAGCAAGAAAGACCCAATTCAGCCAATAAATAAATAAATAAATAGATTTAAAAAGTAATAATATAAAAATAAAATAAAATAAGCTTATAAAGAAATAGCTAATAAAATAATAAATTGAATTCAAAGACCAATTCTTTCTCCATTTCTTTCTCTTTCTTAAAGCAGAAATGGAGAAGAAAAATCCCTAAGATTCTCAAAAGGAAGTATCATTTATCCAAGTTAATTCATAAGCCTGTAATACTGGTTGTAAGTTACTGACCTGCAACACCAAATATAAGTAACAAGTAGAAAGGGGCTTTAAAAAAATGATATAAATGCATATATCAAAACAGAGAGAAGGGATTAGGAGGGGAAGAGAGAGAAAGCCAAAGACAGTAAAGAATACACCTTTACCTAGAATCTATTCACATTTATTTTAGACATGATGCTAACAACTTCAATCAAGTTTCCTAATTCACTGCACACATCAAAGAATAGACTTCAAAGACAGCCTAACCCAAAGGAGTGAAAGCAACAAAGTGCTGATGGAAGGCAGGCCGATAAATTTATTTATTTATTTATTTATTTATTTATTTACTTATTTATTTAATTGGCTGCATTGGGTCTTCATTGCTGCGCACGGGCTTCCTCTAGTTGTGGCGAGCCGGGGATACTCTTCGTTGCAGCTCACAGACTTCTCATTGCAGTGGCTTCTCCTGTTGTGGAGCATGGGCTCCAGGTGCATGGGCTTCAGTAGTTTCCACACATAGGCTCAACAGCTGTGGCTCACGGGCTCTGGAGCGCAGGCTCAATAGTTGTGGTGCACGGGCTTAGCTGCTTCACAGCATGTGGGATCTTCCAGGGGCAGGGATCGAACCCGTGTCCCCTGCATTGGAAGGCAGATTCTTAACCACTGCACCACCCAGTAAGTCCCCAAGGCAGGCCTATAAAATGTCTGAATATGGCAGGAGTAGACACAAGAATGTGAAGAGTGGCAGGAGGCCATTTATGACTGATGCTCACTAACAACTGTGACTAGCCCTGAACTATTAAACTTACAGCCCTTAACTATAAAAATACTCTCTAGTACAAGGTAATAATGATATTTGTATTAATTCTGTCATTAAACTATTGCTTTAAACTGTTAGGAATGTAAAAAATGCATAATAAATTTTGGAAAGATTTTCATTCAAAATATTTTTTATTAGACGGATGTACTTGCTTAGAAGGTAAATGTCAAAAAACAGAGTAGATGTCACTGAGCCAGAACATGAAATGATCAGCATTATTTTATCCATCCCTTGATAATGTCAACCGAATGAGGTGTTACTCCATTAGTATCAATCTTTTTACTGTTAATATTTACTAATTCCATAAAGAAACAAAACAGTAAATTATAGAAAGCAGTCTTTTCTGAGTCACGTTTTCTAGGGGAGCTTTTTAATTGACACCAAATAACACACTCTTGATATGTCACTCTGTAAATATGGTGTGCCTAGTCCGCAAGGGCAGATCAGTTTCTGTCCAACTACGCTGAAAAAAGCATAGTACAATAAACACTTCGAGAGAGTTTAAAACTCCCCAAGCAAACCTGAAACCAGTACTTGTTCCAAACATAGTCTGGAAGAACACCTGGTCGTTGTCCCTCTTTCCGACCATCAGAATCAATCTAAGAATCTTTATTTCACTTCCTGGCTCCATAGTCAACCTGTAGTCCCAGGGATTATTCAAAAAGACTTTTTTTAATGGGGGTTAAGAATATGATAAGCACGATGTGATTCATTTTTTTCCACACTGAACCATCAAAAGTAACGATTTCCAAGTCAGAAAATGCTCTCACAAACAACCAAACAGAAAATTACCAAGGCGCGCAACGGAATGAGTCTCCCCAAAATGAAGACTGGGCTCATCGGAAATTGTATTTATTCGGTTAGGAAAAGGGAAAATAGAAGATGTATCCCAGCCACTAAGCACGCGTCAATTACTTAACTAGAACTCCAACCAAGTGAATTACAAATCAACCATTTATGAGTTTTGGTAAGCATTATGCTGGTGATTTTATACTCAATTCTACACATTTAAAGTTTTTAAAAACCATCAAAGCAATTCATCAAACTGATTATTTTTCTACATTACAAAATGTCACCCTTTAGGAGCCAAGAACGGTGAAGAGTAGGTCAGAAGTACCAGCTGACTCTGCCTCACTGTGTAGGTTAAGCCATCCATGGAGAAGCGGAGAAATGTCTTCTAAAAAGCTCAACGTCAGATATATACCTCATCTTCTTCTTCACGGCTCCATGAGGCACTTCATCAGGAGAGTCAAGTGGTCCATTCTAAACATTTATTTAAAACACTGTCCAAAGCAGAGATACTCATATTCTCTATACTAATAATAGAATCCTTCCAGCGGCTGCCCAGGCAGCTACGAGTTGGAAGCAGTCTTAATACGTCTATTTTATTTTTCTTAAAATATATTTTCAACATAATGAGCCAATAAAGCTTGCCTTCAATTAAATGAAAAGACAACCTTCACTTACAAAGAAAAGCAAACACAAACACATACAAAAATGTAAATCAACACACCATTAAAGAATACGTGAAGCTTAATGATTCAATTTAAAAAACAAAATAAAATCCCAGTGTCTTTTCTTTGCACTTCATGTCTGCTTCACAAAAATTAGGTCTGTTTCCACATGTGGTAAGTCTCTGCTTGAGCCAACTAGGTGTTCATTAATACAAGACAGGACTTAAAAAGCCCTTAAATTTCCCACACTTTTATATGAGATCTGAATGCACACAATTCTTTAAATTCACTGCAATTAACTTCTAAGACAAAGACAGACCACTTGTTCATTTTTCTGAAGTTTGTAAAATGTGGTCTCTGGTAGTACAATACAATAAAAGATATTTTAAGTTAAGGCACTAAAACTTAATATTCACATTAGAGACAGAGGAGTCCATGAAACATTAAACTATTGTGAAACGTTGAGGTCTCCACAAGTTCAAAATAGAAAACACAGACGATGCAGTCAAAGCACTTATCCAAAAATATGTGAACAGCGCACAACTGAAAAATCAAGCTAAAAACTGTCAGCTAGATCCCAACCCACTTTTAACCCAAAGAATAAAAATATACCTTTACCTTCTGCCATTTTGATTTCTTCAATCCATGAATAATATATATGGAAGAAAAAAAACCAAAGCCCTATGAGCAGGTACGAGGAACACCGCAGGCCCTGCGCTCCTGGAGCTGTGGACTGGCCCACGGCTCCTGGGTAAGGCCTCTAGAGCTGAAATTGGACCTGACTGCAAACTCTGCTCACCAGTTATTTTTAGAGGCCTCTTCCTCATGGCCAAATACTGCTAATCACTCGGGCTGAAATGCTCTCTCTGCTAACAGTCCAACAGCCTTTCTCCCCCTTTGGTATTCCTTTCTGGGTTGGTCCTATCCCCCAGTTACAAACCCTAAAAAAATACCAGGCATGCTGAAAAAACTGGAACATATGTGCTGCCAGTTTGGATTTTTTGGAATCCGTCTTGAATGGTTTTAACCCAAGTACCAAATCATTCAAAACTGAAGCAAGTCCTGCTATAAAGTGTGGCCCCACACCAGGCAACAGCTTGAGTTGGCCCTTCAGAATCTGATCAAATGCCTATGTGAAAAGTCCATTACTTAGTTTGTTTGAATGAAACAGAACCCTAAATGGTAAGAAATGGATTAATGCTCCATAATTCTGATTCACAGGCATTACCATCCCCAAACTAATTCCCTCAACAGCACAAGTAAAGCAACAATCAAAAACTGTTTCCCTAGGGAATTCAGTGGTTAGGACTCAGGGCCTAACTCGGGGGCCTGGGTTTGATCCTTGGTTGGGAACTAAGATCTCACAAGCCATGCAGTGTGGCTACTAAATAAATAAATAAATAAATAGTATTCCTAGAGAAGGACGGAGAGAGAGCTAGAAAGGGAGGCATGGAGTTGGGAGAGACAGGGAAAGGAGGAACTCTTCATCAGTAAGTGTATCATCTAGGAAACACTATCTCAGGGAACTGGACAGCAACTGTACAAGACATTCTGATTTTCTGCATCTTCCCTCCAGCCCCCTCTCCAAATATTCTCTTCTGGGAAATAAAACCAGCCCAATTTATTCACTGATCTACCATTAGCAGCTCACAGAATTCTTCAGAGCTCCAATCAGTACACTAAATTAATTTAGCACAAATTGTATCCAGAGCGAGGTAGCAACCTTTCAAAGTTCTTTATCAGTCTTTCATTTGTTTCAGTCGAGCTAAATGCTTCACGTGCAAATGAAACAGTTAAATGTTCTGAAAAGGAGTCAGCAACCTAAGATATGAATATTTGATGGCCTAGAACTGGGACAACCAATCAAAACTAACCAGGGTCATAAGTGTCCTGACCAAGAGCCACTCCTCTCCTCCAGGACCTGCCCCACTGAGGTCAGTACCTGCTAAAATGTTGGATGATAATAAATCATGTGTTGACAGGGGTTTAAGATAGATGACCAACCATCACACAAATGTACTAGACATATTTCAGAGAGACAGTGAGAGTGACAAGAGGCCCTTCTTGGAACCGCTGGAAACCAAGCCACTGCACTTACATGGCGGGTAGCTTGTTTCGGACTGCAGAGACCTGGATTCAATTCCAGCTGCCTCATTACCTTTGATTTGGGGGAAGTCATCAAACTTCTGGGCCTCGATTTCCTTGCCTATAAAAAGTGTCTTGGCACCAACGAGGCATGCAAATATTTGTTGAAGTCATGCATGCAACACATTTTGATTGAATCCATCTGGACTCGTGCACAAGTCTCATCTCCAATTCACAGCTCTTTTCATGATCCTAGCCTGCCACCGAGGTTGCAGAGGCTGCTAGGGTTTCCTCTCTCCCTTTATGGGCCTGTGCAAGGCCAGCTGTGCCCTAAATTCCGGGTCTGGGGCCAAATGCTGAACTGAGACAAGAATCACAGCTACTAAGCGTGGGTATGCCTCACCCCTGGGGCTCCTTCTACACAGCTCCAATTATTCCTCCTCCACAATCTTTATCACACTTATTCACACATCCTAGAGTTAACCTTCTCCTTTGTTTTTTGCAACAATTTTACAGTTATTTCAATAAGATGTCTTCCCTCCTTAGTTTTGCAATAATGGCATACCTGTTATTCTAAATAGGGTGATTAGGATGAATCTCTCCGAAATAACATTTATTCCATCACATTGCTTAAGGAAAAAGAAATCCTGGATCCTAAGTAACTATTTCTTATAATAACAATTCATTTTTATGATGGGAAACGTTTGTAAAAATTTTTAAATAAATAAAATTTGCATATGGCAAATCATGTTTTTAAAACCCTAGCAAAGAGAATAAAAGTAATATTAACTATTCCTTATAACAGCTGCTGAAACTAATAGCAAATTCCTAGGTCCAAGCAAAGACCAAACTTCTACAGTGTGCTCTGAGAGTATTACTATCAGCCTGACGCCCCTGGAGTCCACAAGAGCCAAGACTTATGTCCAGAGTCCAGTGCTCTCCCTGACTCCAAAACCAACCAGGTGAAAACCCATCAGAGCTCTCACGGGGAGACAGTGATGATCTCCTCTGCTCACCCGATCAGCCATCACTTACAGCAGTGCTGCTCAAACTTTAGAGTCACCTAGAGGACTGGTGAAAACACAGACTGCTGGGCCCAACCCAGAGTTTCTGATTCTGTAGGTCTGGAGAGGGGCCTGAGAATGATCTGATGCTGCTGGTCTAGGGACCACACAGAAAGAGAAGCACTGCACTACTGCTTGCACTAGCCATCCCTAATTCTTGAGGTCTGATGCAGGGGAAAGGAGCTCTTGCTTTTACCAAGTTCCAGACCGTCATTTCTTACCACCTAAAAAAGAAAAAAAGAAAAGAACAACAAAACCCTGTTCCTCCAAGGTCCACGCTGTGCAATTATACTACTCTCCACCTGCCCCATCACTGTTATCACCCACGTCCAGTGCCCTCTGCTCTCAGCGATCCCTTCTTCACCTCAATTCCAGCCATAAACATGGGACTTCATGTCCAGCTGTGTGGCCAACACATGAGGTTCTCTTTCCTTCATTTCTTCATCCATCCAGCGACCTTGTTCCCTTCCATTCTGTATCCACACTCACCCTTACATTCTCACTGTGGACCTTGTCACAAACCCAACCTAACTCACCTGCCTAATCGCATCTTTGTTCTTGCTGAAATAGCTCTGTAGCTCTCCGGGCATAACCATCCTAACAGATCCTGCTAAGAAAGCTCTGCTTGTTAGGGTGCTTCATAAGGACTGCAGGTTATCATGAGATAGCAAAAATACAGTTCTTTAAAACAAAAGCTAAAAATCTTCCATCTATATATAGTCTCCAAGGCAAACATGAGCACTTTTTACTACTCTAAACCTAATAGTAAATAGCCAGTATTACAGAAGTAACAAAAGACAACTCAGCAGACATTGAGTAAAATCTCCTTAAACACACCTCCCCAGCCAGGGAATGCTACCCCTACAGGCGAAGGTTTAGGTTCTACTGAATACGTGACACATAGGATGAAAACATCCACTCTGATCACAACCTTCCCATTGTTCCAGCTTGTTTACTCAACAATTTCTTCTTAGATCCTGCAGTTCTCTCGCTTCTCCTTTTTTTTCTCAGCCCTCTTCATTCCCCTCCTGCCTTCACATCTTTCCAAATCCACCTTAAGAGTCCACAGTTCATCATGTAAATCACTCCCTGACTTGCTACACTCCCAGCCGCTCTACCCTTTCACTGTATGAATCTGCTGACATTGGCTTCCTGGACAAACGCAGCTATTTCACAGTGACTATTGCGGAACTTCTCTGCCTCTAAAGTAGTTGATCTCTTCAAAGTCAAAAAAAAAAAAAAATCCATAGCTCTTAGGTCACAGAGAAGACAGAGCCACCAGCACGGAGCTGTCTGTCAGTGGTTGTGCACTGCCAACCATTACAAACTGAAATTCACCCGCATTCATTCTCTGCTTCCCTCCTAAGACCTCCACTCCCTTCCCTCCTTAGCTACCTTACACTCTGCCTTTGCACTCCCCTATACCACCAGCCTCTCCGCCTTTACTGCATCCCCCCTCAACCCCACAGCTAGCCCCGCTCTTCCTCCTCCCTGTCACCATGAAACTCTCAGCAGAGGCGTCATTTCACTGTTTTCGCTCTCCAATCGCCCATTCAACGCCTCACAACCCAGAGGCTGCAATCCGACCTCTGCAGGGGCCTCCAGTGTAGCGGCTCCAATGTCACACCAGTGACATCCGTGTCACTAAACCGAATCAAAAAATTTCAGTCCTCATCTAATGTGTCCTCTCAGAAGAATTCTTCCTTCTTCTTAAACATTCTATCCCCTTGACTTTCATTACTCTGGAATCATCTGGGATTTCTTCAGCCTTAGTGGAATGTTAATTCCCCATCTCCTTTGCTAGCTCATGCTCCTCTAGTTGACTTTTAAACATGGACATTCCATAAGCCTTGGTCCTATGCATCTCCCTAGTTTATTTTAGCTACCTTCTATATAGCTTAATTTTTTTTCTAGCTCATATACCTGTCTGCTCAATATCCCACCCGAGTGACATATGGAAACCCCAACCTCAGCATATGCACAACTGGACCCATCAATTTCCCCACCCACACCCCCTCCAGTCTTCTAAATCTCATTAGCACTTCCATCAAGCCAGCTGCTTAAACCCAAAACCTGAGATTCATCCTTGATTTTATTCTCTCTTCCCAAACAACCATCTCCCAGATCAGAGTTTCTCCATCAGGCCAATGGGTTACCACTATGCCAAGATATGAATTCCCCTCAGCATTTGGGTCATCCTTGTCTATATGTACCCCAGCATGATATTTCTAAAAATATCACCTGTGTGCACCATGCCATGAAAATGTAGGAAATTTTGTCTCAAATGATACGTATTTTTGCCTCTTTCCTACGATCATCTAAATCCAAGTGAGCGTCATTTCCTAGACAACTACAATACCCTAACATAACCTTTACTGCTCCACACAGCAGCCAGAATAATTTTTTAAATCGATTATATATCATTACCCTGTTAAAAATCCCTCAATGGCTTTACAGTATTCTTAGGATAAAATAAAAATCTTCCATGTGGCCTTTAAGGCCCTACTTGACATGGCCCCAGTCTATCACTCTGGCTTTAGTTTTGTGTCCTTTCCCCAAGCTGTCTATACTTCAGCCACAAAAAAACTCACCATGCTCTTTCCAGTCTCAGAATCTCTGCGCACGCCATCCCCTCTTCCTGGGATGCCAGCACTGCTGTCCTTGCCTAGCTATCTCCTCACTCAGCTCAAATGGAAACATTTTCTAATATACTATCACGGTAGTGTGTACTTCTTCATAGTGTTATTTCACTGGTAATTAGGCAACTACAATAATTAATTTCTCAAATTCTTCCTAACTCCAGAATGCAAGTTTCATGAAACCAGGGACTGAACCTGCCTTGTTCATTACTGTACGTTTGCCTTGCACCTATGTGTTAAATAAATGTAGGTAAATTCTTTCTCAAATCCTTGATATTATATGAGTAATCAAACCTCTTCCTGCTAACACTTCAGAAATAAGGAAGCAAAGGGACGCAACAAATGGTCCAACAAATGCCAGGTCACTTTAGATTTCCTCATCTCCAGGAGTTTAATGATCTTAAAATTCATTCATAAGAGGAAAAGACCTATAAATCGTTAAAAGAGATTTCAAGAAAGAAGCCCGGTGGTTCCCAAACACTGGTGATGAAGCCAAATCAGTCCATGACCAAGTCCTCATTCCTCTGTGTCAGATAAATTCCTCACTGATCAATCTTGGGTGAATGACACCCAGCTTGAACAGGAGAAGACCTGAGCATGAAGGAAGTAATGTAGCCCATTCATCAGGCCCAATAGCCAGACACCTGATGCATCTAACACCTCTCCTGACTGGTCCTTTGTGGACAAGGCGTGAATAACTGGAGGAGTGACAAGGGGCTGCAGTGGGTTTTAGAATTTAGTAAAACAAAATTGAGAAAGCCGTTTCCATTCGTATCACGATAAATAGGGGAAGAGAACTATTAGCAATACTATCTAAATCGGCCTCCAGATATTTTGGGGGATCTATCATTCTTTGGAACCCCAAGTTGGGGAACCACTGCCCTAGCTCATGCCTCTGTCTGTATTACTACTGATTCACTGCAGAAGGGAACACCTGAATCAGAACACGGGCCCATCAACTCGACCTTATGAATCTGTGATGCACCAAAACTCCACTGGTAAGAAGCTAAAAACATAATAGAAATAGGAGTTAACTCCAAAAGCTAGCTCCTCATGCCAAGCCTAGTGAGACAGTCCTTTACACCTCATTAGTTCTCCCCACAGAGAATCCAATAAAGAGAGAAGACTTAGTCTCACAGGAAAAAACACCCCCACCCCAGCTAGTCAATCATTCATCTCTGCGGGTAACGCTATAAGTACGGTATTGAAACTGAGGCAGTCTCCTGCTCAACCTGGATGAAAAAGGTATTAAAAAAAAAAAGTCAACTGTATGGACACTAAAGGGGGAAAGCGGAGGGTGGGGAGGTTAAAAAAAAAAAAGAGTTGCTGTACTTGAGAGAGTTTTGTAATAATAACAATAATAAAAGGGCAACTTTCCCTCCACTAGAAGAAAAAAAAGTAAGTTGTGGTGTCCATTCAGAAACTCTGAGGTGGTAAAAGTTGTTAAAAAACAAACAAACAAACAAAAGTTCTTTTTTCAAAACTAAAAACAACAGAGATGCCTACTCGTACTCCTTTAACTCTAATTCTGTGGCAATGAGACTAGGTCACAAAGCCATTATGTGTGACCACCACCGATTTGCTGCTATGTCCCTGAAGGTTTTGACCTTAACCCATTTAGACAGCAAAAGATCCCCACCAGTCCCCACTTTCCAGGGCAAAAGAATTCAGCATTTACAACAAAGTGCCCTATAGGTGCAAACAGGGAGGGAAGACAGGGAGTAAATAAACGCATTAGCACAAAATATATGGAAAATTCACATGTAAACTACAAAACACATGGGTCTTAAAAAAAAAATCACAGGGCAAAAAGTTGATGCAATTATGCATCACAATACATTCTGAGGGGCAGCCGACAACCCTTTACTAAATAAACTGACAACAATGAACCAGATAAAAAATAATAAATAAAAAGCAAGAATGGCTGCAATTGTAAATTGCATAGTGAAGAATTAACTTCACCCATTTGCCCTTGCCTACTTGGAGGTCCCTGGCATGTCCAGCCTGATAGGAGTGATTGGTTTGCCTGGGGGCTTTGGTCACGGAACAGTCTAACAATGTGATTTACGATGAGGCTTCAGTACAGGCTGGATGGCTGTATCAGTTAAGGGAGGCCATGCTCGCAGTATGTGATGGAGCCCCAGGTAAAAACCTCTGGGTACCAAAGGCTCAGATGAACTCCCCTAGTTGGCAATACTCTGTACACACTGTCACACACTGATGTCCCTGAGGACAATGGGAGCTTTGTGCTCGGAAGCTTCCCGCTTTGCCCTGAGCCTCATCCTTTGCCTGGTTCTAATGTGTATCCTTTCGCTGTAACACAACTGCAACGGTGCAGAGAGCACTTTCCTGAGTTCTGAGTTATGCCCATGAGTTATCAAGCCTGAGAGTGGTTGTGGGGATCTCCAAATGTGTGACCAGCTGGTCTGAAGTGACAGCAGCCCTGGGGACTGGCCCACCCTCAGCCGAGCTGAGCAGGAGCACGGAGAACCATGGAGGGACTGCTGCAGAGAAAAGGCAGCAACCGCGAAGCCTTCTGCACCCCCCAGCAAGGTGTCAGCTTCCCCTGGCCTGAAGAGGGCTGCAAGGGAGAACTGGGGTTTGTACCATCTTGCCCGCATTTCACTCTAAAGGGTTGACTGCCAGGCAAGGGACTTTCGGGAGGAAGAGGGGGTGGGGAGCTCTGCCAGGAGAGCTGGAAGACATCATACGCCCTGGGAGGGTCCCACCAGGCCTTCCAGAGAACTCACGGAGGAAGCGTTTCGGTGCCTGTCACTTGCGGGCAATTACGGCCAGCTGACCGTAACCAGCAGCAGACTCCAATAGGGACCAGTGAGGGGACAGAGGCCTTTCCCTCTCTCCCTGTCCCTTCCCCAGCACTCCCGACAAGCTAGAGCCTAAGAAAGGCAGGAAGGGCACCGCCCCAAAGCAGACCAGGTGGGGAGAAAGCAAACACCACTTCCCCACTTCAGGCCCTCCTGCCTTCCTGCCAACTGAAGACAAGAAAGTCTGCATTGAAAATGAGATCATATTTAAAGCAGACAGACTTTTAGAAATGGATAGTGACTGGGTGTTAAGGAATCTGTCCCAGAGATGGTCAAGAGCCTCTGTTACCCAGAGATTAATCTAGTCCAACTAACCACAATGACGGGAGGAAAACGAAGCTTCGTGCTAGTACCCTGCCAGACAAAGCCTGCTAAATCAAGCAGCTACAAAATGCGGGCTGACCCACGACAAACTGCCCCTAACTGACCACATGGGGCCCACAAAAATGGCTATTTCATGGGATTCAAACAAACAACACAGGAATATTTTCAAAATATTTTATTACAGAAATTTCCGACACAGAGCAAAACTGAAAGAATTTTATGTAGACTATCCATATGCCTATCACTCAGATGCTACGATTAACATTTAATTACCTTGCTTATGGCATGTCTATTCATCCCACTATATCCATTAACTCATATGTCTCATACATTTCAAAATAAACTGTAGGACATGAACACACTTCCCCTAAGTACTGCAGCCTCTGTATCATAAACCACAGTCCAATACTCACCATTTCTACGTACCATTTACATAAAATGAAATGCCTTCATTTTCAGTGTATACTCCCTATTCCCTGAGTTTTTACAAAAACATATACTTTGTGATGCAAATCCCTATCAAGACATAGAACATTAACCCCTAAGTTCTCTCATCCCTTACCAGCCACATTCCACACAAACCCCAACCTCAGGGACAGCCCCACTGTTCTGCTTTTTTTTTTTCACTGTAGGTTAGTTTTGCCTGTACTTGAAATGTCATAAAAATGGTATCACATGGTATGTTCTTACTTGTGTAAGGCCTCCCTTCGCAACCTTTATGTCCCAGAGAGCCGCGTATGCTATACTCAGTGGTACTCCATTCCTTCCTGTTTCTGGGAAGTATTCCTTGGATAAATACACCAGAGTATATCAGAGTATTCTCCTATTGGTAGAACTGGACTGTTTCCTGTTATGAACTGTTACAAATAAAGCTGCTGGGAATATTCTTGTACAAGATGACTGCTTCCATATTAGAAATACATGCTTGTCTTTCTCCTGGGTAAATACCTAGGAGTGGAATTGCTGGGTCACAGGGCAGCAATCTTAGTACTATAGGAAACTGCCAGACCTTTTACCAAAGTGATTCTACCATTTTACACACCCACCAAGAATATATAAGAGTTCTTTTGTTCTAAGATCTTGTCAACATTTGGTGTTGTCAGCCTTTTTAATTTTAGCCGTCCTGACGAGTATGCAGTGGTATCTCACTGTGGTTTAATTTGCATTCCTCTGAGGGCCAATGTTTCAGCACTTTTCTCATGTGCTTATTAGCGATTTATTTATCATTCACGAACTGTGTATTCAAATCTTTTGCACATCCACCTATTTTTTAAATTTTTTTTTAAGCTGAACTGCAGGAGTTCTTGTATTTCCTGGACACCTGTCCTTTACCAGATATATGTGCTACAAAATTTTCTCCCAGGCTATGACTGTCCTATTCATTTTCTTAAAGCATCTTTTCATGGGTAAAAGTTTTTAATTTTGATGATGTCTAATGTATTAATTTTATATATAGTTTAAGTACATCACCAAATCGGAAAATGTTACTTAAACTTTGACAGGGTTTCCATGCTTTACGTTCTCAAGTGTGATGTCTATTTCAGCACTTTTACAGAATCACTGGGTCTGTGGCACGATTGTTCACAGAAGCCTTGTCACTGGCTCAAACTCTGTGCCAGTGAAAAGGACATTTTTCATGAAACCAAAGTCCAGGATGTCAACTAAATGTGTGTAAGTGGTAGACATCACAGGGGAAAAGCAAAAGAACTCTGATTACTTTAAGGACTATTTTCTTTAGCTCCAATGAGTCACAAAAAGTTTCCAAGCTAGTTATTTTTCCCTCAAATTCAACTGGATAGAATAAATCTAACTCCTCTGCCACCCAACTGCCCTGCCAAGACTTGAACCTCTTCTTTCAAAAACCAGTGTACTTGTGTTTTTACCAGCATGTTTTCCCCTGACTTCTCATGACTCACACATTTAAATTACCAGTCTGTTGTAAAGGAAGAAATCAAAGTTTCTCTTTACTGTGATTTTCACCTTCTCCACCTTGTAAGATGTATAGAATATCACAAAAAGCAATGTATTTTAGAGGAAAGCCACATAGTTTACTCATGAGACTTTGTGGGAGAAAATCTATTTAAAAAAAAATTTTAAGTAGAAGAGACATCAACAATTCAAAGGTGGAGGGGGCTGTTTAAAGGTTACTATTGGAATAAATTAGGAAGATTTGCATACGGACTTTAATTAGTTAACAGTGCTGGGAGTAATGTCAAACTTTCTGAGTGTGATGACTACATTGTGGTCAGGCAGCAGTATTTCCTTGCTTGCTCTTGGGAAAAACGTGCAGAAGAATTCGGGTAAAGTATCTTGATTTAATTACATGGTTTAGCAAAATGAATAAATAAATAAAATGGTGTGTGCGTGTCTAGAGAGACCAATAGAAAGTGCAAAGGCATCAAAACAACTGGTGAATCTAAACAAACTTGTCTTATAGCAGTCTTGAAGGTCTGCATTTTTTCACACTAAAAAGTTGGGAAAAATCCAGATTTCCAGGCCCATTCTAGTCCTAAAGAATCAGATACTCCAGAAGGCAAAGGTTAAAAATCTGCAATGTTAAAAATATCCCAGGTTAATTCATGACTGGATTCTGGATAAGTAAAACATTTAAAAATTTAAAAGCGTCAAGTTTTAAGGATGCTTCTGGAGACTCTTAGAGGAATCTCAATAGGGAGTGTGTGTAGATAATACCATATCAGGGTTACATTCCTTGAGTTTGAGAACCCTACTGTGTCCTTAAGAGATGCATGGGGAAAGAAGTAGTTTCGGAAATTGAACTGTCATGAACAGGTTACCTTCAAAGGTGCCCCAGAGATAGGGAGAGAGAGAGAGAGAAAGGAAGGAAGGAAGATCAATACACAAAGAGAGCAAACGTGACCGAACGCCAATAGCTGGTAAATCCAGGCGAAGAGTACACAAGTCTTTTCACTGTTAAATAGGTTTAAAAGTTTCAAAACACGGAATTCCCTGGCAGTCCAATGGTTAGGACTCTGCACTTCCACTGCAGGGGGCCTGGGTTCAATTCCTGGTCATGGAACTAAGATCCCACATGCCATGTGGTACAGCCAAAAAAAAAAAAAAAAAAAAAAGATTAATTTCAGTGTGGATTAAATCAGGTTAATGAATTTAAAAAAAAAGTGTAAGCGTGGTAAAAGTTTCAAAACAAAAGGTTGGATAAATACAAAAATAAAAACAAAATTAAAATAAATAACAGGAAATAAATAAATAAATAAAATAAGAGAAGTCAAGGACCAAGGCCTAAACCCAGCAGTAATGAAAAGCACCGATTCTGCCTCTGGCCTCCGACTTATGACAAACCAAAGGGAAAACGATCTCCTCCACACAAGTTCTGCCCACAGATCTCCGTCTGCTCACTGGACATTTCCGCTGCATGCCCTGAGTTTTGCCTCAGGTTCACCCAGGAGTATAAGCCTAACTCCTCTGCTGTCTCCTGATGGTGGGGGGGTCCACCTGGGCCAGCGTCCCCAGGGTGCTCACCCCTCCCCCACGCTGGGTTAACATACCCTCACCCCAGGGCCTCATCAGAATGGCACTCCCCCCCAACCATCTCCACCACGCCCCCCCCCACCAATATGCAGCCCCCACAATTCCAGATGCAGCCCGAGCTACACAGGGAGGGACGTTCTCCTCCCTCACCTGGTCATGTCCCCTGTCTCACCGGTCCCCATCACACTAATACGCAAAGGCATTCCCTGTCAGACACATCAAGCGCCCTCTGATGAGACGGCAAGCAATTAAAAAACCCAACCCAAACGAAACAAAACAAAACAAAACAAAACACTAGGCCTTCTTGAAAATACACCGACTGCTTCAAGCCTGTCCCAGCTTAGCCTCAGCAACGAGCTCATCTTGCAGAAGTGTACAACCCTGTCAAAGTTCACCCCCCAGCCAGGCTGCCGCATGGTGTCTCTTTCCTCCCGGGACTGACTGACTGCCCTCACTTCCGCACCACACGCTACTTTAAGAGACACTAACTGGGCAGGGCACTCTTGACACTGACATCAGCCCATGAAATCAGCGACCCGGGGGCCAGTGCTGCAGTCGGCTTTTTGATCCACACTCTGTCAGGGGACCGATGCTTGGCCATCCGAGGCCCAGGGGGATTCTCAGAGGTGGTGTTAAACACCTTGGTGAAGTCAGGAAAAATTACAAGATTGTATTCTGGTCACTTGTCTAGGAAGCTTATCAAAATGCACAATGAGACCCTGCACTTCGTCAACCTGCAGTGTCTCCTAGGGCTCACGGCTTTCTTCTCTGTCCACTGAAAATAATAATTTTTAATTTTAGAATTTGCCTAGGATCGTCATGGGACATCAGTTTAGAATTGCCCTGAATCTACTTTTCTTTCTTTCCTTTAATAAAAATGGGCCATTTGTCCCTCGAGTGTCTTTGTCACCTCTTCTAATTTGCATGTTTCCCCAGAGTTTAAATGCTCAGAAAACATTAGCTAGGGCTGTAGTTTTGAGAGTCCTGAAAAGCCTCAGCTGGTTCGCACTTTAGTCTTCCTTTCCCTGTTCCCTGACTATGCGCACCTCATTCATCCAACAAGTATCTACTGCTCTGCAGCCCATAGGACGGTGACCTTCCCAGAGGCTGGTGTTAGATCTGACTGCTGTATCCCCTCCCCACAGAGTACAGGACCCAGGACATAGTAAACCTCATTAACTTCACTGGACAATTTACACGGTATTCCCCCACACACAAAAATGTAAATATAAACGTTTTTCGTGCCATCTAGATGGTAAAGCAAATCTAACACACATGGAGTATTCTGAAAACAAAACTAGACCACAGGCTGCTTCTGGGTGAGGGGCCGGAATGGCCAGGGCAGGTCCAGCTAGGACCCCACTGGTTTCATCAACTCAGCTGCCCCGCCCCACACTCCCAAGTCCGTCTCTTTCCTCCAAATCCTGTCCCAGCTCAAAACCAAATTGAGGGTCAAAGTCACCACCTGTTCAGGTGTTCCCTAACTCTACTCTCACTGACTCACTTTGCTCTAACCTCCCTCCCCAACCCCTCCCTTGACTCCAGCTTCACCGAACTCACTCCCTCCCTCCCCTGGCTGAGGTCACCCGGGACAAAAGTCACCAAGCACCCTGACTGCCGTCCTGCGCTCAGGCTGCACTACCACAAACTGTTGCAAAATCTCTCAAAGTAAGCAGAGCTTTTCTAATGTCACAAAATGCAGAACAAATAAATGCCTGCTTCTGCCTAACTCTCCTCCCAGTCAGAACAAGCAAACTCTGAATGCTTCCCACTGGCCTAAGTATTACTATGCTGAAACTACCAGCAGGGACGTGAGCATTTAAACAATTCTCCACATCTTAATAATTTTTATTTCTTTAGCTCCAACACTTATAAACATCAAGAGGACTTTGTGACCTGTCTTATGGCCCATAACTTAACCCCCACCCCCCACCAAAAAAAAAAAATCCACCCAGGCAGCACATAATTTTGGGGCACTCATTACATTCAAGGCAGTGTAGAAGACACAGAAACACAGCCTATACCCTCAATGCCCTTTTGATCTATGAGAGGGAAGTAAGAATTTTCCCTGTGTTTGCTCGTTCCAATATTTACTGAGCACCTACTGTGCCCAGACAATCATTTAAGCACTGGAGACAAAAAGAAAATGGAACACAGTGTTTACCTGCCCCAAACATTAAGAGTAACTTTTCCAACCCTAGTAACCACTCTAGACCAGGGTGCACAAACTGCGACCCACTTCCCATTTTTGGATGAACCAGGAACTAAGAATGGTTTTGACTTTTTAAATCAGTTGAAAAGAAATGAAAAGTGTATCAACATGAGAAAATGATAGTAGTAGCTGCGAGGGAGATAGAGCGTCCACAATGCTGACCCCTGATGGGAACAATCGCGGCAACCCCTCCGCAGCCAGCAATGGTGAGACAGACAGGACTGAGCCAAGGAGGCCTGCTCTAAGCACAAAAGAAAAAGCCCTCTTCTGCTGAACGGGAGGCAAGCAATCCCAACAGGCCACCGGCCCCCCGCCATCCCGAACCCCAGAGGAGCCAGCCTCAGGATGGCAGACACCTACACTAAGACGGTACATGCCCTGAGGACATTCTGAGCCAGTGATCCTGACATATCTGGTATGATCACATCACATCTTCTTAAATGAAATCAAGTACGGGAGTTTGCGTCTGGTGTCTGTTCCTAACAGAGCTTCCCTTACCATCAAGCAAGAATGAAAGACAACAGATCATCATGGTACAAAACAAAAAGTCTGTTTTGTTCGTGGTGGTATCACCACCACCATATAGAATACCTGTAGTTAGGAAACACCTACTATGTGTTACTTTGCAGCCAATCGTCATAAGTATGATAGGAGTAGTATTATCTCCATTTGAACGATGGAGAAATATTTAAAGATGCTTAGAGAGGTTTGTTGACATACTAAAGGTCAAAAATGAGTGGCAGCACTAGTACTTGGGTCCAGTTCAGTCTATTTTGTCGTCAGTGATTGGGTCACACTTTCATCTGCTGAAGGAACCCGTGAACCGATGAGGATGCTAAAACAGTGACTGAGGGTGCCACAGAAGCTCATGCTGGGGTGGGGGAAGTGGGCTGCAAAACCCAGTCTCTGGGGAGATGGTGAAGGGAAAGAGGAAGAACTGATAAGGAAAGAGAAAGCGAGGAGCTGTCGCAGAAGAAACAGCAAGTACAAGTGCAGAGGCTACAGAGTGATTACATATGGCTAAATTAACATAAAGAGAGGGAGGCTGAGAATGGCTAGAGAGGGTAAGAGAGGCAAGACCATGAGGGGCCTCCTAGATGGTACTAAGGAATCTAAGCTATGCTTTGAGTACCCAGGGGAGCCACTCAAGGTTTTCAAATAAGGGACATGGTCTAACTTCCACTTTATGAAGATAACAATGATGGAAGGATGAAATGGGACCAGCTGTGAGTAATCCAAGCAACCACTGCTGACGATCTAAAACATTCAACTAAAGTAGATTTGGAGTCAGAATTGGGACCTTTTTGTTTTTTTCCCATATATTCTTGGCCTCTCCGTGCAGCATGTGGGATCTTAGCTCCCCCACCAGGGATCGAACCTGCACTCCTTGCATTGAAAGCACGGAGTCTTAACCACTAGACCACCAGGGAAGTCCGCAGAATTGAGATCTTGACTCCAGCTCTGACTTTTAAGAGCTCCACGATCTTTGACAAACTGACCTAAGCTTCCATTTCTTCATCTACAAAAAGGGAACTCAGAGGATTACTGTGAGAATTCAATGCTAAAATATAAAGAAGTACACAGTGTCTGAACACAGTCAGCAGTCAGTAACAGGTGCTATGTTTTTCCTCTGTCACTACTGTTATTAAGTGCAGAGTGTGTGGTGTGGGATTAGACCAGGGCCAAGCAAAGACTCCTGGGAAAACTATCCTTCCGAGAGCAGATAAAGAAAAGGAACAAGAAGAGCCCAGTGGATTTGGGATTATGAGTCACTGTTGATTCCAGAAAGACCTTTAGGAGAAAAGACTAAGAAGCCATGCTACTCATTTGCAGTACCTGGCTGGGTAGAGGAGGCAGAGTACAAGATCTTTGTGTCTTCTCTTCTGTTTTTTATTTAATGAGAAAGCCTAAAGAAGGTGGTCCAGGATGTGGGTGGGGGTGGAGGAGAGTTCTCAGGGAGAAGGTAAGTGATGGTTCAGGTCTCCGAGAAAATGGTGCCCACTGAGGGACCCCAGAGAGACCCAGGACTCCGACCCCAGCCTTGGCTTCCCTCTTAGGTGTGTGGGAGCCAAAGGTCCACAAGAGCTGTAATGGACCAGACTTTAAATCCTAATTGTGGTGCTCGGTCATCTTCACTCACCGACCACCCAACTGGGCTTGCTCCTCAGTCTGAAGAAAGAAAAGGAGCTTTATTGAACTGCACATTCAAGATATACTTCAGCTGTTGGGTACATTCACACCCACTGTAGGTCCTAGACCCTGTGTCCCCATCAGCCTCACATCAGTTGCCTCCCAACGCCATGCAACTCAAAGGTCAACCCCACCCCCCACTGAAGAGAAGAGCACGTGGAAGGATGTCCTCTGGTTTCCTTGCACAACGGGAGGAAGCCATCGGCCAAAACTGAGGAAAGTATAGTAGGTCCTGGGCTCAGAAAGTTGAGGATTTAAATAGCTGGGGCTGAAAACGTGGGTAAAAACCAACTAAGAAACCACAGAGAGCCTGCAAGGCATTGTTGGGGGCCAGGGAGGGCAAAGGTCCTGAATGTACGTAATGTATTCCTCATCAATACCTACTTAATCTGGTGAGCAGTGCTCGATCCTACTCGATCTCATTCCATCCTTATTAGACATCTCAAATGTCTCACAAGCACGAGAGCATTCTAACAATTGGCCTGGGGACTTACTAACCCAAATACTGCACTACCTCTAGAAGAAAAAATAAATGCAAGTTGCTTATAAGCTTTGCACCTTCACTTACACTAATTTCACCTTAAAGATGTCCTACGCTACAAAATCTTACAGAGCAGAAAGGGCAGTTATGTTTCACACATAAATCTACCAATACCACAGAGCCCGTGAGAAACTGTATCTTAGATCCATGTCAGGCCTCCAGGTGTATTTAGTGGTTAACAACTAAATAGTTAGAGTAGTTAAAATCCATAAAATAATCAAACAAGTCTGAAAGTTCTAGAAAATAGAGTGCAGACATAGGTCTACAATTATATTGTCATATGGTTTTTCACAAAAGTACCAAAAGCAATCCAATGATGAAAACCATGTCTTTTCCACAAATGGTGCCATAACAACTGGATATCCATATACAAAAACAAAAAACTAACCCAAAATTGATTTGAGATGGATTGCAGACCTAAACACCAAAACTTCTAGAAGAAAATATGGGAGGATAGCTATGTGACTTAGGAATAGAAAAAGCTTATTAGACAAAATACAGAAAACAAAACCATAAAAAAAACCATCAACATTAAAAATAATCACTCTTCAAACTATTTTACTTAAATGAAAAGGCAAGCTATATACTGGTAAAAATATCTGCTATACTTATATAGAGAAGTTTTTTTCATATATATATATATAGCAGATAATTTTTCATATATATGTATGAAAAAAACGTCTATCCAGAATATATAAAAATTGCAGCTCAATAACAAGAGGACAAAAAAAGCAATAAAAATGGGCAAAAAAAGCTAAACAGAAACTTCACAAAGGAAGATAATAACGTATACAGCCAATAAGCACAAGAAAAAGTACATGACACCATAGTCATCAGGGAAAGACAACTTTAAACTACAATGAGAAGTCACTGAACACCCACCAGAATGGCTAAAATTAAGACCCCAAATGTTGTCACAGATGTAGAACAACAAATTCCCACACAGTGTTGGTGGGAGCTAAATTAAATTGTACAACCACTTTGGAAACATTTTGGCAGTTTTTTGGGGTTTGATTTTGTTTTTTGTTTTTTGTTTGTTTGTTTTTAATAAAGCTAAATATACACCTACCCTATAACCCACTAATTCCTCTCCAGGGTATTTGCTCATGAGAAATGAAGAAATAGGCCCACCACAAAAAGGAAAAAAAAAACTTCTTCAATATTACAATATCCATAGACTTTTCTCCATATTAGTCCAAACTAGGAAAAGCTCAAGTGTCCATCAATAAAAGAATGTGTCACACACTGCGCTATGCTCACACAACAAACCACCTGGCAATAGAAAGGAGCAAGGTACTCACACCAGCAACATGGATGAGCCTCAAAGATGTGCTGAGTCAAAGAAGCCTTACACGAAAAGTACTTACAAAATGAAGTTCTGGAACAGACAATACCAACCTGCGCTGAGAAAAGTTAGCACAATGGTGCCTCTGAGGGCTGAGGTGGTGGCCATGAAGAGGGTTGAGACAATTTCCTGGAGTCACAGAAATAGTCTCCATCTTGGTTGGGTTACAAAGATGTGTACTGTACTTTATAAAGATATCTCAAACCATACACTGAGATGTGTGCTATTTACTGTAAGAAAATATTGTCTCAGTGGGGGAAAGAGCAAGGAGACCATACAAATGTTGAGATCCAATGACAGGCATGCACACACGTTTAGGAATAAGGTACACTGATGTCTACATCTTACTTTGAAATGCACAGAAGAATAGGTTAATTGATGAGTAGACTATAAAGCAAATATATTAAATGTAAAACCTGATGATGGGATCATCATACAATTCTTTTAGCTTTGATGTATATTTTAAATTTTCCTAATAAAATGTTATTTTATATATATACTACCAAATGTAAAATAGATAGCTAGTGGGAAACTGCTGCAGAGCACAGGGAGATCAGCTCAGTGCTTTGTGGGATGGGGGGGTGAGATAGGGAGGATGGGAGGAAGGCTCAAGAGGGAGGGGATATGGGGATATATGTATACATACAGCTGATTCACTTTGTTGTACAGCAGAAACTAACACAACACTGTAAAGCAATTATACTCCAATAAGGACATATAAAAAATAATAAAAATAAATAAAATAAATTTAAAAAATAAAATGTTAGTTTAAAAACATAAAGTAATAAAATAGACTAAATCTAATAAAAAATTGGATAAAATTATAAAAATTCATTGTAAGAGTTAAATAGGAAGTTACACTATAATCATGTACAGGAAGACTCATTACTATAAATGTGTATTTGTCCCAAACTGTTCTATAAATTCAATACAATCCCAGTTCAAAATCCCGAAATAGTTTTCATGAAACTTAGCTTGATGAGCAGACTCTAAAAAGACACAGGCAAGGAAAGGTCCAAGAACAACGAGGACAACGATGAAAAAGGGTAGAAGGACTTGCCCAATTCTACATGCCAGGAACAAAAGAGAGCCACAGGTATCTACCTACAAGAGGTGATACAGCAGATTAGTGCAGAAAGAAAACACTTCAACTAATGGTACAGGAAATTTTCATTACCCATTCTGTAAAAATATTGAATCAGATCCCTACTTCACAACATATACAATAAAGTCTACACCTCATAGTTTAGCCATCTAAATGTGAAAGGCAAAATTTAAGAATATTTTATAGAAAAAGGTAGAAAATGTTTTACGATCTCTGTTAGACAAGATGTCTTAAATAAAGCACAAACCATACAGTAGAAAATAGAAAAATGCTATTATCAATATATTAAAAATTGAAAAATTCTGTTCAACAAAATATACCACAGAAAGTGACAATGTGAATAATCACAGACTGGGAGAAGCTCTTTATCACACAATCATAAGGTTCAGGATAAAGAAACAAATTCTACAAATCAAAAAATTGAAAAGCCTAGAAAAATAGGTAATATAGATAAACAATTCACAGAAAAGGAAGCTCAAATGGCTATTCTTACTAGTAACCTCATTCGTGATGAGGGAAATGCAAGTTTAAAACACAAAATACTACTTCACACCCACTAAACTTGTAATAGTAAAGGCCAAGCATTGGTAATGTGGTCGCAACACACAGGTAGCTGCACTCGTGGGGGGTGGGAGTGTAAAGTGATACAACCACTTTGGGGTTGAAAAAAAAAAGGCAATACCTAGTAAAGTTTAATATGTGTAGTTGCTATGACCCAACAACTCTAATCCTAAATTACGCTCTAGAAAAACACTTAGACATGTATACAAGGGGATGGGCAGCTCCAAGAGTGTTCAGGGCAGTGGTGTTTGAAAGGAAAGAAAAAGAAAACAAATAAAGTGGCCTTGGACTCCAGCATGGCTAAAGAAAAAGTGGCACATTCAAATAGTGAACTATATATATGAAAACAAAGAACCAGTTTGGTAGAATCTCAAAAATAATGTCAAATTAGTATGTCGAGTATGAGCCTATTCGTAAAACTTTTAACATATGCTAAACAGATGTATATGCATGCATGCATGCATATATGTATATATGTGTGTGTATACATATACAACATTTCTACACATAGGGATAGAGATATACTTCCTAAGCAATTTTCACGTATATGGCATCTGACAATAAATATATTTGATGTAAATGGATATGTAGTATACAATATGCAATATAACATCATATAACATATATATTATGAAGAAATGCATGACAGTGATTATCACAAAATGTTTAAGAATGATTGGAAAGGGATAACACAGGAGAGGAGAAACCAAGGATTTGGTAACATTTTACCTCCTCATCTCTATGGTGGATACATGGTAGTCACTGCATTACTCTTTATACCTATTTATACGCCTTAATATGTTTACAAATAGATAGTTTAAAGAGCAGCATACAGAAATATTTATATTCTAAAAGTAAGAGAGATGGCTCTCCACCAAAAAGCATGAAGTAATTTATAAATACTTTATAAAATTCAGTAAGTTTCAAGCATCTTATTCAAAGTGATTTGATTCAAAGAATGGAACAGTTAAATGCTGGGTATTCTTTCAATAAACACAACACAGATTCTTATTTTCATGTAAGGGAAAAAAATTAACTTCCAAATAAAATTTACCTGTGAACCTAAGACCAAAAAAGACTTTCCAGAAGACCAATTCAGGAAAACTGAATTAAAAACAGAGTGTGAAAGACAGTGTGAGAAACTGTATATTAGCAATATGATAAACAAGAGCCAGAAGTTAGAGACAAGAGAGAACAACAAAACAGCACTCAGTCTGCACTAATGACAGCAAAGGCTGTCAGATCTATATAAGATACGAGAAATGGCAGTTAAACAATGCTGGTGATAGAATAAAATTATTTTCTCAACTCAATTTTCTTACTCAAAACTAAGACTGATGCTTGCTGGCTTCCGTACAGAATGAGTCACGGGGTTAAATCTGTAGGAACACATGCGGGAGAGAAATGCTGGCATCTCTCCAACTACAGGGATAATGGTTTCCACTCTGCTCAACTAGTCATCCCACCACCACCGCCCCCAGCTCCATCGATGTTAAAGCACAGCGAGCCTCCACAGCAGATGAGAGCAGTCACAGTACAGCCAGAATGACTAGGCAAGCCACCTAGAACTCGCAGGGGGCCAAAGAAACAGCCCCAATCCTTCAAAAGATCGTTTAAATATCTGCTCTAAAGATTTATTCACCAAGTGAGTTCAAAATTCCCTTTGAGTCTAATAGGTTATCTACAGCAAATCTGTCCTCGGACGTCATCAATCTGATCAGTGATTTTCCATTAAAAGCTGTCCACGTCAGCCAAAGGTAATCAAGACACACCCTAGAGAAACAAATATTAAATGCAGACCAGATGCCTGAAGCACCCTCACTAAAAAATAATAATGACTGATGAGGAAATACCACCTCAGATCCCAGCACCACCAGAAGAAAGTGAAATGGCTAAAGCACTGCACTCCAGAATAGGTGCCCCTACAGGCACGCACAGAGATGAAGAGAACGAAGAAAGGAACATCCTAACATGCACGGATGCTGGGGCAGCAGATACTGAAACAAAGGAGCCAGCCCAAGCACCCCCACCTCTCCTGACAGATGGCTGTGGCTTTCCCCAGAGATCTGGGTAAATTGTAGATGGGTTCTCCTGACACACAGGATTTATTAAAGGGAAGTTAATTTTAAAATGTTCTGTATCTTAGTACATAATGAAGTCAAACCGCTTAGGAAACGCAGAAGTACCCAAGACCCAAACTAAGTTGCATATTTTCATGATATTGAAACAATGTGCTGGAGTAGCATCAAAGGAGTAAAACATCCCTGCTGGAGTAAGAGAAAATAGTACAGATCTGGAAGGGATTAGAGGGTAAATCAGCAACTTGAAGGCTGATGTGCGGATGGGATACTTACACCCCCAGAGGTAGACAGAAGTGTGTCAACTGGTACTCAGAGCCCAGTATAAACATGACCTCTAGAACCTCCGCTTCACTCAAACAGATGCTACACAATATAACAGAAAATGATTTCTTTAAATAAATCATAAAAAAATTTCAAGCATGCAGTAGCCTGCTTCACTCTACAGGATTATATATCCTCCAAAGCTTTATACTTACTTTTACCATTAGAGGTACTTTAATGACAAATCTGAGAAACGGGAAGCCATATAAAGTTGATTTTAGGGTATCACAACTCTGAATAATTCTTTCCATTGCAGACCAGGATTAGAAATTTTGAGTGACCTGTCACGTGGTTCTTAAATGGATACAAATCCAGGTCATCAGACTTTCCCAAACTACATTGTCTTTGTTCTTCTGGAGAAAAAAAGGTTTACTCTATTGGGACCAGCGAGCTCAGAGGTTAAATTTCCAATGCTAACTAAAAATAGAGTGGAGAGCCCACAGGATCCTCTATCCAAGTTACCCTGTGTCTCTGAGACACATGATTTTAAGCCAAAGCTAAAGTATAGATCTCTCCTTCTACTTCCTAAGCCAAACACAGGTTGTCAAAATTGTGTTCAAGAATTCCCTTAGGATGTTTTTTTAGCACTTGGTTTCATACAACCTGGCCAGGTGGTCAAAATGCTGTTCATCTGAACACAAAACAGCACACAGTCTTACAAACAAAATAGCACACAATCTCCTATGTTTTCAGTCTAGAATGACTAACAGAGAATTAAGCAATTGGCCCTAACCAACTAAAGAAAAGGAATTTTACCAAGGCCTCCTCATTCAACGGAGCCAGAAGGCAATCAGCGATGTATTGTATCTGGTAATTACTAAGCAGTCTAAGAAATAAGGAAAGTAAAAAGGAAGGAAAAAAATTCTAAATGATTAACACCCATCAAATATCTGCAAATGTATAAATTGTACAGATACTGTCTATCAATGCAAGACCACTAGGAACCAACTCTAACTACTAAATTTCAAAACCTGCTGTTAGAGATTTTTGAGAGAATTAAACAGCAGTGACTGAGCAGTTTTAAGTAGTTGTCCATCAACGGTTTGGAGTATGTACAGGGCTGATTAAATAAAAAGACTAATTGGTGTTACTTAATCTGAAGCTTCAAACTGAAAGAGGAAAAGGTGTTCTACAGTGACACCTACTGGTAAAGTGTAATGTAGTAGCACGACACTAATAGACAGATGTTTATATTCCGATGGCAAGTTAGAAGCTACAGGGAAAGACTGATTGACACACCAAAGGGAAAAACTAAACAAAAACATTATAGACACCAGTGTCTGTCAGTACAAAATAAGTCCCAAAGCACATCATAATCCTTTTTAACCAAGATTTTCAAATCAATAAATCTGAAAGAAGTTTCCCTTGGCCTCAACTGGGCATGCAAGTCAAGTCTTCATATGCAAGTTAAAGGTAAGATGTCCGATTTACTCGTTTCTTTTATATTTTAAAGAATAAAACTGGAAAAGGTAAAATTGAGCTCTGCAAGAAACTAGACAGCTTATCAGTTTTCAATTTAAGTTGAAGAGTTAAAAAGCAGACACCTGCTTTAAAAATCTGTGTTATATACGTGGACTATAGAAAAATGCTACAGATCAACCAGTTTGCAAGGCAGAAATAGAGACACAGATGTAGAGACACAGATGGGGAAAGCGGGGAGGGTTGGGTGGGGAATGAATTGAGAGATTGAGATACCAAATTGTGCACTCTAAATACATGTAATTTAATGTAAGAAATAAAAAAACATTAAAAAAAAGAAAATCTAATTGTTATATAAATCCCCAAAGTCACAGTTTCAAAACACCACTTTTGAAAAAAATGACCACCAAGATAAATGGAAGTCCAGATAATCACATTTTCCCTAAAAGGGAAGTCTATTTCAAAGGACTGGGTCCTTTTTGCACTGTACTTGCATATGCAAATTTAAGAAATAATAATGTTTAATGTGACCAATGTCTTCATCAGCTTCAAACTCTCAATGCAAAACATCTCAAAAAACATACTATTTGAGCCCATGTACTTCTTCTCAAACTAAGATTTTCAAACGTACTGTTTCAAACAATTTCAGTAAAAGAGAAGTCAATTGGTGGTATGACAAAAAAGCATGTTTTTCTTAAATAACTGGGTGTAATATGCCACGAGAGCCAGAAGGAAACTTAGAAGATAATCTGCTTCAACTCCAGGATTTCTATAAAACCTTATAAAATTAGAGGACCTAAAATCCAGTCCTATAGTATAATGATTGAAGAACAGAAAAACCTGGGCTTACTTCTGGATCGTCCATTAACTAGTTGGGTTTACAAGCAGCACACAACCTTTAATGAGCTAGCCAGTCCTTCTGGGCCTCAGGGTAACACCACAGCTTCTGTAACACCATAACATTTCTTCAGCGCCTCTGATTTTCCCAGCACAGGGCATTGACTTGGGCATCCATGTCTACACATCAAGGACCCAATAAACACAGCAACAAAAGAGAAGTGGCTCGATATTTCCAGTATATCCTGCCATAAGAAACCAATATAAATAGAATCACACACTCACACTGCAGTGTAACTGCTTACAAAGCAGAGAATCTTCCTTTCCATCTTCAGTGCCTTCCACACAGGGCACACAGTCAGAACTCACCATTTACTGAAAAAGCAGCTGCGGAAAAAGAATGCTCACTATGTAACACACAAGACTCCAAAACCAATCCTGTTTGGGGATTTTTCTTACTTCTCTCTTTTACATATTCTCTTTTATACACCATGTCTGTTTCATGACCATCATAGAATCGATATGTAAAATGCTTAAAAGGCTATAGATCCTCAAATATGGACAGAACTTGCTCTAAAATGCCTGAATATGAAAGTTGGAATATGTTCATTTAGGTCCTAACATTTTCTACATGGTTAACCTACCTGTGAAACCTGGTTCAGTTCTTGAACCACTGGGGGTGGGAATATAATACACACTTCCCGATACTAATTCCTACCAGTAAAATGGGCCATACAATAAAAGCCAGTGCTTCAGGTATAGTCAGTCCTCTCTATCCACGACGGCAAAGGACAAGATGGAACAAAGATGTGCTTTCCTTGTAAACAGCCACAGAAAACCTTTGAAAACAATTAACATCAAAGTCTTGTTCATCAGCTTTCTCTGCTTGGTGCTTAAACTGCACAATGGGCTCTTCTCATTTAGAAACTTTAAAAAGTGTAGCCAGAGCTGCCCAAGACAGTGCATCTACCCTTCTGCCTGTTTAAGTCAACTGACTGGCATTTAAGGACAAGTGACAAAGGAACACCAACTTTTCCTATGCCAAAGATGAATTAATATGCTTGCTTTGAAATTCAAACTGTACTTTTTCTCCACAATACAAACATTAGTTCTTGGAATGTAAATTTATGCAATGATTTTAATTGTGCTGCCATTTAAATTTATTCATTCACTAATCAAAAATCTACTGAGCACCTATTAAAGGCCAGACCCACTATAGGAGTTGGGAATAGAAATGAACAAGGAGTGAGTGAGACAGGAAAGCAATACAAGTGAAAATAAATAATTTCAGATAGTGGTTAAGTGCTATTTAAAAAACAGTGTTTTTAAGTACGATTATAGTTATCTGATTCACTTTCTATATACATATAAATACATTACTTGTAGACCTCCGGAACCAAAGACTCCAAAATCATTGCAAAAAAGAAAGTTTCCAGCTCACATTCAATACACATGTGGACTACAGTTTCAATATCCTAAATATCAGTCAAAGGAAGTATAAAAGAAACCGAGAACCACTGAAATATGAGATGAAAGATTTAAAACATCTGTTCTCTCTTTGCTGGGTAAGCACATAGAAGAGAAAGGTGAATGTCCAATAGATTTTTTAAAAAGACAAAGGGAAAACACAGAGAACCTCACCCAGTATTCCACGCTATTCTGTGGTACTTTAAAGCCAACTACAACGCACTATAAGAAAGCTACGTAAAGGCAAAAATATTTAAAATAATCTTCAAGAACATTCAAATCACTCCCCCGCACGCACCCCTGCAGCCCTCAAAAAACATTCTCCTTTGAGTTGCTCTTAAAGGCTGCTGGTTTGGCAGGAACTTATTTTCTCTGACTTTGGCTCATTTCCAAACTCCCCAAAATACGCACGTCAAAGGTAAATTGTTTCCCTTTCTCCCATCACCAATTCCACGGCAAGCCAAGAAAGGGGAGATCGATACGATCTCCATCCCGGCTGCGCACTGCAGGTGAGGGATGGGCCGGGAAGGGACTCCCCGGCGTGACCAACCCGAGGCCGCGGACCCCGCTCGGCCCGGCCCCCACAGCCCGCCCGCCAGGCCCACCGAGCGCGGCCTCCGCCTGGCGCCCAAAGGAGGAACCCCGCGGAGGATGGAGGAGACGCACGGAGGCATCTGGGGAGGCGGACCCGCAGCGCCCGCCGCCCGAGCCCCATCCTCAGGGCCGGCCCCGGCCCCCGGCCCCGCAGCGCCTCTGACCTCTTCGGGCCCCGGGGCTGCTGCTGCCGCCGCTGGTGCAGCTGCTCGGGCTGCTGGAGCTGCTGCTGCTGCTGCTGCTGCTGTTGCCGCCGCCGCCGCCCTTGGCATTCTTGCGCGGGGCCATCGCGCGCAGCGCTGGAGCTGGCGAGGGGTGGGGGGCTCCCTCAGGGCGCGGGGGGCGCTGGCGGCGGCTGGCGCTGCGGCGGGTGCGGGCCGCGGCTCCTGCGGCGGCGCGGCTGTCTCAGCACCGCCCGCAGCGCCTCTGAGGACTTTCTCCCGCGTGCCTCCTGCGCGCGCCCCGCCCTCGCGTGCGCCGAGCCGGTGACTGCCCTCCCGGCGCGAGAGCGCGCCTCTCTCCCCACTCCCCCGAGGCCACGCCCCTTCTCGGCTGAGGCCCGCCCCCTCCCCCGCCCTCGGGAGGCTGAGTGACGGGACGTGCAGCCAATCACAAGGGTCCCCATGAGGTGGGGCGGAATCCTGCCGCGCTTCCCCGCCCCCCCGAAGATTTAGGGCTGTTCTGGCGCGACGCAGCCGCCTGTGAGCGCGAGCTGCTTTCGACTTAACAGTCTGTCCCGGTCCTTTGGAACGTGGCAGACGTGGAAGGCGAGAGGGCTCTCGCGAGGGTTGGCGGACCCGGTACGATTGGGATGGGGCGGGGCGGGCGACACGTGTGCAACGTCTGGACAGAGCCCACCTCCTCTTGGCCTTTCACCGGGAATTCTGTTCCTGTCCCTCTTCCCTATGCACACAGACGCCAAGGGATGCAACCCCCGCTTCTTGACAAAAAAATTATATTTCTTGTCAGTATTAATATTAAGACATTTCCGAAATGGTGACGTTAGGACTAATTAAATGCTTAAGCCATAAGCAGTTGATCCGTTCGGTTTTAAAGCAGGACTTCTTTCGTTTGTGCCATCAACATTTTCAGACGATCTTAGTTAAGAGGTGCAAATGTAAATGTAAAGCAAAAAGTTCCCTTTCTTGCCCTGTAAGGCACCCCCTATCTGAAATCTCTCTCCGCCGGGTTGACGTCTACGTTCCTCTTCCCTTGATGTCCCCAGCCGTGGGTCCCCGTGGGCCTTCAGCAGCTTCTGAATTCCGCACGTGGTCTGAAAAATATCCGGGTCCCTGGATGAGCCGCACGGGGACTTGAGGTCAGGGACGTCGTCGTCATCATCTTTGTGTCGCCGATTGCCAGCACGATGCCTGGTGCGTAACAGACAAGCCAGACATGTTTGGTGATTTGATACATTTCTGGTAACTTCTTAACATCTTCCTCCAGCTCGCGATCCTATCTCTGAGCACCGCCTGGGAGTGTCTCAAGAGGGCTAAGGAACCAGAGACAAGGTTGCAGAGTGGCATCTGCATTTATTCCTCTTCTCCGGCCCTGCCACCCTGCACTGGCAGGTCACTGGCCCCACCTGCCTCTTCTGAGCCACAGAAGCCCACGGAGGGTCCTGTTGCGTCATGAGGAAAGGCCTCTCTCTCCTTTTTGTGAAATAATGTTAGTTGCCAAGATAGAGCAGGGGCAGGGAAGCTTACAGAGTTTTTACTGAAGCAGCTCTTTCAGCTTTTATCTTATGGCATCTCCTTCTGCCTTCACAGATCATTTCTGCTATCCAGTCCCCCTTACCATTATTTCATTGTGGGGGGTGGGATGGGGTGGGGGTGGGAGGGCTGGGCTAAGAGACAAATCTAAGTGAAAGAACTTAATATAAAATAATAATGAGAATTAAGCTGAGAAAATAATGCTCAAGATTATATATTCAAGATTATAATGCTCAAGAACTGAATTCAAATTCTGACAAAATCCTTTTGTTGTAGACTTTTATTAAGGGATGAGGTAACTCAGGCCCAGAGAGGTTAAATAAAGTAAGGAAGTCACAGAGCTAGTAAATGATGGAGCAGGGATGTGAACTTGGTCCACATGGCTCCAGAGTCTATGGTCCAAATCCTCCTTCCAGGACCAAGGCTTAGTTCTGATCAGAGAATGTCTTGCAGGCTCTCTCTTCTCTTAGCAGCTGTCTCCTGGAAGACACGTTGGTCCTACCTGCAAAAATAGGTCTGAAAAAAGATGCAGATGTAGAGAAGGGACTTGAGGACACTGGCGGGGGGGGGGGGGGCAGGGGGGAGGGGAAGCTGCGACAAAGTAAGAGAATAGCATTGGCATATATACACTACCAAATGTAAAATAGCTGGTGGGAAGCTGCTGCATAACACAGGGAGATCAACTCGATAATCAATGATGACCTAGAGTGGTGGGATAGGGAAGGTGGGACGGAGGCTCAAGAGAGAGGGGATATGGGGACATATGTATACATACAGCTGATTCACTTTGTTGTGCAGCAGAAACTGGCACAATGGTATAAAGCAAATATACTCCAATAAAGATCTGAAAACAAAAACAGAAACAAAAACCTGATAAGGTCCACCTATTTGAGGAAATGAAGTTTCTTTAATAACTGACTCCACAATGTTGTGCAGTGATGTTTTGCTCCTGCATTTCCATAAAGCAAACAACCTAAGATAGCTGTGTATCTTAGGCAATACCAGGCCAAAATAGAGGCTTTGTAAATACAGATCACAGGAAGTTAGAGGTTTCCTGACTTCCTCCTTCTAACACAAGAAAAAGCTACAATGACATTTATATACTTAGTATTATAAAATAAAACATAACAATATTTATGACATTAGATACTGTCAGTTATATACAATTTAGTTAGGAAGTCAAGGTACCTTTGAAATTAAACAAAAGGTCGAAGGTCCCTTGTTAGCCTACCCTCATTTCTGTGATTTCTGAGTAAGCTATGAATGAACCTTGGGCGAAGCAATTTTAAAAGGACCTTAAAGACAAGACTTAACTAGGACAATGTATTGAAATACTAATTTAATAGAGCTTTTGAATTAGGCCAAATGTGCCTTTCAGATATTTCCATAAACTTTCCATTGGCTTTACCACTGGGATTTGCAAGTGAGAACTTGCGGACAAGATTTGTCCTAGTTGGGTTTTTTTTTCCCACCTCCTCATGTCGACCCTTCAGAATCTCCAGTTAAATGCTTTCCAAATTAAGTATTTCTGGACTTACATAAACCTACTAGAACACTGCTTTAAAGTTGCATTTTACCTGCTTCCTAGAAAGTGGCTCTCATTTGTATGCAGTCTTCCTAATGTGAAATTTTATTATTGCAAACTAAAAATGAGTATTTCCCTGCCTTTATTTATCATAGCAAATTCTGCTCTAGTGGAAAAAATGAATATCAACTGATCATGATGATTCAGTTGTGTGTTTTCATTTTACGTTAGTAGAATGTGTTGCAACGAGGGCCATGTCGGTAAATACGAGAACATTTTTAAGGCATTCTGGCAATTATTCCCATATGTGTTATATCTCAACAAGCAAATGAACTGTCATATCAAACAGCTTGGCTTTATATTACTATAGAAAAAATAAACCTGGCTAGTATCGATATTATAAATACATAGGATGAATTTATCTAAGAAGTAATTTTAAATCTAGTCAAAAATAGATTAGAATTGGAAATACTGTTATAATATGGAAACATAATCTGAAAACATATCATCTAAGAAACCTATTTTCATTTTCCATTTCAATTCTTTACATTTTCTATTAGCATTGGTGGTACTTAGTGCCAAATTCTCTTCCTAAAAAAATAGCATTTAAGTAATAGCTGTTGCTAGGTCTTAAGTTTCCTAGTCTGGAGAACTCATAGAGTTAATTGATTCTTCTTACATCTCAAAATTAATGCCAGAATGAAACTTAAGCATGGAGAAAAGTCATAATTAGAGAATAACTACTGATTATAGGCATGGTGATTCTATGGTATATAAAAGGAAATATTAATGTGATTTAGGAATCTTTAGAAAGTATTGGAGAAGTGAAGGAAAGAAGAAGATATTAGAGAAATCTCAAGGATTCAATTTATTTGCAAGGTAATTTTACTTAAACAGTATTTGCCTGAAGGATCTAATGGCTCTGTGTGTGTGTCCATAACTAATATAGTAATTTCTGTGTCTTTCATGAAAACCATTCTCTTGAAGTGGAAACAGGTCAGTCCCTTAGCCAAAGAAAAGTATCCTGAAACTAGTTTCCTCAGGTCCTCTGATTTCATCAAGTCTAGCTACATAAAGCAGATGTATTTGCCTTATAATAAATAGTGTTATTATAATATGCAACTTGAGTCAATTAGTCAACTTAAATTCTTGATACTTGATCAGAAATCATGCATACTCTACATAAAATTATTATTGGCCCAGTCCTTTTTATCTCTTTATTTTGAAGTAGAAAAGAGTAGCTTTATTGCTTTGCCAGGCAAAGGGGGCCACAGCAGGCTAATGCCCTTAAACTGTGTCCCCGGCTCAGTCCTTTTTATACTGTCATCATCTGACTTGAATTTATTCTTCAATTTCATAAGCACATGATAAACATTACTTACCTGTACCAAATAATAAATCCTAAGAGACTTTGCCAAAGAACTTGCTAGCGTGGAAAATAGGGAGTGTCTCTTTGTATCACTGCAACAAGATTTTATTAACCTAAAGATCACTGTCAATATATTTGGAATTCTACAGTATTTCTTTACTTTAAGAAGTATGCTATCCATTACTTTTTAAAATGGTTGATTGTTTAGCCTTATATTGTGACTATACACTAGTAGACCTGAATATTTTCTAATTCTTCATGGAACCACTACAATGCCGACTTCATCACTTGATGAACTCATTTCTCTGTTGGCAAATGCCTTTGCATTAGAGACAGAGACACCAACACTCTAGATGTTCACTGCAGCTACTCCTCCCAGCAACAGAAAGCATATCTAGTAAGACAGTGAAAATCATTTCCAAGAGGCTGTCTTACAAAGGATATGATTCTATTTTCTCCGCTTGTTTATGGCATCCATATTGCACTTAGTTTTTCTAGCTCCAACACAAAAGAAGAATTGAGGAATGCAGCTACCAAAATGTATCCTTCCAGAAGCAATTGTTTAAAAACCTAAGTGCAGGCATTACGACCATTTAGACATATTCTAAAGGATATATTTTTTTTAGTCCTCTTTCTCAAGTTTGAGAAAACTGAAATCAAATGTGAAAAGCTTGATATAGTGCTTAGGGTTCTATAAAAATAAAGTCACACACGATATTGAGGAAACTACATGTGGGGTACAGACCAGAGTGAGGACTATGCCATCCTCATCTGTGTGTTCCTGGTGACCTGGGCACCGTCAAGCGCAGGGCAGGTATTGCATAAACGTTTACACCTCAGGCTCTTTGCAGTTGCTATTCATCTGCCTGGAGAATGCTTCTGCCACACAGATCAGAGGACCACAAGACTTCACCTGTCACCCTCTCGGTTTAGCCCCATAGGCCTACCATACCTCTCAAGCTGAACTGTTCTCAGTGAGCACTCTGCATGTAAGTATGAAATGGCTGGCCTTTAAAATACTGGGAAGCTGCAGGTAAGGGCTTGTATTTTATAGAAATGAAAAAGAAGTGTAAAATCAATGTCTTTGACAAAAGCAGAACTCTTTTCAAGCAGCATGCAACCCAAAATGTTCATTATTTTCTAAAAAATAGGGGGGAGTTGCCCATTTAATGTTCTCCCAACACACAACTGTGGGCAGCCATGAATAGCTAATGTGAGAAATTAAAGGGCCAGCCTAGGAAGAGCAGGAACCACTGTATGCAGCTGTGCAGTAATCCCTTAGGAAATACAGTAGCCTGAGGTTGAGAACTGTTTAATGAAACCTACTTGAAATGTGAACTCTGACCAATTAGAAGCACATAAACTGACAACTCTCTACAGTTAGAATGAGAACCTCAAAATAATGATGGGACTTCCAAATCAGGCCAGCATAGGACAGAGAAGAAAATCTGTGAATGACGAAAACTAGATGGAAAAGAAAATTTATCCTATTAGCCAAGTTTGCCTGGGTCTTTTTTGGATGGGTGTTTTTTTTTTTTTTTTTTTCTATTTCCACATTAGAAGAAGGTGGCTGTGACACCAGACTTGTGCTTAGTACTATGTATAAGTGGTCGGACATGTGTGCCTGTACGTTAAGAATGTGCTCAATTTCACATAGGTTATCGTGTATTGTCAGTTCAGGTTTTCATCTAATCCTTAAAAAAAGGAAGTCAAGTCCCAAGTTAAAAGGATCACTTAAGTATTAAAGATCTATCACTGGACTCATTAGACTCCAATTCAGGTTCTCAGAAGAAGCTGATCTTAAAAGCAGCGACTCACCGAATTACGCTTATCCGAGTCTAATTTCTGCTGTGTGTGTGGGCAGTTGTAGAGGAGGGGTGACCACCGCCAAGGGATGTGATGTGCCCCCCACTCTCTTACCACCATTTGCTTCAGAGCATCAAGGAAAGATGTGGGAGCTCCCCCTGCCCCTTCCTTTTCTGCTATTCTTCAATGACCTTCCCCCTACAGAGCTGCGCAGGATGGTACAACAATAACCCCGTTTCACTCTGGAGCACATGTTGGTACAAAGGAAGAGGGGGGCATGCAGAGTGTGGGTGCCTGCTGGCCCCTTACCCCCTGGCCTTTTCTCCCTGGCCTGTCAACAAAGCAGGCCTAGATATTTTCAGCCTGGGAGATGCCGTGGACTCAGAGCTTTCCACGGCTGAGGCTTAGACAGCAGGTGAAAAGTCCTGGGGTGACTGGGAAGAAACCCCATGCAGCAACACAAAGCCCTCCCTCCTCCTAGCCCCACACTTGGGACTCTGGTAAAAATACAAGGTGGAAAGGTGGAAGGATGGCAGATTCAGCATGACTGGCAAAAAACTGGGCTGCCTCTGGCTCAGCTCTTACAGAATAACAACTCTGCAAATAAATAAGGCCCCATGCCAGAGAGACAAGCCGAAAATATTTTCTATTAGGAGCCTGGGTGGGGGGGCCTTACCAACAGTCACCAGTGCCAGGGAAGCATGACAGATGCAATCCATCTCTGGGGTACACTGCTCTCCCCACTTAGAAGCCCTCCCTCCAAATCAGGTATCCCTCTTCTCAGTTATTCTAACAGGAGTGGAGGGGGGTTTCTTTCAGTCGTCACCATCGGCAGGTTGTAATCAGATCTGTTCCCATCTCAACAATGAACCACAGGGCCCTACACGTAGGAAGCTGACCACAGGGTCATTGGTGGCTAATGGAACAGCATTTTGTGATACCTTCTCTAAGCGTCCATGCTCTGAAAGGATTACCGGTCCCCAAGGCCATAATTCTGCAGCTGCTCTGAGCAATCTTCGGGTGTTTTCTAGATGGCCAAAAGCTGGAGGCAGAACCTGCAGAAGGAAGTGGCATTTCCTCCACCTTTTGCACAATCAGTTCAGGGATGGTGACTGGCGGTGGCTTCCCCACGGAGTGTCTGCCTTTCCCCCACCATGTGCTTACTTCCTCATCTCCAACTCATCTCACTCAGAGAGCCCGGTATAGTTAGAAGAGCTGTAAAGAAGGTCTCCCAAGATCCATGTCTTCACCTGTGGGCCCTGGGCCACAGCCACTATCGGTCCTTTGCTTCTGAGATAACAGGGAGCGCTCCCGCTCCACCTCCGCATCCCTACTGCCCTCTCCGGGAGGTGGGGAATCTTGGCGTCCAAGGCCTTTCTCTCTCCGTGGCCCCCTCCACGGTGACCTGGAAGGCTTTGGAAGGGTGGGGAGCAGGGCTTCCTACAACACTTGGGGAACTTAGGTGGCTGCCTGGTAACCAGCGAATATACTCCTTGTTTCCTCCTCCATTTTCCTTGGATCCACATCCTATTTTCACAACTGTACAGGCTAGAAAATATTTGAACTTTTGCTAATAGCGTAACCCATGCTTTAGGGGTTTTATTTCCCTGCAGTTTTTGAGATATGGGCAGTTTGCCATATAGACATTGATAGTATTGTCAGGGCTTTATCTTTTAGTATTGTGACCTTTTTATTGAAAGCTAATTTTGACGAGAGGACAAAATATAGCATCTGAAGGTCTGCATGGAGGAAGGGGCCAGAATAAAGGGTCAAGGACAGATGAGGTGGAAAATGCCATTTTTTTTTTAAAACGAGCAGCAACTGTTCCCCTATTCTTACATTTTAGGCATCCAATTAATTGCTTTCCCTTAGACTGATAAGAAAACTATATTTTTATAAGATAACTATATTTTTAAAATATAGTTATAAAATATAGTTGTATTTTTATAGTTATAAGCTGTATTATTTATATTGTATTTTATAGTTATAAACTTATATAGTTAACTATATAGTTATAAAAGATAACTATATTTTTAAAGTACTACTTAAATGACTAGTTTTAGAGCTATTGATCACTATAGTTTTAAAAAAGTACTATTCAGATAATTTGAGAAACTTCCCACATTCAAAACTAAGGGAAATCTTATTTCCCAAATTCTACTAATGTTCCCTGTCTTCTCACTTGTAACTTTGGCATTGTGGCCTTTTAAAATTTTGTCCTTGACATTTACATGAATAAGCTTTTTCTGCATCTTCATTGCTGCTTTTCATATGAGTTAAAGCTGTTCAGGTTACAAATGAAATTTGCTCCCAGTTTCTTAATTCTTACATAATGGCATCAGCCCTAACCATTTCCGAGGAAACTGAATGTATGTGTTCATCTATAATCACAGAACATTACCAGTTCTATTCAAAATTTTAAAGTGCACCCACCGAATTTCACCTTGTGAAATGACTCATTTTCTGTGTACTGTACTACTGAGAATGTGTAATTAAGGTAATGCTAACTCATCCCAATTAAATGCTGGAACCTTAGGATAAACAAGGCAGGCTTGTGCAAGACCCTTTCATGTTCTAATTCAGAAACACATGGATATAACTATTTCCTGATCAAAGTCAAAAATTTGTGACTCCTGAAGGTATCTGAGTGACAAGGGAAAAGAACATTTAACTAGGAGTGCCCCAAGTCCAATTCTGCCTCTAACTAGTGCTATAGAACAGCAAGAAATTCCCTTGGCCTCCCCAGGCTCCATTATCTCATATGTAAATGGTGGGCTGTCATGAAACCCGTCCACCTTCATCATCTGATGAAAGCTGTGGAATGTCATAAGAAACATTCCAGTAATCATAAAGTCCTGTAGCCAATTTTAGGGAATCATGTACCTAAGGTTAAAGATATCTTCACGGGAAGATAAAGTTCCTTGTACCTCTTGCTTTCTGTGATTGTAAGCCTTGGGAGCTGCTAGTGGGACTGGTTTCTTACATTTTCTTAGTCTATTCACAGGGTTGGTGGCTGAGAATGAGAAATGGCATCTTGTATCCATGGCAACTTTGAATACTCTCAACTAGTCTGTGAAGATGATGCTTAAGACAGCTATACAAGATAAAAATGTGGTTGACATTGGAATGATCCTATTACTGGTTCAGTGGATTTACTTAGTTTGACTGCCTCTTGCACTAGATGAAAATTCTCTGGAGCCTGCAATGAAATACTTAATGAGAAAGTCCCTTGGAAACTAAGAAGTGCTTTACAAATGTAAGCAATTGTTTCCTTTTTTATTTTTTGTGACAGATTTATACTATAAAGAGCATAACGTTTTTCAGTGACAATATCTCTATATGCCTAATTTTGGCCAAGTTTATTAACTAACCTACTGGATCTAGGGGAAAATAATTTGCTCTAGCTAAATGTTACTAGGCACTTTTGAAGAAATATAAAATTGGTAACAATATGACTTTGCTTTTCTCTCATTGCCAACTTTCCTTCCTTCTTTAAACATTTCTTGACCTCTTCAAATGCCAGATACTATCCTGTGAGCTACAGTAAAAGGCAGGTGTCATTTAATTCCCTAGTCCCTGAGTTAGCCTATATTTTGATGTCAAAAAGGTCTAAGTTGGCAATTTCATCTACTTCCGCCTGTACATACCCTGTGTAGCCCATTCTACAGAGTCAACTGAGTACCCATATCCTGCCAGTTTTTACTATACCATATGCAAATGGACTTGGTCTTCAAGGAGCTCACGTGGTTTTGGAGGGAGACTGGTGCACGAACTGACAAGCACGACAGAGTGTGCTGCCTTCTTCTCCCTGCAAAGGTGGGTGGACAGGAAGGCAGGGAGGGCGGGGGGCGTCATCCACTGGAGGTCCATGCAAACCACAGAGAAGTCAGGGCTGCAGGGCTGCAGATGTCTTCAAGAGCATATTGTTCATCCTCTTCATTTTACAAATGAGAAAATCGAGTCTCAAAGAGTGAGAGGGATTTGCAAAGTTTGAATAATCAGTTAACGCAGGACTAGAACTCAAGGCACCTTACAGCATGTCTTCTCAGCAATCTGGGGCAATGTTGCTTCCAATGGGGAGAAAATTGGTTCTTGGGGGCAAAAAAGTTTTAGATATTACAATGGTCACCTCCCAAGGGCCATACGCATAAACACATATCTGTGGTATTACTTTTTCATGGGGTGGAAGGATGGTTACAGGAAAAGAAATATCTAAAAAGGCTTCTCACAGGATAGGGGACAATAGTTTTTTTTAAAAAGTTCACTTCACTGTGCTGGTTTCATGAATATTAATTCCAAACTCATGAAATTGTATGTATTAAATAAATGCAGGTTTTAACATATCATTTACACCTCAATAAAGCTGTTAGAAAATGTTGAGAAACCCTGCCTTATAGCCAGACTACTGTTCTTTCTGCTATGTTACATCACAAATTCAGAAATAAACATCTTTCTGCATTGACACCTCATCTTTACTCCATGGTCCTGAATGTTTTATTGTCTACCTTTCTTTCTTCTCATTTCTTCTCCATTTTTTCTTTATTTTTTCCTTCCATCCAACCATTACAATCTATGAAGGCTAACTTGTTGTTAGTGAACTACTTATGTTCAGGTACTACACACTCTGAAATGGCTTAACTAATACTGTGAAACTTATGTAAATGAACAGATGTAGGAAACACAATCCCTTAACTTTAACATTATTCTCTAAAACCAAATCCATATTTGAAAACCAGATTCATTAAAGCATCCTAGTTTATTGGAAAAACATTTTACGGTTATACATATAATAGCAGATATTAATGAGCAATGAACACTCACTATGTGATTGTTATCTGATTTTTATAAAACAAAGAAATCGGGGTACCAGTTACTCAAAGTCACACTCTCTTAGTCAGGACCACATATCCAGTAAGTGGCAGGTTCAAGATCTGCACATGGCAGTCTCACGCTAGAGCACAAGCTTTGCCCTTCATGCTACGCTAATTATTACAACCCAAACTTGGAGGCAGTCTGGGTAGTGGCACAGTTAAGTTCTTGATTCCTTGGTAACATAAATACAGGGGGATTATGACCCAGTTCCTGAGGTCATCTGTATATGTATTTCCTGGAGCTTGGAAAGTTTAAGGAGCTGGAACAGTGATGGGATGGGGTGGGGGGAGATGGACCCGACACATAGGTAGAGTTAAGAATTCTGAAGAGAACAGACAAAACCATGCCAGGAAGTTTATACATGTTCTTTGGAGGTCATAAGTTAAGAGCAGTTATGGAACAGAAATTTTCAAGCATGGCTAATATTGAACTAGCTACTCACAAGTAGCCTCGCAGAGAAGCAGCCATGTGGTCTATGTCCTGGTGAGAAGAAATGCTGGACCACTCAGGACCCCTGTCCAAGGTCTTACTCATCTCCATGAAAGGCGGCATGTCACTTAGGGTCCCACGAGAAGCAGATGCTAAGATACAGTCAGACATGGAAGAGGTATATTGAGGGAAACACAAGGATGAAGGGCTAGAGAGTAGGAGGAGACGGGGAGCTCCTTCAGCCTGTGATGCAGTCCGACTGTTGTGCTTGGAGAGAGAAAGGAAAGATGATTGGGTAGAAATAGTCATAGGTTGTTCAGAGCAGCTCTGAGAGAAATCTCAGCCAACCCGATGAGAATCCCCAGCAGAGTTTGACCTTTAGATGTCAGATGGCCCAGCTCTAATGCCCCTGCCATGTTTGGTCTTGGGTTGAAAGGACTGGCCTCCATGTAAATGCCACAGCAAATCCAAAGGTGTGGCAACCAGAGCCCTTGGCACATCGAGCTCCTCACAGTAGCAGCTCGACAGGCAGTCTGCGTGGTGCATCTCCATGACCACCATAGGCACTTACTCTGGGCCATTTTCAAACATCTCACACAGTAGGTGTCATTATCCCCACTGAAAGATGGAGAAACATGCTCAGAGAGGCTAAGCAACTTTCCAGAAGTCACACAGCATATAATGGCCAAGATAGGACTTGAACCAAGGTCTTTCTGTTTCTGTTCAAACATTTCCTCTTTAGGACATCTTAAACTTTATTGAGGTCTTAACAAATTCTGAAAAGTAGGCAGAGGAATCTTTGTATTACCATAGGGCATAAGGGGAGGAGTCTCAGACCAAACAACTTCACGGATAGTATATAAGATGTAAAACAAATTAGCAGAAACTGGATGTGATCAACTTAGGTATTCCTGGATTTAAAATTCATGGGTTTAATCATCTGTGAGCCTCCATGGTTTACAACTTGAAAGAATTTCAAATTTTACTGATTCATACAGTTGAATATTTTAGGTATAGGCAAGCTGATATTCCTGAATGATCTACTTAGCTTTTAAGAGATGCTCCTAGCTCACTTAACAATCTTGTCGTGACTTGGCTTTCTTATGCTGAGTCATTGTCCCATTTTCAGAAACACTTGTGAGGTGAAACCAATTCTATTTCATTTTGAAAAGTGGCCAAAAAAGAAACTACTGCTAATGCTGATGATGGAAGTGAAATGCCTAAAAATATCCTTAGCTAAAAATTTAAAGTTCTAGATAAACTAGAGTGCAATGGCAAATTTTTGTGTGGAACAGTCACACCCTGGATGGGTACACTGTGTGGTCTTATGGAGCAATAAAAAAAGGACATTTATGACATCATTTCAAAGAGTTCTCTGCCCTCAGCCATAATTGTTCTCAAGAAGAGAGAGATCTTTAAGGGACAAAAACGAAGAGCCCACTATACTATATTTTAAGGGGAAAATCATAGGCTATGATGGTATTTATGAATTTGAGGGATTCCTGAAGGTCCTCTACTTACCTCAAAACAATGTTATTACTTTCCTCTAGAGACCTGCTCCTCCCTCAGTGCCTCTGTTTCAGAAAAATGGCACCGCAGTTCCCCCAACTGCCCAGGCTCTCAACTCAGCATCCACCTGGATGCTCCTGTTTTTCTCACATCGCTCATTTAATTCACTGGCAAATTCTTCTGGCTGTAAATTGGATGCGGCTTCCGTATCACAATTCTTCTCAACCACTTCTACCGCAACTAGTCCTTCCCTAATTACCAGCATCTCCTGGAAGAGCCTCCTCTGTGGTGTTCCAGAAAGTGCCCCCTGCAGCATCCTGGGTGACTGTCAGAAAGTATAAGCCAGATCGAGGCAAACAACAAAAAGCCTTCCGTCGCTTTCTACCTGGTTTAGAATAAATCAATATCCTGTTCATGGGCTCTAAAGCCACACGTGATCTAGTTCCTGGCTTCCCCTCCAACCTTCTCTCCCATCCCGCTCCACTCATTCTGGTTGGCTTTTCTAAAGATGACAAACATGCTGCTACCTCAGGGCCTTTGCACTTGCCTACATAACTATAAGGCCCCTCTTCTCTCTTTCTCAGGTCCCTATTCAGAGGTTACCATCACAAAGAGCCCTTTCCTGACACATCTATGACCTTTTACACTGGTAATCTCTACTTTCTTATCCTGGGTAAACCCGAGGCTTCCCTGCCCCTTGGAAGTACCAGACATGGCATGCAGGACATATACATTCAGGACCCTGGGATAATCCTGCTGGGGTGCTTCTTATGAACAGCTGTGAAGAGGAAGGTGTGGGGAGAATTGAAATGGGGTACAAAACAGGCTCAGAGCTGACCTCACATCCTATTAGGAAACTGAAGGGTTAGGACTGACTGATGGGTGAAATTTGCATATTTCCCTGAATGACTTTTGTATTGTGTTATACAAGTGAGCATTTTTTATTATTCCTGAAGACTTTCCTTTCTATTAAAGTTTAGATCACTTTCACAATGAATCTACAATATTTATATTGCCGTTGTTTATTTTAAACAATGAGAAACACATTTTACTTTGCACAAAATACACTGAAAATGGCACAAACTTAAATTATGTAAGAGGTAACAAAGTCACCTTTTCTTGAGTTAAATCTAGTATAAACACTAACAAGTAAGAAGCCAATGAACACACTCTGTCTTCATATTTGGAATTTCTATCCCACCAATCTGTAATTTAGCAAAGAGATTACTGACAGCTGAAGAAAAATGTTAATTCATGGTTTAAAAGGTAATCATCAGGCAAAACTACTTATATCAAATTCAAAATGAGTTTAAAATAGGGTAACAATTTTTTTCTCATTCAGTCAGAACTATTAATTTGCTATATTGATTTTGCTTGTAGAAATTTGATCTCATTTGGGTTTTCATTTAATTTTTTCAATTTTCTTTTATATTTGGTGGTTTATGATTCTCTAGGAGAGTCAGATAATACTTAAAAAAAAAATCTCTTCATTCCTCTCACCAAAATATGAGTGCAGTTATGTTGCAATGTGATGCAGAAATGTGTATTGCGTGATAGGATCTATGCAATACTTGTTTTTGAATGTGAGAAGTCCTTGTACAGAGATTATCTTTAATTTTTAAACCATATTTAGTTTATCACCCTGGGTCCAGTAACAGTTCAGTTAATGTTGGATGACTGATGGCACTAAAAAGATGTTCTGTCTTTCTACGCTACCCCTTTTCTTCATCATTTGGCTAAAGAGAGCACACTTGATGTGTTCATATAATAATTAAAAGAAATTATGGTCATGGTAAAAAAAATTAATAACTACTGTTTAATAATACACTGACTTCCTCCTCTCAAATAGTGCTAGCCAGGAGATTTCTCCTCCCAGAGGGTGGACTAGATGCAATTTTCCTTGGTATTTACCTAAATGAGTTGAAAACATATGTATACACAGAAACTTCTACTTTATTTTTTCTAAGTTTATAGAAGCTTTGTTCATAATTACCAAAAGTTGGAAGCAATCAAGATGTCCTTTAACATATGAATGAATAAACAAACTGTGATACATCCGTATGATGGAAAGCCATTCAATGTTAAAAAAAAAAAATGAGACACCAAAGCTATAAAAAGACATGAAGGAATTTTAAATGCTAAGCAGAGGAAGCCAATCCGAAAAGGTTACATACTGTATGATTCCAACGACATGACATCATAAAAAAGGAGAAACTATAGACAGTAAAATGATGTGGTTGTTGAGGATTTGGTGGTGGCGGGGAGGGAGGAATGAGGAGGTGGAGCATTGGAGATGTTTCAGCCAGTGAAACTATTCTGCCTGACACTGGAATGGCTGGGACATGACGTATCAATATACTTTTCAAAACCATAAAATATACTTTTCAAAAACACAAAAGTGAACCCGAATGTGAATGATACATTTTTGTTAATAATAATGTATCAATATTGGTTTGGTTGTAACAAAGGTTCTAAACTAGTGCAAGATGTTATTAATAGGGGAATTGTGGGTAGGGGGAGTGAGAAGGGAGAGGGTATATGGGAACTCTCTATTAATTGCAAGATCTTCCCATCAAACTTAAACCTCTAAAAAGTAAAGTCTATTAATTTTTCTTTGCTTTAAAAAGTGACACAATTATATGCTGTTTATAATACATTCAGTTCAACTATAACCATATAGATAGGCTAAAAGTAAAAGAGTGGAAAAAGATATATCATGCAAACATCAGTCAGAAGGAATCAGATAAAGTCAACTTGAGAGCAAAGAGAATCACCAGGTAGGACCATAAGGATAGAAAGGTCAATCTTCCAGGAAGACCTGGCAAACACACTCCTGGGCATTTATCCCAGAGAAATGAAAATGATGGGATATTTTTATATCTCAATTGCAGTGATAGAACATGAATCTACACGTGATAAAAATGGCATGGAACTGTGCATACACGTAGTAGAGTTATACATGATGCAATCATCCAAGGACAACTGAGTGAAAGTTACATGGGACCTCTCTGTATTATCTTTACAATTTCCTGTAAGTCCATAAAAAATTATTTCAAAAGCAAAACTTGGAATAGAAAGATGCTCGTTGAGAAGGTGAGTTTTTACATACAGTTTGTGTCACTGGAGTCGGTTTCACCTATAGCCCTGCCAGCTGCTGTGTGGTAATTCCTGATGAACTTCCTTACAGCGGCCCTCTGTGAGCTTGGCCAGCTGTGGCTCCCAGGTTTCTGGTCAACTTCATTATGGTGTTCGACAGCTGCGACCCTGTGCTCACCATTAAACCTTTTCAAGCAGCCCTTGACAAATTCTTGCACATGTAACTTTTCCATTGATGGTATCTCTTTCATTTTGCCTTTTTGAAGTACCTAAGAGATGTGATTTGCCCTTTTATTTTTCAAAGGCCATAGGTGTCTGTTTTCTTCATTTTTACTTAGTACAATAAATTTCCCCAAAAAGAGACAAAAAGGCAAGACATTGAAAATAGGTGTATCGAGAAATTGAACAAGCAGGTATTCAGGATGGCTGGGACCAAAGGTGGCAGGAACATTAACAGCCCAGAGTATCCATGCCTTGATATTCATGGAACCAGGAAGCAAGGCTCCCCCAAATTCCATTTTGATTTAACTGAGTTGATGATGTGGAATCCTGGCTACTGGTAAGAATCACCTTGGGAGCCTCAAACAATAGCAACACTCACACCCTACCACAGACCAAGTAAATCAGAATTTCTGAATTAATCTACACAAATGATACACAAATATCTGTGTGGGTGTGTGTGTGTGTGTGTGTGTGTGTATCAGATTTCACACATTGCAGTGGTGCAGATGCCATGTTAATAAGTGCTATGGAGGAAAATAAGGTTGAAAAGGGAACAGGAAATGTGTGTGTGTCTGTTGAAGAGCTTGCCGGTTAAAATTGGGTAGTCAAAGAAGCTCTTCTTGGCTTGCTTTGTTCTTGCTCTCCTTCGTGTTGTTCTTTCAATACAATACCTAACCCTTAAAAGAGGAAGTCTTGTAATATACCAATGTCAACGTGCATTTACTAAGTCAACATTATCAACATAAGGAACTTGTCTTGAGAGTAAATATTTATGAATCCAAATAATTAGGCCTGATTGCTATCTCACAGCTTAAAACAAGCTGGGAAGAAAGTGACACATTGGAGTTACTGTTTGCCTTAGGTTCTCTATACTAATACATGACAATATGTTCCGTAGTTCAGAATATTACTTCCTTTCCAGATTAATACATCTTGAAAGAGCAAAGTTCATTTAGGGGAAACCATTTTCTTCTTAAATATAAAATGCATTGCCTTTTATAATTATAGAAAGATTTGACTTTTGGACAAAATAAAAGAAAAAAAACATTATCCATGATCTCACCGTTAACATTTTGGTTTATGTTCATCTAGTCCTTTTTTTTTTTTTTAATTTATTTATTTATTTTTGGCTGCACTGGGGCTTCGTTGCTGTGCATGGGCTTTCTCTAGTTGTGGTGAGCAAGGGCTACTCTTCCTTGCGGTGTGCAGACTTCTCATTGCAGTGGCTTCTCTTGCTAGGGAGCATAGGCTCTAGGGCATGGGCTTCAGTAGTTGTGGCACACGGACTTAGTTGCTCTTCGGCATGTGGGATCTTCCAGGCCCAGGGATCTAACCCGTGTCCCCTGCATTGGCAGGCAGTTTCTTAACCACTGTGCCAACAGGGAAATCCCTCATCTAGTCTTTTTTGTCTGTACATACATTTCTTTCTTTTTTTTCCTCCCATTTATGTTTTCAAAAATATGCTGGGCAAACTATAGTTATAATAAATAACTATATTTATATATTACATATAATGTATATTTATTTATACTGTTTATAGTATAATTATATACCATAGATATAAATTATAAGTAAGACTACATTGAAATATTTGGGAAAGTGGCTATTCCACAAAATGGAACGTTCTGATGCTTTTTCTCCTATATGGCCTCAACTATTCACATGCTTGGCGGTACCCAGACCTGGTCATCATCCAGCTCTGCACACATCCAAGCCTCAAATTCCAACATTTACTCTGTGATGACAACTGTGCTGTCTTCCCCTTTCATTACTCGGCTTTTCTTGCTGCTCTCCTTTTTAATCTCATCGATCTTTCCAGTCTCCTGAACTTTCTCCTTTTCCCCACCAGACTTGCTGCCTCTTCAATTCCTTCTCTATCTTCCCCAGATTCTGCAATCCACACCTATACCTCCCTTTATCTGTACTTTTTCCATTGTGTCCCTTTGGCCTCTCAATCATGAACCAATATAAATATAAATGTCCACTTTGCCGGTCTGAGCAAACCTGGACTCTTAACACTGCCAGAGAAAGTCACCTCAGAACACAGACTGCTTCCACCACAGCCTTCCATGGGTCCTCAACAAGGTCAAAAATTCTGTTTCAGGTTCCTGCTGTAGCGACACCAATACTTCTCTTCTGTCCTCAATCTCCTCTCCAACTACTCCCCAGAGCCTGCAGCAGATGGCTTGTCTTCCTACTTCACAAAGAAAATACAGCCTGACACACAGAAACTCCTGGGTCTTCCTTCCTGTCTTGGCCATGCCCTTAACAACTTCTGAACACGTCCTTCCTCCCTTTCTCTTTCCCCAATAGAAGAAATGTCCCTCCTGTTCAAGGCCAAGTCCTCTGCCCTGTCTGAGCCCCGTTCACTCCAGTGCTTATCTTTTCTCTCTCTCTTTTTTACCTTGTTGGCCATGTCACTCGGCTTGCAGGATCTTAGCTCCCTGACCAGGGACTGAACCTGGGCCCTGGCAGTGAAAGCACCGAGTCCTAACCACTGGACTGCCAGGGAATTCCGATCTTTTTCTCTGATATTTTCTCTCTTTCCTTCTCACCTGGGTCCTTCCCTTAGACCAGTGGCTCCAAATCTGGCTGCCTTGGACTTACCCAGGGAGCTTTCAAAAAAGTACTGATGCCTCAGCCTCACTCCAGACTAGTTAAACCAGAATATCCGTGAGCAGGTTCTGGCCACAGGTATGTTTTAAAGCTTCCAGGTGGCGTTACTTTGTGGCCATCGTGGAGATCTGTTGCCTTAGTCATTGGAACATGCTCAATTCTTTAATGTACAAAAACTCCCCTCCTTTCCTCCTTATCTCCTCCACTTTACAACCAAACTTCTTGGAACAGTTGCTCACACTTGCTGTCTCCTTCACTATCAGTTCATCCCTAATTCAACTTTGCTTTCTGCTTCTAGCATTTTGAATTCCATAAACTCCTCACTCCTAAAATCAAGGACACTTCATCGCTGGTTGTACTTGACCTGACCAGGGTATTAGACGCTTGTGGCTATTCTTTGAGAAACACTTGATTTCCCTGGCTTCTCAAATCCCTCTGCTCGTGGTTTTGCTTTCTCCTCTTGCTGCTCCCCGGTTCTTTTTGGGGGGTCCTCCTCCCCATCTGCTTTTTGGTGGTGGGCTCCTCCACCATTCCAGCCTCCATCTCCTCTTCCTCTTATTCTGGTGGCTTCTCTCATGAACTTCATCTGTTTCTATGGCTCCCACTGTCCTTGGTAAACTGAAGTGTGATCCAAGTATCCCGGAAGCTGCAGACCTGTGGAACTAAATGCCTTCTGGACATTTGCATTGCTAGAAAAGAAAAGAAAAGAAAAGAAAAGAAAAGAAAAGAAAGAAAAGAAAAGAAAAGAAAAAAAGAAAAGAAAAAAAGAAAAGAGAAAAGAAAAGGGAAAGGAAAGAAAAAAGAAAAAAAAAGAATTTGCTCTGCTTTTCCTTTCTGTATGCTCCTAAAATAAGGAAGTGTATGCAGTAAGTATTTACATAAAGTTACATGTCTCAACACAATGATGGGCCCTTAAAATTTTACTGGGCCAACACTGATTCTTTTCAAATGTATGTTCTCAGCACCCCCGCTCAAGCAGCTGCATGAAGTTTCCAATCTTACAACAAAAGGGTATCACTGCCAACCCCTGCTGAGTACCCCGGGCTGAGAATCACTGCAGGTTCTCTCCCCCACCTTCCCTGCCCTCTTCTGCTGGCCCCAGACAGCTCAGGGCAGGGTGTTATACTGTGCTTGTGCACGAAAGAACGTTCACACGTTCATTTGCCTGTGTCAAGGAACTAGAGTGGTCAGTTTCCGGTTTCTACAAAAGTGCTGATTTCCCCCTACCCCCCACAAGAGGTCGACCCTGGAGGAATGATGGAAGAAAAACACCACAAACCCCCCTAAGAAACCACAGGGTGGGGCAGAATTGGGGTGGTCTGTGGGTGGGGAGAGGCTGGGTGAGTGGTGGGCGGCAGCGGTGGTGATGATGTGCTGTGAGGATAAAATAGGAAGGACGCCGTAGAGTTCTGCTTCTGTGCTTCTTGCTAAGCCTTGGGCCAGACAGTGCCTGCCTGGATAGCTGTATAAACCTGGAGCTCTAGTTCAAGGGTCTTTTGGAGGAAAATCGGGGCAGCCTGGATGTCTCGCGCTTAAGAATTGAGTAAAGCAAGTGGGGACTGACTATGGGCAGTGCTCTCCCTGCCTCCGCACCTTCAAAGGCACCAGGTGGGGAATGATCATCTAGAGAGCGTGCTGGGCCCCACACTGCTGGGAGTGGGCGGAGTGGCCGGGGGTAGTAAGGGTGAAGAAGCCGCGCTGAGTTGTTTTGAGGCAGGAGGGCTGGTTGATTGATGTGGGTGCCTAGCTAGGGATCGCCACCCAGCGCCCACCCACTCCTCCTCTGAGCTCACTAAGTTCACGCTCTCTCGGGGCTTGTCTGCTCCGCTGCCCTATAGGTTCAGGGCAATCAGGAACTCATCCAACAACATAACAAGACTACGGAGGAGCCTTTCAAAGAAAAACATACTGTTACAGTTTCTGTAAGAACAGACAGACCACGAATTTAAACGCAGCCTAATAAGCATGAAAAATGAAATCAGGAAAATTGTTAGCAATAAGAAAAAGAAAATGAGAACCAAGCAGAAATATTTGCTCTTTCCACAGTTTTACCGTGAATAAAGCATACATCAGTATGAGGAGTAACAGAATGGATACAGCCGAGCCTGGAGCACCAGACTTGGAAAACCTCCCAGAAGAGACGAAAAAGCAAAGAAAGAAAAATTATAAAATAAAAGTTATGTGATATGGAGGATAGAAGTAGAATAGCTAATAGGAGTCCCAGAAAGAGACAAAAATTAAAAATGGAGAGGAAGAAATATTTAAAGAAATATTTGAAGAAATAATAAACAAATACATTTAAATTTTTTATTTTATTCATGTATCTAAAAATAATAAATATTGCAGAATTACTTAAAAAACAAATAAGCTTTAGATTGTAAAGACACATAGAGTACTAAAGAAAAGAGATAAGGAAAAACATCCACAGCTTATATAAAATTTAATCAAACCAAGGACCAGGAGGAAATTCTAAAATCCACATATATAAAGAGAAAACTATAGAAGAACAAAAATCAGATTTCTATAGAGAGTGGAGCTGTGTTTTAAAAGGATTGAAGAATTGAGGAAAAAAACTTAGAACATAATGAATGTTATACTGATGCAACTGTCATGTAAACCTGAGGGCACGAAATAAACGTTCTCAGGCATGTAAAGTAAAGGCTTTGGACACCTTGCCATGCAGAACTCCTCACTGAAAAGTGTTTTGTGTGAAGTATTTCAAGACAAATCTAGGAGACAGTGTTGCAAGAAACAGTGTAAAGAAAAGACAATCAAATATTTTGATGCTGTCCGTCATCTTTGCAGAGTGCTATGACCTCCCACCACAGTTGTGCATGGTATGAACCCGATGAGTGTTGGGGGCAGAATAGGTCGAGGGATGTGAGAGAATTAAAATTCTTGTCTTTGGGGGCTGATTAAAACAAAGCACAGAGAAAGTGAGGGACAAACTGCAGTAACAGATAAAGGTGGTAGAAAGAAATATATATCAGTTATTACATAAAAGCAAATGAACTCAACAAGCCAGTTAAAAAAACAAATATTGACAGATGCTGTGTACAAAAGACACACCTAAGCATATTGGGTACAAAAGTTGAAGGTAAAGGATATTAAAAAACAAGTTAGGAAGATAGTTACTGAAAGAGAGTTGGTGTTTCATATTAACAGAGATTTTAGGATCAAGAGATAAAGACTGTAATTGCATAATGAGAAAATGTTCAAGCCATTAAACACCTAATAAGACCATCAAAATATGTGAGGCAAAAATTGACACAGCAGTAGGAAGACATTGAGAAATTCACCATCATAATGGGAGATTTCAACTCTCTTCTCCTAACTATTGAAGGCCAAGCAGACAAAAATGAGCAATAGGAGAACTAAACAACAAAAATAATAAACTGGACCTAGTAGACTTTTAGGCGTTCTGCTTCTAACAAGAATACATGTTAGCTCAGCAAAGGAAACTATAAGCAAGACGAAAAGACAACCCTCAGAACGGGAGAAAATATTTGCAAACAAATCAACAGACAAAGGATTAATCTCCAAAATATATAAACAGTTCATCCAGCTCAGTATCAAAAAAACAAACAACCCAATGCAAAAATGGGCAGAAGACCTAAATAGGCATTTTTCCAAAGAAGACATACAGATGACCAAGAGGCACATGAAAAGCTGCTCAGCATCACTCATTATTAGAGAAATGCAAATCAAAACCACAATGAGGTATCACCTCACACCGGTTAGAATGGGCATCATCAGAAAATCTACAAACAGTAAATGCTGAAGAGGGTGTGGAGAAAAGAGAACGCTCTTGCACAGTTGGTGGGAATGTAGGTTGATACAGTCACTATGGAGAACAGTATGGAGGTTCCTTACAAAACTAAAAATAGAGTTACCATATGACTCAGCAATCCTACTACTGGGCATATACTCAGAGAACACCATAATTCAAAAAGACACATGGACTCCAATGTTCATTGCGGCACTGTTTACAATAGCCAGGTCAGGGAAGCAACCTAAATGTCCATCAACAGATGAATGAATAAAGAAGGTGTGGTACATATATACAATGGAATATTATTCAGCTGTAAAAAAAGCAATGAAACGGAGACATTTGCAGAGACATGGATGGATCTAGAGACCGTCATACAAAGTGAAGTGAGTCAAAAAGAGAAAAACAAATATCGTATATTAACACATATATATGGACTATATAAAAATCGTACACATCTACCAGTTTGCAAGGCAGAAATAGAGACAGATGTAGAGAACAAACATACGGACACCAAGTGGGGAAAGCGGGGAGGGTTGGGGGGGGATGAAATGGGAGATTGGGATTGCCATATATACATTACTTGTAGGGAGCCATCTGGACAAGCCAATGCTGTGACAAGGTCACCAGGCTCCAAGGAGGACCGCAAGGTGAGAACTCCTTGGAAGGGCATTTCGGAGCAGGAGAATCGCAAGGCAACCGCTCTGCAAGGACAGGCCCCAGACCATCTCCACCCATTTTATATTCTGTTCTTTGTTTCTTTGTAATACTATGCTTACCACCCACTTCCCCTCCCTGTTTCTATGTCCCCAGGAAAGAACCAGGGTTTGACACATTCTTTCTCCCTATCTGCCCCACCAAGTCACCTCCCACCACTCCTTGGTGGAAAAGGCGGGCACCTCAGGCTACTAAATGCTGGAGAAAAGGGAGGGGTGGCTCTTTTTGTAACGCTCTTGATTGCAGCAGGCTTAAGTATAAACATAGGCATTAGGCATAGGTGTGGGTGCTAAGGGCTATAGTTTGCTTGGATATCAGATTAAGAAGTTATTTACATATGCTTACCTCAGAGTCACAAAGTTTGCAAGCCAAACCTGACGAAAGAAAGAAACTGGTAGATGCTGAAGGAAGATATGCTCTGTCATAAAAGATTTTTTCTGAGATATGTTTACTATATAAACACACAAAGCTCTGACAAGAAAAAGAGATCCTGCGTAGCTGACACAGGCCTTCTCGTCTCTTCCTTGTGCCGAGGCCACTCATCCCTTGGGTACTCCTGGACCCGCCGGAGTTGGACTTTGGCAATTACTAATAAGAAAAAAAATCAAATTGTATACTTTAAATATATGCAGTTTATTGTATGTTAACTGTATCTCAATAAAAGTTCCTAAAAAAAGAAAGAAAAAAGAATACATATTGTGTATAGAATGGGTAAACAACAAGAGCCTACACGCAGCACAGAGAAGTACGTTCAGTATCCTGTGATAAACCATAATGGAAAAGAACGTTAAAAAAAAAGAATGTATATGTATGTACAACTGAATCACTTTGCTGTACAGCAGAAATGAACACATTATTGATCAACTATATACTTCAATGAAAAAAAGAATACATGTATTTCCTCTGTAAACATAAGACAAAAATGGATCGTATGCTCAACCATGAGGAAAGCCTTGAATCTGCGTATATGAACGAACGTTCCCATAGAACAAGCAGTTGTGAAAGGATTCAATTGATGCAGAAAACGTGGGGATGTATTCCTCAGCAGCACTATAATTCAACAGGAACCCTTTCTTGCAAGATTTCCTGGCTCAAAGTTTCTTACTCTGATGGTTGCGTGGCCACAATTCCAAGGAGCAGGGTAAATTTACAGCTTTCAGCTAGGTGAGTGGGTAGTAAAAAAAAAAAATTAACATAGATACTGTAGTGTTTGCTTTAACAAGAGAAATAAGTGCAATTCATCATCATGTGGGATGAGTTATTTTCAAATAGTTTGTCTGCTAAATAAAATGTTTACTGAAGTCCTAAAAGTAACTGATAGACTAAAAATAAAGCATGGGTAAAATAATGCTGCAACTCACATGACACCTTAAATATATCTGGAAATGTTATCTGTCAATTTGGGGCACTGGTCTTAAATATTTTTGACCTTAAACCACAGTAAAAATCCATTTTACATCTATATAAATGTATATGTATGTGCATGTCTGTGTATATATGTCTAGTGGACTAGATCTATATTTAGCTAGGTATCTATATCTACCTGAAGCAAAATTTCAGAAAATAACACTTATCCTCACTATGTATGGCATGCTTTAATATTTTCTATCCTATCCTATCCTATCCTATCCTATCCTATCCTATCCTATCCTATCCTATCCTATCCTATTCTATTCTATATTCTGTTAAAAGTAACACTGGTTCCCAGTGGAATAAATTTTTTCTATTCATGAATGGGTGATGACCTCTAGTTTGAAAAACAATGATCTAGAGTAGGGGTCCCCAACCCCCAGGCCACAGACCAGTACCGAACCCAGGCCTGTTAGGAACAGGGCCACACAGCAGGAGATGAGCCTCGGTCAAGCAAGGAAGCTTCATCTGCCGCTCCGCACCGCTCCCCATCACTCACGTCACTGCCTGAACCCCAGCCCCACCCCACCCCTGGTACATGGAAAAATTGTCTTCCACGAAACCAGTCCCTGGTGCCAAAAAGGTTGGGGACCGCTGATCTAGAGCACTTTACCTTTTTCAAATGCTCACTCTTATCGCTCACCCTTTATTGTATAATAAAGAATTTATCCAGGGACTTCTCTGGTGGCGCAGTGGTTAAGAATCCGCCTGCCAATGCAGGGTACACGGGTTCGATCCCTGATCCGGGATCCTCCCACATGCTACAGAGCACCTAAGCTGGTGAGCCACAACTATTGAGCCCGCGTGCCACAACTACTGAAGCCTGTGCGCCTAGAGCCTGCTCTCTACAAGAGAAGCCACTGCAATGAAAAGCCTGCACACCCCAACAGAGAGTAGCCAGCACTCACCACAACCAGAGAAAAGCCCATGTGCAGCAACAAAGACCCAAAGCAGCCAATAAATAAATAAATAAATAGAATTTAAAGTAAAAAAAAAAAAAAAGAATTTATCCAGTCTGTGTCCTGAACTTCTAAAATCTTTGAAATTTCTCAAGTGGTAGAGTGTCATTTATGAGCCCCTTGAATCACACCTGAGTTTATGTTAATGAGGTGGCTCATGGTTGGCCCCTAGAAATCTTCAGGATGGCCACCAAAAAGTCTAAGCACAGGTTAGGGGGCTGAGACTTTCAGCTGCCTGACCCCTGGGGAAGAGAAGAGGTGGCTGGAGATTGAGTTCCATTGGGTGGCCATTGATTTAATCAACTGATGAAATCCTGGTAAAAACTCTGAATACTGAAGCTCAGTGAAGCTTCCTAGAGGGTCAACCCATGGATGTCCTGGGAAACTGATACACCAGGATTTCATAAGGAAAAGGCACAAAGCTTCATATTTGGGACCTTACCAGACCTTGCTCTATGTGTTTCATTATTTAGCTGTTCGTAAGTTGTGTCCTTTATAATAAAACTATGATAATAAGTATAGCTCTTTCTTGAATTCTGCGAGTCAATCTAGTGAATAATGGAAACTGGTGGAGGTTGTGGGAACTTCCAGATTTGAAGCCAGTGAGCCAGAGTGCAGGTGGCCTGGGGACCCCTTGACATTGTGGCTGGCATCTGAGGTGAGGGCAGTCCTGTGGAGGACTGAGATTTTATCTTGTGGAGTCTGCACTAATTCCAGGTTGTTAGTGCTAGAATTGAACTGCAATGTATCAGCTGGGGTTGAAACAGAATGCCTTCTTTGCTCTTCTCCAATAACCCTTGACACAAATAGTCTCAGGGTGTGTGTGGACCTGCACAATCCCACCAAAAGCCACTTAGCGTGGAGTAAAATGCTGTTGCTTTTCTCAATGGGCACTTGCAGTGTCATCCTGATATAACAATATATCAATTACTTTTCTGCATTTTCCCATTTATTTCATGTTTCTTAGCCATTTGGACTTAGTGAACTTTCTTATGGCACTTTTCAATTTTTCTAATACATCACTGGTATGTCCTTTAAACACTTTATGTTAATTATAGATATTAAACCTATTTATTGTTGTCTATATTAAAATGAGTTTTTTTGGTTCTGCTTGGGTATCTTTGATCTGCAGAATCAAGGTCCAGTATCTCTGTCCCTGCCTCATGTACTGATCTTTTTAAAAAAAAAAAAAAATTAATTAATTAACTTATTTATTGGCTGCATTGGGTCTTCATTGCTGTGTGCGGGCTTTCTCTAGTTGTGGCGAGCAGGGGCTACTCTTTCTTGTGGTTTGAGGGCTGCTCACTGTAGTGGCTTTTCTTGTTGTGGAGCATGGGTTCCAGGTGCACGGGCTTCAGTAGTTGTGGCACACTGGTTCAGTAGTTGTGGCTTGCAGGCTCTAGAGTGCAGGCTCAGTAGTTGTGGCGCACGGGCTTAGTTGCTCTGTGGCATGTGGGATCTTCCTGGACCAGGGATGGAACCCGTGTCCCCTGCATTGGCAGGCAGATTCTTAACCACTGCACCAACAGGGAAGTCCATGTGCTGATCCCCTGATGTCAATGAATCTGACACCAGCCCCTGCCCAGCCTAGGTCTAGATGATCATTACCATTTTTATTTTTAATTTTTTTTTATTTTTAAAAATTTTCTTTAGCATAGGGCCACCATATAAAATACAGGACCCTTGATTAAATTTGAATTTCAGAATACAGGAGTTCTGTATTTTTATTTGCTAAGTCTGGCAACCCTACTCTAATTATTCTTCGAATAATAAAAAAGAATAACTGGGTTTTAGAAATTTTCAGGTAGGGCGCATGGCTTCTGCACACACAAAACATCGATTATGCTTAATTCCATACTGAATTCAGAGTTACACTGGAAATGCTAGACTCAACAGTGAACTTAACACCAAAGAGACAAATTTTAGAGCAGATTTGGAGACATTCAACATTCATCTTTTTATGTAATTTTCTTTAATATTCTGAATTTTTTTTATTAATTTTATTTATTTATTAATTTTTGGGGGGTACACAAAGTTCAATCATCTGTTTTTATACACATATCCCCGTATTCCCTCCCTCCCTCGACTCCCCCCCCCACCCTCCCTCAAGTGCCCCCCTCCCTCCCCATCCCAGTCCTCTAAGGCATCTTCCGTCGTCCTCGAGTTGAGCTCCCTTTGTTATACAACAACTTCCCACTGGCTATCTCTTTTACAGTTGGTAGTATGTATATGCCTGTGCTACTCTCTCACTTGGTCTCAGCTTCCCCTTCACCCCCTGCCCCCCCAAAGGATATTAAGTCCCCAAAGGATATTTTACAAACATTATCAGATGGAACCAGGTCCTATCTTCGCTACTGGCGATCACGTAAAATTTGCCCAAGTGGATACAATTTCCAAGACATTTATCCAAGACTAAGCTGAGAGTTTCTCTTGCACATGATCAGCTCAGTAGCCACATGACACTGGAAAAATTAGATGCATCTTAGGGGTCCACTCACCCCAACCAAGTTTGGAGTCATCTTCAGCTGCCCCTTTGCAGGAGTTGTGTACCCCATGCTGCACAGTGTGGTGGTCCTAAGAGCTGCTTCTCAGAGGCAGGAATCTTGTGTGGCCTGCCTGCCTTTCTTTCTTTCTCTCTCTCTCTCTCTCTTTCTTTCTTTCTTTCTTCCTTTCTTTCTTTCTCTCTCTCTCTCTTTCTTTTCCTTCCTTCCTTCCTTCCTCCTTCTTCGCTCCCTCCTTCCCTCCTTTCTTCCTTTATTTCTTCCTTACCCTTTCCTTCTTTCTCTTTCTTTCTTTCTTTCTTTCTTTCTTTCTTTCTTTCTTTCTTTCTTTCTTTCTTTCTTTCTTTCTTCCCTTCCTTCCTTCTTCCTTCCTTCCTTCCTTCCTTCCTTCCTTCCTTCCTTCCTTCCTTCCTCTCTCTCTCTCTCTCTCTTAGTTTCTTTCTTTCTCTCAATCAGTCAAGTACTGTAAAATGTTTTGAGCGGGACCTGGAAGTCTGACACTTTTTATGTAGCAGACCTTGGAGGGAAAGCGAAGAGACTGAAGGGTTGTGAGCCAGGGAGTAAATTTCCATTAGTGCCCAGAGGGACAGCCGACAGCTCGGGTCAGGGGGAGGTCAGGAGGTGTGGTGTGCTCCTTGGAACTGACATACGAGGCAGAAATGGCTGTTTATGGTCTGTCAGTTTGTATTAAGTTTCAGAAAGAAAAATAAAGGCTACTTTGATCTCTTACTGGTCATGCGTGATAATAGGGCTCAAAATCCTTGTTCTAGTTCAGGAACACACCAGGTCCCAGATAAAATGGGGCATCTGCACAAACAAGAGAGACTATTTCACGTGAAATAGTTTAGAACAAAACTACCTAAGTTGTACGCATAGCTAAGGAATTAAAGATTTTTAGAAAAGCTTCAGTACTTTCCAAAGTCCAGATGTATTTAAAAGTGACAATTGAAAGTTAAAATCATTTGACTTAAAATTAGTTGTTAGTATTTCATAAGACCAGCCTGTGTAGTAAGCAGCTCAAGGTAATTATTGCATTTAATCTTCACCACAGCCATTATTATCCTTACTTTATAACTAAGGTAACTGAGGCTCAGAGAGGTTGTGATTTGCTCAATGTCACAGAGCTGACAGTAGCAGATCAGGGTTCAAACCTGCACTTTTAACAATTCTATATTGTCTATGATGTCTGGGTTTTGTTTGTTTGTTTGTTTGTTTTTAAGTTAAAGACTATTAGCTACTACAGAATTGGTAATATTGCTTTTTTTTTTCATATCTGGAAATGCCACATAGATGTGGGTTTTGAGAAGTAGTCAAACTTGGCTGTTTTGAATATCTCTGCAAGTAAATTTAATCTTAAAATGAGATTGTTTTCTTAGCAATGCAGTGAGTAGAGGAACAAAAGCAAAGTGAGGTTTCAGAGATAGGAAACATTTTTGTTCCTTTGGAGGTTATTGATCCAGCACAGAGAATTCACAATAAAAAGCCATTTTGGCTAAGTTTGGTTTGACTTGGGCAAGGGTGGGGAAGTCAGGAGGAGGAGAGAGAAGTGAGTGTGAGTGAGTGGAGAGAGAAACAGAAAAGAATTCTGACTCATTGCAGAAACAGAAGCAAGAAATTGTTTGTGCAATACATTGTTATTGATGCATAAATAAAGCACACATCAAAACACCCACACTCCCCATACGATGTCTAGTTGAGGCAAAGACGCATAGATGCGGAAAGACTTACAGAAAAGTGAGCAGCAGGAGAGGTCAGCCAGAAGCTTCTAGAACTTTCAGATCAGACAGGCCTGCGGTTGGCAAACAAGAACAACAACAACAATAGTGTCTACTAACTTTGCATGACCCCTTGCTATGTGCCAGAACCTCATTTATGACTCACAATTCCAAGTGCTAGAAACTACCCTCACCCCCATTGCAGACAAGGACACTGAGGCAGGAGAGATTATTCTACTTTCCCAAGGCCTCACAGCTGTTAAGGACAGAGGTCCCTGTCTGCAAGTCCCAAATTAGCTTCAGCTAGAATTTTCTTATGCTACAAGGAAAACAGGGTGAAGTAGAAACAGTTTCGGTGTTAAGTCACCTTAGGGTTGATTCCTGCTTTCGGCATGGTTACATGATATTCTTGCTTCCTTTAAAACCCTTAAATATTAATGTTCTTACTTTTCTGATGTACAGAGATTCCTCATATTCATCATCTCATTTAGTCTCACTAAAACCATGTGCATATAAATAATTTTCCCCGTTTTAAAATGAAGAGTTGCAGTGAGGTTGAGTAATTTATTTGTGGTCTCTGGATACTTTGGAAAGTAGGTCCTCAAAACTAGGTCCTGCAAGGAAGGAAATAAATATTTTCTTCTACCCATCTTAGGTTCTCTAGCTGGGTTCCTATTAATGAGGCTGGCCAGAAACAGATTAATAAGAGAAAAACAAAAGTTTATTTGCATGCATTTACATATGGGAATATCCAGAGATGAGTAACTCAAAGGGGTGGTTAGGACTTGGATTTATATATCAGTTTAGGTCAAAACAAAAGAAAAGGCATTCTGGGTATCTGGGCAGCATAGGTTCTAGGAAGGTGACCCGGAAAAATATGGGAAACAAGGGTTGTTTAGTGAAGTTTGTTACGCAGATTTAAGTAGGTGCCATTTTTCCATTGATAAGAATTGTTGAGTCCTCCTCCTGCTAGTAAGGGAGAGGGAGACTTCTTAAACGGAAGTTTGCTTTATAAATGTAAATTTACTTTACAAAAGGAAACCTTGTGCCCAATTTTTAGAACTTTTCTTGCATGTAATAGTTTTCGGTGGCCTTTAGCTCAAAATAATCCATACACTGAAGAAACACATTTTGGGGTGGCACATCCTGGTACCCCTCAGCCTTATAGGAAAAAATCTAGATGACCTTAGGTATAGTGATGACTTTTTAGATACAGCATCAAAGGCGCCATCTATGAAAGAAATAATTGATAAGCTGGACTTCATTAAAATTAAAAACTTCCACTCTTTAAAAGAAACGTTTGAAAGATTGAAGATTAGGAGAGAAAAAATATTTGCAAATGCATATCTGATAAAGGATTGTTTTCTGAAACATACAGAGAACTCTTAAGCTCAGCAATAAGAACACAACCCAATTAAAAAGTGGGCCAAAGACCTGAGCAGACACCTCACCAAAGAAAATATGCAGATGACAAATAAGCATATGAAAAGAGGCTCAGCATTATACGTCATCAGGGAAATGCAAATTAACACAACAATGAGATATTACCACACACCTATTAGAGTAGCCAAATCTAGAACACTACAAAATGACCAAGTTATTCTTTGCCCAGATAACAAAGATTCCTTTTGCTCAAGGTATTCAAACACTCTGAACTTGTTAGCATTTTCCTGATCATTTTGAAAAAGTTCCTCATGTTTGAAAAAAGTTGACTTTCTAAGAATCAACTGCTGCTTTTTATTGTGTATTCTCAAATAATCACTTTCAGCCATTTCTTGCCTTTGAATAATATGACTTACATTTATATTTTGTCTCCTCTAAAGTCAACTTCAGTCTGGAAGGTCACAGGAGGCATTAACAATGGAAAGATATACAAATACTAATTTCAAGACAAATAAAATGGATGGAGCAGTTTGACAGCTGTACATTCTGAAACGCACGGAGCAGACTTATATGCTTAGGTGATTGAAGCAGAAGTATTGAGGGTTTGCATAGTTTTTAAAAACACATTGAGGGATATCTCCTGTGAGAATTTAATCCATTCATACAGAGCTAAGAGCTAGTGTTTTCTATATTAACCTAGTGAGAGATTAGAAAATGAGAGCTAGTGGCAAGATGGTTAATGAATTAAATATGAATAATTGAATTTTTCTTTTCTCTGAGTTAGCTATCTGGGTGGAAGAAGCAGATGTACCAAAGTTCATATGTCTGTTCCTCCTCCTCCAAGCTCTGTAACTTTAAGTGTGTTATTAAATATTTCTGAGCCTCAATTTTCTAATCTGCAAAATGGGATTTCCTATTTTCTCCCATGATTGTTTGGAAAATATATTTTAAAGTGCTTTGTAAATGGCCATTATTTTTTAAAATAACATTTACATAAAAGTTACTCAGATTACTGAGGAAAGCTTTCGCCAAGCTAGTTTCAATATAATCAAGATGGGAATATTCTTGTCTTCCTAAAATAAATATGGTAAATACGAAATTTAACCCACCTTTTGCTCTGCTAAGGAAAATTTTAGTATTGTAAGTATCTTCATAACTGAGGTAGTCTGTTCATGGAAGAGTGGAAAAATAAATGAGATCCTTGGTCAGATGTTTAAAAAACATGAAGTGGCTGACTTTATAATTTTGAAAATAATTTTTGGGAGCAAACCAAGCATAGCTCCCTGGTGATGCCAGGCCAGGAGGGAATGCTTCCAGGGAATTAGAACTTCCTTTCTGCCTCATCTTTAAAATAAAATATGAAGAAGGTGAGTAACCACCAACAAGGACCTACTGTACGGCACAGAGAATTTGACTCAATGTTTTGTGATAACCTACGTGAGAAAAGAATCTGAAAAAGAATGAATATATGTAGATATATAACTGAATCACCTTGCTGTATACCTGAAACTAACACAACATTGTAAATCAACTGTAATCCAATAAAAGCAAAAAACAAAACAAAACAAAACACACATACACAAAATAACGAATGTACCTGATGTAACTGAGCATAGTCTGACATGGTCTGGTTTTCACATTTGGTCCACATGGGGAGGCTTCCTCTGTTTCCCTTTTTTCCTTCCTCCCTCGCCTCCTTTCTACCTTCTACCTTCTCCCTTCTCATCTTCCTTCCATGGTATTGATCATCTACTCTGTACAATGCTACTAAAGTCTGGGGACACAATAGGAGAAAAGACACCTGAAAACCATACTCATGGAACTTACATTCTATAGAACAAAGGACAAACATTCGTCACTCATCTTGCTTGCAGAACCAATAAGTACTCTTTTCTTTTGTTACTATTCCCATGGATGCGGTATAATGACTGCAAAGATTTAGAGACTCCTCATCAGAATGAGTCAAAATGTTCTTTATCTCCTCAGTCTATGTGGCTCCAGAAGCTGATTCATTAGCCAATTCTCCTGATTGTGGGGGTGGGATCCACTCCAATGACCCCGTGTCCCCACTGCACATGGATAACTCTGCCTCACTGGACAGGTGAAATTCATAAAAGCTTTTATAGACTCTTCAGTGCAATTATTTTTTGCTTTGAATATTTATAGGAAAGTAAAGCAACCCAAATTGCATATCAAATCAGCCATCTGAAGTATTTAAATGCTTAATTAACATAATACTGATAATTACTTTCCTCCATTAAAAACTGGCATTTGAATATTTGAGTGTATGGCCTAAAAATGCTACGTTTTAATAAGGTACTTCAGTCCTAATAAATTCAGTGCACGAATGTTTTATATGTTTCCCTCTATGTAATCATAATTATGGGTTAGTATGCTTCTGAACATAGATATCCACGTTCCCTCTGGTATTTGTTAAATGTTGCTGGAGAATGAATTGGAAGGGTATGGATTTTTGAGATGGGAGTGTACCCCAAGGGGAGCCTTCGACTCTATATGAACAAGCAAAGGTAAAGGCTGGGAAGGGTACCTAGTAAGCACTTTGGTGTTATTTCCCCTGGGCAGTGGAACTGAGGTAGGAAACACTTAATACTATTCCACTTAATTTTTCAATTGGTGGGTTTACAATTTTTATTTTTTTTTACTTTTATGTGTGTTAATAATGATTCTTAAGAAGTCTGCCCCTGCTCCATCCCGAAAATGGTAACAGGTCTTTCCTTCACCTTCCCTACATCACTAGCCATCAACAGCTCCAGGCAATCTGTGGCTTCAACCCTGAACCTTCTGCAGATGCCTCCCAAGCCTGATTCTTCAGGCCTTTCTTTCTCTTAACCCCCCTCCCCCACATTTACATTGGCCATTTGTATCCAGGTAACCCACGGTTACCTTGAACTCAATACACCCCTCAACTCATCATTCCTTCCGTCAGAACTTGGTTTGCTTCCACACATCACGCTCTTGCTACTAGTGTCACCATATTCTCTTCACTTGGATTTGAATCATCAGAATTTTCCCGATTGTATCACCTCGGGGTTGCTCTGGTCAGACAGTCCAAAGCCAAGTAACGTTGGCCCAGTTCTGTTCCTTTTCCCATAAAACCCGTTCAGGCCTTCACTGCCTTCTGTTGGAGGACTTCTCTGCGCTCCTGCCTCCCTCATCCTGCCCCATCCGCCCTCTGCACCACAGCCCGCGAGTCATCCTCTGCTTGCGGTCTGAGCATTGCAACCACTGCCCACTCCTAGCCTCAGGCTCGGAAACTTTCAATGACTCCCCATTACCTACTGGACTTCTAACTTTGTAGCCTGACGTTCAGGTTTTCTAGGATATGACCTTAGCTGTCATTTCATACATACTTTTCTTTCTCCATCTCTTTCTTCCTTCTCTCCCTCTCCTTTACAAGTGATTAAGTGCTGGGGATATATGATGAGCAGGACAAACCCCCTCCCTGACTTTCTTAGCTTAGTACAGCTGAGAGAGAGAGAGAGAGAAGCAATTCTAGTTAAATGTTATGATAAATGCTCTGATAGGGAAGTGTGGGTGTGAAGGAAGGATGCACAGGGAGCCCCAACTAACTGAGTAGGGTGATTTCTCCAAAGAGACAACACACAAGTTGAAATGTGTGAAAATTAATGGCACAAGAAAGGGCTTGGTCTAATTTGCAGGTGGAAGGTGTGCCCGGGTTGCAGTGTGGAGAGATGATTTGAGGGAGGGGTCCTCAAAGTTCAGTGTAGGCCAGAATCCTTCAGAGGGCTTGTTGGAACACCCATTGCTGAATCCCACCTCTGAGCAGATCTGAGGAGAGCCTAAGTGATGCTGAAGCCCTGTCCTGGGACCACACTTTGAGAAGCATTGCTCAGAGGCAAACAAGACTGGAGGCTGAGGGGCCATGTAGGAGGCCGTCCATGGCCCCGAGACAAGTGCAGAGGTATTGATTGCTCTACGGAGCTGGACAAGCTCAGATGAGGACATTGATAGGATGTAGAGGTGACGGGAGGAAGATGGTGCCTGATTTCTGACATCAGCCCTTGGCTGGATGGATGCAGCTTAAAACATTGAGATGAGATGCACTCTTCTCCAGGAGGAGAAGCACAACTAGGGCAGAAGGTGCTGAGTTCAATTTGGGGTAAAATATGATTCTTCAGCTAAGAATACAGACTCTCAACTTGTACTTCCTGGGTTTGAACATCAGCTATTTCCCTTCGCACCTGGAGAACGAACCTCAAACAAATTTCTTAATCCCCCTAATGTTCTAATGTCCTCATTTCAACATCTTGATAAAATGGTACCCACCTCATAGGAGTGTGGTGAGGATTCAATGACATACTATATATAAAATGTAACAGTTTCTGGCATATTTAAGTGTTATGAGAGATTGCCTTCATATACACTGGCTTTTTCCAAACTGATTTCATTTTCTTGAAGGCTGTACATCCCATGCTTTTCTCTCTTTGTTACTTTGCTTATTCTGGTTGCTCTGTCTAGAATTTCATTCTCCCATTCCTACTCATCTCTGCACTTCTTGCTTCTCAGGGTCCACATCAACTGCCACTTCTTCCATGAAGCCTTCTTGATTGCATTCCGGCCCAGTGATCTATCTTCTCACCTCCTACCCCCCCTTCACTGATGATCCCATTTTAGAACAAACCATTTTCAACCTTGTGTTCTGATGCCTTCTATATACGCCTCCCACTGGCAATGATGGGTCCTATCCTGTTTTACGACTTTCATTTATACACTAGCCCACTTCTTGAGTGAATTCTGAAGTTAGATTGCAAATATTACAGGTAGCTGTTGCTTTTAATTTTTGCATCCACTTGAATCTGGAGTTGGGGGTACTATTAGGATATATTTGTAGTTAATAGATCACACTTGTATCCACAGAGACATGGGTTTATTTGTAGTTTATCAATTCAATAGTATTATAATTAATTATATCAACAAATCTTCTATTGCATTGTTTCCTGCTCCTTGGGGAAAATTATTCAGTGGTAAATGAGAATACTTGAAATCTATACTGCTTTCTAGTTCCAAAAGAAAATGCACATTTTAAAAGTAAGGATAGCTCTGTTTCCACACACACACACACACACACACACACACACACACGCAGTGTTCTTCTGAATAACTCTTAACATTCAGTTCTATTTTGATTTCCTGTCTCAGTAGCATCTCAACATGTTCTACGTGTGGAATAAGGTCTTGTTAAAAAAGCTTGTTTCTACCATCTCTGCTTCATTTCTACCAACTAATAGGTTCCAGAATGTTTTTGATTACAAAACAAGCTGGAAGAGATTCAGAGCATTTACCAAGAACTACTCCTTGATCATCTTTTTCCCTGAGGAGGGTATAAGTGGATTACAGCACTAAAAACAGGAAATATTTTTAAAATTGCGAAAAATCAGTGTCGGGAAATAATAACAGATAATATTACTCTTTTAAAAGTTTTTCTGAAGCTCATGCTTTAGGGAAGAAAATGATAAAAATATTATTCTTTCTTTAGAATGATAAACATACTCTAGTGAATGCAGACTCTCTTCTTCCTAGTGGTAAAAGGAAAGACTGGGCAGAAAATGATACAATTTTTTTTTAATTATAATAGATATTTATTTGAAGTAATAAATTTACAGCCCAGATAGTTCTACATTGTATGTTTCAGGTTTAACCAACTGCATAAAAATACTTTAGGACAGGTGCATCCACAGATTTAGACTACGTGATTATTTCTCTGACCATTCTTCTCTCTCTTTTCTTTCCCGAATAACCTCTTTCAGATATGGTTCAAGGTAGAATTTATCCTCCTCATATTTTGTCCACTGCTCTTTAGGCAAGATCTACTGCCTCATGGACAGGTCCAGTGCTCTCTTAATGCGAAACACCTTCTGGTTATAAACTTTCTCAGGAAGCCTTCTCATGGCTTCTTTTATATCATCATTCTCATATATTGTACCATCTCGCATGAAGCCCAGTTTATTCAACCCCGCAGCATTGTAATACCATTTTCGAATACCCTCCAGCCACTTGCTTGATGCTGCAACAGCAGGTCTGCCAGCCATTTTGACCCGAGACCAAAATGATACAAGTTATGATTAAATAAAAGTGCTTCTCCTATTAGACCTGTGGTAAAGTTTTTTTTTTCCTATTCTTTATATTACAGAATATACAGAAGCCTGCTATTACTACCACACACGCCTATGGAGTCTTGTTTCCTCTTACATCTGGGCAGCTCTAACCTGTGGTTGTCTGGGCATGAGATATTTATCTTGCTCCCTTCACAGTTTTTCAAAGCAACTGCTCTCCTGTCTAGATGTAACAGCAAACAAGTTCTTTTCCCCCATCTCCAACATTTACCTAATGTCTCCACCAGTTCCCACTTTTAGTAGCTCCGGGGCATGCCTGCGGTCCATGCAGTCTGTGTCTGGTGGGTAACAATGTAGCTTACTCTGTCCTCCTTCTTGTCGGCAAGAATGTTGTGATATTAAGTGTTTGATACTAGGTATATATTTGGAACACAAGGACATGCATAAAAATATGTATATAGCCATTACAATGAAAAAGACATCCCTCCACTACCAGCTAAACCCCCTCCAATGCCTACAGTCGTCTCTCCTTTTTTTTTTTTTTTGTAGCACATTTGGGGAACAATGATCATGGTGAGAGCATGGCCAGATTCTTCTGCCCTCCCATCCTGAATGGGGCTGTGCTGAGTTCCTTCCCCTTCTGAACCACGGTAGTCTCAGCCCCGGCGCTAGTTCCCTCTCTGTCAGCCCTTCCTTCCCAGACCATTCCTGGTGTGGCTACTGGAGCCACACGTACACAGCTTTCCTTTTTTTTTTTTTTTAAGAACTTTTATTGAGATATGATTGACATACAATAAGCTGCGTATATTTAACATGTACAATCTGATATTTTTTTCTTATTACTAATGTATATATGGCAGTCCCAATCTCCCAATTCATCCTACCCTAACTCTCCCCACTTTCCCCTCTTGGTGTCCTGGGTTTGTTCTCTACATCACACAGCTTTACTTTCTGAAAATATCCCTTCCCGTCCTATCCTACCCCTTTCCCAGTGGGGTCTCTGTGACCCTCATTCCTTACTCATTTCCTGTCTCTCACAGCCTCTCTCTCTGTAATTGGGACACAGGACATTTGGAACATGGACATTTAATGACTCCTTTATTCTGTTCCTAATGTTGGTTGATTGCATTGGCGATGCCATTCCGCCTTCACTTATGAAACTGCTTGGCACACATTATTCTAGCAGTTTGAGGAACCCTATGGCCTGAATGGCAGCTCAGATGGGTCAAAAAAGACAATGTGGATTTTCTTGCTTGGTCCCATAGGAACAAAATGGGTTTCCTTGCAGACTCGTTGGCACAGGCTCTGCTTTCCAAAAATACATTCACCGCTGCTGTGTACAGTGTAGTAAGTACTTTGCTCTGTAGTGATGTGCTACTTCCTATTGCATTTATCCAACAGTAACGTGTCGCAAATAGTTACGGAGGACCTGCTGCTTGCAAGGCATTGCACTCCTGCTGGACGTTGTGCAAAGATGTATACGAAGCAATTCCTGTTCTCGCTGGTGACTGCACAGGCAGAAGTGTCCACAACTAGCTGGGAATCTGATTGGACACCTCCACACTCATTTTCTGTTCCACATTGATTTTTGCTGAGGCACTTGCCTTTTATCATAGCAGCTACAGAAAACATAGCTTTGCAAAGATATGATAGGGTCTAAAGGAAGGCAGCACAACCGAATATTCAAAATGCGAACGAACTCTAGCTAATAGTTTGCAGGGTGATCAGCAGATCTGAGTAGCACTGTTTCCCTTGGACATTTCCAATATCCTGCAAGTGGTTAAGAATCTGCCTGCCAATGAAGGGGACACGGATTCGATCCCTGGGCCAGGAAGATCCCACATGCTGTGGAGCAACTGAGAAGCCAGCGCAATGAGAAGGCCAAGCACTGCAACAAAGAGTAGCCCCTGCTCTCCGCAACTAGAGAAAGCCCGCAGGCAGCAACAAAGACCCAACACAGCCCAAAATAAATTAATTAATTCATTTAAAAATAAATTAATTAATTCATTTAAAAATAAATAAATAAAATATCCTGCAAAATCCCTGTGAGTTCATTGAAGTACCCTGGTGTGTCTTAAAGCAAATTTTGGGAGCTATGGGTATTTTATTTTACTTTATTGCATGCATTAGTATTTTTCTTATTATTTTTGTGGATATTTTCAATAAAGTCAAATTATCATCAATAAATGATTTCAAAAGTCTTAAAAAATAATTCATTTTGATTGGGGCTGCCCTGTAGTGGTCCATAGCAGTTTGCCATGCAACTTAAATGTGATTCTAACTGTGTCTACCCGCTTTTGTTTACTTACAGTCCCCGTCTCTACCTGCTTGGAATCTGGAGGAAGCCCGTTGCTACTGTTGAGTGTTAGGTTAGAAAGCTGCATGCTTCCTTTTGCACAGACACCTGTGAAAGAGTAAAGTAGTTTTGTTGGTGATCCCTGGTAAAGATGGTCTAACAGGTTGTTTGTTTTTTCACCATGACCAACTGCTTTTAGATTTCAATTAGACAAATTAAGAGGCAGAGGGGGTGAGCATCCAACAGTATGAGAGGCAGGCTCTACGTCACACACTCACTCGCACACACTGCCCTCCAGGCGTCTCCCTTTGCGGCCAGCTTCTGTCAGCGCGACGGAGATTCTGCCCTCTCCAAGGTAGGGTCTTGATCTCACAGACGTGGGAGAACTTGAGCCATGGCTGCAGAAGAGGATTAAGACACCTCCTCTTCTCCCTTGATATCCTGAGCCACCCATTTCCCTTGAGTGTCTGCAGGTCAGTCTCGGAGTAGGAGTCCCCCTCAGCCCCGTAACCCAGCAGAACTCCTGGTCTGTGAACACGACTCCAAGCACGTGCTTTCTGGCAGTATCTCTTCACATCATTGTCATATGACTCACGAGGAGCCTGTGAAGAATGGGCATTTGTTGCTTTTCTTGCTTTTATGGACACAATCTCTCCGATAAGTGCATAATTAGTGGTAGAATTTAATGATGGCAACATGATTCTTATACACAATATTCAGTTATTCACCTGTTTACAATCATAATTGGCTGAAGATAGCACATTACTTGGGGGCGAAGTGAAGATGAGCTTCAGGGTTCTACAAAACCCTAGACCATGTTACTGCCTGTGGGCTTTTTTTGGTTTTTTTAAATTTCTGTCTGTGTCAGGTCTTAGTTGCGGCATGTGGGATCTTTCACTGCAGCGCGCAGGCTCTTTGCTGTGGCGCGTGGGCTTCTCTTTAGTGTGGCTCTCGGGCTTAGGTGCCCTGTGGCATGTGGGATCTTAGTTCCCCAACCAGGGACCGAACCCGCATCCCCTGCATTGCAGGATGGATTTTTTACCACTGGCCCAGCAGGGAAGTCCCTCTGTGGGCTAATTATTAGGATAAGATAAAAATAAGGACAGATGTGTACATGAAATTCTAGTGAGTATGAGTTCTTTGCAGTGTTGTATCTTAAGAGTTTTCTGAAGGATACGAACAGCATCATCTGGAATAATGAAATCTAGAAGCAAATACGTGCTAAACAAACACCAGCAAACTTCTCCACTGCAGGAACTGTTAGGATCTTTAATATGTTCACACGAGTGCCCAAGCTTCAAAAGGAAGACATACTGTTTCATATTTCCTGTTTAATTTACTCTGGAAATTTTTACTTACAAAAGCAAATCTGGCGGATGTTCACAGAACATATGTCGAAAGCAGTGTTTTCTTGAAGTCAAGCCCTGGTGTTGGGAGCTGGACGTTTGGACTTTCTCTGCTTCCCCGGGGGCTGTACTCCTCCATTGGTGAAATGGAGATAATCACACTATCTGTTAAATACTCCAGAGGTCTATTTGGCCAACCAGGTTTACACAAGTTGTGTTAATATAAACGTAAGATACAACATTATTTTTCAGCAGTGCGTATTACACAGAATACCTTGTTATCCACTTTTTACAAAAGCATAATCGTAATTTTATAATCTGTAAACTTTGGTTGCAGACAAAAGGCCATATTTCCAAGGAGCAGCTTATTCCTAAAGGAAGTGCAGTGGCAAACCTTACGTGTGCAACTTGCCAGATTGGTAATTCCCTCCCAAGTTCAGCTCAGAACAGCTGCTTGTGTCTCAGAAAGGAAGACTCTTTAAAAATGATCTCTAGACACACAGTCTCTCCATCTTTGAAAAATTGCCTATTAGTCAGATATTAACATTCCTGAGGATTTGGGATGTTTCGTTAGAATGTCACGTAAACATTTAATAACTCACAGTAGAAGAAAATGATGTGGGTGTTATTACAGAACTCAGACTTAAAACCTTCCTTATGTGAATTTCTAGAAGCTGAAAATGGCCCATTTTACATTTGAATATCTCACCTAGAGCTTTCTGAGTAAACCCTGCTTCGCTGTGGCAAAGAGAAGGACTTAGGGTTTGAAAATGTTTGTGTATAAGAACAATGAGATACAAGTATGTACATATTCATAAAAAGAAACTTTGAAAGATGTGAATCAAGAAACATTTCTATTTAGGTTTTCAAATTGTGGCAAAATACACAAAACATACAGTTTACCACTTTAATGATTTTAAGATGCATAGTTCAGTGGCGTCAAGTACATTCACAATGTTGTGTGGCTATCAACACTGCCTAGTTTCAGAATTTTTTGTCACCCCAGATGGAAATCTCTTACCCATTAAGCAGTCACTCTCCATCCCCACTCCCTCAGGCCTCTGGCAACAACTGACCTTCTTTCTGTCTTCTTGGATTTGCTTATGCTGACTATTTCAAAGACATGTAATCATATGCAGTCTGTGGCCTTTTGTGTCTAGCCTCTTTCACTTAGCATAATGTTTTCAAGGTTCAGCCGTCCATCTTGTAGGTAGCATGTATCAATGCTTCATTCCTTTTTATGACTGAGTAGTATTCTATTGCACGAATACACATTTTGCTTATCCAGTCATCCACCGAGAGACATTTGGATTGCTTCCACCTTCTGGCTATTGTGAGTAGTGTTGCTTTGAACAATAGACTAAGTTTTTGTTTGAACACCTATTTTCAGTTCTTTCCGGTATATATGTAGGAGTAGAGGTGCTGGGTCAGAGGGCAGTTCTATATCTAACTTGTTGAGGGATCATCAAACTGTTCTACACGGAGGCTGCATCATCGTACGTTCTCATCCGCAAAGCAAGAGGGCTCTGGTTTCTCCACATCATTGCTGACACTATTTTCCACTCTTTGGAATAACCATCCTAGTAGTAGGGGTGAAATGGTGTCTTGCCATGGATTTGATTTGCCTTTCCCCAATGCCTAATGACAATGAGCGCCTTTCCATGAGCTTGTCGGTCACTTGCATATCTTATATGGCAAAATGTCTGTTCACATTCTTGACCCATTATTAAATTGGGTTGTTTGCTTTTTTGGTTTGAGTCTATTTGGTTTTTAAGAGGGAGATGTTTCGCCAGTTGTTTTCGGATACTGTGGGAGGTGGAAGAGTCTCCCAAAGACATTCATGTCCTAATCGCCTAAACCTGCGAGTATGTTACCTTATACAAAGAAAGGGACTCTGCAGATGTGATTAAGTGATGATTATCTTGGATCATCTGGACGGGCCCAGTGTAATCACAGGGTCCTTATAAGAGGGAGATAGGAGCATCAGAGCAGGAGAACAACATGTCATGATGGCAGTGGAGGTCAGGGTGATGCCCCCCTTTTCTTTGCCGCGTTGCGCAGCTTGAGGGGTTTTAGTTCCCCAGGGATGGACCCCAGGCCCCCAGCAGTGAAAGTGCGGAGTCCCAACCGCTGGAGCACCAGGGATATCCCCGGAGTGATGCCCTTTGAAAATATAAGAAGGGGCCACGAGCCAGGGAGCCTCTAGAAACCAGAGAAGGCAAAAATCCAGATTCTCCCCTAGAGCTACCATAAAAATATATGGCCTTACCAATGTGGATTTTAACCCCATAATATTCATTTTGACCTCTGACCTCCAAAACTGTAAAATTATAAATTTGTCTTGTTTTGAGCCACTCACTTTGTAGTAACATGTTAAAACGGTAATAGGAAACTAATACAGATCCCGTATTTTTGAAGACAAGATATATTTTAACAGTATAATAAAAAAGTGAAAGCTCTTTGGAAAGAAATGAGAATGATTTCAACAGACTGCACCCCAAGGCAAATAAGTTTGAAGTCCACTAAGCACCTCCCATGGGCATACGGTTACCCTGACCCTGAAGATTCCTCTACCAGGGATTGTAATAGAAGTGTATTACTTTGATGCAATAGTTTGAATAAGCACATATATTTGTGGAGAAATAGTAACTAGTAGGAAGGAAACCTATTAAGATAAGACTTCTAAGTTTTCTTGTAAAATCTACTTAATGCTCAGTAGAGGTCAGTAATGGAGCATGGCAGAAAAAGAGAAATGAAAACAATAAATATGGGGAATTTGGGGACATATTAAAGTTTTTAAGTATGACTCTCAAAATTAAGTTAGAGATATATCTTGGTTTAAAATATGTATATATATGTCTATACATTTAGAATGTTGTGCATACGTTTGTCTTATTTTGGGGGGATTCATCTCTGTGCAGGCATAATTTACATTCAATAAAATGCACCCGTTTTAAGTGAATGACAGTGGGTTTTGACAGATGTATGCACCCATGAAACTACCACTGCAATCAACATGTAGAACATGTGAATCACCCCCAAAGTTCCCTTGGGCTCCTCATCAATTATTCCCTGCACCCATTCCCCAACCCAGGCAACCACTGACTTGCTTGCCAGAGCGATAGATCAGGTTTATTCTTTCTAGAATTCATGTACATGCAATTGTATTTCACCTTCGATTTTATATATTAAATAATATTTTAAATGTAACAGGAGCCCCATCTATTAAATTATGGCAAAAATCCTCAGTGGAATGTGTAGCGCTTTTCTGATAGGAATAATTACCTCTAAATTCCTACTTTAGGATTCTATTAAATTGTTTTTTTTTTAACTAAATGCAGTTGTCACTAAAATAGTTCTCTTACTCTAAAGCAGTGTTTTTCTTTTCCATAAGTAAAATAATTTTGTAAAAGTTCTGTTAGTATTTTAATAGGCTTATTGTTTTCCTTCTCGTTTTCTGTTTCTGATGAAGAAATCACTTGGGGTTACTTTAGAATCCAAGTTCTAGTTTTGGGGTTGCTTTAAAATCCGAGTTTTCCAGCAGAACAGTCATGGTTGTTTACAGAACAGGTGTGAATTATAGGTGAGCAGAGCGTTTTGGAAGGATTCCCAGCCACGGTACATGAAAAAGATTTTTAGACAAGCTCTGACATTTCCCAAGAGACGTTGCCTCAAAGTGAAGTAAAATACGCTAGTGATCGGTCAGATATTCGGTTACATGTCCCATTTTAGACATGTACTACATTGATGAAAAGGTAGAATTTAAAACTTTGCGCACTTCATGTATGAACATATTTCCTCTCTACACCTTCCAGCTTTAATAAATCTGGAATATTGGCTGTTTCTGGTATCAGGAGCGTTTGGACAATTGAATCTTGAAAAGGAAGTTACAATGTATGTCTCACACTGAGAGTAACTGTGAACGCCTTCTAAATTTCTTTCTCAGCAAGGTTGTTCATCTTTTACCTCTAATTTGTTTGGCTCACCTTAATAAATGATTACAGGAAAAAATATAAGAAGTGTAAATAAGGACTATTAGATCTTGCATTATTTTGTTACTATTTGCCAAAGTCTGTCATTCAGGGTACAGGAAGGAGGGCCAGCAGCTTCCCTAATCTGAGAACTACGAGTGCCAACACGCTTCCAGAAAGTCATCACCAAAGCACGCCTAATTACCAGGCCATAGAGAAGAGTGTTTTTATATGCTCATCAAGGAAACACAGCTAAATCCTCTGAGCCCTCAGTGAGTATCAAAGTCTCTTTCAGTAAAATGACAGTTCTCAAAGGTAATCTGAAAATTCCAGCTTCCAAGAAAATGACCATTTCCAACATTAACTGTCAGAACTGCTGACGTTGAGAAAAGCAATGAAAATGGAAACGGAGGTTGAAATAGACCACGGAGACCCAAAGATGATAGAAATGTCGAGTAAAAAGTTGGCATCGCCCAAGTAGATTGCCCTGAACAGAGGCAGGGTACGGTTAGTGCTACACCTGCGAACTGCAGTCATCCAGGTGAGGGGCTGGGTACAGACCCACGTTCCCTGAATGGTGATGCTATCAGTTCAAACCACTGGGGGAACCCTACGTTTATGTGTGTGTGTGCGCCCACCCACACGCATGTAGACAGCTTATGTCAAAACGTCTCTTTGGGATTATTTCTTGCCTCCGATCCTCTTTCTGACAGTTTCTTCTCTGTTAGCCAACCCGGCCGGAGACTGGATGACCCACACTTTCTTTTCCTTTTGTAAGCAGGCGAAGGGCCCATCTGCTCTCAGTATAAATGGCTCAGAGGAAGGGGGAGGAGCTTGCTCTGGTTAAACTGACAGCAAAAAACTTTCTAGGCTGCAGAGTCTCCCAACACTGCCAGCACTTCCACTTCTGTTACTTTAAATTTTTCCTAAGAACTCTGTGGCCCTTGATACTACTAAGTCTTGCCACGCATATCATTTGGGAATATCTTAGTGAGTAATCTTCACTTTGTCCCCAGATCCCAGGTCTCTGAGGGGGTACCTTAGCATCCACTCACTAGTTGAACCACACCAGCTGGGTTTGTCAATTTTACTTATTAGAGATCTGGGTAATATTTAGATAAGAGGCATTTGCTGCTGAAAAGATTTTGAGAAACGTGAATAAAATGGGTGGCATGCCTGGGTTGGAATCCTGACTCTACCACCGTCTAGCCGTGCGGCCTTGGGTGCTTTAATTCACCCAAGCTTCAAATGATCTATCTGTAGAATAAGGGTAACAATACCTCACAGGGTCGTTATGAGGATGAGAGTTGACAATGCATGTAAAACTTCCACTGCGATGCCGGACAGGCAGTCAGCCCTCAATATGAAATGGTTGTTGCTAATACCCTTGCTATTATTTCAATCTAGAGACTTAGGAAGCCTCTGGAATGGTCTTCAGCCTTCTGGAGTCACAGTGATCCTCCGGTGAAGCTTTAGCACTGAGCAGAGGCTGGTCTTTAATGCGTCCCTAGGATAAACTGAGGATCCTGTGTATAGAGGCCTGAGGTCCTTGTGGCAGCGTTGTTGCCAAGAAAGTGGACTCGTGGACAACCAGCAGCACAGGTTAGGAGGCGACAAATGCTTTTCCATAAAATAGTGGGCTTTGGGGTAAGATAATGGTACAGTTCACTTTAGAGACGTCTCTTTTAATACACTAAGCTGGGTGAGTGGATATAATAGAAAAATATCCCAGCAGCCTGAAAGAACTGAAAAAAGCTGTAGAGAAATCATTAAAGAATATGTTTTAGTTTTGTGAATTATATTTAATGCAAACATTTAGTTCATAAAATCATTTACAGATGCAATAACAGCTACCATATTCCATACTTTACTTACATTTTTACCCTCGTTCTCATGACACACTGCAAGACAACATTGTAAATATGAAGATGCTGCCAAAATCTGAAGGAAGAAAGCTGCAAAGTCTAGATTAGGACCCAGGTCTGTCGGAGCCTAAAACTCACACATTTTTTACTCTACTACACCCCTGGTTTCCCAGAAGACGTCAAAATACCAGAGGATGGGAGCCTTTGCACAGGGGACAGATGCTGTCTGTCTACCTGTGTGGTGGGATTTTTGGTGCACTTTGGTGCACTTGCTCTTAGCGCTTCCTCCTTAGAGGAGGTTGGATCAGATATGGGCATCAGACAGGTTACTGGTCACAGCACCTTCCTCTGGTTCAGTCCTGGAACAGCGAGAGGGAGAGAAACTGCTCCTCTCATTACTCCCACCGATTTCCTCTTCCACGTGGCCCTTATTTGAAACCATGGGAAATGCTCTTTACAGAGGACATCAACATTCTAGAGCCAAGGAAACAGAAAGTTTATACTTGAACCATACCTGTGGCACATCCTGCTCGTGTCTTCCTAAGAATTGATTTACATTAATATTAAGTTATAAAAAAGTTAAAATTTACATTGAAAGGGGAGAACTCCTGGCCCTGTGTCTCTTCCCTCTGCCCTCACTGAGTGGCCCAGGAACCCCAAGGGGAAGGTTGCGTGACCCCTGACCCTGCTCACGGCTGCACCGCCACTGCTGCTCCATCACCACCACACTCGGCCTCAGGATGGACCCCGCCTCCAAAGCCCTGCCCACCCTCGGGGGCCGCTGGTCAGGAGAGAAGACAAGATGGCAGCGTAGAAGAGCTTGAGCTCGGCTCCTCCCTTGAGAACACCAAAAATCACAACTAACTGCTGAACAACCATCAATCAAAAAAGACTGGAACCTACTGAGAAAGATATTCTATATCCAAAGACAGAAGAAATCACAACCAGACAGTAGGAGGGGTGCACTCCCGATATAATCAAATCCCACAGCCCCTGGCGGGTGGCCCACAATCTGGAGAATAATTATATGGCAGAAGTTCTCTCACGGGAGTGAGAGTTTGGAGCCCCATGTCAGGCTCCCGAGCCTGGGGGGCCTGGCATTGGGAGGAGGAGCCCCCAGAGCATTTGGCTTTGAAGGCCAACAGGTCTTGATCACAGGAACTCCACAGGACTTGGGGAAACAGAGACTCCATTCTTGGAGGACACACACAAGGTCTCGTGTGCACTGGAACCCAGGGCAAAAGCAGTGACTTCATGGGACCTTTGGCCAGACCTACCTACTGGTCTTAGAAGTTCCCCGTGGGGAGGCAGGGGGCAGCTGTGGCTTCTCTCTTGGGACATAAAAGCTGGTGACAGTCATATCTGGGAGTACTTATCTGAAGTCTGACATCTTCCCTGGGACATTAGGACTAAGACACCCAAAGCCTGTAGGCTCCAGTGCCGGGACACCTCACGGCAAGCAACCAACAGGGCAGAAACACAGTCCCACCCACAACAGACAGGCTGCCTAAAGACTGCCTGAGTCCACAGCCATCTCTAGACACACCCCTTGACAGAGGCTTGCCCACCAGAGTGCTAAGACCCATTTCCACCCACCAGTGAGCAGGCACCGGCCCCTCCCACAAGGAAGCCTGCACAAGTCTCTAGCCCAGCCTCATCCACCAGGGGGCAGACACCAGAAGCAAGAATTGTACACAACCTGCGAAACTGAGTCCACAAACACAGGTCAGAACCTACACTGGGACCAGCTGGTTCCTGGCCACTGGGTGACTAGAGGGGAGTGTACTTCTGGGACACACAGGACATCCCCTACAGAGGGCCACTTCTCCAAGGTCGAGAAATATAACTAACCTTCCACATACATGAAAATAGAAGTTTAGACAAAATGAGATGGCAGAAAAATATGTTCCAGAGAAGGAACAAGATAAAACCCCAGAAGAACACCTAAGTGACATGGAGCTAGGCCATCTACCCAAGAAAGAGTACACTGAACGGGGAATATGCTCTCTACCAGGTGAATGTTGATTGAGCCAGCAATGAGCCATGCCCTTTCTTTTGTTGTTGACCTGGAGGCAGGATGTCTCTATAGGAAGATAATTGCCACCGCGGGACTCATTTTTCCTAGGAAAGCTTTCAGCCTCCGTCACTCTTCTGGAGGGTAAACCTAAATAAAAAGACTCGTGCTCAGTTCAGAGCCTATTTCTTGATCTCACTTTGTAAGCGAACACTCAGGGGGCAGCCCATGGCTGGGAGAGAAAGCTGGTGACCAGGAAAGAGTGGAGGATGGGTTTCCACGGCCACCTGCCATGACGGGCTGCCACTGGCACCATGGCTGAATCTGCAGGTGCAGGGATTGCAGCTGTCGGAGCTTTGAGCAAAAAACACGGCCCCGCGTGGCAGCAGCCGTGGGGCAGGTTAGTGGTCACACTAACTCTGAAACTCTGGAATTCTGGAAGAGTTTTTCTGTCATTTTCAGCTGGAACCCCAATCAGATAATAAATGTTCCCACTAAAAGTAACTTGAAATGACTATTAATGTCAAAGTTTCTGGGAAATTAATGAGAACATCATCACCATAGTAGTAGACTCTAGACCCAGGTCAAAGGTCATTCACTACCGACCAAGTAAACAGACAAGGTTACTCCTGGGATAATAAATAACAACAAAATCAATTGCTAAAGAGCTTCCTGAAGGTTACGGGTGCACATTTGCAGATATAAAGCCCAAAATTTGCTACAAACAGTACAATAATAAAAGTCCTAATGGAACATAGAGAGAGGGTACAGCTTTATGTTCAAGATAATGTTTCGTAATTAGCTTTTCAGTATGTGAGTTACCTTTATCCACAGCCTTTTTTTTTTTTCCTTTAAAATATTCCAAGTTAAAGCATTGGTCTGAAGAATCCCTCTCCGGAGGAAGCAGTGTCCTGGGCATTGTGTGTCCCAGGAATCTTGTCAGGTTCAATGAGAAGTGAAGTCCTCCATGGAACTCACAGGGACGGGGTGTGTGACCCAAGTAGCAGGTTCCCAAGGAAGAATTTCAAATGAAAATCAATTAGGCCATTCAACCAGTTTATTCGTTGGAAGGAGCGAGATAAAGAGGTTCCTGGTATGAGGCAAAGGTACAGAATCCTAGGGAAATGGATGAGAGCAAGTGGGTCCTGAGCAGTGGCTGGCTGGGGGAGCCTGGGGAGTACCCTGAACTCTAGACGGCAGCTGCAGCCTTGTTCCCCAGGACCCGGCGGTAGGAGGAGGGGCACGGATGACCCGGACCGCGCGGAGTGCTTCAGGGCTCTCGTGCTGGGCAGCTGACCCCCAGCGAGGCAGCCGCGGTGGATTCTTTCGCACGGTTCTGCTAGTTTGCAGTCTGGGTGGTTCTTTTGCTGACTGTGGATGGCTTGACAGGGGCCTCACTCAAGCTGGCCTCACTCGCATGTCTGGCCGTTGGCGCTGGCTGTTGACTAGGGCAAGCTGGCTCCCCTCCACGTGGCCTCTCATCCCCCTGGAGGCTATACCCAGCTTCTCCATATTGTACTGGCTTCAGCCTTCCGAGAGAGCAAGAGCAGAATCTGCAAAATCTTTTAAGGACTAGCGTGCGTAATGGATAGGATGTATCTTACCTTATGTCCTGTGGGTCAGAGACACTTACCAGGTCAGTCCAGATTCGAGGCGGGGCTGTGGAGAAATAGGCTCTACCTTTTGATGGGAAGAGCAGCAACACGTTGAAGCGTGGACGTTTAATACTTGGAGTTTTTGTTTTAACATGGCTTATTTCTTTTGGAAATACACATTATGTTACATAGACAGTCCTGATTCTTTCTCCTTATTTTCTCAATATCGTATAGCCTTTTCAAAACTTCTTCAGTAAGCATTTATGACACATCTATTATATTCTGGCATTGTGCTAGATGCTGGGAACAGATCAGCCACTGTCTTCAAGGATTTTTCTCTTTCTTACCCATAAAATCAGAGGAACTGGATCTGGGTGGGGTAGAAAGGGGGAGAACAGCGAAAAGACAGAGCGTAGGAGGAAGGACGGCAGTAGAAATCCAACGACATGGGAAGGTAGGTTGGAAGGGAAGCAGGATTACGTCATCAGATTTTTCCCAAAACTGCCTGTAAGGGAGAATTTTATTCATCCAGACTTAAACTTAATTTTTCTTCTTTCAGGAATAATCTGACTTCAAAGAAAGAAAAGTCAGTGCTGGGAGTTCTTGCTACTAGTGGGAAGGAGTTTTAATGTTCTGGAATATCTCCCAGAGACAAGAAATGTCCGGTGATGACCCAGAACTTTGCTGAGTCAAACAGGCGTCCTCCATGCCACCTACCAGACTCAGGGTTAATGCCAAGCTTGTCCATTTGAGCAAGTCTTCCTGGAGCAATCTCATGTGCACGCGGAGCCATGGCGGCTCCTGGGTGTGGCAGGAGGCAAGAGACTGGGAAGTCTCATTGGTGCAAACATGCCATCTGTCACTTGTCTGGCCCACAGTTTAACCTCCCCCCCGCCCCCCCAAGTATGCCAGTGTGAGAGGAAAAACAGAAAACAGAGCCAGCTCTGTTCACTCCTTTGTTCAGCAGAGATGGCTGGCACGGTGCCAGCCACTCAACTACAAACCACCAGGGCAGAAAACAAGCACAGTCTCATAGTCTCTCAAATCTCATGCCTTATGCTGTGTGAAGAAGTCTTGGAAAATGTACTGTCAGCTGACACAATGGAGATTCAAGTGGGTTTATCACTTTTCAAAAATACGATTAAAACTCTGATGATAATAATTTACATAACCTTCTGTTTCCATAACACTCAATTGTGGAAATATTCAAGTTTAGTGGACTTCATTTGTGAACCTTGCAATGTTTTCCTGAGGCAGATGGAGAACAAATAGCTTCATTACAGGTGCTCAGATGATCCACTTTATGGAATTATATCAAAAAAGACCTGGTACATTTTTTGATCTACACGGGCACTCACATACCCTGCTCTGATATCAAGGTGCCCATCTCCTGTGAAACAGCAACTGCATTTTCCACATCCTTTCAGAACATCTGCCAGTGCTACCCAAACAAATCCTGGCGTAATTAGGCAGTTCTAATGTAAATGTTTAATAGAGGCATGGGATTCTCCTCTGATTACTTTGCTGCTGCAGAAAAACAGGACCTAATTTAACATTAAGCCTGTAATTGGTGAATAGTGCTCTTCTGCGAGGGCAAACTCAGGGCCTTGCATTTTGATAATGACTTGTATTCAGAATCGAAATTAAACTAAGCTAAAAAATCACAGCTCTACCTTAGGGTAGCACACTGAGTCCATCTTGTGTAGACCATTTACAAACACTAGATCTAAATCACAATGCACCAGAGTTGACTTTACTGGGGGAGCTGCAATGTGTTGTTTGTTTACACTGGAATCTCCCACTCTTTCTGGCTTGTTTATTTAACTGGTCGGTTGGTCAGTTTATTTAAATGACATTGTGGGGACTGTGAGTGGGTACTATATTTCATTTATTTAGGAAAGCAATGGTACAAATAATATAAATAGGCACTGATGTTCATCTTCATGTGGGCCTCTCCATATGGAACGAAAGGACCCTTCATCTTTTATTTTTCAGGTAGAAGAAACGGGTGTGGCCAGATAAGTGTCTCCAAGTCCCTGGCAATTTACTCCTAAGCATCGCTGTCCCGGCTTTTGTTTTTGACCAGGGACGCTCTCTTCTCATGTATCTGAGGCTGCAGGCTGAGGGCTGAACAGGAGCTGCTGTCTTGTTCTACAGTTCCTGGTAATGACAGGTCTGGGACATCACCACGGGAGGGAGAGGATGAGATACAGGAGGTGGGCGAGATCATTGTAGAGAAGAGATCAAGACACTGAGAGTGACATGTACACATGGTTATATTTAAAATGCATAACCAACAAGGACCTACTGTGTAGCACAGGGAATTCTGCTCAATATTATGTAACAACATAAATAGGAAAAGAATTTGAAAAAGAAGAGATACATGTATATGCGTGACTGAATCACTTGGCTGCACACCTGAAACTATCACACCATTGTTAACCAACGATGCTCCAGTATAAACAAAAAGTTGAGAAAAAAGAAAACACTGAGAGATCAGGCTGCTGTAAACCACAATTTCCAAGAATTAAGTCAGAAGGGATTCTCAATCCTATGGGAGAATGATAGTGATATAAGTGAGCCAAAGCTGTCGAGAAATGTAGGGTAATGATCTGGCCATCCGTAGATGGCAGCAAAAATGAGCACTTACAAGCAGTATTATTTTATCACATGATCTTCAAAGCCAGAAAGTTTTGGAGAAAAGGCAGGGGAGAAAAAGAGTGGGAAGGAGGAAGAAGAAAGATACCCACTCTCATCTTTCAGTGGAACCGTACAAGAACGATGGGAGAAAAAGAGCCGTTTCTTGAGAGGATTACAGGAAAGGTGGTGACTTCGGGGAGACCCAGGCTTTTGTTCTATAAAGAAGGTGAAAGGAACATTTAGGGACAAGGTTGAAAACATGGAGGATCTTGCTGATGGTGAGTGGTGAGTAATGAAGGGCACCGTGGAAGGATTTCTGGATCTAGAGATGGACAGAGGTGAGAGAAGGAGAAAGAAAAGGGACCATGCAGAGTCTTACAGGGATTGGGAACTGGAGGATGGATGAGGGATGGCTGGAGTCTAGGGCTTCTAGTTATGACTGGCAAGGAGGAAACAAAGGCATAATGAATTTAGTTCCTTGGCGAATCAAGGCACAGTGTGGTGCTGGGGGATAGAAATTATGCATTTCAGGATTTCAGGAACTTCCATTCCCTCCCTATCCTCTTAGGATAGTTATACTGCTGAAATTCACTATATATTGTATTTTCTGGAAATTAGACTCCTACCTTACCATCAGTTTTTGTTGTTACTCTATGTTTAGTGACTTTTATGAGCTAATTCTGTAAAACCTATAACCTTACATGTAACCACTGAAATCTCTGCTTGGTTAACTTAGTGGTCAGCTAATGATTGGCCAGAAATTTCCTTAAATGCTTTGAACCAGTAAGTTCTCTATCTTTGCCAAGGGGCTCTGCATGTGTGTTAGGACATGCCTTACACGGCAGTTTACAACGGTGCCTTAGCTTTTGCTCCTGCTTTCAAATAACCTCAAGGTCAGCCAGAGGGGAAATATTAGAGCTTTCTCATATCTTTCCTTGACATGCTCACACACTTAACTCATGTGCGTGACTTTCCAGATTTCCATGAATATGTCAGAGATTTTCAAAGACTGTGGACATTTCATTCTCAAGACTTATGGTTTTTGGCCTACTTCTTTTTAAGCTTACTTTTTTTAAGCTTTGATTTTAAAATAATTTTTCTATAATGAAAAATAGTATTTACTTTTTTCCCCAGACAGAAGCCATTCAAATAATGTGCTGTTGTTTTTATAGACACGTTTAATCAAATTTTGTATGTATAGATGATTAAATTGTATAAATATTAGTCTTTTACTTGTTTGTCTTGAGAGGCAGGCACCGTGTCTTGTTTACCATTCTGTCTGCAGTAAGCTAGCACAGAGGCTGATGATAGTATTATTCACTCAATAAATACTTAGAGACAAATTTAAGGACAGAAACTTTCCTTAAGGATATCTGATGAATGATTGCCTTTTTAAGAAATGCCTAAACATTTTAATGCTTTCACCATTGGTGGTAACTGCAACGAGAGGAAAACAGCTTTTGTTGTTCCCATATTTAAAAAATCAAAGCTAAAATATACAGCAGTGTATGTGATCCTCCAAACCACTACTGACATGACCCACGTCAGTTCTTATATTTTAGCATCCATTGTTTTTACGAGATATTTCTGTGCATTTTGGAAGAAATTGCTCTCTGGCCAGCTTTGGTATCTCAGCTGATAAATTGAAACTCTTTAACTATCAGAGAATTAAAATGTTTATGGAATTAATTTGTCACTAATCTGGTGTACAAAAACTCTCTAGTTGCCTTAGCCAAGGACAGGTATCATGCTTTCAGGTGTACATGTTTTGAAATTTACATTTTATGCTTTGCCATTATTCAAATAGAAAAATCCTTGTGTGGAAAACAATAACATACTTTTATTATGGCACATAGTACATGGTTAGTGATACTCTTCAAATGAAATGAATGGATTTTTCAGATAATCTTTTTCTTTAAAGTCCAAAATTTACTTTCTTTTCAATTCAAAATTTGCCTCTGTATTATATTCATGATGGATATAAAAGAACTTACACATTATCCTGTGACTCAACCTCAGAAAAGGTAAGGTTTTATGCTTTTCTTTTTATCAAGTGACTGCTTTAGCTTTAAGGGGAATCTAACTGGGAATTTTCATAAGAGGCATTTGTCACTATGGAAAACTCTGGGAAGACATAGTTTCTTCGGTACTGATATATTTTTTTTTTTTTAACTTCAGATAATTTTATGATTCAAGGAGAACTGTAATTCAGATAGTTACAATGCAAATAAAAGGAAAATATCAGGTATGAGACACAAGAGAAAGACATGGGGTCCAATTTAGCCACATGGTAGCAAGAGATAGCAAGGATTAATACTTATTTACTTTGGTCATTGTTTTTTTTTTAATTTTTTAAAATAAATTTATTTATTTATTTATTGGCTGCATTGGGTCTTCATTGATGCTCATGGGCTTTTGCTAGTTGTGGTGAGTTGGGGGCTACTCTTAGTTGCGGTGTGCAGGCTTCTCATGGCGGTGGCTTTTCCTGTTGCAGAGCACAGGCTCTAGGTGTGTGGGCTTCAGTAGTTGTGGCATGTGGGCTCAATAGTTGTGGCTCACGGGCTCTAGAGCAGAGGCTCAGTAATTGTGGCACACAGGCTTAGTTGCTCTGCAGCATGTGGGATCTTCCCAGTCCAGGGATTGAACCCATGTCCCCCTGCATTATTGGCAGGTGGATTCTTAACCACTGCACCACCAAGGAAGTTCCTGTTCATTGGTTTTTAACTGGATGACTAAGAACATTGAAATATATAAGAAGAAAAAAAGAAAAGTTATTCAAAAATGCAAATATAAGAAATGAGGTAGAAACAGAAATTGTATTGTAAAGGACCTTAAAAATTTTGGAATGTGAAAAAGTAAATATAACAGGAATATACAGAAGGGATGAAGTAGGTATAAACAATGTATTCATGGTTTTTAAAAGTGGCAATAGAAAAGAAAGAATGGTAATTTAAAATAAAAATCTCTTAAAGGATCACTGACCTAAGTAGAATACTCTTCAAGGTCAAATTTGACTTTGAAAGTTCCCATAGCAATCAACTCACTCAATTCGATGAGGTATTGATATATTTGAATGCTGTTTTCGCGTCTAGTTGTTGAATTGATGGGAAATGAACACACAAATATATACAATGTCAAAAGCTAAATATCTCACTTAGATCAGTGACAGAAGTAATCAATCCTATTTTAGTGGAAATATCATGAAAAAATCTGAATTCTGTAGATGTTCTCCACTCCCTCAAAGTCTTCCAGACTTAAAAATTCCATAGCGTTTCTGTAATATGACCAAAATGCAGCATCATTTATATTAAATGCATAGAGAATGTGTGGTGCTTGGATCCAGAGAGACATAAAATAAGAGAGGAAATTCAATCACAGGGCTGGCACCTTGCTTCATCAGAAATAAAGCATAATATCAGTAGTCTCATATTAGCATTTATTTTTGGATCAGGCTTTATGTCATTATCAAAGTAGACCACAGCTTAATAGCACTCAAAATAGATGGTTATTTAGGCAGGAAAAATAAATAGTTGTTTAACCTCATTAGAGATGCCAACTGGCTTGTGGTTTATTTTTTCTTTGGTTTTTCAGTTGATTATTATGACATTATATAAACCCAGAATGATTAGCAAATGCCGCTGGGAAAATTTTCTGGAAAAAGGAAAAGACGTGAATGCCCAATGCTTTTACTTATTAAATGATATGACAAATGTGTAGAAAAATGCCTTAGGTAGAAAACTGATATACTTCTCTTTTTCCAGCTCTCTCATTCAGTGGCTTCTGTGGTGAAGGTTACACTTCTCAATAGCAGACAGATGGCAAACACAGAGGTTACGCACAGAGAGCTGGGAGCCACGCTACCTGGGTTTAAAACCCAGCTTGGCTATAAAGTAGCTGTATGATGTTGGCAAGTCACTCAACTTCTTCATTTTAGTTTCCTCATCTGTAAAATGGTGATACGAGTCATGACCCCATGGGGTTGGTTTGAAGGTTAAGGGAGATAATATATGTCAAATACTTTGAATGGTGCCCGACATAAAATGTGCTATGTGTGTCTGCCAATATTATTATTAGTAAATCATTTTATTACTAATACAAGATATTAGACACAAGATATTAGAGATTTTAAGAATAATTTATGAATTACCATTGCTAAAGAATATCCCTATAAATTGCTTTTAGTCAATGATCTGTTCATAATTAATTTAGAAAATAAATACCTTTTTTTTTTTTTTTAAACTTCTGAGCCTTTTGCAGAATGGGTACATCTGGGGCATTTTCACTAAATCTCTCATCAGAAGGTTGATTGCCATTAGTTGAAGTAATGCCTACTTACATCATTAGCTTAAACCAACCAATGTGCAGCAGTACTTTCCTCAGGCTTTCCTTATGAATGACTTTTCCCCTTGCTTGGACACTTGTTTTGGTTTAATTCAGACGAGTCACTGAGGATTTCTGTCTCTACTTACCATATTTTTAAAATCTTGACAAATGCTCATATATTTCCAGCATTAGATTCAGTGCATATATTTTAAAAGCCTAAAAGCCATTCCTCAAAGAACAGAAGGAGGAAAACCAAACCACTGGAAGCATGAGGAGTACTTCTCTGATTGCAGTGAAGTAACAGCTTTTGTTTTCTTTTTAAATCTCTACCCTGCTGCCAACCAATACTTTTATAAAATACAGTAATGTGGAACTTCTGAGAAAAATGATCATGCAGTTGGATGGAGCGGCAATCTCAAACTGCCATGAAAGTTCCTGAGCCCCTGCTTGTAAATCCTGTATGTCTCTTGAAATAGAGCAGTACTGTGGGCTGGCACCTTAGGTAATGACACTGATATAGAGCATACTCGGATGGGCATATTTATGAGGGTTATTTTAGGATATCAGTCTTGGTTTCTTAAATGAGTGGTAACAAACGTCGACTGTCCTTCACAGAGCTGGCCTTATGTTATTACTTATTTCTCGTCCAGTATTTAAATTCTAATTTTAAATCCAATCTGTAGTAACAGGAAAGAGATCTGTATTTTCCTGAGGCCTGGAATGGGAGGATATTGACTGCAAAGTGTCACAAAGAACTTTCTGGGGTGCTGGAAATATTCTACATCTTGTTTGTACTGGTTGATAAACAGACATAGGCATTTTTCTAAGTTCTCTGAATTGTCTGTGTATTACGAGTGCACTTTGTTGAATGTGAATTATATCTCAATAAAGTTGGTTAAAAGTATAGATTTTAGAAAATACGTTTTTGATCTGGGGAGAAGTGAAAAAATTGAGGAATAGATCTAATTCTCCCCTGACCTCTCCAAGATAAGGCATTGTGGACACATCTTTTCTCACTCTGCTCCACATCATAATCCCATAACCCACCACACACCATGTAGCACTGCTTGTTGACTGAACCTCGTGGTGTTGGAAGCTGCTTCACGTGATAAAAGTGGACTTTGTATTCATTGCCTCATTGGCTTGGAAAGTCCTTTTTCCTTCTCACAGAAGCCATTTCTTTAAAATAAAAAGACTCCAAGTTCTTTCATAAGAAACTTTGGATTCCTTTTAAAATTTGTATTATTGTTCAAAGGTGAAATAAGCTTGGGTTTCTCAGAGTAATTTTTAATTAAAATTTTAAAACATTCAAAGGAGAGTTTAGCAAGTTATACAATATGTAAATATTTTTGGTGAAGGACTAACCATGCACGGACATACGTACACTTGAAACTCATCTAAACTACAAAGTCACAGAATAAATGTGAAAGTTCCTCCATAGTCTTTATAGTACAGATGCACTCATGATTTAATCACTGGCAATAAAACTCTTCTATGTTCAAGTTGATGATAATGGTTGGTTACTCAGGGAAGGCTAGGATTAAGTTTTTCTCTGCCGTAATTTCAAAGCAGATCATTTCTCATTAAATGAGCAGTAAAAGTCTTTAAACTAACAAACCGATATATGATGGTCCTACAAGCAAAGCAGGACCTTTTTGGGCTGCTTGTGTATGTGGGTTCCAGGAAATCCTTGCTCAGCTGACCGTCATCAGTGCTGCTGTGCTGCCTCTGCTGTTTACTAGGATGCCCACGTCCACTCCGCTCTTTTTACTTAAATGCTACTGCTCGACTTTTGAAAGTCTGAGGTCCTAACATTTTTCATGCTCTCTTCAGGCCATCAGCAGTCCAGCCTCCCAAAGCCTTTCCCTCAAAAGAACTTGATTTGGGGGGACTGTAGTTTTTGTAGCCACTTTATGAAGTTCTACATTCCCCTGTGGGTTTGTTATTGGGAATTTCACTGCCTTCTGCTTTATATTTAAACAGATGACTAGTTCCAAATTTCTTCCTATTTCTTTGAGAACCTGTTGTCTACAACTCACTCTTTAAAAAATAATTTCTGTATCAGGTAGGGTTTTTGGAGGTAATCAACAGGATTATCTTTGAGCAAAAAGAGGGATGTATCAGAATTCCATTGGAGGAGCTCATACAATTGATGGGGGATTGGGCCACAGGCTGGATCAGGAAACCCAGATAGTATGGGCAGGAGGGGTGACAGTGGTGCTGAGACCGGGACAGAGATGTTAGAGTCCAGTATGGTACATGGTTAAGAAGTAGGTCTCCTCTTGATATGTTTACTCCTAGCATCTATTTACTGCTTTTGATCCTAACAGACTTCAAAACACAGCAGACAAACTTAAATGTGCATATATCCTGCAAAGTATATGAAGAGTTTTAGTAAAAGTAGTTTTCATTATTTTTTAAAAAACCTTTTCTATTCCAAATATTCAGTCTAGTAGACAGAGATGTAAGAGAGCAGAGATTAATAATTATCCTATCTTCAAGCATGACCTTCTTTGAGCCACTTAGCAATATTCCCAATGAAAGAACTGAGTGTAATTGGGCCACTAGCTATGTAGACTTCTGCTAAACTACCAATCTGAAAGGTCATGTCTTGTTGAAAGTATTTTGAAACACTGGAGAGATAATTTCCTGGTTTAGAATTAGAGAAATTAATTAGGACAAATATTCTTATTAATTTGGAAAGGAAGTTAGTTATTTGAAGATCTAAAACTAGACACACACCTTTGGGAAAACATCTATGAACAGGCTGAGTTCAACATCCAGTGAAGAGGAGGAATATTGGAATAAAGTGTGTTTTAAGAAAGCAGATGTGGGGAATTAAACTGAGGATGGTATGAAGTCTGAAGGGGCAAAGAGGCCAACAGTAGTGGATGCTGCATGTCATATGGGAAAAAATCCAGCAAAGAACCACGAACAAAGAAACAAGCAAAAGCAATGGAACATGTGCTCCCTTTATGTCTCTGAAGTCATGGAGAAAAACATAAGCCACTGGTTGATAATTTCATATAGTGTGGCTTTCCATGCAAATCATTAGAAGGCTTCCAACTATGAGAAGAGATTATCCACAAGCAGAGAAAACGGCAAAGAAAACATAATTGGTTGAACTGTAAGAAACTCTACCTCAAAGAGGAAGGCCATGTAAATTGTGGTTGGGGTGGACCATTACTAAGCAGTTACCTCAGTTCAACATAAGGAAAGCAGAAAATTGTGCACTAAGGCTGGGCTAAGATAGATAGAATTCTGTGCCTATCTCTTTCACCTTGCTTGAGTAATGTCTATTTGTCCTCACGGCCTCAGGGAGGGGACAGCACTTTCTCAGGAAGGGGAGAGGTCCTGGGGGATGTCATTGGTTGTCCTGGTGATGGTGGTGATGCTATTCAAGGTGTTAGTTAGGTAGTGGTGGGAGGGTTTGAAAACCCAGAGATTATCTTTTCGCTCTTGTAGAACAAATTAGAAACCAGTGGAGTCAGGGAGAAAGAAGGGGGGCCCCGGAAACCCATTCAAACTGTGCGCGTGACCTCAAAAAGAATCTTTCTCAGATTTCCCTTCAATCTGATGCAAAGGCTGAATTTGAAAATATCTAAGGCTCCTTTTACATTTATGTTTGTGTGCTTAGCATACAGTTCTGTGAAGGTGAAATATTATTCTGGAATACTTTTTAAATTCTTGGTTTGAATGAAACAAAACACCATTTTAAAAAAAGTGACGGCCGAATTTTTCCTTCGGTATTTTCTGACGCTACGCTTACTTGTGGCAAACAGTAGAGGTCAGACAAGGAACAGCTGTATCTTTTCTGTTGTCATTGCCTTACCCTGGGTAAAGACTCTAAAATCAGCTGAATTATATGTACTGTGGGTATTTAGATATGAGGTTTTTTTAATGAAGTCTTTTGACTTCATGTAACTTAAATTGATGAGACTATCACACAATTTTTTTTTTTTTTTTGTAGTTGTGGCATATGGGCTTAGTTGCTCCATGGCATGTGGAATCTTCCCAGGGCAGGGCTCGAACCCGTGTCCCCTGCATTGGCAGGCGGATTCTTTACCCCTGCGCCACCTAGGAAGTCCTCACACAATTTTGAAAAATAAAGTGACCTGTTTATTGTGAGAAGACTCCATAGACCAAAGCAAAAGTTATTCTCGCTCAGCTGTAAATTTCTAGCAGCCAGTGGGAGGTGTAACAGCAGAAATATTGGATGAGGGAGCTGGAACACCTGACAGATGGACCCCAGGTCCTACAGGGTCCTTTTTCTTGTGCTTTAGCACAAACACACGATTATTGTTTCAGCAGCGTGGTGAGAAGTGTTCTGAAGTGCAGAGTCTGGGAGCAGAGTGTGGGACCCAGCACTCTCACAGGCCAGGAAAACCAGTGTGGGCCTCCAAGGGAACCATCGCCACCAACTCAAAGACTGGGAGAATTTTTAAACAATAATTATCTTGATGTCAGTAACAACACAGGGAGGATATTTTACCTTTTAAATTTCTCTAACAGGCTTTCAGACACAGGATGAAACTTACTCAATGAGCATTTTATTAAAAACGAGATGCTGTTTCATCTTCATGTTTTCAAAATGAGCAGAGTGGCATCATCAATAGAAATTTTTTAAAAGATTTAAAAGATGATGGGTGAACATGAGAAGAAGAATTTTCTTTGCCAATGTGGCCAAGAGTAGGGAAGGAAGGTTCATTGTGCATTCAGGGGGAACTGGCAGCGGTGTTTGGAAAGCGGACCAGCATAGAAGAACTCTGCCAGCTCAGCCGCGTCCGTCAGCTTGACCCTCAATGCCCAGCAGGGGACCATTTCTGGGCAGAGGGTGAAAGCAGTGAGAAGATGTTCTGAGGTGTCTCTGTTCTTCAGCACATGTCAGGAGGTTTGGCACAGGAAAGAATGTCTCAAGTACACATTTAGCACGTCTCAGGTGTGCTCCCCTATTGCAATCAACCTGTACAATTCACTTTGTTTCCTCAGAGGACATACATACTTTATAATTGCAATTTTCAAATAAAACTCTGAGCTGTGGAGTTTGAACCAAGCCCTACAGACCAGGGTGCTACCTCTTACAATTCAGAGGTCAAAGTGGATAAGGTACACACTGGCATCAAAGAACGATATAGTGTTTTCTGTAACAAGAGAGAACTTTGCCTCTTCATTATGCTCTACCAGGGCCATGTACACCCATGAAGCATTTGAATAAAAACACAGTTCATGGGACAACGTTTTTTTTTCAATTTTATAGAACATGTGTCTCTTCATTAAAAAGGTGTTTATTGTTAAAAATGTCAAGCAGATATTCAAGCAGAAAGAATAGGAAAATAAAGTCCCATGTTACCTATCACCCAGCTCCAACAGTTATCAACTCATGGCCAATCTTGTTTCATTTATAACACCACCTACTTTCTTCACCACCTGGATTATTTTGAAACAATTTCCAGGCATTATATCATTTCATCAGTGTCTGTGAAACATGCTTAAAAACTGGTTTCCATGTATTAAGACTCCTAGGTGGACCACTAATATCACTGAACTTTCAAAGTGAGCCAAGAATCCAAAAATGCAGGATCTGGGTCATATTGTATGGTGTAATCCTCCTATTCTGTAAATGTTTATGTAAATAAAGTTGTATTAAATACATATCAAGGGGAGTCTCAAAGTAAAACAGAAGCTGGCAAAACCTAAATACAGACTGGAGGGTATTTGCAAAGTGTTTATTGTTGATTGTGTGTGTGTCTATGTGAGTGTGTATATGTGTTTTTGTGTTTCTCTTTCCGTCCACCTATCCATTATCTGTCTGTCTGTCTACCCATCTACCTACCTACCTATCATCAATCTATCCAAAATTAGAATTTTCTTTTTGTGCTAATAAAGAATACATCTCTTTTTCCCCCAAACTTGCCATATTCCTAGGCACTCTTTCTTGCTCAACAGGGCATGTGCATCCAAGCAAGCCTCTGGGTCAAGGCTGAAATGTGGGTGATGGGCCAGGACTGAGTGGCATTGACCTAGAGTCCAAGAGGAGCACACGATCAGTTCTGTTGCCTCAGACTTCCTAGAACTCTGGTTATTTGCTGGTGTTTGTGGGCTTACTAATACCTCATGCAAAGTCATGTGGCTTCGCGTCTGCACACTTTGCACTTTCTATCTCCTCTCCCAGAAAGCTTCGTCCTTGGTTCTTCCCCCAGGCAACTGCTATAACTCAGATCAGTTGGGATTGATTATTGTATACAGGGTGAGTTATGAGTCCAATTTAATCTTCTTCCAAATGGCTTTTAAAACTTTTTTGCCCTGGTGATGTTGAGATACTGTCTTTATCATTTTTTACTTCTCCATTGGTTGCTGGGTCAGTTTTTAGATTGTGTTCTAGTCCACAGGTCCATCAGTTTACTCAGTGCCAGTACCACACTGTTTTAACTGTGGGGGCTTCTAAGTGTGTCTTCATGTGGGATACACTTCCTCATAGTTTTTCTTTTTCAGTGTCATCATAGCTATTCTTGCATTTTATTTTTCATTATGAACTTTGGTATTGACCTCTGTGTCTCCAGGAAAATGCCTGTTATTTATTTCTCTTTTGATCACCTTGATTTTATAAATCAATTGAGGGAGAAATAACATCTTAACTATGTATTAAGTCATTCTATCTCAAGAGCAAAGGATGCTTTCCTGTTTGTTCAAGTCTCCTTTTGTCTACTTTAGGGGTGTTTATAAAGTTTTCCTTACATAGGTTTTGAAAATTTCTTGTTCAGTTTATAAGCATTTTACACTTTATTTTGCTATTGGAAATGGAACTTGCTCCAATATTATATCTTCTAACTGGCTATTATTTCTGTATCAGAGGCTGTTGATTCCTTTATACTAATTTGACATTCTACCTTATCATTGAATTATTTTGAGTATAATTTAATTTTGTTAAAAAAACAATATGGCATGATATTTGCCAATCTATTTATATATTCATGCTCTTTTATAGTATTAATTTAGCTCTGACTCGTTGAATGATCTTTTAACTATAGTTTTGCTATTAAACAAGGACGTAATTAGAATTATACCTAGAATTTGCTATGATGTCCTTTAAGGAAAGAATTTCCCCATCTTTGCCACATTTAATGTTCTACTAAATGCTCCATGTACTTAAACTTTTTTCCAAGGGTGCTGCATTTCTGCAGTCTTTGCAATCAAAGAACCTGGGTACATTTCTTTGCTAAGGAAGCAACACTTGCTTACTGCATGATAAACACTAATCTAGAATAGTGTCAATTTTTCTTCACAACTGGTAAGATGTAATTTCCTTCAGCTTAGCATATTGATTTTATGGTCCCTATCATAAAATCTCAGGCTTGGGAAGCACCTTGAGAAGCAACTACATTCAGTTCCCCTGGCTCCAGGAGAACCAAGGAACTTGGCATGGAGATATCCTACCATTTTCTTCAGAAACCCATTTTAGTGTTTAATACTCCACAAGATTCTTGGAAAAAAAGATTCTCAGAAAACTTTTCTTATATCCATATGAAATTACCAATGGTGCATAAATTTTGAGTTTCAATCCTGAATAACTAGAATAAATTACCTTTTCTAGCAAAACAGGCATCCAAGTGGGATCTGAAGAAGTGCTGTCTGTGAGAAATAAACTCAAAGTATAGCCTTCTTGGGCTGGAGCAAGAGATTTTCAGTCAAGTGCCCCCAACTCCACAAAGTGTTTGTGCTGCAGTAAGCTAACAATTGTCATCAAATGATCTGAGATCCAACCCTCTTGGACTCTCATGAGTAATATTAGCACCAGGACTGAAATTGATAGCATAAGATGAACTGCGACCTGGAGTCAGACAAATTGTAGTTGTGCTGTCAGGGTGATGGGTGAGGCACACGGACAGGCATTCCAAGCCCATCTCAGCAGTCACTCTGCGTCTGAGCAGATGAGCTCAGGCTGAGCCAGGCTCCCCCACCCATGTACTACTGTGAGTCATTTCCAGGGCGAGACCTCCTTTCTTTTTGCTTGTTCTCTAGATGCTGGTTTGCCTGATGTTTGACCTTGACATGTCTGATGATTTCTGATCGTGAATAGTCGTATGTTTACGGAACAGGCAGAAACTCTAGAGACTGGATAGCCTGGTGGTTCAGAGAAGGATGTCATTCATCCCTACTCTATCAAAGATGGAGAATAAAATGGGATCAAGAATGATGGGCAATACATGGGACAGCGGCCACGAGAACATCCCGGACATGCAGCAGACTAATTGTAAACAGTAAACAAGCTTTTATTGTCTTAAACCATTGAAATGTTTAGGTTGTTTCTTACTGTTGGTGAGTTAGCCTCTCCTGACCAACACAATTTTGAATCACAATTTGGAAGTGTTGCATTCTGCTTCTCTAACTTAACATCATGTCATTAGTATTTTCTCCATTTTGCAATATTTAAAAATAACTGTCCTTTTAAAAATGAAGTAATATGAGATAATAATCTCTCAAGGACATGCATCACCATTTATTTAACTAATTCCTTATGGTCAATTGTTTACACCTTTACATGTCTCCCCTGCTTTTCTAGAGGTAATATTGAAAATATGTTGACCTATAGAGTTTTCAGATTGATTTCCAGGAGTGGGTTATTGATTTCTTTACTAAATTATAAATTAATGTATTTCTTCCTGGTCTCTCTCAATAACAATACACTGTGCCTTACAGATGAACTTGACAATGGTTGTAAGTGTGCTCCTGAAGACAACAGGGAGCTAGGCCTATACTATGCTCGAGTCTGTAGGTGCTCCACCCCGGACTAAGGCATGAGCTTTGCTTTCTGGGCGGAGAGGCCCTGGCAGTAGGTAGTCCTGCTGTCACGGGTGTGGCCTTTTTACTGCTGGGGCAGCCATCGCCCTGCAGGCCAGGGTGTGTTCTAGGGCAGCTGCTCCTAACCCCCGGCACTCACACTCTCAAGGGCCCTGACAGTGCGCTCTCTCGGCTCCTCCACGGGAGCATCCTTGATGCTGTGGAGGCTGCAGGCTCTGAAGGATCTGATTGGACAGGAGGTACAGAGAAGTTACTGCTTCCCAGGAGAGCTCGACCAACAGGAGGTGGAAGCAGCGGATAATTCCTCTAACATCCTCTTGAACACAGTCTGAAAACAGTGCAGTTTCCTATACTCTGTCTGAGGACAAGAGCAAACACTCCCCTTGTCACCAAGCCTTGTCATTAAGTACCGCGCTCTCTCTGTTCACCCTCCCTCCTCTGTGGCCTTACTCCAGTGAACTCTGCTTCCCTGAGATTGAAGTCCCCTCAAAACAGGTTTGCCTATGAAGTTGTGCCTCAGGCTTTGTTTTCTAGGGAAGGTAGGCCGTGAAAATTATTATTGCTTCAAAAGGCAGTGGAAAAAATGATGGACAAACGTTAAATCACTCTTCTTTAACATTCTGGTACTACTGTTACTATTTTTTTTTTAAGATTTATTTTATTATTTATTTATTTATTTTTGGCTGCATTGGGTCTTTGTTGCTGCACTCAGGCTTTCTCTATTTGTGGCGAGTGGGGGCTACTCTTCGTTGTGGTACACAGGTTTCTCACTGCGGTGGCTTCTCTTGTTGAGGAGCATGGGCTCTAGGTACGTGGGCTCCAGTAGTTGTGATGCATGGACTCAGTAGTTGTGGCTCCCGGGCTCTAGAGAGCAGGCTCAGTAGTTGTGGTGCACGGGCTTAGCTGCTTCACGGCGTATGCGATCTTCCCAGCCCAGGAATCGAACCTGTGTCCCATGCATTGGCAGGTGGATTCTTAACCACTGAGCCACCAGGGAAGCCCATACTCTTACTATTTTAACATGGTTAAACGTGCTGCAAAGGAGACGCAGTTCCTAATTTAAACTCATGTTAACTGTTAACACCAAAAAGCTTTGGGGTTTGTACAGATAGGCTAACAGAGGCTTTTGAACTTTCCATAGCACTGGGGATCTGCTCTGTGTGTGTGACCAGGACACCTTGAGCTGTAGCAACAGGAGAGAAATATAACCTTCCAGGAGACTTTTAAAAAAGAAATAAACAAACAAAAGCAAATATGTTAGATGGTGTTTAAGTGCTGGGGTAAACTCCCTTGCATCTAGAATTTTTTCTTCCTTTAATTCTAGATCTAGCTAGATATGTAATTATAAGTAGAAAGTGTAGGTGGTATATTTTATGTCTAACTAACAAAGAAAATATGTTAAATATAAAAAGCACAAATGTAATGCATTTGCTAAGGGTTTTTTGTTCCCTGAACAGATAGTTTGTTTATTTAGGGTATATGGTTGAAAAGTAAACCTGGGAGGAAAGGAAAATCCTCTGTAGTGCTTTGTCCTGCACATGGAAACCTTTAAAATCACGTGCACAACTCAAGCAGCAAGCGGAGTGTTTAAGCCATGCCCTTGCATAGCTCTTGTCCACCAACTATTTAAATCCTGTACTTTTAACTGGAATCACGGTCATGACAGATTAGGAGGAGGAGGTGCAGCACACTTACCCCAGGAGGGCGGTGGAGAACGTGCCTCACAATGATGCCGGGAGGAGCTGAGTCCATCTGTCATTGAACACTGTTTCCAGAGTCAGTAACTCTCTTGCTCTGCACACGGGCACAGAGAGATCCCCCCTGCCCACCAGCAACGAGCCTGTAACAGGTGCTCACTATCCGCAAAGTCCACCATCCCATCCTTCCCGTGTGCTCTGTCCTTCTGGGTCCGAGAGCTTTTCCAGGAGCCCCTGAGGACTGGACTGCCGGAATAAACTGGGATGCTTGAATAAACACAGCAGAATGGAAGTGCCAGGAAATTAACATCACCAGATCCTCCTTATCTCCCTATAACCGGTAGCCCTCGGGAGCTGCAGGTAAACACCCAGCTCGCTCTCTCTGTCTCCTTTGGTGGGATAATTCTAAAATGCCGCGGTGTTTGTTTATACCAGTGCTACTCAGAATATACACTGCTATCTGGTGCAAAAACTGTATAGTGCAGATCAGCTCTCACAATTCCCGTCTCCTCCTTGCTAGCTCGGAAAGAAAGGCAATAGCTTAGAGAAGCACAATTCTCTCTTAAAGTCCTACGTAAAACTATTGCAATTCCATTTTAAAATGTGGCTAAGTAGAGGATATTTTTAAGTTCTAATTTTCAAATGTCTTTTAATATATAGAGAGCATTCTTCCCACTTGAATATAGCACTTTGAAATGCCTTGTGCTTTGAGCACTCTTGAGATAATAATTTTAAATTGAGACAGTAAAAATGTAGTGCCTAATATGTGGTACAGATCACTTGCCCTTTATATCAAATGTTCTAAATATCAGCCATGGAGGTTGGAGTAGTTGGCATTCAGCTCACATGTTTTATTTATTTGGTGTTCTGAGTCCGTCAAGATGCAGTGCAAGCTTCGTGTTGGTTGCCCCAGAGCCACGATACGATTTCCTCTCCAGGCTCTCCGCTGAATGTCTGTGTGAATCAAGTGTGCAATCTGCTTCTTAAGAGTCCAAAGCCAACTTTATGTCAAGATGAAATGCCTTTCCAGTTTTCTTTTATATTCTACCTGCTGAAATAATTTCTTAGTATTAATCACATCAAATTAAAAGGGAAGCAACATTTGGTTTCTACTGTACATCGACAGTGCCGACATTCATCGCTAAGGAACTGAGGATGCGGTCTCTCTACTCCAGTGATTTCTCATCCCCTGTCAAAATGCCGCTTCCTCAAAAACAGGGTCTTTAATGTTGGGTGATTGGGAGAATGTTCAGTAAGACAATTGAACACTAAAAGTAGATTCGTCATATGTGACCAAAAATAACGTTTTGTTAAATGTCAGAAAATAATATTTTGGCTAGAAAACCATTGCTACCCTAATAAAATAAGGTAACTGATGAGAAAATAATGCTAGTTGCTTATACAAACCTGACTATGTGCCAAATTCTCTTTTAAATATTTTATGTGGTTTGCTCATTTAATTCTTAAAATAAACCTGTGAAGTAGATACTATTGTTATACCTACTTCACAGATGAGGGAACTGAGATTAGTGAGGTAAAGGTGAGTGTAATTTTGTGTAGTGAAACAATGATAGAATTAGTATATCATGGAACCAGGCTTTCGCTTTAAGCAGACTCTGTGAATTTCTTAATTAACACAGCATACAGCAGTCATTTTCTAAAAGATGATTAACTAATATGTACTTATTGCTACTTAGTTATTAGAATAACAATAATAAATAGGAATGGTATTTGGAATGACTAGAAAACTAAAGTAACATTTCACGCTAGCATTCTCCATTCTTCGGGTTTTTCTCATTAGATATGTTTCCTACACATACAGTGAGTTTCTTCCCAGATGTATGTTATTGGAATTATTAACAGTTATGTTAAAGAATGGCCAGAGTCTTCTTTCTAACATCTACCAAACCTCTTTTTTGTATTATTTACTTTTTAATTTTAATGTACTTGTTCTTTTGTTATTTTTTTAAATAGCTTTATTGTGACATAATTCATATAGCATAAAATTCACCCATTTAAAGTATATGAGTAGGCTTCATTATATTGTGCAACCATCACCACAATCTAGTTTTAGAACCTTTTCATGATCCCCGAAAGAAAGTCCATATCTATCAGCAGTCACTGCCCACTCCCCACTAGTCCCCTAGCTTACAAAACCACTCACCTTCTTTCTGACTCTACAGACTTGCTTATTCTGGACATTTCATATAAATGATATCATAAAATATGTGGTCTTTTGTACCTGGCTTCTTTCACTTAGCATAATGATTGTAAGATTTATCCATGTTGTAGTATGCATTAGTACTTCCTTGCTTTTTAATTTTTGAATAATATTTTACTGCATGGATATACCACATTTTATTTATCCATTCATCCACTCACAGACATTTGGGTTGTTTCCGTTTTTCAGCTATTACAAGCAATATTGCTTTGAGTATTCATGTATAAGTTTTTCTATGGATATATGTTTTTATTATTCTTGGATCTATATCTACGAGTAGAATTACTAAGCCATGTAGTAACTCCATGTTTATCATTTTGAGGAATTGCCAAACATTTTCAAAGTGGCTGAACCTTTTGACATTTCTATCAGTGATGTAGAAGATTTCCAATGTCACCATCATGGCAACAGTTTTTATTGTCTGTCTTTCTAATTTTAGTCATTTTAGAGGATGTGAAGCGGTATCTTGTGGTTTATACATGAATTTCTATGAAGGTTAATGATTTGATATCTTTTTATGAGCTTATTGAACATTAGTATATCTTACTTGAAAAAATGTCTGCTGAAATCCTTCACCCGTTTTTTTAAATTAGGTTGTTTGCATTTTTCTTATTGAGTTGTAAGAGTTCTTCATATATTCTAAAATGAAACACTTATCAGATACATTATTTGAAAATATTTTTTCCCATTCCGAGGGTTACTTTTTCATTATTTGAGCCACAAAAGTTTTTCATTTTGTGTAGTGAAACATTCATTTCTTTTGTTACTTTTGTTTTTCCTGTCATATCTAAGAAACGGTTGCCTAACCTAAGATCATAAATATACACTACTACACTTTATTCTAAGAGGTGTACAGTTTTAACTCTTACTTTTAAATCTACCATCCATTTTGCTTTAACTTTTGGTATGATGTAAGAAAGATACTTGCGGTAAGTAGAATAATAGCCAATGTAAGTACACCTACAACCTAATCCTTGAAACCTGTGAATACGTTATTTTACATGGCAAAGGTTCCAGGGAATTAAAATTGTAAATGGAAATAAGGTTGCTAATCAGATGACTTTAAAATAGTGATTTTAAAATATCCAAGTGGGCCCAATGTAATTACAAAGGTCCTTGAAAATAGAAGAAGGAGGCAGAAGAGGTAAGAGAGAAGAAGATGTGAAATACAGAAAAACAGAGATGCAGCATTACGGGCTTTGAAGATGGGGGAGGGAGCCCAGGGATGGCGTGGTCTCTAACAGCTGGAAAAGCCAAGGAAATTTATTTTTCCTAGAGCCTCTAGAAAGAAACACAGCTCTGCCAACACCTTGATTTTAGCACAGTGAGTCCACCTGACTTCTAATGTAAAGAACCATAAGAGAATAAATTTTTTGTTGCTTGAGCCACTGTGTCTGTGGTAATTTGTTTTGGCAACAGTAGGACATCAATACAGGGCCCAACTTCATTCTTCTGCATGTGGAGATTCATTTGTCACAGCACATTTTATTGAAAAACTATTCTCCTCCCATTGAATTGTCTTGGTACCCTTGCCAAAAGTCAATTGGCCATGAATATAATTGTCTCTGGACTCTCAATTCTATTTTATCGATCTGAATGTCTACCTTTGTGCCAGTACTATGTTGTCTTTATTATTGTGACTTTTTAATAAGTTTTGAAATTGAGAAGTACAAGTCCTCCAACTTTGGTTTTCTTTTCAAGATTCTTTTGGTTACTCTGGAGCCCTAGCGTTTCCATATGAATTTTAGGATCGGTTTGTTTATTTCTGCAAAAAGCAGCTGGGAGTTTGATAGGGATTCTTTAGTTAATTAAAGGAACCAATTAATTAATTTAAAATCAATCTGTATGCCTGCAAACTCTGAGGCTTCGGGGAGCTTTCAGGAGTCATCCATTAACCTCATTCCATGTTTCAAGACTCCACGATTCCCATCAAGGTCCTTTACCAAAATGAAACCAGCCTCGACAGGGCATGTATCTCTGCAGCTGATTCTGTTAGATCTGCTCATTGCTTGTCTCTGATGGGGATAACAGCTTCTGTAGGCTTCAAAGAGAACTTCAGGCTGTCACATCTTAGTCTTTTTGTTTTTTTAAATACACCTTTATTGGAGTATAATTGCTTTACAATGTTGAGTTAGTTTCTGTTGTACCACAAAGTGAATCACCTATATTTATACATATATCCCCACATTCCCTCCCTCTTGAGCCTCCCTCCCACCCTCTGGATCCTACCCCTCTAATTCGTCACAAAGCACGGAGCTGATCTCCCTGTGCTATGCAGCAGCTTCCCACTAGCTATCTATTTTACATTTGGTAGTATATATAGTGGCACATATATACAATGCAATATCACTCAGCCATAAAAAGGTACAAAATCAAGTTATTTATAGTGAGATGGATGGGTCTAGAGTCTGTCATACAGAGTGAAGTAAGTCAGAAAGAGAAAAATCAATACCGTATGCTAACACATATATATATGGAATCTAGAAAAATGGTACTGATGAACCTAGCAACAGGGCAGGAATAAAGATGCAGATGTAGAGAACAGACTTGAGGACACGGGGGGAAGGGGAGGCTGGGACATAGTGAGAGAGTAGCACAACTTAATCTTTAATCAACAGCCCCTGGTTTCTCATTATTCCTCTGCAAGACACAGAGTTGTCAACAGACAGGAGCCTTTATTTGGACCATCTCTGTTTATTTAGGTCTAAAGTCCACATGCCTCCTGTCCTGTCATGGTGTCGCAATACAAGGACTCACTTCCTGAGCAGTCTAACTGTTCTAGAATCCACTCTCTCACAGGTAAGTGCAGTGATGGAAACGTCACTCAAATTATGGACCCAGACTGATCAGTTGTCAGGGTTATATTACAGAGAAGAGGGCAAAGGAAACTGCATTAGAACATTTTATTTTCTTGCCACATGCTGCAGTGGCAGACTTAAAGTTTTGCAAAGCTAAACCATGTCATTTTTTAAATCCTTGTTTTCCCGCCTTTCTCTTTCTTCTTTAAAGCTGATAGTTGTTATTGTGCTTTTCTCATAAGAGGGACATAAAAGATCCAAATGTAGAAAAAAGCCTGGTAGCTTCTGGTTCTGATCTATTTTCTACTGTCTGCCTGGACAATAGCATATCTGACACGTGTCCTTGCCCAGTCCTGGCTGGTCAGAATGGCTTCTGAACCTGTGGTCCCTTCCTGGGATCTCTCAATATGCCTTTCGGGAACATCTGCCTCTCTGATGTCTCTCTGCTTCCTCAATCTACGCTTTAGTTTCTGTGGCTCTGGCCCCAGTCTCCCATCCTCTACCAGTATTATTAAGCAGAATTTTGACACATTTATTAAATAAATTTTATGCAAAAATTTGTATATTGTGATGATATGATAGTACAAAATTAATTATTTTCCAAATTTCTTTTGTCTGAATGAATAGGAAAACAAAAGCATGTACCATTTGAGTCAACTAATTATAAAATGTTTTTTGAATAAATAGTTGAATTATCTTGCAGTTACACTGATAATTATGGTTAACATGTCAGAAATGAGTGAGCTACAAAGTATTGGGTCTAGTTACTTAGCTGATTTTAATAAACAAGCTGGATCAACAGTGTACTCATTTAATCAGCTCTTTGGTGATTGGTTATTCTGTTTAAGTGGAAAGAGTTCAGAAGACACTGCTAACAGTTCCTTAAAAGGTGATGTGAAGTATGACTTTATTCAATTTACAAATATTTGTAATGTATCCACAGTATAAAATCACTGCACGGTAAGAGAACAGACATAGATTCTGTCTTCACAAGTTTACAGTCTATTTCAGAGATTGGCAGACCAGCTGCCTACTTTATGAATAAAGTTGTATTGGAACACGGCTACACCTATTTATTTATGTACTCTCTATGGCTTCTTTCATGCTATGAAAACAAAGTCAAGTAGTTGTGACAGAGACTATATGACCTGCAAAGTCTAAAATATTTATAGGTATATCTCACCCTTTAGAAAAAGTTTACTGACACCTGGTCTATTATAATGGCACAGGTATAACAGCAATATCACAGGTAAATTATAAAGGAGTTGAGAAGAAAATAGGAGACATTTCAGGCACTAAGAGAGATGCCTTTTCTAGATTAGACACTTAAATAAATATTTTTGAATATATTGAAGCCATCTGTTGATTTGAACCTTGAAATATTTGAACTTGGGAGAGGGAACTTATACTGACAATCTAGCCAAGAGGAACAATACAAACAGAATTTCAGGATATTTCCTCTGTGGTCCTGCTACATCCCCATTAATCTCTAGTGACTCCCTACACTCCATCCAGCAAGACTGCCTGCCCTTCTCAACACTTCTCCTCTGTCACTGGGCTCACACTCATTGATTTTACTGAATCTCTTCTCATCCTCTTCTCATTATCAACCTATGGAATCCTACTCATCCTTCAAGATTCACATTCAAGGTCATTTCATTCCCATAAAGCTTCCTCTTCTTGTCCTCATTTTTGGAAGCAATTTCTCTGACATTTATCTTCTCTGAACTTTATCCACAATTTTCTCATGGGACACTTCACACCCATGTATAAATTGTTCTTAAATTGTTCATAAATTGCTTATACTCAAGTAAACTGCTAGAGTACAAGCTTTCAGGGGACAAAGTTTACAGTTTACTTGTGTTGGTTCTTCGTGGTCGTTAACAACAGGCAGTAAACGTGTAATAAACGATTGCTGCCCCCTGGTCCCCTTCCTGTTTTAACTCTTCAGAGCATTTATTGTCATCTCATATTTCCTTACTGATTGTTTTGTTGAATGGCTGTGTCTCACCATCAGAAGGTAGACATCATTTGAGAAGGAACCTTGTCTGTCTTTTTCACCGTTATGTCCCATGGCCTAGCACATCTCAAGTGCTCAAACAAAATGTGTTAAGTGAATTAATATTGAGTGAATGAAAGAAATCCTAAACCTGTAACTTCAGGAAGTAATGGCTAGTGACTTTGTACACTAAAACAACTTTATTTGATATTTAATAATAACTTTGATAAATGAGATTCCCAAATTATCTGTGAACTAGTGTTCTTATATTTACAGATTTCCTAAATAATTATATGGGGAATAGTATGCAAATTAAAGGCCATTAATTCTCCAAATATAAATATCAGTTTCTCTGTAGGAAGGTATAGCATTCTTCAAGATTAATAATTATAAAATGACATTTTTAAAGGCTTTGTGCTGATGCTGAAGTTTAGGATATTAGAAAACTTGATAATTATCTACTAATGTCTCCTACTGCCTGATAAATTCTAACAGGGTAATTACCAATGTGCTCCAATATTATAAGGGTAAGACATGATGGACAAGAAATTTCTAGGCGCTTATTCTTCTCTGGTCTACTTAGAAGGTACTAGGCGCATAAAGAGACCACTTAATCATGCAAGGAAAGCACCCATTTACTGAAAAGGGGCTGCTGGACTTTTATCAGAACTCTTAAAATATAAAAAGACACTTTAAATGGAGAAATTCAGACAATTGACATTGCACGCAGCTGACCCAGCTTTAGAGATGACAAAGTGAAGAGATTTCTGGTTACTTGTTATAAAAGCTCAGAAATACAGAAAGTCCTACCTAAAATTTTTCCTTTATTGCTTGCTTATTTCCTTCAACTTGCTAAATTCACACTTAAATCATCTCCATATGTTCTCAGTTTAAATTACAACCATATTTTTAACCTTACCCATTTCCAAGCTAGAAAGATGACTCCACATCACTTTCAATGCCTCTTCGTAATGTTCATGTTTGATGGAGAGTTCACACACTTAGAGTCTGTGCTGAGCAGAAATGGCTTAAAGGGCACATTTCACAGTTACTTTCCACTGGCAGGTGGAAGTGATGAGGCTTCAGACTCCAATGTCAGTCAGGCTTGGGCTGGAATCCTGGCTCAGACAATACTACCTGTGTGCACTTGAACAATTTATTCCAGCGCTGGGTCTATAACTGGCAGTAATGATAGCACCAATTTTAAAGAGCTGGGATGGGGAAGAAATGGGATCATGATGGAGGTACCAACAACTTGTGCCACGCAGAAGGCTCAGAGTGTTCAATGTATTATTCCACTTCATCCTCACAACAGCTCTAGAAGATCAGAACTATTATTATTCCTACTCTCAGAAGCAGAACCTGAGGCACATATGATTGAGACATAGTGAGATCTTAATATGTATTATAATCTTTGTTGATATACATGGAGGACGTTTATGTATTACTTGACTAAAAATATACTAAGAGTCAACCAACATTACATTGACCCTGGAACTAGGCTGAACACTTTACATGATTTTTTAAATTAATTCTCACATCATTCCTTGGCAATACCACAGTAACCCCCATTTTGCAAATGAGCAAATTGAGGTTTAAAGAGGTTAAGTTATACATCTGAGGTATGAGAGCTAGAAAGCAGAAAAGGCCAAGATATGCAAACCCAGCAGCCTGATTTCAAAGCCTGCAGAAGTAACCTGTGCTACTCTACACCAACTCGGGCTTATGACCTAACATCCAAGTTGTTAAATAAGCAACAGGAAGTGGATTCGACAGAGGTAGGTTGTAGAATAAGAAGAAAAAGAGCCTCCAGAGTGACTTTAATTCAATTTAGCATGTACATATTAATCTTCTAATGATACTATGTCAAGCACTGAGGGGCATAGAAAGTAGCATGATATTTAATTGACTCTAAAGTGCCACCATTTGCGATGTAGATTATTATTTTATTTTCAGCTAAAGGAAAGAGTGCTAAAAGTAGTAGGAGATCCTCCATTAAGTTGAGACAAGGGCTGTAAACTTGGTATAAGAGTAAACAAGGAGTAAGTCTGACAGGAAGAAAAGGACAAGGGAAGTTTTATGTTTCAATCTTACCAGTGGGCAAGGGAGGAAAAAAAACTCACTTGAAAATGTGATGCTGGTATTCTCACATCTTTGAGGTTTGAATATACACTACAGGTTTCATCTAAAGTAGTTTCAGATTGGTAGTTTCTGACGGAAGAAAACTCAAATACTCTCGATAAGAACACACTGCAATTCAAGATGATTTGAATTGCCATTGATTGCAAAATGCATTCTGATTTCAGAGTTGTTGAAACGTGGGGGAAAAAACTTAGAATAGATGAAAGAAGATATGAGGTGTACTTCCTGCCTTAAAAGAGCTTAGAAACATCTGATCTCATTATGGTTAACAATATAAAACACAAACAACAGCACAAGTTATTATATCAGAGTGCAAAATGAGAGTCGCAGATGTGTAGGAACATGAAAATTCAAAATTGACAAACCTCTGGCAAGAACAGTGAGGTGGGACGTCTTCACAGGCAGGTGGGACGTCTTCATAGGCAGGTGGGATTCAACTTGGATCTTGATACCTGGGGTGGATTTGGATGGGGAGGGAAGGAGGGAAGACATACGAAAGAAGGTGTGGGTTGAGATTAAATAACAATATTTTTAGATTGGAGGAAATGAGGAGACAGTGCAGCTGGAATGGGGAACTTGGGCAGATAAGTTTCAAAAGTCCTGTTGAGAAGATATCATAGAAGACTTGTAAGAGGAGACCTAAGTAAGGAATTAGGAATGGAGATGGTATCATTCATTCCTGTATTCAGTTAGCCACTTGATCAACCAACTACCCAATCACAAGCAGTAAGCAGACTGCTTCATGCCAGGTACTGCTCTGGGAGCTAAGCACAAAATGATGGGTGATACAGTATCTTGTCCTGTAAGTTACAGTTATTTAGCCAAAGAGCCAAGTAAACAATTGAGATTATACCACACAAGGTCCTATCATAATAGCTGCAATTTATTGAACAACAATTAGTTCTGAGGTTCTAGGCAGATAATTTATATGTTACATATTATATTTTAAAAGCAAAACTATATTTATTTTAAAGGCCATTTGTTACAGCAGCAATAAAAAACCAGCACATTCTGTCTGATCAATTCTACTTCCTTCATCCCTCAGGGGTGTTGATTCTGAAAACATTTCCCAATCAACTTCCTGCAGCAAATCTCTGCCTCGACGTCTTGTTTCCATGGAATGTGACTTATGACACTAACAAGTATGTGACTGGTGCATATTTTCTCTACTTCAAATATTGATCTCGTGTTCACTGAGTCACTGCGGGTATTGAAACAGAGCAGGACCCTATGGTCCTTGCCCCCCATGTCCTCAGCCTGCCTTCTGTCTGTGGAAAATCTTTAGCTGAAGAATAAGTTTAATCAGAAAAGTGAGAAAATACAAAAGCAAAGGAGAACAATCCAACAAGACTAAATAATAATAATAGTTTAGTCATTAAGCAAAGTCAAGGACCTTTAGTTCCTCCTCAAGGGCTATAGATAATATTCTGAGCCATGTCCTGTGAGTTGTCTTGTAGATGCTGAAACCTCCACCAGGTGGAAGAAGTTAACTACATGATGACCAGGCTGTAGCCATGACATAAGCTGCCACAGTTTTGAGAACTGACCTCAAGGAAATGGGAACAAACCGACCCTGGAACTGAAAATTAACTGTACTTAAAACAATCAAGATGAAGCTGGTCAGACCACTGCTGACCAATTTTGAGATGAATGTCAGAGCTGCCTGCGATGTTTCTGCATGTAGCCCCTTCTCTCCGCCTATAAAAGCTCTTGCCCCCTGATTGTCTGGGGCGCAGAGGCAGTCGGCCTTTGGACAGGAGTCTGTCTTCCCTCTGGTCGCCGGCATCCAAAATAAAGCAAACTTTCCTTTCCACCAACCTTGCCTCTTTATTGGCTTTTGAGCGGCGAGTAGCAGGACCCCACTTTTGGTGACAGTATTGCTGATAAAAATCAGGCACACGATTGTGCAGCATTATTTGCAAATTTATAGCTTGGGTAGACCAAGTTAGCCTTTGAGGGACCATGGCCAAGAATGTGCTGGGACAGGAGGAGGTCAGGGAAATCGAAGACCCGGTGCAGCTGTCCAAGGGAGGCTCAGCAAGCCATATGGGCCAGTTGTTAGGGAAGAATCTCTACAGAGGGTTTTAGGAACCCCATCCAGAAGACTGGTAGGCAGAAGATTAAGAACCAAAGGGCCCGGGCAGTAAATTTCCTGCGTGAAGATACTGAGGCTTGCATGAAAGAGGCAATAATAAACGCGAACTCCCTGTTTCTGTCCCCATGTGGATATCAGAGAAACTCCTCTGTTGCATGGGATTTTTCCTCAAAGTATAATTTCCACTGAGCAGCAGGAAAAGGTACTTTTTGTGTGTGGGTATCTTAAAACAAAAAAAGCCATTATTGAAGGCAAAAGGAAAAAAAGTGTCAAACAAATTGCCTCCTCTCTAATTTAAAAACAAAACCAAAATAACAAGGACCAGATGTACGTCTGCATGTAACTATAGGGAAAACAAAATGAGCTCGGCCTCATCACCTGTCACAGCAATGTGTGGTATACAATGGAAAAGGGGATAAAAGCTACCATTAATGTCACTGAGTCTGCACTGGGGACCTGTGAGACACAGGAAATACATTAGCCTCAAAAATGGGCTCATTTGAGCACTTTTCTTAAGATGGCAGGAGGTTTTTTCACATTAGTTCGTGCTGAGGCTCACGGCCCTCCAAGTATCTTGAAGAGTCACCTGATACCAAGTGGACTACAGTGAAAGACTAATTACCTTCATCCGTGTTGTGAATTCATCTCAGCACTTGAATTATTCCAGCCTCTGGGACAGGGAGAGTGGCTGTGACATTTGCTCAAAGAGGTCCAGAGAAAGACATAAATAAACACTGGGCTTTCCCTCTCTGTGCTGTCTGTCTACAGCATCCATCACTCTCTGTGGGGTTTCATACCTGTGGTGTATGTGACCACTACGTGACAGACTGAAAATACCTTTACATGAAGGTCTGAGTTTTATGACTTTATTTTTTTCTAAATTAATTTCCTGCACCATCTTACACAGCAAATATCTATTGAGTGAAAGATAACCACCTAAGAAGAACAGCAGTTCAGGTAGAAAATAATCTAAACAATTGCTAAAAGGCATAGTTGGCCTGACTGTGGTCTATAGACAATGTCAGGTGGATTTGATGAGCCCGAGATGACAAGGTTCTCTGCAGCCACCAGGAGCTTCCTACCAGGCCACCTGCCTGGTCACGACCTGCCCCACCAGCACACCTTTGCCTGGTGTTCCTGAGAGGGGACCTGGCGACCCTTGATGAACAAGGGAGGGGACAATAGCTGCTGGCCCGGGTTCCCTTGCTTTCTAGCCCAGTGAAGCTTCAGGATCTCTGACCTTGAAGTTTAACAGCAGAGATGTTACAGGCATCTGGTCCATCTCCAGTGAGAATGGCCTCAACCTGGTTACTTGCGCTTGATTTCTCCTGATGTCTGTCCGAATCAGGCCACAATGATTTTGGATGAATTATTTTAATGTTTTTTACCTAATATCATCAAAAAATGTACACCGGTCCCGCCAGAACAGAAGTGTTAGACCAATGTTTAGAATTATGGTATACTATAAAAATTCAATTATGGTATACTATCATACCTTCATATCTGCAAGATATTAACAACCAAATTGTTTGGTATAACAAAACATCATACCCTGGGTGGCTTAGACAATAGAAATTTATTTTCTCACAGGCTGGAGGCTGGAAAGTCTAAGATCAAGGTTCTGGCAGGGTGGTTTCTGGTAAGGCTGCTGTTCCTGGCTTGTAGACAGCTGCCTTCTCCCTGTGTCCTCCTGTAGCGGGGGCTGGGGACGCTGAGAGTGAGAGAGAGATGGGGGGGAGAGCACAGACAGAGAGAGAGCTCTGTATTATCTCTTCTTATAAAGACACTACTGAATTAGTGCCCCATCCTTATGGCCTCATTTAATTTTTTTTAAAAATTTTTATTGGAGTATAGTTGATTCACAATGTTGTTGGTTTCGGTGTACAGCAAAGTGTATCAACGTGGTGGGAAGTGATAAATTAGGAGACTGGGGTTAACATATACACACCACTATATATAAAATATTAATAGATAACTAATAAGGACCTATTGTATAGCACAGTGAACTCTACTCAATATTCTGTAATAACCTATATGGGAAAAGAATCTGAAAAAGAGTGAGTATATATATGACCTCTCAATCACTTCTTTAGAGACCCCAGTCTCCAAACAGAGCCACACTTAGGGTTTGGGCTTCAATGTGTGAATTTTGAGGGGGACACTCACATTCATTCTATAACAATGTCTATCAGGTTGTTATGGAAATATTGATTTATTGATAATTAAAATAACACAGAATTCTGAATATTTTATAATAAATACACAGAATTTCAATTAGTAGTGGTGACTATTTGGCTATTGTTACAGATAGCCAAAAAAAAAAATCATTTCACATTTTATTGTGCTTTTCAGTTTACAAAACTCTTCCTTGTATATTAATGACCACAACTATAAGTGTTTTTAATTTTGTTTCATTGATCAAATAATTTAAGACACTGAAGAATAACAAAGAATGAATAGCCCCGGACAATAGGTAACACACTGTGTCATATAAACTGACAGTCACAGTAAAATTTTCAGCAAAATGGTCCATGCTTATGTGCTACTGAACACTTATTGTCAGGTTTGTCTTCATTATTTCTTTCGTTCTGTTTATGTTAGGTATAATTTACTTATTTTTTTCCTCTAGCTTCTTAAAGTGGACTGTTGACTTGAGATATTTCTTCTATTCCAACATAGGCTTTTAATACTCTCAATTTCCTTCAAGCACTGCTTTATCCACTTTTCACATGTTGTGGTATGTTGTGTTTTCATTTTCATTCATTTAAAAATATTTCTTCATTTCTCTTCTGATTTATTCCTTGACTCATGAATTATTTAGAAGGATATTGTTGAATTTCCAAATATTTGGGATTTTTCAGATAAATTTCTGTTGCTAATTTCTAGGTTCTTTCTGTTTCATGTAGAAAACATGCTTAGCGTGGTTTCTATCTTCCTAAACTTACTAAGACTTTAAATGTCCAGAACAGAATCTCTCAGTGAATATACTATATGAACTTGAAAAGAAAGTGGCTGGGTGGAGTGTACTATGAAGTCAGTTAGGCTGGGTCAAGTTGGTTGATCATATTGTTCTGGACTCCGTTTCCTTCACTGATTTCCTCTTGATTTGTTCTATCAATTATGGAGAGAACGGTGTTGAAATCTCCAAGCAAATTTGTGGATTTGTCTCCTTCTTTGATTTCTGACCATTTTTATTTCACATGTGAAATATCCTAGTTTTTACCTATAATATTCCTTGTTCTGAAATCAGCTTTGTCTGACATTAATATACACATTGTAGCTTTCTTACGGTGAGTGTTTGCCTGGTATATATTTTTCCAACCTTTTTCTTTTAAATTACCCTATGTCTTTACATTTTAAGTGGATTTCTTGAAAAAAGAAGTATATATTTGAGTATTGCTTTTTATCAAAGATGACAAAACCCCATCATATCTCAAATCTCACATCTATGTCATATATCAAATCTCTTCACTGGAATGTTTACATCATGTCTGTTAGTGTAATTATTGATATGGCTGGTTTTTAAATCTATATCTTGTTATTTGTCTTTGTGTTGTTTTTGTTGTTGTTGTTCTTTTTTTCCTCTGTTTCTGGCATCTTATGATTTAACTGAATATTTTTATGATCCCTTTCACCTCCACTGTTGCCCCATTAGATGGGCCTCTTCATTTATTTTTAGTGACTTGTAAGATTTTAAAAGTACATTTTTAACTTATCAAAGTCTATCTTCAAAAAAACTATATTAATTTATACCATTTCACAGTCCTCTTCCATTTACCTATCTCAAGCTTTGTGCTACTGTTGTCAATTATTTTACTTCTTCTACATCTCATTCATAAATCCTACAAAACATGGTTATTATTTTTGCTTTAAGTAATCTTTTCTCTTTTAAAGAAATTTCAAAAATAAGAAATATAAGATGAAAATATATCTTTCAGCAATGAAACTGGGACATTTGTAGAGACGTGGATGGACCTAGAGACCGTCATACAAAGTGAAGTGAGTCAGAAAGAGAAAAACAAATACCGTATATTAACACATATATGCGGACTATAGAAAAATGGTACAAATCAACCGGTTTGCAAGGCAGAAATAGAGACACAGGTGTAGAGAACAAACATATGGACACCACGTGGGGAAAGCGGGGAGGGTTGGGGGGGGGAATGAATTGGGAGATTGGAATACCAAATAGTACACTCTAAATCTATGCAGTTTATTGTCTGTTAATTGTATCTCAATAAAAATTCTTAAAAAACAATGTCTTTCATGTGGAACACATAAGATAGGATTAGCCAAGCAATGCATCTCATTACATTGGCTGCAGTGATTGATCCAGGGGTGGATGTACAGTTTAACCCAATGGGCCTGGAGTGAATCTCCAAACGTTTGCTTTAGAACTGTGGGAGGGCACAGGAGAACTACCCTCATCCAAGTGATGCAGGCTACAGATGTGAGGCCTGGGATTGTCGCAGCCATTTCTAGTAACACGAGCAGAAAGGAAGAGCTAGGAGAATGAGAAAGACTCAGAGACAAATCCCAGTGATATAATCCTAAGGATCAAGCCGTATCTAACAGGTCCATATCTGCACATCTGTTACATAAGCTAATACATTTTATATATTGTTTAGGTCAGGAGACTTGATTTTTTTATTTGTTTGCAACATGCTAATGCAGAAGCATACTGTAAACTTATCTATTCATTATAAAGCACTTAATGGTGCTTTATAATGAGTAGATATTTTCTTTAATTTTGTAATAAAATCAGTCAGAGGCGAATAGAAATTTCTAAGCCCACATCCATTTTTGGAGTTACAATTTCAGTGTAAACAATGTTTTTAGAAAAGATTCTAAACAATCGTCTAGCATCACACGTGCTTATTTATCTGTAACATCAAATCAATATCACCCTGGCACTAAAATTTCAGTTTTACACAGTTTAATGTTAAACCACTGTGAAGAGCAGCTGAAGAAAATAACAGAATGTTCTTGGGCATAAATAGATTCTTAAAAGTACCAAGTTGCCAGATAAATTCTCAAAACAAAAAAAAAAAGAGAGAGAGAGAGAAAAGAAAAAACTCCGATTCATCCCGGAAAGTAGGATGAGAAGCCGCCTGAGGGCATTTGGTGTTATGCAAATTTGGTTGAGTTCTTTCTACCAGTCCCAGGTAGAATTAACATTTCGACTCTTCTGAGAATGAAGGTGGCCCAGTAAAATATTTCATATAAAGGTAAAAGTGTCAATGAAAAACATAATTGTATCCTAAGACACTGCATGAACTTTTTCCTGCGATTCACTGGTCACACCACACTTTCATTATTCACTAAGTTTATTGTGAATGTTCAACTTTTGAGGACGGGGTCACACACGTACCCCCTAGGATTTTGGTTATTTCCTTTTCTATAAAATTTAGGCTCTTGACATCAGTATCAGAGTTCTTTGTCACACACAAAAAAACAGAAATTAGTTCTAACTTGGGCAAAGAGCATTTGCTTGTGAGAAAAGATCTTAGGTTGTGTGTGTAACCCTATGGGTTGAGTCTCACAAATCTGATACAAGGTAGCATAGCAGGTTTGGAAACAGGGAGAAGCAAAGGGAGAAACAAAGGGAACACATGCTGTGCATACAACAGGACACAAGCAACACAATAACCATCTCTAAATATTAATAGCCTGGGAAGAAATACCCACCCACTGTAAGAGGGATGAAGTACCTCCAACATTCCCTCTTCATCACCTCACTTAGTCAAGATGCAAAGTCCCAGAAGATATGGATCATACGGTCAAACGGAGTCAACATGCAGGGAAAGAAAGGTCTCTGTGGTTGGTGCTTCTGCAATGAGAAGTAGACACCTGGATTTATCTCCCCAAAGATATCGAGTACTATTATGGACTCTATCCAGGCAAAATGGTGTAACTGACAACTGTGGTATATATAGAACAGGGATCCAAAGTAATTCTTAGCTCCTCAGATGCCAGGATAATAAAGGAGTAAACAGCACGATTACTTCATTTTGTTGTGTTATTTTAAGCTGGTCAGAAAATTAAAATATTTCTAGAAATATACATCTCAAAGGTAAAAAGCTCTCACTCTAGTAGGACAATTTTGGAGAGGGAATTATTTTGAGATAATATTTGTGATCATGCTGTATGACTCTGAAATGTTGTAGGAGGAAAAAGCTTGAGACTGCAAGCCTGAAAGCTATGTTCTGCCACTTAAAAGACTGGTCCCCTTAAGTCCCATGCAAATAATAGAGGGCAGCCTTCCGAGGGGAAAAGGGCTGACTTCTCAAATTCCCCTCTAAGGAGGGGATAGCAGGTAAAGTCAGTAAATGCATGAAAAATGCTTTTATTGGAAATATCACACCGAGCAAGCAAACAAGTCTTTGTCCTCTAGGTTTCTAGTAAGCAATGTGGTTTATTCTTCTCTCCTATGGAATCTGGCACGATGAACCTGGTATCTGAGTGCCTTGCCCTTTCTTTATTGGATTATTTGAAGCTAGCTGAAGAAAGTGTTCATCCTCAGACTAAAAGCCTGTGGACAAAAGCCTCCAGGTTTGCGTCAATTGTAGCTAAGCAACACAAAAGAGATGGTAGCAGGAGGAAAGGAAAAATGCGTCATTGTTCTTTAACTACCAGCCCATTTCCTTAACACTGAAAAGAACAGTAACAGAAGAGCAATCACATTTTCCTATAAGCAGCCCTTTGTAAATGTAATTCACTAGTGCAATATCTAAATACTCAGTGGGTTCTGACAGTTCTATCCATCACAGTGCGCCCTCACCATGTCATTGTCTTATAGAAATAGCTGCAAAATGATAGTCATTCAACTAGCCAGATAGAAGGACCCAGGGAAAAACATATATATAATGTGAAGTCACTTAGCTCCATGGATATAGCTTCGCAATGTGTATCTTTTCCCTCCATCTTTTGTTGTGGGAGTGTACCAGCCAATGTGATTACACTCTTCACACACATGTATACTATAAAACTCATTTCTCTAAAATAGAATCCAAATTTAGAAAAGGCCGTAGCTATCCTAAAATTGATTTAGATTCTGTTATGACCTAGACAGGATTAGTTAGAAATTAAGGTTCAGAAAGAAGTGCCACCTTTTCACTTTGTCTTTTTCTTTATTGCTATTGAGAAACACAGTCTAAAATTTGTAGGCAGGTAGAGTATAAAAGTAAGATTCAGTAAAAGGATTTTCTCTAATTTTTTTATTTTATGCAATAGTGCACAAAAACAGACTACATTTATATGCGCATTAAAGGAAAGTGTTTATAGATTCACTGCAAAGCAAGTATTAATATGGATATATTCATCTATATATCTATAATTTAAAAGTAAAAAATAAACTGAAAGTTCCCATTCTCTCCCTTTCTTTTATTGTATCTATTTTTAAATAAATTTTACTGTGTATATTAATATTTAATATGATCGGTTGTTGACTTAGTAACAAGTCTAATTTTTGATTCAGCTATCTTATTGCAGACTATTACATAAATGTATCGACTCTCAAATAAACACCTTTTTATTTAACGTATCATTGAGGAAGACAGCTTGGGTGGTATAACAGAAACAACACCAGGAAGAAAGTAAGAAGATAGCTCTGGTCTCAAATTCTTTTTGTAGAGCTCATGAGACTAGTTAATATCTAAATTTCCAAATATAATTTTTGTATTCTATTGCCTATTTTAATATGAATTTTTAAATAATATTAAAATGCACACTCAAAAATCTTTATGGATATTATGTCATTCATTGCACAAGTGTTTATGCAGGCCAGGGTCGGTCCTAGACGCTGGAGACACACCTATGAACAAGGTGTTGACCTCTGGGAGCTGAAGTTCTAGTGGAAAAGGCAAAAGTCAAGAAGAAAACAGGTGATATACTTTGTGACAAATAAGTTTGATGAAGACAAAGCAACGGAAGGGGAGAGAACACCATTATGGGTGTGCAGTCAGGAGCGAAGGCGTTTGAAGGAGAAAGACAGTAAGATAATGTGGGGTCAGAACATTTCAGGCACAAGGAAGAAAAGACCCAGAATTCATTTCTATTCTGGAACAACACAATAATTTAACAGTACCCAGAAGTGGCTGTGAACCACATAATTAAATATCACCCAAACCCAAACTAACTGTATCCCCGGGTCAACTTCCTCATAAACTAGCATCTTCTCTCCTATCACCTGACTCCAGGAGCAATGTGACAGAGAGGAAGTACTGATGCACAGAGACCGAATCCAAAACCTATTATGCTTCAAAGTCTTCTTGTACAAATTTTACAGGAACATATGGCCCCTCCCAGCACCTTAAAAGGGGCTTGTATGGTGCAGGGTCCTGAAGCTTAAGCCTCCTTAGCTTTATGGTAAATTCCCCTCAATCAAAGGTCACAGTTTGTTATTTTCATCTTTTTTTTTTTTTAGGGGAGGAGTAAATCAATACCTACATACATGGTTAAGACAAAGAGTTTTTAATCCTAACGAAGGGACTTCTGACCAAAGATCTCCCAGAACCTAAGGAGGAGAGGAGCCAGTGTGAAAAATGATGAATTCTGTTTGGATGTGTTAAGTTCCAGGTGTCTTATTAGATAACCAAATGGAGATGCCACGACTCTAGAGCTTATGGCAGGTGTATGTTTGGGAGGCATCAACCTACAGACAGTCTTCAAAGCCCAACAACTGGGTGAACCCCTGTAGGGCTTGAGTGTATTAGGACAAGGGCAGGAGGCCCACAGCTGACCCTGGCACTCTGCCATCTAGTTGCTTATTTGCCCGACATAGAAGCAACGGTATTGTTTTTGTAGACCGATACAAATGCAGGAAAGAGAAAAAAAAATGGGGACACGGGAGATGGGTCATGATTATAGAATCGATGGGCCTGAACTAGGTGACAGTGAATGAGATCCACTGGAAAAGTGGAGGAGCTGACCTTACCCGGGACAGGACAGTTTACTCATTAGAACAGGTGGCAAGCGGGGTATGCAAGCCCTACATGGGGCAGAGTGCAGGGAAGGGCAGGGAAGTATTGAAACGCCAGAAAACCCACACTGCTTCTACCTGCTGCAGTTCCTTGCAGGCCACATGCACATTGCTCCATTTGACTATTAAGAGTCTCATACCTATTGATATATCAATTATCTACCTGTGTTTTCCATAATTGACTACAGAAGTTCTTTGAAGGCAAGAGTTATCCATTAATGAACATTCCTCCAAACACACATACGTGTGATATCTTTCAACCTGCTTTGCACATTGTAAATATGCAATGAATTTTGCATAAAGACAGGAACCAGTGAGTTTATTATTTAATTAGTAAACATAAAGTAAACAATGTTTGGTTACCACAGAAGTTATACTCTATGAGGGCAGGGACTTTGACTATTTCATGAACTGCTCTATTCCCAACATGAAGAAGAGAAGAAGAGTGTCCAGTTCATTACATATTAGTTGTGTGCTAATATTATGATTAAGTCTAAAGCCTGGGTACATGGACTTCGAGGATTATTGTATATCAGGTTCCTCTGAAAGGCAGAAGGAAAAGATGATTGCTATGTTGAAAGTGATAAAACCAGAGGATTTTTAAGGTGCTGACCTTAAACAAATAGACTACTGGTTATTTCTCCAGCAAAATGGGTTTATTTGGGATCAGCAAATAATTGCAATTCACTGTCTACAATTATGGTTAGCTACATGCAAGTCTTGCAAAATAAGGAGAGGAGAAAAGGAAGTTGGGAGGGCCATAGTAAATGAAGAGACCATTGGAGGATTTGAGGGTTCAGGGTGGAGTGGATTTTCATTGGCTGAGTGGTGACAGCCTCTCATTGGCTGAGGTCTTTCCAAGTGAGATGAGAAAGTGTTTCTTTTTCCTGTTGGGCTCTGCCAGGGTGCTATATCATGAGAGCATCTTTTGGCTTCCCAACTCTATTTTGATTAAGGTTTCTGTTTATTAAGTTTTACAAAAAGAATGGGGATAGAAAGATTAGAAACATGGACTCAGTTACAACAACTTCAGGAACTGTTGATGAAAGAAATACTTATTTCAAGGAAATGGAGTAAGGTGGCAGCTCAGAGCATGTGGACAGGGAGGGGCTGGATTAATGCCCCTCAGCCAGCCTGGGCTCCTGTGTAGCACAGAAGGCACCAGAAATTATAGTTTCCTGTGGGGTGAGGGGCAGCCTTGCGAGCTGGGAGCCTCAGATGGGCTGATTTTGGCATGAGCCAAGCGACCCTGAGTCCAAGGGCTGATAGACGGGCCCCTTAGGATTTGTACAAATGACCCTGACCTTGAATTGTGCTAGTTGGAGCTGGAGAGGGCCCTGCTCAGCAGTGGGGGTGCTGGGTTCCCCAGGAGTGGGGCCTGGCTGAGCGAACACACAGGGAGTTACAGAAGCGGGGTCTGAGCAGAAACACAGGCGGGACTCCACGGGTAAGACGGATGCACCTGTCTCAGCAGAGACCAGCCAGAGGTCAGCCAGGACCAAGGGGCTGCCCAGGGGACCAGCCAGCACCTCGCAGGAGGCCAGAGCTCCTCCCCCATCCAGAGATCAGGAGGACCAGAAGCTTCCCCTTCAGAGCAACCACCTGGGGGAGGAGCAGGGGCCGGTGGGCAGGAACAGGAACATCGTTGGACCTTTACCCGATAGCCATGACCTTGACTGAAATAAACCGAGAGGCTCTAGGTCTGCATCTGCCGCACCTCCTCGGCCCCGCCCAGGGAAGTGGAGGCTGGTGAGGAGAATATCACAAGAGAAAATCAAAGGCCCCATTTTATTTGTTGTTATGAGCCCAGTGTATTAATACTGCAAACTGTCCACGTGGAGATCCAGGGGCCATGAGAAGAGCATCTTGGATGGAAACCAAGTAATGGCCTGCGGCTCAGACAGAAAAGGGCATCTCTGTCCTCAACAGTCATAATGACTCAAGATTGCCGAGTCCGGCAGGGCAGGGGTGGAGGTGAGAAAACAGTGGAAGGTTCAGATCACAGCCCAAGCCTGCTGACCCAGGAAGGAATGCTAACCGATCTGGAGGAAGGATACCCGAGCTTCCAATCAGCTGTCAACTAGCTGAATAATGAAAGTGTGTTTCTGCGACAAATACAAACTCTGTCTTAGCTAAATTTTCCCTACTAAGTATTTTGCAATCCCTAAAAAGGTAGTAAAATTAAACATGCACTTGACACTTAAACACGCTCTACCACAGCGTTCCCCAACCTTTTTGCCACCAGAGATGGTGTTTGTGGAAGACAATTTTTCCAAGGGGGTTGGGGGGGAGGCGGGTAGTAGGATGGTTTTGGGATGATTCAAGCACATTACATTCACTGTGCACTTTACTTCACTTTACTTCTATTATTATTACATCAGCTCCACCTCAGCTCATCAGACATTAGATCCCGGGAGTTGGGTCCCCTACTTTACTGTACTGCTCACAGTGGGAGTTCAATTGGAGGAATGGAAGGGGAAAGGTCAAAAAAGGAAAATTCCAATGCTCAGAGGGTTACAGTGTAAAAGTGTCCCAAGAAGGCAATGACTGAACAGGCTCTGGGCTGCTGTTGGGAAGCCCTCGTTCCTCCCACAGCATCTTATTCTTGCCTGGATTGAGGAATGTGGACCAGAAACGGGTAAGAGGATGTTTAGGAAAGGGGTTCCCCAGCATTTCTCAAAGGCTCTTACAATTGATTATTTCCTCATAGAATCCCCATACCCAGAATCATATTACGCTGTAAATCTTCAGTTTGTAAATATCCTTGATACCTTTTCTTTGTGAGTTAAAGTTTAAGTATCTTTTGCCTTTAGTCCAGAGCCTCTCATATGCAGGTTATCCTCCATCAGGAGCTTTGTCATCTCGCTGGAGAGCCCAAGGTTAATGCTGCACTAAGGCCATGACCTTTGTGTTCTCTAGCTCATTATCTCTACAAATATGACCCAATAATTGGTCTTCTTTTTCTTTAGAAAGATTTTTTTTTAAGTTTAAATATCAGTTTTAAATGTATAATTCAGGTGTGGATACCTCCTCACTATTTATAGACTTAATTATAGATCGTAAAACTATAACCTCTGTGGTGTTTCCCTCTGAAATTGCTCTAGATATTCTACATTAACCTTCACAACATCTTTGTGAAGTTTGGCCATAAGATCAATTATTTTGCTTTAATAGAAAGAAGAGAAGGAAAGTGGCTTGTCCAAGGTCAATGACCAAATCAGCACTGAAACCCTGCAGAAAGCCCAGATCATGTGATTCTTGCTCCTTTGCTCAGTCAGGAAATCTTATTGCCCCCAAACCATGGAGGTGCTCCAGTTCAGCTAGGCAGGCAGACCTCCCCCGAGATGCTCGGCTATCCAGGGAGCATGCAGCCCAGTGCAGGGCCAAATCTATCCTCACCCTTAGCCCAGGAAGCAGCATCACTAAATAGGTTACACAATGCCATATTGTGCTGTACCATGCCATATATATACATATATAACATACCATGATAGATACTTCCGATCAATCACAGGTTTCCTGATCCATTGCTCTTCAGAGCTGTTGGCTCTATTCCTTGAGCTTTTGGTTCCTTTTCTGAAATATCCTTTACTTCTTCAGAAAAAAAAATGGCCATTTTGTAGGTGAGCAGCTATTTCAACCTGGTTTCTGCTAGTGTAATTTTGAGAGTCTAGATGCCCTTCTGCAACTTGAACAATCTCAGTCTCTTTAAGTGAAAACTGGTTGCTCTTTTGCTTGAATAAAACCCTTAAAACATGTCTTTAAGTTTCTTAGAAGGCCCTTTACTTAGTTGAAACGTATTTCCAGACACTACCCTAAATCTTTTATAGACCTTAACAATTTTTTTTATAGACACACTCTTGATTTGATCTTTACCATTAAGAATTTTACTGCATGGAGAGGTGGAATGTGAGCAAGTTTTATTTTCTAACTCAGTCGGTCCTGAGCCTTTTAAATTTCCTCTAAATTCTGCTTTAAAACGAAATAATTCTTTCTTTAACGCATCTCTGTCTTCCCACATCTATTATAAAAGAAATAAAATGTCACTTTGAAAATTCTGTCTGGTGATCTCCTCAGCAAATCCCAAAGTTCATCACCTACTTCCTTTTTCCCAAGTTGCTGTAGGTGTTAGTTTTGTCCATTGCTGTCCTATATATAACTCAGGTCGCCGTTTTTACAAATTTCAATCAGCTTCTTCACTGTTTTTCCAGCTTCTGCTTAGTCTCGAAGCCAATGCCATGTATTTTAACGCTTTCTTTGGGCAGCACCCCACATAGCTTCCAATTTCATCATTAGTATGTCTTACAGCAAAAAAAAAAAAAAAAAAAAAAAAAAGCCCGAAATTCAGCTGCTCACAACAATCACCATTTATTTGACTTAGAATTTTTATGGATAAGCAGTTACAGTTGAGCTCAACCAAGTGACATCCCCCCCAACTCCCACCCCCGCCTCCGGTGTCTTAGTGGTCACTCCTGGGTCTGAAAGGCATTGAGCTAGGGACCTCTGCTTCTGGGGTTGGCCGGCTGGGTACCCGAACTGGGGGCCTGATTGGACCATGTGTTTTTCATCCTTCATCAGGCAAGCTCAAGTTTTTCCACTGTGGAGATGGTGGGGGTCCCAGAAGAACTCATGAGGAAGCTCTAATACACAGGCACTTTCATGCTTCTGCTGGGCCATTGTCCTGAGAAAGCCACAGGCCAGTGCAGATACAAGAGGAGTGGGGAAAGCTCTTCTCTGTCATTTGTCACCTCCTGTTTCCTGTGGCCCGTAAGTTTCCTTTTTCTTCTCCATTTTCACTTCACTCTTTTGTTAGTCACAGCCTCTTAAGAAATGGTGTTTTTTGAGACTTTTCTTGTTTGAAAACATCCTTATTCTGCTCTTGCTTGATTCACAGTTTGCCAGTTTGCCTTGGTGTATAATCTAAGTAAGGACTATTTTTCCTGCCGGATTTTGAAGGCAACCCACTGTCTTCCACTGTCGAGAAATCTAAAGAGATTCTACATGTTGATCTGACCTGACTCTCTTAAGAACCTGTGACTCAGTTTCATTCTCTGAAAAAAGGCACAATAATCCTACCTTTCTCCATGTGCTACACGGAATAACATAGGAAGGTAATGCATGTGCGGTGCTTGGCAGGGGCCTGGCGTGGAGGAATTGCCCCAAAATAGTAATGTAAGTCTCCATGTTGCCCATCTTCTACCAGCGTAATTGGAAACAAGGAAGAGGGCTTGGTAGGTACCAGTCTACTCCTCGTTATCCCACATAACCAACCTCTTTAGAACATCCTTAGAAATATTTGGCAAGCTGGCTGAAAAGGAAAAAAGATGGTTTATTTTTGTCCTACCATTTGAGGAAAGGAAGTTTCCCTTGCCCTACTAAGTGCCTTTATCTCTCTTTAGCAATAATACTGGTCCAGCAGATGCCTGGCTGAGCCTTCGACGAAGCTGCTGTATCAGAAGTGAGAGTGTTTGGATCACCTGCCAGCCAAGCTGATGCTCACTCTAAGTGAAACTTCGGATGATTATTCTTATCATTGAAGGCCCAAACTTCCCATTACAGAGGTGATCTCAATCAAAAAAAGTATGAGATGGCATTTTTAAGCACCCATGAAAACCTGAAAATTGAGATAAAATATTCATTCCAAACCTTCCACAAGGAAGACGGTTGTCTGCCATTGCTAATTAGTGCCAAATGTTGGAGGATTAGGGAAGTTGATCCAATATGGGATTAAAAAATCCTTATCTATTTTATCCCTCAGTGCTCTTCCTTCAGCAATTCAGATGATAAAGAGGTATTTAAAAATGACAGAGCATCTCTTTATTATGCAAATTTGAATATAAAATGTGAGTAAAAATTCAATCACAAGTTGTGAATTGAAGAAAAATTAAAAAACATTAAAATTGTTCTGAAAACCCCACTCTTCCCAGAGGAAATTAACCTTGCAAACACCTTCCCTTTTCCTTTCAGAAAAGAATTTAGTTTTTGCAGGTGCAGATGGGAAATCAGAAAATATATTCAAATGAATTTTTATTTTAAACATATACATCTTCTTGTTTACCATAGGTATTCTGTGAGTTGGAAGAAGAGTGTAAAGTCTCAATCAAGATTCTGCAAACATACAAAGCAGAAAGAGACATGGCAAAAAAGAATTTTTCATTTAAAGAGAATGTTGTTTTAGACAATCAGCGTTACTTGTGCTCGCACCAATTTTTCATTATCTAAACACATGGTTATTAAACTTATTAAAAATCTCAGACCAGGATCGATATTCTGTTCCTTCTTGACTAGGTTCATGAAATCAAATAATAAGCAAAACAATGTCAAGGCTCAGATCACACTTCCAACAGCTAATTTGGAACTCAGCATCTACCTGCCACATGCCAGCATTTACGACAATCTCTCTCCGTTTAATTGCCTGGGCCTTATTGAAAGTTGAAGCCCACTGAATCATCCTACAACTTCAAAAATTTGCTATTTTTATGCAAGACTGACACATAAACGGTAAGACACAACAGCAACTAATTGTAATAAAATGTCGCTTACCGTAAGTGCTATGAACAAAGTGTGAATACTCTGTAGTTACAGAGTCATTTGATGCCTCTCCTTTAACTCAGGTTCAGACATTTGATGAAATTATGAAATTATTGACCTGGTTGACAGACGCTTTCAAAGGCAGTGTTTGTGTAGGGTCTCTCTGGGGATCTCGTGACCCAACGCTAGGCTGGCTTTTCTCATGGGGCTGTGTTCAGCCAGGTAATGCTCCGCCGTGTTTGCTTTCCTGCCTTTCCTACTTCACTCCTATTTTTCTCTTATACCTGCTGCCCTGCTGTGGTGCCCCACGCTCTCCAATAGAGCGGGGCTTGGCTTTGGCTTTGCTTCTCCAGAACCCGAGCTGGGACATGGGGCTATCTTTCTCTTCAGGGTTACTCCTGGGTCACTTGTCTTCTCACAGCTCACATTCTATTGGGGAGGCATCACCCACTGCCAAGATTTCTGTTCTGTATACAAGCAATTCACACGTATAAAATCATGCAGTATAATCTGATGACTCCCAGGTCTGCAGCTCATCCTGAGCGCCAGCTCCACGGATGCAGCTCTTACTGGGCATCCCTCCTTGGGAAATTTACAGGTATTTCCAACTCAACATGCCCCAAACTTATCCTCATGCCAACCCAAACTGCTCTCCTTTGGTGTTTCCTTTCTTAGTGAATGACACCACCATGCGTCCAGATGTCTTCATCAGAAACCTAGAACTTCGATCCCTCCCACTCTCTTACTCCTCAATATTCACACCCAGTCTCCCACCAGGACTTGACAATTCTATCTTCTAAACACACTTTCGCCTCCTCAGTGTGATTCCCATCTGCACTGCCATGAGTTCTCCAAGCCATCCCTCTACTCCTCTTACAATCCTTCAGCCCATTCTTCAGAGGGTGATCCTTGTAAGACACCCCTCTCAAAGGCTTTTTGTGGTCCTTATGTAAATATTCTTTCATGTTATGGAGTCTGCCTTTTGTGCCCTATATTCTGCCTATATTTGCAGGTTCATTTCTTCCTCTCAACAATCTAGGGGTCTAGATTCCATCTCTATTGAACTTTTATTTCTTTAGGGTCTCATGATCTTTCTCACCTCTGAGTCTTCTCATAAGCTATTTTTTCTGCTTGAAACAGACTTCTCTCTCTACTTCACATTGCTAACTTCTATTCATCCTTCAGGTCTCAGCCTAGATATCACTTCCCCCAGGAAGCCCTCCTGGATCCTCCCTCCTTCCCCCAGTTTGGGTCAGGGATTCCTGCTTTGGAGCCCAGGACCATGGCCCTTAGTCCTTCCCACTCAAAGGTAGTAGTGGCTTTCTGCTCTTTCTGGGTGGCTAATTTCTGGGTTTATTCCTTCTCATTTGGTTTTTCAGACTCATTCATTCTTTGTGTAACTCTTCCTATGCAATGAATTTCCTCTGTAGCAAATATTCCCAGTGTTTTCTGTTGCATGGCTAGACGTAAGTACTAAAGTCCATTTTCCAGGGTGATTTCTGAGGAGCAAAGTATAAAGTATACATCTGCTTGCCGAGACCAGCTCGGCGACTCGAGGCGAGTGACGGGTGCCGCAAGCTTGAAGAAGACACAGACACAGACTGAAGAGAAAAGTGGGACCGGGGGGCTCAAGACCTCTCGGATCAAGAGCCCCGCTGACTCATCCCAGGCTGCTTTTATTGAGTTCGTGGGCTTACATTCTCAGGTTACACTCATAAACAATCAAAGGCCTCACATGACTGAGGCAATTATCTTTGTTTACTTCCTGGGTCCGAGTTGAGCAGGTGTGGATCTGAGCTGGGGGTGGAGAGCAAAACAGCCCTGGGGGTAGGAGACCTCTCTCAGATATTGGGGGTCTGTGCCCCACCCGTGTTGGCCCCTCTGCGACTGTGCCTGTCTTAGGTTGTTCCTCCCTTGAGGAATCTTACCCGTCTCTGGCTAACCAGTCATCCTCCAGGGCCAAACACGGTGATATAAGGAAGGCTCTATGCACCACCCCTGTTGGCCCCTCCGCGGCTGTGCCTGTCTTAGGTTGTTCCTCCTCTGAGGAATCTTACCCGTCTTTGGCTAACCAGCCATCCCTCAGGACCAAACAGGGTGATATTAGTCTCCACGCCCCGCACCCTCAGTTCCTCCACTGCTCAAGCAGGACATTCTGAATCCCATCGCTTGGCCCACATCAACATTTTCAATGTTTCAAAAAGGTTCCAGAATGTCTTCCCACATCTGTTCTCATTGCACTGGAGCACTTCAGCAGAGGGGTGGTTAACTGTCCTTCTCCTTCTGCATAGGGGTGGGGCCTCTGCCTCTTTTGCTCATAATTGCTTTTCCCAAAACCTGGCACAGTGATTGGTTTAAAAGTATGCCTAATGTATAAACATATATGTAAATGTTTTAGTCCTCTCACATTATGTCAAGTCAAGAACATCCAATTTTCTTTCCCTAGAGTTTCAGGAAACTGGTATGTGCTATCTTGCCTTTGCAGATTGTTTTAACAGCTTTCCTTACAGAATTATATGAGATAGCTTACAATGATTTTTCAGACACTTTTTTTAAACTAGTTTATATCATCAGATACTAAGAAATATTGCCACGTAGATGTGAATGAAATCATTATTACACATTTCAAAGCTTGCTTGCTTTCTGTCTTACATTCTGGTTTTGTTGAAATGTAAAACCTAAAACCTACAGTCATTAAGAATTGATTTCACTGCAAATGAGTAAACGAAACACTCATCTTTACTGCTTGCCAGGACCTGTGACCTGTGCACAGAGCCCAGGACAGAAGTCACGTATTTAAACACTTATAGTATAGACATTTTTACCCATGTCTCTCTTTCTTGGAATTTTTGATTGTGTGATTGGCCTAACCTAGTATACCCTTAAAAAGGTTCATTCTGGTAGTTTTTTTGTTTGTTTTTTGGTTTTCAGCATGACAATTATTTTATGCAGTGGTTTAAACCTCTTGTCTAAAAGTGCCAATAGGCACTCGAAATTACTTTTTCACTTAAAATGAGCAAGTCATCTGACTTTTTAAAAAAATACATACGCTGTTACCATATATATTTTTAAAAAATTGCAACACATAAATATTCACTGTGTCATTTAAGACCCTGTTTAGCACTGAAGATTAATTTTCCTCTAATAATACATTGTTAATATAGATGATTAATTTGCAGGGTCCTGAAAAGTTATTCCAATGTAACTAAAGTGAATAGCAGAGGTAAGAGAATTGAAATAGAGAATAATTCAACTCTAAAACCCATTTTAGGTTTGGTTCCCTAAAGAGAAGTTGTAAAATTTCTTATACAAATCTGTGCTAAAATTTCAATTTCAATTTTGATAACATAACTCAATTTTTTAATCAATAGAGGCTATATTTGGCAAAAACTAAACTACAGCTTATCCCCCAGATTCAAGTCAATTTCTAAAGACCCTACTATCAAGAGGTAGATAAAGGAGGCAAATGAATTTTGTTTTGTTTAGAGAAGAGGGAGGCAGGAGGAAAGAATCTAAATAAGTTTAATTTTTAACTTCTTAAAAAATGATTGTACACCTAAAATTAGTTTAAAATGTTAGTTTTTCAAACTAGGGCAGGCATTATTACTCTAGGACATCTGCCCTCACTACTTTCAATCTCATAGGGAAATCTGAAGTTAGTGGTTAAAAAGTTGTCAGTAAATGATACAAATTCTAATCTTACCAACAACGGCACCAAATTAAACTTGTGAAGACAACATGAAGAGTAGCTAGAATAGGGAAGTTAGTTATGAAGGAAAAAAAGGGCCTGTGAACCAAAACATTTAAATTGTCAAAGAAAGAAATAGTCTAATGAACCAAAAATTAAATGAAGAAATCTAGTAAATCAAGTTAGGGATTCCTCCATTTACAATAGTGCCTAAATCTGGTGTAAATAAAGCTTGGTAGGCTCAAGGAAATGAAAAAATAATAACTATGAAAGAACCACATGGGAAATTTAATTCTGAAGTTTAATTACCCTATTTTAAAAATATTAAATATTGGTCATTGATTCATTTTTTAATACTCTTACAGTCACAAAATCTTCTCTGGAGTTTAAGGTATTTGATAGTAAATAATCAAACTCTGGGACAAAAACCTACTGTTTAATCCTTGTGCTTTCCTCTAGAACATACAAGTCTATTGTCATTAGGGAACATAAGACAACAAAAGCCTTTTGTCTAGAGACCACACTAAAATCATTCATCCAAATGGGAAAGATCTTCTGTTTCTAAAAGATGGTGAATGAAACATCATCATGAAGAAATCTGGGTTTATATGCTCTGTCGGTCTCGAATGGGTTTCTGCTTTACTGGGACAATTAAGTGATTCTTGAAAGTGATGAAACTTTTAATTGATAATATGAATTATCAGAAAAAAAATTCCACATACTCTAAAATAGGATTTTGCTATGTTGGAGATACATAATTAGGAGCAAAATCTTTTACCAACCCCAAAAAATCCTCTCCATAAAACTAGTAGAGACAGAAAACGGTTTTGATATTAAACAAGCATTAAACCAGAATGTGATGATGGTGAAAGGCAATCTGCTAAGGGACCAAAAAAATAGAAAGAAATCTCAACCTTTTGAAAAGCCAAGCAGATATAACCTATGACATACATGTTCTCCCGATAAACCATAACTAGTCCTTAAGTCAGAGGATTTGACAGCCTGTGAGGGCTTCATCCTAAATTCACGTGTTCATTCCATTGCCCATCCATCTGTGTTTGTTAATTGGCTTTATACTAAGGAAAATAAATTTCTATCTTTACAACAGAGGGTAGCTTTGCAGTTGGGAGCAAGAGACCTGTAAAGAGAGGATCTGCCCTACCACAAAAAGGTTGATGCTATAGGGGTACAAAATCCCTTGATGATGGCATTTCAAGGAGCTGCCTCCCAAATCCTAAAGAAAGATATTTCTGAGTCATAATGCTGGCAAGAGGTTTATTTAGCTTTTAAAATGGTTTATGCACATTTCAAAGACAAAGAAAATACTTATAATTACACATTTTCTAAAGTAAATGCTCTAACAAAAGGGATGGAGGAAAAATCTCTCCCTTTATTTTCAACAGGGAGAATTAAGCTTCTTAATTTTTGTTTTTATTTGTCCTTACAGCTCTATTTAAATTTTTTTTTTACCAAAAACTGTGGAATTTTTAGATGAAAATCATTTATATATTCCTTTAATGAACTAATATGTACTTAATACTTTAAAGAAACACAACCCCTTCCTGTTCCAAGAGGAAATTACTAAATTTCAAGAAATACAGATTTTATTGAGGGCGCTAGTGTTGATCCTTCTGGCACTGGTATCAACACACACTGACTGACAGTGTGAGGAAAATGAGAAGTTAAAGAATTTTGCCAAAATGAATGTTCCCTTGCCCCTTAAAATGAAATTATCTTTAAGGTGTTTTTGCATTTCATATAGTGTGATCTGGAGATACACTGATTTCAAACATGCCTTATCTAAATCTTTGAAAATTACCTAATGTATTGGTTAGCAATCCTCGATGTGATCCAAGGTTTTTTTTGCATCAGAGTTGCCTAGGGCGGTGGTTCTCAAACTTGAACATGAATCAGCCTCACCTGAAAGGCTTGCTAAAATTCTGGTGGCTGAACCCCCTGGAGTTTCCATCCAGTAGGTCCGACATGGACCCCAAGGATTTGCATTTCCAACAAGTTCCCAGGTGCTACTGCAGCTGCTGGTTGGAACCACACGTTGAGACCCACTGATCTAGGGTGTCTGGGAAGCACCTGTACTCCTAGTCCCATGAAAACACCAGACTTTCTGGAATTGGGTTCTCGAGATCTTAAAGGAGGACTCTGGTAAGAGTTTGAAGATCACAATTTGAGAACCACCTTGACAATTTACCAGGTTAATTTAAGTATCATTGACCAATGAATCAGATACCACATGTCATCTCTGAGGATGGAAATAATGCTACGTGACTAACCCCAAGCCTGGCATGGTGAAAAGAAGGCGGAAGTCTTCAAGTCGGAATAGCATAACAATAAAAGCTTGTGTTTATTGATGACCTACTCTGGGCCAGGTAGTGTAAGAGACTTACATGTATTAGATCATTTAATCCTAATACCCATTCTATGAGGTGGGTGGCAGTATTATCTCTACTTTATGGAAAGGAAATGGGGGCCCAGAGAGTCTAAGGAAGTTGCTCAAAGCTCTTGGTCTCATGTTAATTTCTCCTGTGTAAACTTTAAGTTTTCTTAGATGTTTACCAGAAACGATGTACACCTATGGTATAAAAAAATACAAATAAATTGGTGTCCACATTAACATAAAAAGTTGTTCAGAAACTGGATCTGAATCCCTTCAAAGTTTGGTAGATTTTGCCACCATGAGAATAACAGCTTTAGTAGGTAAATATTGATGAGTGTGTTCATGATGTAGAGAGACTACTCTGATTTGTCACTAAAATAAATATTTTTTCTCAAATATGCCATTAAAGTGGTCATAATTTTAACAAGTTTTGGCAAACAGTATAAATCTTTCAGTCAATTAAAATTAGCAACAAGATAAACATATGAGAGGTTTGTCATTTGTAACTTTAAAGATAAGCTTATTGAAAGTCTATAAATTATGATGTACTTGGATACTCTTGCTAAATCCAGCAAAATTAAAATTAAAATTTTTTTTCCAGACACTTTAAACAGAGGATCACTAAAATTAGAATGAAACATTTGTGAATGTACTTTGGGATGCAGTCTTGAATGAGTATATGATTTTATTATTATCCACGGGCAAAACTTAACATTAAGGATAGTAAAAATCAGTACACTTCAGTCATGAATCATCTCATTCATAAACTATTTGGTCTTTTAATTTCTGACTTTAAAAGTTTACAGAAGCATTCAACACTTTCTAATGTTTTCAAGTAATTTTTTTCAAAATCTTGCATTCGAATTATTTTGTCAGTATAATAATGGCCACATCGGATACTGAAAAGGAAGAATTTTAAAGTGGCTTTACGCAAGTCATGAAATACACAAATAAGTTCTCGCCTCTCAACATGATGAGAATAAAAAGAATTATAATTATGTGTTTGGAAGAGTTTTAATTTATCAATTATAAATGTCATTCAGGAATTTCTGAGAGTGGCACTAATGTAAGTGGCACCAATAAAAGAACAGTATTAAAATGACACTACTGTAAGAAATAGCATTTAATTTACTATTTAGTAGATACTCATAGCTAATAATGGGTAAATTTGTAAAGCATTTTAAAAGGCATGTTTATGGAAGACTATTAATATTTGAGAAAATAAGTATTAATAGTGGAGGATAGACCTCAAGTAGTGTTAAATATGTTTAGAAAAGAGACAGCAAAGATTAATTGAAAATTGTTCATTCTAGTCAAATCATAGCCTCTAATTAGAACAAAGTATAAAACATAGTCAAGACTCAAGATAATTTCAAAATGTGATTTTACTAGTGAATTTTAGGACAAGTGGTGTTCTTATTCTAACTTCTTCTGGAAGAAATACTGTTAATTATAAATAATCAAGTGGGATTTTTATTAGAAATAGTGTGTGTAGGGGTGAGTGCAGGTCATTCATGTCATATTGAAAATTAAATACACATGTTGAGTTTAAAAACACCTGACAATCAATATTTCCTTCCAGAATTTTCATTAAGGCCATTCGGTTTAACATGCATCTGGTATGTTTTATTTAACTTTTAGTAAGTTCAACTGTTTTATTTTCTCAGTGACTGACATTAAGCATCTGGTCAGAAATAGGCAACAATATCTCTCATTCTGATCACTGTTTCAAAATACTATATATATGACATTACTCTATCAAAAACACATTTTAACATACTTCATGACTCCGGCCAAAGCCTCAGTTTACAACCATCCCTATGAAAGATTTCTAACATGGAATGTTCACCTAGAAAGACCCACCCCAGTGTTCTCTTCTGAGATGCAGCAATCCGTTCTCAGTGCCATGTTAGACACTATACCCTTGTTCTTTCATGGGTGTCCTTCATGGATTTCTTAAGTTTGTTTCTGGGTCTTTAATTTTGTTTACTTTGCTTGTTTTCTCAAGTAGATTCTCAGATTGATATCTGTGTTCATAACCATACTGATGGAGACGATAAACACGCTGTAGCATTAGCCTACGGAAAGGAAACTACAAAATCAGAACAGCAACCCGCACCATCCACAGGAGAGTAAAATAGTACCATTTCCAGTACCAAAAGGTTCTGGGTAGAGAACCTTGGATTAAGTAAGTGGTGTTTTGGCAGGAAGGGGATAAAAAAGCTTCTATTCCATTGGGATGTCTGGAATCCCCTGCTTCTACCATTAGGATTTCCATGCATCTCCCCAGCACTAAGGCTTCAGAGGTGGAAGAGTACGTTTTAACCACATCAGTAAACCTCAAGGCTTCTTTGCTCAGTACTGTCCTGTTCCTTCACCCTCTAGCCCTGCTTTACATCGTGCTTAAATCTTCTCGCAAGTAAACAGGTTCTTCAGGGTCACAGTGTACCAGCGGCCATCTCAACCTATCTAGCATGACCTAGGTATCGTCATCTGCTTTCATAAACCGACCAGCGCACTCCAGACAATGGTCATGGACATCCTAACAGGCTTTAACTGTTTTCTGGTACCACTGGCCTCTGCCTTCTTTGGTGTTTAATCCTGCAGTAAGGAAGTCTTTATTTTCTTCTAAGCTCATAGACATCTCTGTATTACAAGGCTGCGTTCACATAGTTCTGACATGGTTGGCCCTTTTCTCTAGATGTTGAGGTCCTGTCACAACCTGGCAAAGACTTTTCACCTCTGATAAAGATTTTCAACATCTGTGATCTCAGATTTACAATGACTAGCATCTGCTTTTGACTTCATCTGCTATCGACTTCATCTGCCCTTCTAGATAATTCTGTTCAGTATCATCTGAATGTCTCGAATGAAGATAAGTATTCAGAACATTAGGCTGGATATTACCCTGTTTTTCCAACAAAATACTAAGTGACCGAAAACACACACATACACACACATCTGATTGCTGGATGATCCAGAGAGGAAGGTTAAACAACACAGCCAAGAATTCTGCCATTTCTGTAAGCATATTTCTGACATCTGTGGTGGTGCTTCCCACTGCTGGGAAGGGAGGGTGGGAGGGAGGACAGTGGTCCAGGCAGCTGCGGGGGCTCCATCCTCCAGCATCATTGTTAAGGATCCTTTGGGTGTGGGCGCAGGTATGTGGGGATCTGTGTTACTTTATATGAGCCTGTACATTGTTTCCATTACATTTATTGCTCTGTAACAACCGTGAAAGCTGTCAAGTTTATCATCTGTTGAATATAAATTGCTGATAGCAATTTTTAGGATTATTAAATGTAATATAGGTTCAGATCATAAATGAGAATTGAAAGAATAGAATAGATTTCTAAAATAATCAACTTAAAAATACAGATAAGTCTGTTAAGAATGGCTATTACAATGATTTTAGTAAACAGTACAAATGTATAAATTAACTTTACAGTTTTATGTTCAGAAAAAGCTAACATCAGCTTAATAAGGAGGTTTTTATGTTGAAGCATTTTGTCGTCTAAACTGATCGATTTGGATTATGTCTCAGAAAACCATTTCTAAGTCTTCAGATATTTAGATGTGTGAACTGAGTTGATGATGGGGGTGGGAAAAGGGTGAAGAAAGTCTTTTCCTACAAGCAGGTTTTGCCACATAGTCCCTGGCTGGGCATTATTTTAATCTATCTAATGAGACAATGCAAAAAAGGTCACATTTTTCAGAGATAATAAAGGTAAGGATAGCCTGTCTGCATACATAACTACAGAACTGACTGTCGACAGTTGCAGAAACAATTAATTATGTGAACAGATTAATCAGCCAGCAGTTATTAATCACCTGCTCTTTACCTTGCAGAGTGCTAGGTGGTATGAGTGATGTAGAATTATGCCCTTACAAGTACGTATTAATTTCTCAGAAACTACTTTGGGAAAAATATAACAAAAGCTATTCAGAATAAAAGGCAAATTGATATTTAAAATCAATGTGCAGTCATTATTTAGTTTTCCGCAATGACAAAAAATAACTGCTCTATAATTGTCCTTTCTACTGGCTTTATGAGATGAACACCTGATTCACTTAACTTTACAAACAGTCCTAAAAATCACAAACATGACGCTCTAGAGCTTTGGGATAGGTGGATGATATTCAGATAGACAGAAAGACAGATAAATAGTGTGTAATTTCTGGTTGTCTTGGTCTGCCATTGTGAAGGATTTGGCTGTCTCAAATACTGCCTTAAAAACAAAACAATACATAAACCATAATGGAAAAAGAATATGCAAAAAGAATATATATACATATATATGTATATATATATATATGTCTGAATCACTTTGCAGTACAGCAGAAATTAACACAACATTGTAAATCAACTATACTTGAATAAAATAAATTTTAAAAATTAGTAAAAATGATATATAATAAAGTTAAAGACAAAACAAAATAAACAACCCCCCCCCCCACCAAACAAGACAACTAAACTCCTTAATGAGAATGTTGTGCTTTAAGTTCCTTTTTTATTAAAAAAAAATTACTTGCCCTCCCTCCCTCTTAGTGATCACAAGACTGTTCTCTATGTCTGTGAGTCTGCTTAAGTTCCTCTTTAAACATTAAGATATAAAAGTTTGACATTTGGATCAGTCAGGATCCCAAGAGGAAAGAGATTGGCACCCTCAGATCAGGATATTTCGAGGAGCCTTTTATTTACAAAGGAAATAATTACCAGGGTGGCTAGAATATATAGAACCACAGGGTTCCCATCAACACAAGGAAGCCAGCAGCAGTTGAGGTGTTACCACCCCCAGACCTGAAAGGTGGAATTGCAGATGCTAATGGAGAAAAAGAAAGTGTCACAAGCAGAACTTGGAGCAGAGGGACTTTCCTGGAGGTCTGGTGGTTAAGATTCTTAGATTCCACTGCAGGGGGGTACGGGTTCCATCCCTGGTCGGGGAGCTTAGATTCTGCATGCCGCGCAGCCAAAAGCAAAACAAAACAAAAACCAATATAAGCAAACAAACAACAACTTGGAGCAGAGACATCAAGCAGAATGCATTGATGGCTGTCATTTCTCCTTCCTCCTGTGGATGCTTTCAACACTTTTAAGTTGTCCTTCTTAGTTCTTCCCAGTAGATGAACCAGTGTTTGATGAGTTGAAAAAGAGGATAAAGAAATAATCAGTGCACCCCTGACGTCTTCCCAGCATTGCACCACTACAGCTGTTCTCTCCAAGACTCTTACCGATCCTGTCACTAATGCCACTGTTCACCTTTCTGCCCTATAGTCATCAGGAACTTCTCAGTTACAAGTGACAGAGATCTCGCTAAAAGTGGCTTAGGAAAAAACAAGCACTCGGATCATATCGTTGAAAAGTCTGAGTTTACAACTTTTTCCCAGTTGTTCCTGTGAAAGTCATGCAATGATCGGGCTGGGTGACATGTCATCCTTGTGACTGCGGAGATGTTTTCTGATGGTATCGTCTGGCTCACGTTCTAGTTCTGGGGCCATTAGGCAGACTAACTCAATCCAGGGCACGTGTGCCAAGGTTAGAGGAAGTGCAGCTCCCCACAGGAAAGTTGAAGTGTCTTTGCCATAAGAAGGGACAATGGATTAAACTCACTGCAGTTGTCACCCTATTTGGTTTGGCAGAAGTATCTGGCATGGATGACCCTTTATGAAACACTTTTTTCCTTGTCTTCTTTGTCATTATTTACTTTTCATCCCCTTTCGCCCATTTTATCAGACTTCCTTAGGGGATGTACTTTCCACAGTTCATACGCTAGTGTCCGGATGTGTCTAGACCCACCTCTCTGCTCAATCCCGGCAGCTCACCCTGATCTCAAGCCAGCTAGGCCCAGCGGTGGCGGGCATCATGCCAGCCGTTGTAAAGTCCTGGCTGCCACTGCCATTGCTTTACCTCCTGTCACCTGCTCCTCTCTCTGCCTCCAGTGGAGACAGGGCCTGACTTTGGGAGAGCCTGTATGGTACGTACCATGGGGGAGCTGCAGCAGCTCCGGGGCCAAATGTAACCTGATAGAACCCTAGGGGTTCAGGCTTTCCCAGAAGCTGCTTGAGAGGACAGGGTAAGAGAACCTGGAAATGTGGGGGCAAACCTTGATCAATAAGAGACAAGAAATGGGAAAAACCTAGCAGATACATTTCTTGCTACTTCTTACCCTGAAAAAAAAAAAAAAACTGTTTCATGGACTTCATATGACCTTTTTGGAGATGGCTTGCATGACTAAGCAATTGGCTATGTCATCCTGTGAGGCTGTAACACTGCATTACCTTCTATCCGCTTTCCCTTTTTCCTTTTTATTCTCATTGAACTGGCCCCAGCCTGGCACCTCAAAGGAAGCATCAGTACATCAGCTTCCTCACATGTGGAACGAGACTGGTTCTTCCTCGCATATGGAACGAGACTGTTTCCTTGCCCATCCCTCAAATTTGGTAATCCCCGGGTACTCTCAGGTCTTCTTCTTTTCTCACAATCCACCTTCTGCTTGAAAGACCTCATCCACTCTCATGATTTGAATTACTGAGGACTCCCTGATCTCCTTCCCAGGCTCCTCTCCTGAGCGCCACAGCTGAGGATCCTGATCTCAGCTGACGTCACTACCTGGAAGTTCTCCATCCAAGCTCAATATTAAATCCAAAATTAGGTGATAGAAGCTCCTGCTTGCCACGCCAAAGTGCTCCTGCTTTGACATTTCATATCTTGTGAATGACATCAAAATTGTGCAATCAGTTGCCTAAATTAGAAATCTGAGCGTCATGCCTGACTCATCGCTTTCTTCCCACTCTCCGCATCCAGCCTCTCACCTGGCCTTGGCGATTCCATCTCATAGGTGCTCCTCAGTCTCATCTCCACTGTCACAACCTATCCAAGCCATTCCCCCATCTCCCTTGCATTTCTCCAGCCCACTCTTTAGAGAGTGATCCTTGTAAAACACACCTCAAAGGCTTTCTTTTGCCTTAAATATTCCTTAATATTATATCATCTGGATTTATTCCTTTACTCATGCATATCTTTCCAGCTATATTTCCTATCTTTATGAAATCCAGGCTTCAGCCCTATTTTGTTTTTTCCTCATAGTCCCATGATCTTTCTCACCTCTAGGTCTTCCCATAAGTTGTTTTTCTCTCCTTGAAACAGTCTTCCCTTTCCTCTTCATTTTGTCAGCTTCTCATCCTTGAGGTCTTAGGCTAGATTGCACGTCCTCCAGGAAGCCCTCCTTGATCTCCTTTCCCCCCAGTTCAGAAGAGGGGTTCTTGTTATGGTCACAATTGCTACCCTTACTAGAGCACTTAATCAGAGTGGTTAATTGTCCTTCTCCTTTTTTGCGTAGGAATGGGGCCTCTGTCTACCTAGCTCACAACTGCTTTCCCCCAAACCTAGCATGGTGACTGACACACAGTAACTACTTAAATATATGTCTAAAAACCAAAAGCAATGCCAACACAACAACCTCATTTAAAGTCACTGTTTTGATAGCAGGTCCCCAGAATTTTAGAAAAGTAATGTGGATTGTCTTGACTTTCTAGATTCTTTTAGAATGTCTCCTTATAGAATTACAGGAGATGGCATTTTAAAGACTTTGAAGACATCAAGGTAGAAGATATTAACACCAGTTCTCAGAAATAACACCACTGAGATGTGAATGCAACTACCATTACATATTTCAAAATGTTTCTGCTTTCTGTTTTGAATGTGAATTTGACAAAAATATGGAGAAAACCTATCCTCTTAGAAAAGTTTTTAAGAGTGAGTTTCACAGCATATGAGTGATTGACATTCTTGGGGTGGATTGCCTGTAGGGCGGGGGCCTGTCACTCACACAGACCTGATGCAAACGTTCTCAGGAGAGGCACTGCATTCTCGTGCGCCTGTGTCTCTTGGTGTTAACAGTCATCACTGTGTTTGATCATGGTCCTCTTTGTGATTTTAATTTCATGATTGCAATTGAGTAGGTTTCACCTACTGTTGTCCTTTTTGAAAAGTTTTTGAGTGTCATTATATTTGTTGATCTTGGTTTTGTGCTTCTTTGCTGTCTTGTGGGCACATGCACTGTTTCCATTTTATGTGTTGCTGTACTTATAACATTCCCTGACTAGAAATTAATGATGGTGATTCGTAGGGTTATAAAATGAATTGCAAGCTCATAAAAAGTGAGAATTTTAAAAATGTTATAAACTTCCTAAGAAATCAGAATTAATAAAATCTAAGTATGTTGAGAGTGATTCAGGGCTATATAGATAGTATGCAATTACTTTAAACTATAAATATTAGAAATATATAAATTCACCTTCAGCATGGGGTACAGTGGCGGGGCTGGGAGTGGTACAGGGTCTGTTCAGACAAGGGACTTTCATGTTTCAGTTCTAGGTCTAGAGCAAACACTATATACTCAGCAAGGACCTTTTAATCTCTAAGCATTTTATCTCCTAGAATTGTTTTATCTTTAGTATTTAAATCTCTCAGTTGGCAGTTTTGGAGGTGAATGGAAACAAAAGAGTCCAAGACACTATAAGACAGATACAGACATACTCAACTTGCATATTTACATGTATTTAATTTACATATGTTCTATCTACATATACTTAAACTTGGTCTTAAAGAGAGCGCTTTGTATTTAGGCTAAGATTTTTTTCTTAGAACTGCTAAGGACATGACTTTAATATTTCTGAGAGATTTATATTTTAAAAGCTGATCTTAACTCCTGCATATTTCATCTTCCAGGGGCAGAAAGATATTTAGTCTAGTGCTGGTTGGCAAGGAAGGAGAGCATGACGATAGGTAAGGTGAGTGTGTGGTGACTCGTGTGTGTGTGTGTGTGTGTGTGTTTGTGTCAGGGCATGAGCATGTGTCCCTTTAGATGCTGACTTATTTGAGTCTGGAATTTTTGAAATACGTAAACCCTATATTTCTATTGCTTGAGGTTATCTCAAGAAACCCTTGTGATGATATAAATTATTTGGGGGATAGCTATGGCACAGACTGAGGAATAGGTACTAGAAATAAGTTAATTAATGATAGAATCGAAAACTTGGCATTCCCAGTCACTATTCCCCAGCCCCAAGCAATTTCTATTTTTTAGCTGAAGAGAACAATTAGTGTTGCCTTTGATTATTAGTTTTATTTCTCTTCTTTATCCATTGTTGTTGCCCTTTTTGACCAGAAAAACTCTTCATTCTTCAAACATTCACTCACTCCCTTCCTTGACAACTATTTATTGACCACCTACCACTGTGCTCAGGTCATACGGGCAGAGAAGAAAGTAGCAGTCCCTGTTCCCAAAGAACACACAGCTGGTTCGTATTGTCCAAAGGCAGATGCAAAACAGCAAAGCTGGAGAGGATGCAAGTGTCAACTTAGTTTTCATTGATGACAAGGAATCAGTCATTGCCATGTTTCCCATCTCAAGAAATATTGGACTTCAGAGAAAAGTCAAGGACTACAGATGTAGATTCAATTTTTTATGCTTGGAACCCCCATCCAAAAGTGTGAGGTTTTCCAAATACAAGTCTAGCGTTGATTAGGGTGTTCATTTCTCTGAAATGATGGGACACGAAATTGGTGGTAGAAACAAAGGAGAAATAAGCAAAGACACAACTACACAGAGGACAGGAAGAGTAGCAATGGACATCCTCCGAAAGGATTTTATGTTTAATTTCTCAAATGTTGTAAAATAAGAACAACAAAGATTTACTCTAATACCGACTTTATCCCTCAAAGAGTGCCCACAGCAATCCTATGAAGTTTGAACTAATTTTTACAGAAGCAGAAGCTGAAGCCCAGGGACGTCAAGTAACTTGCTCAGATACCCAGCTCTTAGGTGGCAGAATGAGAATTTGAAATTAGGAGAGACAGGCTGCCGAGCTGCGCGCCTACTCTCCACTTTGCAGTCTTGGTGCCTGTCATCTGAGAATCCTTTAGGAGCTGCCCTGCTCTCCTCCTGTGGCTGAGGGCCATTCTGCCTGAGGTCCTGGGCCTCCCACTGCAGGACGAGATAGAAATGGAACATTTCCCCTCGGATAGCCAAAAACGGACAGGGGTGTGTTTTAATTAATTTGAGTAGAATTTCCATCCCAATAAGGCTGTGAATTTATTCTCTCTGTCATAATCCTTCAGGGCCATTACATCCTATCTCCTAATTAAAAATTTCACACCGAAATTGTATTCGTGCATACTTTGCTCTTCAAACTCTGTTTCCATCTAATAGAATACATTTTCAAAGTTACAGAACTGAAAAGAATAAAGCACTTTACAGTTCACTTTGGTGTACTCAAAAGGAAGTCAGCTGTCATTTTAGGTCCTGGCTCAGCACTTTACAATGGATTTTGGGGGGACACTAATGTTTCCTAAGAGTTCATCAGTAATAGGAATTTCATTAGAAAAAAATTGCTAATGATATATTAAATTTTATACACGCAGGTGCACAAACGCATATATAAAATGTGAAGACTACTAAATGAATGTACATTTAAAAAGTTTATATGTTGGCTTGTTTTTAAGATGAAGACTACTGTGTCTGAGAAAAGGAGCATCATCTGAAAGACCGTATGATGAAGAAGCTCAGTACCCTGGGTATGAAATATAAGTAGCCTTTCCAGTATGTTCTAAGAATGACAGTGTGCGTGTCTCTTCAGTGTTCTGTGCTTCCAAACTCATGATTGTGTAACCATGTTACACACTTGATATATAATTTTAAGATGCAATTCTGACTTTATTAGATGTCCTCTCTGTGCCAGCCACTTGATATGTCCCAGGATTATAAAGACAAATGGGATGTTGAATCTGCCTGCAGAGGTGTAGCACCCAGTCAGAGTCAGTGAGCCAACCTTCGCCAGAGGATAGCATCATCAAGTTCAACATACAGGTAGGCACAGGTAAAGTGATGCTTGAGTAGGATTCGGAAGTTTGAGAAATTAGGCATGGAAGAGTCTCAGGCTGTCTCTAAATAAGCCAACACTTCTCCTCCGAAATTACTTCTTTTTTTTTTTACATTATGGCTACTCTAAATTTTTAAGGAAAGAATAAACAATAAAAGCATATGATTTAACCAGTTAATCTCCAAAGTCAGGTATGTATAAAGACTCTGAGTATTTTTCTATTTGTATAAATTTTGAATGTCTTTTCTGTTTTTAGGAACTAAAAAAGTTTAAGGGAATGGAAATATAAGCTTTGTGAGCTATCGTTGTAGATGCTCAGTGTTATATTATTAAGTTAAAGGGAAAAGTTGAATGACATTGCCAATTGCCATTCCAAAATCATGGTGAGTTCTTACCTAATATAGGAATATGTCAACAACATAAAATCTGAATTCAGTCATGATAAGCCTTACATGGCAAAATAAAGATGACAGCCAAGACAGTTTACAGCTGAATTTGTCAGTCTTCAAAATAGTGTTTTGAAAGTAGACCAAAAAATCCCCTGCCCATTCATATGCATCTCGTCCGTCCCCTGATCTGGTTGCATAATTCATCTTGTACACTGTAATGTCACCTCGGATGCTTTGTTTTAAGCAAATAATTGTGTCTTTTGCAATCACAAATTTAAAGAAAACCTTAGTAGAGTCAGGATAATTGTTGAATAATAATTTCTATTCACAGACTACTTCAGTGTTTAACTTCTACCATCAAATCTACCATTTTACATTTAACTCTTGAAAATTGAGATCAAAGATAAAAAAGTAATTTTTTTAAATAGTCTTCTTTCTTTTCCCTTTGGAGAAAAAATTTAGAGGAAAAGAATGATGGGAGCAAAGTATCAGAGTTGAATGGTAAAAGGTACAAGACAAAAGAAATTGTAAGTATCAATCTTCAGATATAGTTTATACTAAACAATAAGGACATGATGACTTGTTTCTCATATGGAAAACAAAACTTCAACTTGTATTAAAATGATGACAATTGGCATATGTAATTTCAGCATATGAATTCTAATAAGAGCCCTGGTTTACAAGGTTTAAGCTTCCTGGGAAATAGCGACGAATTTAATAAATTAATGTAAACCCTGAGAATAAATTTAGAAATGTATACTAAATTTATTTTATTCTAAAGCACAGAGAAATAATCAAAACCAGATTGAACCCCCAACTGCATTTGAATTATGAAATCGCTGACCCATAAATGCTCCTTGAGTAGCCAACATCCTTCAGGATATCTTGTAGTTTACAATTTCTACTGGCCATATAGCTTCTTTAAAATTCAAGGAAAACTTTAATATAAATAAGAAACAGATCAAAACAGTTCATACTAATAAAAAAAAATATGGTGAGTTGGCTCTAGGGAATTCCCTGGCGGTCCAGCTGTTAGGACTCCGCACTTTCACTGCTGAGTGTCTAGGTTCAATCCTTGGTTAGGGAACTAAGATTCTACAAGCTATGTGGTGCGGACTAAAAGAAAAAAAAAAAAAGTTTACTCTAGTTCTCAATTGTAGTAGTCTTCTAATGTAACAAAAAACAGTCTCACAATTCTGGAGGCTGGAAATTCCAAACTCATGATGTCTGCAAAACAATGCTCCCTCTGACAAACCTGTGAGGATAAAGAAACTTCTTGCAACTTCCTAGCTTCTGCTGGAGCCCAGCAGTCCTCACATTCCTTGGCTTGAAACTGTAGCACTCTCGTGTGTGTGTGTGTGTGTGTGTGTGTGTGTGTGTGTGTGTGTGTGTGTGTTCTTAAAAGGACAGTAGTCACATTAAATTATGGGCCCACCCTACTTCGCTATGACCCCATCTTAACTAATTACATCTGTAAGGATCCTATTTCCAATAAGGGCACATTCTGAGGCACTGGGGGTTTGGACTTATATCTTTTGGAGAACACAATGCAGCCCATAATGTCCATTGACCATTTTCTTCTTTTCCTAATTTTTTTTCACTTTTTGTATTGAAGTAGTTTTATATACAGAGAAAGTTTTAAAGATATTGCAGAGGATTCTCATATACCTTCACTCAGCTTCTACTAATGTCAACAACTTTCATACCTATACATTTATCAAAGTAAAATATTAATATTGGTAAAATTCTATTAACTAAGCTCAAGACTTTATTTGTATTGAACCAAGTTTTCCACTAATACCTGTTTTAATATTTTTTGTTCTAGGATGCAACCTAAGATACCAAGTTTTATTTAGTTAACTCGGTTGCATCTCCAACCTGCGACAGTGTTTTAAATCTTTACTTGATTTTTTATGAACTTGGCGTAGAGACTTTTGAAGAACATTGGGTATTTTGTAGAATGTCTTTCATTTGGGTTTTTCTGATGCTTCCTCATAATTAGACTAGGATTGTGAATTTTGGGGGGAGGACATCACAGTGGTGAAGTGCCCTGCTCATCACACCATATCGGGAGGTACATACCAACATAGCTTGTCTTTGTTGAGTCATGGCTGTCATTTGGTGAAGGTTCTGCCTGATAGGGTTCCTCCACAGTAAAGTTACCATTTCCCCCTTTTCATGTTCTGTTCTTTGGAAGCAGGTCATTAAGTCCAGGCCATACTGAAAGGAAGGAAAATTAAGTTTCACCTCCTGGAGTGGAGGGGAATATAAAAAAAATTGTGGACATAGGTTAAAACCCACACAGTAAGTAGTAACTGTTTGGGGGTAGACACTTTGAGGCTATACAGTGAACCTGTTTCTCCTTAAAGTTTTGCCCATTAATTTTATCATTTATCCGTGGATCTTGCCTGCAACAATTATTACTGTGGTATCCAGGGGTAATTTTCTACCTTGTTCATACCATATTCTTCTGAAAAGCAACGAAAAAAAATATAAGAATTCTGGTGCAGGGTTAAAGTAATTATATCTATTGAGGTGGTTTAAGCAAAATAAAATGCATTCATAGTGTTTTCTTTGAAACAATATCAGCTCTAAGAAACAAAGCCCATCATCATGCTTTCTCGGGGACAAGTGCATTAGAGCACTGAGTGATGCAAAGGTGCTTAATGGTCCCGGAGCAGGTGCATCTCCCTCGCTGCCAGTGCTCATTTGCATGCGCACGCTTAATTCCAGCAGGAGGTGTGCATTCAGGGGTCCCCCAGGGCAGAAATATAGGCATTCTCAGGTAAAAGCAGTTCTTCATAAACTTTATAACCTCATTCCAACTCCAGTTGTCAGTGAACAGCTTTCCAGATTGACAACTTAAATCAAGAAAATGTCACACATGTACAGTAACTGGCCTAATCTTTTCTGTAAATTGCTGCCTGTGGTTTTCAGAAACATAGTAAATTGCTGGCAATTGACAGTGTGTCTCCCTGCATGGCTAACTTCACTTCTGCACAGTTAACAAACCAGTCTTAAATTATTCATCAGGTCACCCGATGTCTACGTTCTGATTGACAGTCATTGATTTTAGGAAACTGGGGTTCTTTTATACTGAGATAAAATTTACCTCCTGATTGTTTCTATTGTCTTCAAGTGTAAAATTAAAACTGTAAGCAGGAAAAATAACTACACCTCTGTCTCAGTATCTCAGGGCTTTTGCCATCCTATGCTGCTTGGAAGTAGAGCAAGCTGTTTTCTCAGACTAACAATGCCTCCTAATGTTTCAAACACAGAGGAGTTTTTTCTCCATTAATTGTATCATTATAGGGCAACAACAAAGTGATTAATTATATGTACAACCTAAAACATCAGATGGCCTGTTAGGAAATGGTGCTATTATATCACTGCACGTTGTTCTGGGAACAGGGCTGGATCATCTCAAGTCGCTCCAACAAACAGAATTTTGCTCTTAAAATAAGTTTAGGGATGTAGTACTTTGTTCTGAAAAGACTTCTTAATTCCATTTTTCCTAGCAATATACTTTCTTAAGGGGATTTTTTCCAGAAGCATATTTACCCTTTTTTGGAACGTGTTTTTGATCAGTACTGGCTCTAAGCTAAATAATACACATGGCCTATAAAGGAGTCATATTTGAGCAGCACATTTATCTATATTTGCTCAGGAAGATTAACTTCAGGGCATTTTAGATGGGTCCCCAGCAAGAAGGCATGTCACATTTGCTCTGGTCTATAAGACTGTGGCTCAGCAGTTTTCTTTAGAGCATTTCTCTTCAAGACCACCTTTGAAAGGCAGTGATCCACATTCTAATTCATGATCGGATGCAGTCGCAAGTATAACTACAGGTAAGAGAAGAATCTGGAAAAAGTGTGGGATGGAGATGGACAGATCAACACAAATCCATCATAAGGGATAGGAAAAAACTGCTTTTCTTACATGTGACTGGTCATAAACACTGTCCTCATATGTGAATATCAGCATTAAATATGAATTATTAAGGCTGTATTCTCTCGGTTCTTAAACACAGTAACTTATAAACTCACCATGTTTTCCTCTGGGAGACCTTTGCTCACCCTTAGTTTCAACACTTCTGCTTTATGTATTCAGAATTACAAGAGAAGTCCCTTATTATAACACTGTCACATTCTATCATTATTAGTTACCCAATTGTTTATGTTTTCCATTATACAGAAAATTTCATGTGAACAGAAGCTGACTAACTGATGTATTTTTATGCTCTGATTACCATGCTTATAACTTCTAAATTAAAATTTGTAGGTGTTGGTTCATATTAGGTTGGGCTGTGTACCACAGAAAAGCCCTAATGCTTACAAGATATTCTCCTAAGCCCTATACGGCTTACAAGATATTCTCTCATATGCAAGAAATCCAATAGTGAGACAGTCTAGATATGATGTCATAGCTCCACAGAGACAGAAGGTCTCAGGCTCTCCTGCTATCTTTCTGTTCTTTTATCCTAACCAATGACTTGTCTGCTCCAGATTATTTTATGGTCCAAGCTGGCTGTTTGGACTCCAGCCAATACTTTTTCCCATCTTTCCCAACATACCTGGTTTGATTTCCTTATCATCCTTTTTACCCTTCATTCTCAACCTTTCTCCTTTAGTGAGGGGGATCTAGTCTCTTGCGGGTGTTCTGAGACTGCCCCACCAGCCAAATCACAAATCAAGGGCACAGATACTCTGGTGCCTCTAGTCAAGGCCACTCCAAAGCCTTTACCCGCAATTTCTCATGTATCAATAATAAACTGTCTCTGTGCAAAGAGATATTCTTTAGATCTGCCTATAAGTGTGTGATTCTTGTCAAATGAGTTACAGAGGCGTATTTGTATAGCAATTCAATTACTCTTTTTTTTCTTTATAATATTTCAGAAAGTAGTGTTGCATAATTGTATTGTAAGCTCTGTTCCTGAAAGGCTGTTTGGCTAAATGTTCATCAGTTATCATTTAATTTTGTGGTGGTATTCTTTACTATTGTATTAAACTACTTGAAGGCATAAATTGCCATTGTGTTAAGAAAAATATGTGACTTGCAAACCAACCTGTTTATTCAGTTCCCTTTAATAATCTTATGAAACACTTGCAGACGTCACCTAAAACTCTTCATTTGGATGTTCCTTTTAATTGAAATTTCTCAACTGTAAGAGTAAGAGTGTATCCATTAAATATGTAAATTAACATCACAGCAAGAGAATCCACAATCTTAAGGACATTTACTGGTGTTCTATTTGTTCTACACATTTGCTATTTTAGAATGACCTTATATTATGTATGCTCCATCAAGAATTCCATGTTTAAATTTCCTTTCAAAAAGCACAGCAACACATTGCATGAGACACTATGAAAGTAGTTTTCTGTGAGCGCAGCACTGCTTTCCCTGATGTTTAACAGCCATAGCCTATTCTCAATGGTTTAACTTCTGCAAGCAGGGACCTCACTCTCATAGACTGAAATAACTTTAGATTTATTAAGAAAGAAATGTTGTTTTTATTGATGCACGTGAGTGAAGTGTTTGGACACCATCACATCAGCAGAGCCCTGGGGACATCAGAGAAGCTGAGTGAGAGCAGGATCACCTCCCAACCTCCCTCCAGCTTCAGTCAAGCTCAGATGAGCACCACGGCTCCATCCTGTCCCCTGCTTCGGTGGCAGAGTCTGGGGGAGGAAGTGTGAGAAGTGGAGGAAACCATCAAGCCACAAGCCACAAGTGTGGTTTCCTTGGCGAGGGAGAAGACAGGAGATGAAGACTTAACAACCAAGTTTTAACAGCTAAAGTTGGCACAGACTCTATGCATGATGTACTAAGAAAATGAAACAGGGAATATAACACAGAAGAGTTAGGAAAGGAATTATTGGAGAAAATACATAAATTCATATTTATACTCCTGAATTGAAACTATGAAGTAAACTAATTGCACAGATAAAAGGTTTAATTTTATTTAAAAATTATTCATTCCCATATGTCAATTGGAGGGAGACTATAGTATGAAATAAGTATGGCTAAGACAATATATTTTAGTGTAGTTACTCAATTATACTTGCAAAGACCTGTTCAATACAGTTCTATTATAAATACAAAATCAGAGAGATGCTGAAAGACGGCAACTAAAATGGGGACAGAGGAAAAAATGACCAATGATAAATTCTCTTTGCTGTCTAATGTTCAAGTCAAGTTCTCACTCATGATGTGCCACACTGCCATCTTTCATCACAAGTCTTCAGTTAGTGTTTGCTATGCCCAATGGTCCTGTGCTTGTGGTGTCTGATACATCAGAAGAAGTGACTTGGAAGAGGGGTGACATCTCAGGGAACTGGGAGTGTCAGTGAGGAACTTAACCTCAGCAGAAAAGTGGGCTGCATGCTGCCAGTTCCACAGGACGTACCTTCTCTAGTCTAATTTACAATCTACCTCAAATTAGGTCACATAGAAGGAAAGGAAGCAAGTTCAAATTACAAGATGAAGAATGGATTGAAATAAGTATAAAACAATTTACATAATGATTTTATTTTTAAAGTCTAAATTATTTTATAATCTACATGTGATAGAAGACGGGCAATTATTAAAATGATAACACATTATAAAAGAGAAAATTAGTTTACAGGTGTTGAATTTAGTATAGGAATGCGCCGTGTGGTCCATGGGTACATCTGTTGATGGGAAAAGAAACCACCCTCTGAGGGTTTTAGAGGAAATCCCCTGGTGATATCTTACTGCTTAAGTGAATCAATGCCCTTTTCACAAAATGGGCCTCACTGGAGTTTTTGTTACACTTATTCTATAAGAATCTTGCTTGTTAAGGCAGATTTTCTAAGATCTAAACCATAAGGGCAAGTAGAGACCCTTCATAGTACTCAGAAAGCTCTGAGAGCGACTTAAAGCAACAACATGCATTTGAAGACTATAGTTGGAAATAAGAAATTTAAAACATATGGTTTTTTTTATTTAATCATACTATTTAGGTTCATTACAATGGCAAACTATACTGTATACAAGAAAATACTTAAATCATTTAAATAAAAATTCAGCAAAAGCTGCTCTCGTATCTGGAAGGCAGTCAAATCCTGTTTCTGCAGGAGTCATGAAAAGCCTGTACTTTGCTGACATTTGAGCTGGATAGACTGATGTAACAGTGGTGAAAGGGTTATCAGTCCTTCTGCCTGGTAGAGCCAATAGAACGAGACTGAATTTGGTTCAGAAGCAAAGAAAAGTCTTATTCTTTGATCAGAGACTGGAGAGGTGTCAGCTTGGCTCTAGAGTAGGGGTCCACAACCCCTGGCATCTAATGCCTGATGATCTGAGGTGGAACTGATGTAATAATAATAGAAATGGAGGGCACAATAAATGTAACGCGCTTGAATCATCCTGAAATCATCTCCTCGACCACCTCCCCCCCGCACCCCCCACCCCATCCTTGGAAAAATTGTCTTCCATGAAAAACGGTCCCTGGTGCTGAAAAGGTTGGGTCCGCTGCTCTAAACCATCCCCTCTCCCCGCCCCCAGGCTGTGGGCGGGGCTACTTTATAGGAATCTCGAGGTGGCGGGAGTTCTCGCGGTACGCAGCCTCTGCACACAGGCAGCTGCCACCATGTTGAACCACGGTGTCTCTCCAGCGCTTCTGCAGGCGCCCGGAGCTGCGGTGTCGGCACTTCCATTTTGCACCAGGAGCTCTGGTCTGAAGAGCCGGGTGTGAGGCCTCTGCATGCGGCACCCTCTGAGCAAGTGAAACTAGACAAAGCACAAAGGAGCAAGAAAACGGTTAGACTTGATTTTATCGCCCAAATTCTGCTTTTATTTCCTGGGGATTTTCATGGGCTCTGCCAGTGGCAAATCCTGCTACCCATTCCTGGGGGTGCTGAGGGCACAGGTTCATCTTCTGTGACTGCCTTTTGCTGATTTTGGGCGTCATGGTAACCCTGAGCAGAGGAGTAGAAGTTCTCGCAGCCGCCTTTAGGGATGCTGGGTGGTCGCTAGACCTCGGCCCTGACTGTCCATCTCCCTGAGCAATCACTGTTTATCTAACTTTTGGAGACAGAGGACCCTGGGCAATTTAGAATGCACGGGCCACATATTAGCAAGACAAGAGTGGTCACATGTCCAATTTTTCCTAAAAATGCAGCTCTCTAGGTCTTCAGCCTGTAGGCAAGTGTGCCCTGATGTGGTGTGCATGTGCCCTGCTCACACTCTGCTTGTTTTGGGGAAGAGAAGCTTCAGGTCAGAGGGAGCCATGAAGGGGGCTGTTGCCCCAGGTTGTCTCACCAGAGGTTGGGGCTTGGAAGGCCTCTTCCCTCCATTGTGGGGCACCCATGGAATGACCCCTGCGACCTCAGGGCAGAGCGGGTGGTTAGGACCACTAAGTGGGGTCCATCCCACGCGGAGGGAGCTGGGCTTGCAGGCTGCCAGTTTTGTAGGCTGTTAGGTGCACCCAGTCTCCTGGCCAGAGGGGCACAGGGCCAGGTTCATGGGTGTGGGCAGCTCCTGGTTACCACATGCAGTGAGGGCTTTCATGATTTTTCCTACCTGGATGGCAACTTGAGTTGTTCCATTTCAAAGGGCTTAAAATGTCCCTTCCCTCGGGTTTGGGGAATGGGTCTACAGCACAGGAGTTCAAATGCACTTCACTTTCTCTTATCTGTTGGGGCTAACTGCACGCAGAGCAGGGCAGTCAGAACCAACCTAATCCAATTGTCTTGAGTTTTCTGACATAGCTCAGCTAAGGTCTGATTGGATCTCTCTACTTGCCCCAATGATGGGGGCCTCCAAACTGAGTGCAGGTTCCATTTTACGCCCAGGGCCCTCATTAGCCCTTGTACCACTTGAGACACAAACATTGGACTATTGTTGCTTTGTAGGGATCCTGGGAGCCCGAACCTGGGGGTTGTTTCGTTTAGTCATGCCTTAGCCACTTCAGCTGCCATTTCACTTCTAGCAGGGAACGCTTCTACCCACCCAGAAAATGTGTCCACTGGCACCAAGAGACACCTGAAATTGCCCAGTACTTTCTGCGTGATGGTGAAATCAATCCTGAAGTCTTCCCCAGGTTGTCTCTTTGGTCTAAATGGGTCTTTTCTGGGGACCTCTGGGGGTCTGGTGTTGAGGTTGTTCACTGTGCGGATGTGGCATCTCTCAGCTGTCCAACGGATTATACCTTTCATGCCAGGAGCTGCCGTGACCTCAACGGACCAGTCATATAGGGCTTCCCTCCCCATACTGAGTTCCTTGATGAAACTCCCTGATGGCTTGACAAGCTGAAGTTTGGGGAAAGAAGTATTGGCCATGTGCATTAACTAGCCACCCATGGCTTCCTATATCTCTATTGAAGCCCCATTTTCGGGCTCTGTTAATGTCTTCCTCTGTGTAGATTGGGGAATAATTAGATGGTCTCAAGGTTAATTCAAGGTTTGAGGTTAATCCAAGCTGTCGAGTTACTGGTTCTAAGGCCATCCTTTTGGCGGTTCCGTCCACCTTGTTGTTTCTCTTTATTACCTCTGCACCCCCCTTTTGGTGACCCCTTTTTTTTGGAAGCTGACACCTTTTTTGAAAGCTGCACTTCTTCTAAGAGCTTCAATATGCTGTACCCATGTTCCGCGTGTTTATTCTCTGCAGTAAGCACGCATCTGTCCTTCCAAATAGCCCTGTGTGCCTGCAGGAAGGCATGTTCACACCAGTATCTGTGTAAATGTTTAAGATCTTCCCTGTCCTGAGCTCTAAGGCTCGGGTGAGGGCTATCACTCCTTTTGGGCAGGAGTCCCTGGGGGTAGGCTTCTTGCTTCTGAGACTTGGGTCTGGGAGGTTACTGCTTATCCCACCAGCCTTTTCCCTCTCTCATAAAATGGCTCCCATGTGGGAACCTTCCTCTTCCGTGTTTGGAAGAGGCTCACTTACTATGTTCCAGCAATTAGAATAGATCATGTCCGTGGTTTCTGTACGATCATGCTGCAGGGGCCCTGTTTCTGTGTGTAGCAGGGTGGCAGGATTTAGCGTGTTTTTTAGCGTTAGGTTTTTATAGTAGCCATTGGGTTTTCTAAAAGCATAGCCTGAGCTTGAATTGAGCTTCAGGGGATAGCCATCCTGTTCCCTTAGAACTTACTAAAGCCTGAACCCTGTGTGGAGTCCATATAGTGACTGGCTGACCCAATGTTAACTTTTCAGCCTCTTTCACAGGAGTGGTAGCTGCTACTGCCTGCTGGCGAGGAGGCATCCCCTAAAGGTTTGACCTAATTATTTAGAGAAATAAGCAACCCCCCCAGTAAGGGGCCCCAGTCTTTGAGCTAATATCCCGAGGGCGATTCCCCTTCTTTCATGAATGGGAAGATCAAAGAGTTTAGCTAAATCTGGAAGGGCTAGGGCAGGGGCCTGAAGTAATTGCCTTTATTCTTGGAAGGCTCCTTCTCATTCTGAATTCCACTCAAAAGAATCATCATCTTTTCCTTTCAACTTTTCATAGAGAGGCCTGTTTAGTTATGCCTCCAGATGTGGCAAAACCCAGCCATCCCTGGGAAACACCTGAGCTGTCTTCTAGTTTAAGCAGGGGTGAAGCTGAAGATGGCTTCTTTCCTTTCCTGAGGTAGCCTTCTCTGACCTTCTGTGAGTGTGAAGCTTAGGTAGGCAGGGCTCCCCGAAAGGCCTACGGGGTGGGGGCTACTTTATATGGTTCTTCTCAGGGGGGAGGGGGCAGAGTTCTTGCGGGTCTGGTGCAGATGTGCTGCTCACAGCACTAGAGATCAAAACGTTGGCTGCAGCATCTCTGCACGTGGTCCTCCTAGCTGAACTGTGGGGTGCAGCCATTTCATACTAGGAGCCGGTGCAAGGCCACCGCATGTGGCATCCTAGGAGCAAGTGAAACTAGACTAAGCACAAAGGAAAAAAAAGAAAGGTTAGACCTTATTTTATTAGATCCTGTTTTCATTTCCCAGGAATTGTTAATGGGCTTTGCCTGTGACATCAGTGTGCCTCTAGGCAACTCTCTGCTATCTGATCAGGAATTAGAAATATGAATCACAACAATAAAACATGCAGTTATTTGTAGATGTGTTCCATTTAGACATGCAGAGATACCATCCTCTGTGATATATATACTTTTCAGAATTTATTCAAACTGTGAAACCAATTGACTATGGATGTTGTTGCATTAACATTTTTAGTCACTCCCTTTTCTGTTTTAATGACAAGAATGTTTCACGTACTCATTTGGAGCTGTGATCATGCTGACATTATTTATCTAAAAATGTACACGAAGATACACTGGACGTCAAGTCCCACTTCAGCGTGAAAAACAAAATCATAAGGCTATTGTTTTGAAGTTTTGTTATGTTTACATATTTCCAAAGTCATTATTTGCTATTTAAATCAGGATTTCCTTTATAAGATGATCTTGATTGTTACATTAATAATCATGTGTGTCATAATAATTTGTAAGTGTACCTTTCCATACCAATAGTCTGATAAACAGCCACAGAGAGACTACATACTTTCCGATCAAAATGGATAATAAAAGCATTCCTAGTGACTGTACACAAGACAAAACTAAAATAAAAAGAGAGAAGAACAATGTGGGGATGGAAGGCGTATGTACAGCATAGGTCAATGATAAAAATGTCAGTAAGTTTAAATCTTCCAGGAAGAAAGACAGGGAGCACTCAGTAGAGTGTGCTCTTTATAAGGTCCACTAAAATATTGCAAATTTCAGAGTCCAATAGTTTCTACCACTTTCAGTACCTCCTGGTAAAGTGAATTTTTACATTGTTTTGCTGGCCTGAAAATACAACTTTATCCTTAGTGCTGACTTGATTACTGCTTTCTGAGTATTCTCGTTTCGTAGCAAATAACATTATGCAAATTTTCTGTGAGGCCACCCATAATAACACAATAAATTATACTACTAAACTGTCCAGACTACAGACGGTGACAGTGCTTCCAGACTCTTGATAGAAAGCGAATTCTAAAAACAGATGTTCAGACTTCAGTAAGTAAAGTTTATTTTCTCAATCCGGTTTATAAAAGTATACTTTCTGTGGATCATATGGTGAAAATATTAACTAAAAAAGGCCATGAAACTTTAATGACTAGGATGAGAATGGATAAATTTATGACAGATTTCCATAATGAAGGAAAGCCTTGCAATCAAACCTGTAAATCTGTTGATGTGACACATTAATTGGGTTTTTATTAATGACTTTTTATATTAGAAAACATCTTAATTACTAGAGCGCAATGGTTACTTTTAACTTAACTGGCTAGCCCTAGAGGGAGATCTCACCAGTCACTTCTAGAATCAGATAAAGAAACTATGCCCTAAAAAACTTCATTATAGAAAAAACAAAAAACAGAAAACTGTAAATATAACCTAGGCTCTTGACTCTGGAGATGTGAAGAAGTTGGATAATGTAAATAGTTAAAGATAAGTTGAAGAAACTTCCCAATTAAGTTTCCACAGAAAAAGCTCAACAAATTGAAAACCAAGACTTTCATTGGTCTCATCAGAGAACTTGAAATCCAGAGAGACAGAGAGCTGAGGTCTGCCTGCCTGGAGCAGTAGCTGCTGGTACCATAAACTGGTAGCAACACTTAAATGGTGATTTTGATGAATTGTGGGAGGCTGAGTGTGGACCAGCCTGACAGTGAGAAATTGCACAAGAACACAGCTTTTGGGGGTTCCCACGCTTCCATGGGCTTTTCCTCCAGGAACCCCACCAGGTTCTCATGTGAATATCTGAGAATGATCCCCTTAGGGCTTTTTTGGGGGGTAAGGAGTGGGGAAGAGGAAGCACTGTGAACAGCTGTGCCCACAGTCTTCTCGGCAGCAATGCCTGCTCTGGGGAAAGGACTTTCCCAGAGCCTTATCCCTGCTTGAGGAAGAGGATTCCTCCTCTCCAGACCTCGAGTCTCAACAAAGGGGGAAAACATAGTCAGCAGAGGTCAGGGCTTCAAGAAAACAAACTGGAAATCAGGGAAGGGAGTGGGCAATAGGGGGAGATGGAGTGGGAGCTATACAACTGAACAAATACTTTGTGAGGTCCCAGTCCTGAGACATAGGCTCACTGAAAGACTGAGGCTTAATCGGACAGTTTTACAGCATCCCGCCTCCTCCACACCTTACCACCACATGGATAGCTCTCCAGGATATTAAAGTGGATTACACCTGAAAAAGCTGCAAGACAAAGATGCTCAGAGATGGATTATAAAGGGGGCCTAAAGTCGAGAGGAGACACAAAGACACTGAAGAAATTTGACGTCTTTGGTAACTATAAGCTACAAGTGTTAAACACAGCTCAACTGCTAGCCAGATTAATGTAGATCCTCACATGAGAGGTCTGTTTACTTCAGTTTCTATTATCGGATAGCAACATGTCTGGCTTTCAAAATAAAACAAAACAAAACCAAAAAACAAAACAAACACAAGGCATGAAACAGACAAGAAAAACTGCTCCCTAAAGAGACATAGCAATCATCAGAATAAGACTCAGATATGACATAGATGTGGGAATTGTCAAACAGAGAATTTTAAATAATATAGTTTATGTGTTAAGGGCTACAATAGTAAAAATAGCATACAAGAACAGATGAGTAATGTTGACAGAAAGGTGGAAACTTAAAGAAGGAATCAAAAGGAAATGCTAGAAAAAGAAACACTGTGACAGAAATGAAGAATGCCTTCAATGAATTCATCAGGAAGCTTGAAACAGCTTGGAAAAGAGTCAAGCTAGGTCAGTAGAAACTTCCTACAATAAATGCAAAGAGAAAAGAAAACTGAAAACTAAAACAAAACCAAAAATCAGAACAGAACATCCAAAATCTGTGGGATACTATGGAAAGGTATAGCATAAATGTAACTGGAATATCAAAAGTGGAGAAGAGAATGGAGTATAAAATATATGTGAAATAAAAATGGCCAAGAACCTCCCCAAATTAAAAACAGACACCAAACCACAAACCCAGGAAACTCAGAGAGCACCAATAGGATAAATTAAAAAACTTTAGGATCACACAACTCAGAAGGTCAGAGCTGAGAGAGAAACCAGAGTCTCTTGGCTCCTAGTCCTGGAAAAAAAAAAAATACACACACACACACACACACACACACACACACACACACAAACACCTACTCATATTACATTCAAACTGCAGAAAATTAAAGATAAAATCTATAAAGAAGCCAGAGAAGGAAAAAAAGAAAAAAGAAAAGAAAAAACAATGTTACCTACAGAAAACAAGTATTTCTCTTCAGGACACATGGAAGGCAAAGAGAGAGGAGTGAAATATTTAAAGTGTTGAAGGAGAAAGCACTAAACTTGAATTCTATCACCAGCAAATTCTCTTTGGAAAATGAAGGCTAAATACTTTCTCAGATGTAATAAAACTGAGGGAAATCACTGCTGACAGATATGCCTCACTAGAAATGTGAAATGTTCTAAAAGGTCAGGAACTTGGATTTACATAAAGAGAAAAAGTAAATGAAGGTAAAACAGCTCTTATTTTTCTTATTCTTAATTAATCTATTACTGTTTAAAGCAAAAACAGACCAAAGTAATTAGTATATGGAGAAGTAAAATGAATATGAGCAATATCACAAGGGACAGGAAGGAGAAACAGAGAATGTTCTGTCGCTAAGTGACATGTGAAGGTGTATAGTCGTAGTTCAAGGTGGAATTATACTAATTAAAAATGTATATTTCCAATTATGGAAACCGATAAAACATTTTAAAAATAGGTATACTTGATATGCTAAGAGAAGGTAAAATGGAATGATTAAAAAATGCTCAATTAAAACAGTGAAAGGCAGAAAGCAAGGAGAAAAAAGAAACAAAAAACAATTTGGGGATTAGCATATACTCACTACTATATTTAAAATAGGTAATCAACAAGGACCTACTGTATAGCACAGAGAACTCTACTCAATATTCTGTAATAACCTAAATGGGAAAAGAATTTGAAAAAGAATAGGTATATATGTACATGTATAACTGAATCACTTTGCTGTACACCTGAAACTAATACAACATTGTTAATCAATTATACTCCAATATAAAATAAAAAATTAAAAACAAATAAAAGAGATAAAAAATAACAAATGCAATAAATGGAAAGCAGTTATAAACATGGTAGCTATTAATCTAGCTATTAATCAATAACTAATTTAAATCTGAATGGTTTAAATAACCAATTAAAAGACAAAGATTTTCAGAGTAGATAATAAGATCCAACTGTCTTCTAAAAGAAACTCATTTTAAATATAAAGACATATAGGTTTCATGTGAAAGGATTGAGAAATATGGTAATACGAATCAAAAGAAGCCTGGAGTAACTGTATTAATTTCAGATAAAGCAGACGCCAAAACAAGGAGATTATCAGGATTAAAGAGGGTCACTGTGTAAGGATGAAGGGGTCAGTTCTCCCGGAACGCGTTACAATGTTCGATGTGTATGCAGACAACAGAAGAGCAGCAAAATTCACGCGGCAAAAACTGATAGAACTGAAAGGAGAAATGGACAGTTACGTTTTATTGTTGGATATTTCAACACCTGTCAGTAACTAATACATCAAGGAGGCTGAAAATGCGTAAAAATATAGATGACCTGAACAGTATCCTCAAGTCAACTTGATCCAATGAACATTTCTAGAATACTCTGTCCAACAGTAGGAGAATATACATTTTCCACAAGCTTGCATAGAACATTCAACAAAATAGTCCGTATTCTGAACCATAAAATACACTTAACACATTTAAATGAACAAAAATCATACTTACTGTATTTTTAAACCACAATGGAATTACTCTAGAAATCAGTAATAGAAAGGTAGCTGTTATCTATCCCCTCAACCAATATTTGGATATTAAAGAACTGTTAAAAGATAAATTGAGGCATTTTAAGTTTTCAAGAGTTTATTTGAGCATACACTGATTCCAGTTGGGCAGTGTCAAGCCTAAGGTCGTTAGGAGGCCTCCATCCACAGAACTAGAGGAGAGCTTTTTACAGAGAAGACAAGCAAAGCAAGGAAGTTTTTGATGGGCTATAGCTTAAGACATTTCTTTATTTGGGAAAGTCTGATTGGTTGTTTGTGATTGTTTCCCTTTCTTTCTTTCTTTCTTTCTTTCTTTCTTTCTTTCTTTCTTTCATTGGCTGCGTTGGGTCTTCGATGCTGCACGTGGGCTTTCTTTAGTTGCGGCGAGCGGGGGCTGCTCTTCAATTGCGGTGTGCGGGCTTCTCACTGCAGTGGCTTTTCTTGTTGTGGAGCACTGCTTCTGGGAGTGGGGGCTTCAGTAGTTGTGGCACACAGTCTCAATAGTTGTGGCTCCAGTGTTCTAGAGTGCAGGCTCAGTAGTTGTGGCACACGGGCTTGGTTGCTCTGCGGCATGTGAGATCTTCCCGGACCAGGGCTCGAACCCGTGTCCCCTGCAGTGGCAGGCGGATTCTTAACCACTGTGCCACAGGGAAGCCCCTGATTGTTTGTTCCTAAGTTTCATTTTCTCAGATTCTAGTGCATTGCCTGTGGCTTATGTAGCTACCAAGGCATTAGAGCCACCTTGGTCAAATGGCCTCCTTGTTTAACATACTTCTAAATAACACATAGGTTGGGAAAAAGTCTCAAGGAAAAATTTAAACATTTTGAACTCACTAAAAATTTTTAAAAAAACATCAAAATTTGTGGGGTATAGGAAAAGCAGTGCTTAGAAGGAAATTTATAGCATTAAATGCATATATTGGAAAAGAAAAAAGATCTAAAACCAATCATCTAATCTTTCCATTTAGGAAACTAGAGAAAGAAGAGCAAATAAAAGCTACAGCAAGCAGAAGGAAGGAAATAGTAATTTTTAAAATCCAGCATGAATCGATTAAATTGAAAAAAAAGGAAACAATAGAGAAAATCAATAAACCAAATCTGGTTCTTTGAAAAGGTCAATACAATTGATCAATCTCTTGTCAGGCTTACAAAGAAAGAAGGGAGAGGACACAAATTATCTGCTGTTACATCAGTATCCTTGTTAGACTTTCAAATGCCAGCTCAGCTGTCACACTACCACCTCCTCCAAGAAAGCCCTCCACGCAGCTCCTGCCTCCCTCATTTGGATAATTAACTGCTAGATAGAGAATAGGGTCTCTGTATTTTTTACTTTAAAAAAAATTTCTCCAGCACTAGCAGGATATAGCAGGTTCTCAATTGAATGAATGAAAACTACCAACTATTGACTTCCTACTTTGTGCCCTATTGCAGAATAAAGACTGCAGAATCTTCCTGCCCAGATCACTATTGCCTAGGCCAAATTCTCCTACTGTTATCCTATTGTTATCCAATATCCTATTGTTATCTTTTGGCAGCACATGTCATGATTGCAGTTTAACATTTATGAAAAGGAGTATTTGGTAGCAGTCTGTCTCCCCTCACTAGTCTATACACCTGGTAAAACATTGTTCTTTTTTTTACTCTTAAGTGAATTTCAGAGACTGGTACAGTACCTTGCACATAGCAAGATCTCAATACATATTTCCAGAATGAATAAATTTAAAAAGGAATAAAAGAAAAGAGGAATGGAGGGAGGGAAGGAAGAGGAAAAAAAGGAGAAAGAAGGTTGGAGAATAATGTGAGAAGAGTTTGGTCATATAGGTGGTCCAGGAAAGAGGATTATGGACTATTTTTTCACTTCATCCTGCTGATTATAAGGAGCCAGTAAAGAATTTTAGGCAAAGGAACAACATGGTTTGGGAAACAAGGTAAAGGATGGATTGTGGAGCAAAAAAAGAGCTAAAGACAAACAGCAAATCATAGTCTAGGAAAGAAATGATAGAAGCAACAATAAGGCAGTAATTGTGTGAAAATTGAAAGGGCTGGTATCCAGAGGGTAAAAGCAGTAAGGCTTGAAAGCAATACTATCACGCGTATTCTCTATCCAATAGAAGCAATTAGTTTCAGGGCCATCTGGCATTTGGTGACTGAGCAGAATACCATAGAATAAAAAGTTACTGATACATGAAAGTGCTTTATGTTCCTAGTAACAAACTACAACCATCAGAATTCAATAATAGTTTAGTATTTTGAAAGGCATCATCATGCCTGCAACTCCAGTACCATGGGACAAGTGTTCGGTAGATTACACAGAAGATTGCAAAGGATAGCAATTGCAGAATTAAAAATAAGGCAGAACTTTAACTCAGGAAACAAGCCAGCTGATGTTAACATCCCCAAGGGCCCCCTTAACAGGCATTTTAAGCAGAGATGATTTTGTGGCCCCAGTTATCTTCACCTCAGTGATGTGATGAAATAAGGTGTATTTTGAGTTGCAGACAAGGAAGTTGTTGCTTTTGCAGAATTATTTACAGCTCTATTTTTTAGACAGACAAGGATAAATTTAAGTCAGCAATGAACACTGGTATATTGTGAGGCGAAAACATATTGTAGAAGACCACAACACTGCAGAAGAAAACACTCGGTAATTCTATAACCAAACTGAGTACTGTATGATTAAAAAGTTTCATTGATAATTTATTTACAATTACCTGTAGCACTTCCTGTTTTGTAATAACATCCCTCCCCCCACACAAGTGATTATAAAAACTGTCTTTATAGAAAATGAAATTAAGTACAATAAATAACTGATTAGATTGTGGCTTATGATGCACACGGCCTTTAGACTGGCCCAGAGTAGGGTAATATATCAATCATATTTGGAAGAGTTAGAATACAGTTTTTGTGTTTTTTTCCTCCCCAAATTAACTTAATGATTTGGAGAAATATTCAGTAATATACAGGATGAAATATATTCTGGATATGTGAAAAATAAATTCAGTGTATGCATTTGTAATGTACTAAATTAATTATAATTTGAATTACATTGTTATTTTCAATTTTCAAACAAGAGTGCCTTTAAATGGATTTCTAAGGTTTTTACACTTACACTTTATATTCTCATCATCACCATGTTCATTTCCTTTTGCGTGGCCAAACTCTGTCCTCTGATTCTGGTCAGACTCATTTTAAATTCCCTGGGCAAACCCTGAACTCAAACGTGGTGTGAGATCAACTGTGCCATTTCATGGTTGGTGTTATGTGTCTTGTTCTCACTGCAAAACATTCAGTGTGTGCAAGTCCTTGTTATCCTCCTTGCAGACAATCCTTTCTCAATATAATTTAATATTTGAGTTCTAGAACAATAATTCTATAAGATGTCAAAATGAAGAGCAATTTTTTATTCATCCTCTTGTAACAATTTAGTAGTGTTTTTTTTTTTTCTTTTATTATTTTTTTGGGGGTACACCAAGTTCAATCATCTGTTTTTATACACATATCTCCGTATTCCCTCCCTTCCTTGACTCCCCCCTCCTCGAGTCCCCCCCACCCTCCCTGCCCCAGTCCTCTAAGGCATCTTCCATCCTCAAGTTGGACTCCCTTTGTTATACAACAACTTCCCACTGACTATCAATTTTACAGTTGGTAGTATATATATGTCTGTGCTACTCTCTCACTTCATCTCAGCTTCCCCTTCACCCCCTGCCCCCTCCCAAACCTCGAGTTCTCCAGTCCATTCTCTGTATCTGCGTCCTTGTTCTTGTCACTGAGTTCATCAGTACCATTTTTAGATTCCGTATATGTGAGTTAGCATACAATATTTGTCTTTCTCTTTCTGACTTACTTCACTCTGTATGACAGACTGTAGTTCTATCCACCTCATTACCTATAGCTCCATCTCATCCCTTTTTATAGCTGAGTAATATTCCATGGTATATATATGCCACATCTTCTTTATCCATTCATTTGTTGATGGGCATTTCGGTTGCTTCCATGTCCTGGCTATTATAAAGAGTGCTGCAATAAACATTATGGTGCAAGTTTCTTTTGGGATTATGGTTTTCTTTGGGTATATGCCCAGGAGTGGGATGACTGGATCATATGGTAGTTCTATTTGTAGTTTTTTAAGGAACCTCCAAATTGTTTCCCATAGTGGCTGTACCAACTTACAGTCCCACCAACAGTGCAGGAGAGTTCCCTTTTCTCCACACCCTCTCCAACATTTGTTGTTTCCAGATTTTGTGGTGATGGCCATTCTGATTGGTGTGAGGTGATACCTCATTGTGGCTTTGACTTGCATTTCTCTGATGATGAGTGATGTGGAGCATCTTTTCATGTGTTTGTTGGCCATCTGTATGTCTTCTTTGGAGAAATGTCTATTTAGGTCTTCCACCCATTTGTGGATTGGGTTATTTGCTTTTTTGGTATTAAGCTGCATGAGCTGCTTGTATATTTTGGAGGTTAATCCTTTGTCCATTGTTTCATAGGCAATTATTTTTTCCCATTCTGAGGGTTGCCTTTTAGTCTTGTTTATGGTTTCTTTCGCTGTGCAAAAGCTTTTAAGTTTCATGAGGTGCCATTTGCTTATTTTTTATTTTATTTCCATGATTCTAGGAGGTGGGTCCAAAAGGATCTTGCTTTGATGTATGTCCTAGAGTGTTCTGCCTATGTTTTCCTCTAGGAGTTTGATAGTGTCTGGCCTTACATGTAGGTCTTTAATCCATTTGGAGTTTATTTTTGTGTATGGTGTTGGGAAGTGTTCTAATTTCATTCTTTTACATGTTGCTGTCCAATTTTCCCAGCACCACTTATTGAAGAGGCTGTCTTTTTTCTATTGTATATTCATGCCTCCTTTGTCAAAGATAAGGTGCCCATATGTGTTTGGGCTTACTTCTGAGTTCTCTATTCTATTCCATTGACCTTCCTTTCTATTTTTGTGCCAGTACCATACTGTCTTGATCACTATGGCCTTGTAGTATAGTTTGAAGTCAGGAAGCCTGATTCTACCAACTCCATTTTTCCTTCTCAAGATTGCTTTGGCTATTCGGGTCTTTTGCATTTCCATACAAATCGTAAGATTTCTTGCTCTAGTTCTGTGAAAAATGCCATTGGTAATTTGATCGGGATTGCATTGAATCTGTAAATTGCTTTGGGTAGTACAGTCATTTTCACGATGTTGATTCTTCCAATCCAGGAACATGGTATGTCCCTCCATCTGTTTGTGTCGTCTTTGATTTCTTTCATCAATGTCTTAAAGTTTTCTGCATACAGATCTTTTGCCTCCTTAGGCAGGTTTATTCCTAGGTATTTGATTCTTTTGGTTGCAATGGTGAATGGGAGAGTTTCCTTAATTTCTCTTTCTGCTCTTCCATTGTTAGTGTATAGGAATGCAAGAGATTTCTGTGCATTAATTTTGTATCCTGCTACTTTACTAAACTCATCAGTGAGTGCTAGCAGTTTTCTGGTAGAGTCTTTAGGGTTTTCTATATATAATATCATGTCATCTGCAAAGAGTGACAATTTTACTTCTTCTTTTCCAATTTGGATTCCTTTGATTTCTTTTTCTTCTCTTATTGCTGTGGCTAAAACTTCCAAAACTATGTTGAATAATAATGGTGAGAGTGGGCACCCTTGTCTTGTTCCTGTTCTTAGAGGGAATGTTTTCAGTTTTTCCCCATTGAGAACGATGTTGGCTTTTGGTTTCTCATATATGGCTTTTATTATGTTGAGGTAATTTCCTTCTGTGCCCATTTTCTGGAGAGCTTTTATCATAAATGGATGTTGAACTTTGTCAAAAGCTTTTTCTGCATCTATTGAGATCATCATATGGTTTTTATCCTTCAGTTTGTTAATATGATGTATCACGGTGATTGATTTGTGTATATTGAAGAATCCTTGCATCCCAGGGATAAACCCCACTGGATCATGGTGTATGATTTTTTTAATGTGCTGTTGGAGTCTGTTAGCTAGTATTTCGTTGAGGATTTTTGCATCTATATTCATCAGTGATATTGGTCTGTAGTTTTCTTTTTTGGTGATATCTTTGCCTGGTTTTGGTATCAGGGTGATGGTAGCCTCGTAGAATGAGTTTGGGAGTGTTCTGCCTTCTGCAATATTTTTTTAGTAGTGTTTTTATGAAAAGACATGATAAACCTAAGACACTTCCAAGTCACAGTGTGTTAAGAACTCTTCTGACTATTCTAAACAAACCCATATAGCCAATATTATATGTAGAACATTAATGATAATAGGAGTCCAGTGAAATTCAAGGAAATCAAAGATATGCCTCTTAAAGAGGCTGAAAGTTTCAATAAAAAAAAAAAAAGACCAGCACGACAATCTAGTTGTGTTTAATTTATGTAAATTCATACTATTTTGATATTTCTTTCATGGTTAAAGTGGCAGATTACATTTTCCAAAAATGATCACAGAGTATTTATTTCATGTCACACATCCTTTTCCAGAAACTTGCCACTTCCCCATCAAGAGGTGGCATCGAGTTCCCCTTCCCTTGAAATTAGGCAGAGCTATGGCTGCCTCAGCAAGGAGAATACGACAGGATTCAGGAACTAGAGGCTAGGTCACCTTCATTTCTGTAGATTTGCCTATTCTAAATATTTTATATAAATAAATTATAAAATTTTTATGTTTTGTGACTGGGTTTTTTCACCAAGCATAATGATTTCAGTTCATCCATATAAGCCAATAACATTCCATGATATTAATATACCACATTTTGTTTATTCATTAATCAATCGATGGACGTTTGGATTGTTCCACCTTTGGCTATCACGAATGATAACGCTGCTATAAATATTCACGCACAGGTTTTTCTGTGGGCATGTTTTCATTACCCTAGGTATATTACTAGGAGTGGAATTGCTCTATCATATTTATTTATTTATTTATTGGCTGCATTGGGTCTTCATTGCTGCACATGGCTTTCTCTAGTTGCACTGAGTGGGGGCCACTCTTCGCTGCAGAGTGCAGGTTTCTCATTGCTCTGGCTTCTCTTGTTGCGGAGCACGGGCTCTAGGTACGCAGGCTTCATTAGTTGTGGCCAGCAGGCTCAATAGTTGTGGCTTGCAGGCTCTAGAGCACAGGCTCAGTAGTTGTGGCACACAGGCTTAGTTGCTCTGCAGCATGTGGAATCTTCCCAGACCAGAAATTGAACCTGTGTCCCCTGCACTAGCAGGCAGATTCTTAACCACTGCACCACCAGGGAAGTCCCTGGATCATATTTAACTCTATGTTTGCAATTTGAAAGATGGCCAGACTTTTTCAAAGTGGCTGTACCATTTTTTATTCTGACCAACAGTGTATGACAGTTATGATTTCTTCACATCTTCACCAAAATCTGTAATTATCTCTTTTTGATTATAGTCATCTTAGTGGTGGTGATGTCACACTTCATTTTGATTTGCATTTGCATTGGTAAGAGTTCTTCCTATATTTAAGAAATAAATTCCTCATTAAATATATAGTGATTTGCAGGTATTTGTTTTTTTATTATTAGTCGGCATTTCATTTTTTGGATTATGTCCTTTGAAGCACAAAAGTTTTAAATTTTGATGAAGTCTAATTTGTCTGTTTTTTCTTTTGTTGTTTATGATTTAGTATCATGTCTAGAAATCTATTGCCAAATCTGAGGTTATGCAGATTTAGTCCTTTGTTTTCTTCTAAGAGTTTTATAGTTTTATCCATTGCATTTAGATATTCAATCTATTTTAAGTTAATTTTTGTATATGTTTTGAGATAAGGATCCAATTTCATTATTTTGCATGTGACTATCCACTCATTTCAGCATCATTTCTTGAAAACATCATGGATTTTTATCATCTATAATAGTAACTTATATGTTAGTAATTTACTAATATTTCATTATGGAATTTTGCATCTACATTCTTGAAAGATACTGTTTATAGTTTTGTTTCCTTGTAATGCCTCAATGCTTTGATATCAGGATAATGCTGCCCTCTTAAAATGAGTTTCTTCTACTTTTTTTTGAGAGATTTTATGTATAATTGATATTCTTTCTTCTTTCTTGGGAACATTCACCAAGAAATTTTCTGGTCCTGAAATTTTCTGTATGACAATGTTTACAATTATGAATTCATTATTTAATACACATCTGGCTATTCACATTTTTTTTCCTTATCAATGAGCTTGAAAATTATATCTTTCTACAATTTTTTTATTTCATTTAAGTTGTTGAATTTAATAAATATTATTTAGTTCATAGTATTTGTTTATTATCCTTTTGATATTTAGGATCTGTAATAATGTCCTCTCTTTTATTCCTGGGGATAATAATTTTTATCTTCTTTTTAGGTGACCTAATTTTAAGAAGACCCATATGAGCAGCATTGACTGCATTGCCAATGCATGTTTAGAGAGTTTTTGTTTTATTTTACTTTGTTTTCTACGCCTCATGGAGATTTGGGGACTAGATTAAGGTAAGCAACTAAGACAATCATTTACTTCTGCTGTTATTGAGGTCCAAAATTGAAATCTCTCTTTCCTAGTGGAACTTTAACCGGAGCACAATCCTAGTGATTGGATAGCTTTGTACACAGCACAGTCTCAGAGGTCTGAGATGTACTTCCGCCAGCAGTATGCCCCCCACATACACACATTTATCTCTGAAACTAGACATGTTAGCATCTGTTTAACTATTAGAACTATGTATAATGAATTGCACCAACGACTACATACACATGCACTAGGACTGAATTCATTAGATCCTTTTCTGAGAGCAGGTGCAGAGGAATAATGAGGCAAAGAGAGAGTGGCTGGGCAAAAGGCACAGATGGGGCAGAAGCGAGCCTGGGTAAAGGAAAGAGAAAGATCTCAGGCAGGAGCAAAGAAACCTCATCTACAGCCCCATTTTCCAAAGACGGCTTCTGCCAGAAGAATTTATTTCCACTTAGGGTAAAACATGAACATGTTATCTGTGGTGGGCAGAATAATAGCTGCCTGAAGATGTTCAGGTGCTAATCCCCATGACCTATGAACATGTTATGTATGATGAAGGGGAATTAAGGTTGTTAATAAGCTGACCTTAAGATGGAGATATTATCTTCAGTTGTACAGTTGGGCCCAATGTAATCACAAGGGTTTTTAAAGTGGAAGAGGAAAGTGGAGGATGAGGTCAGAGTGGTGTGGTGTGATAAGAACTCAGCCCACTTTTGCTGACTTTAAAAATGGCAGAAGCCGAGGAGAGGAGGCATCCTCGAGAAACTGGAAAGGGCAAGAAGCAGATTATCCCTAAAGCCTCCAGAAGAAACACACCCCTTGATTTTAGTGCAAAGAGACCCATTTTGGACTTCTGATGTCCAGAGCTGTTAGATAGAAAATTTGTGTGTTTCAAGCCACTAACTTGGTGATAATTTGTTACAGCAGCAATAGGAAATGAAAACCCTACCCAAAACAGTTTAAAGTATTTCACTGCATTTAAATAGTTGCTTATTATTGAAATGACTGTACACTCATATTCATCCTCGTTGCAGTAATGAACTATGTAAAACACAGAAAATAGAATAATCTATTATTGAGACAATTTTAACCCCAAAACTTGTTGAACTTCACTTTTCTCTCTAAGATATGTTACTGAGTACTTGCGTTGTGTGTGTGTGTGTGTGTATAATTTAAAATAGAATTCTATCTGTTAATAGAGTAGCAAATATTATTTTATTTATCTTGTTTATTTTATCTTAATGATGTATTTCAGTTCCAAGGCATCTCTCACATGAAAGACAGAATACATTACACAATTAAGGGGAAAATTTTATTCAGGCTATTGCAATACGGAAGATATTTCTAAATGTAGAATGCCTCAAAGAAGGAGAAAACTTGGGATCTTATGGAGGCAACTAAACAAGGCAATCATGAAGAAGGCTGGCCAAGGAGTCTTATGGGAGTCACGAGGCAAGTTGGAGATGGGTGTTATCTCTGAGTAAAGGAGAGCAGAGTACTTTTTGGTTAGCTGTTTCAAGGAACATAAAAGGGTAGAGAGATTTCTTAGCCATCTCTGTTTTGCAGAAGGACAAGGCTCAGACAATGTATAATATTTCACACACGTAAGATGGAATAGCTCAGAGAACAGAGGCTGGTAGCACTGTCAATAAATAATTAGCAGAAAGCGGTAAACAATACAATCAATCAATGTGTTAGAGTAAGAGAAGTACAAACGATAATCACTAATACTGCCAGACGTCCTAGTTTTTCTAGTTTATCATAATAGGCTCAATACTAATATTAGTGCACAAAGATCACTCAAGTTATTGTTCTCAGTGCATTAAAGTTTACCAATCAATACTAAGCATTTTAATTAATTAAAAATTTATTAAATCCCTATTTGATGCCTAGGCATATAAGATACACAGATACTTGACTTTTAAGAGCTCATATTTTAATGGATGTACTACGCAAAACAATTTAATCTGTTAATACAGGTGGATCTGTGAGGCAAGATAGAATGCAGATTATTAGTTTAACTGGATAACATGGCTCTACCCAGTCTCATTATACAAATAAATTGAGTAATCTCTGGAGCAAACTATGTGTACCTTTAGCTAAATTCTAATAGAGACAAGGCAGTATCTTAAAAATACAGATTAGAGAAGTTCAAATGGATGTACACCACATCTTCTAGCCACAAGTGCACTAAAAATAATTCAGTTTAAATGTAAATATAGTTGTTTCCTTCTTCTGGTACGTTTGATGCTATGTGAGCGGATGTGATAGAATGAATTTTGTAGAAGTGTTAAAAAATCTGCATTAAAATTGGTTGCAATAAATTATCTTTTTTTTTCTCTCGGGGAGGTATGAGAGATTGGTTAACCATAATGCATTATACCTATTCATACAAGGCTAAACAGCAATACTCTTGTCCATGCTTACCAAACATTGACAAGAGGAGATTAGTTTCCCCATTAATTGTCTTAGAAAGGAGATATGCTATCCAAAGCAATTTCTTTTAATATTTTGCATTTCCCGGTAATGGCTTACATGATATCAATAGGAACCAATGATGTGATAAAGTCACTTCATATTGATATTTGATACACCTTGCTGCCACAAATTTTTAAAAATTTACTTACTTCTAAATAATTGCTGGTAATGTATATATGTTCAGAGAAAGTGAAAATGAAAATGAAAAAGCTGATAAAGAAAAGTTTTCTTAGTGACAAAAAGGAAGGATAAGGTTACAACCAAGAATTGACCTAAACTAAATGTGTGGTTACACAAATAAACTCCACAGGTGTAACTGAAGCAGCAGCTCAGATATAAAAATTATGACTAAATGCACAGGCTGCTAATTGCAGAGTAAAGATTTTCTTGTATAAAGAACTCTGGTATACTCCTGCAGGTTGAGATCTAAACGCATAGTATTGCAGTAAAATGCCATCTTTCCTGTGGCTTTTAGGCAGAAAATTAAACAAATATAATAGTGGAATTGCAGAATAATGGATGAGATAGAAAATATTAAAAGGAACAATTAAATGGTGGCCTTGTTTCAATTGTCTGTTGTATAACCACTATGTAATATAGTGACTTTAAGACAGCACTGTTATAATTTCTCATGATTTTACAGGTCGCATGGGCTTAGCTGTAGGGACCCTCAGGTGTTGCAGGGTGACATCATTCTTGCACTGCATACGGTGGGGGAATCATCTGAGGCTAGAAAGCCAAAAATAATAATAATAATAATAATAAATAAAAAATAAAATACAGTAAAACCTTTGATTGCGAGTAACTTGTTCTGTGAGTATTCCACAAGACGAGCAAACATTTCTAATAATTTTTAACTTTATAAATGAGCGATGTCTTGCAATACGAGTAGTACATGATGCCGAATGTCACATGATCACAACTGAGCCAATGGAGCTGACCACTGACAAAATGATGGATCTGCATCTCGAGCAACAGCAAGAGGTTATGGAGGAGATCTCGTTTGCAGAGGAGGAGGAGAAAAAGGTGGAGGATTCCCTCACTTCAAATGAGATTAGGGAGATGTGTAAAATGTGGGAAACAGTGCAAAATTTTGTAGAAAAGCACCACCCGAACAAGGCGGTAGCAGTGCGAGCGGTGAATCTGTTTAATGACAATGCAGTGTCACATTTCTGCAAAATCCTTAAAAGGAGACAAAAGCAAGCGTCATTGGATAGGTTCCTTGTTGAAGCTGCAAGAATAGAAAAAGATTCCATTGAGCCAATAGACAGCAGTGATTCCATTAGTGATAGTGAAAGTCGTCCTACACAATAACCCTCCTCTCTCGTCTCCCTCACACAAGCCACGAAGGTTCTAAAAGGTAAGTGCAGGTTAATTTGTTTGTTTTTCTTTATATTTTGTATTTTGTTTATTATTTTGTATTATATTACTGTATTGTAATAATTTTTTATGAATATTTTTGAGTTGTGGAATGAATCATCTGTTGCCATTATTTCTTATGGGGAAATTCGCATTGATACAAGTGCTTTGGATAACAAGCATGTTTCCAGAATGAATTATGCTCACAAACCAAGGTTTTACTGTACTTAAAAAAAAAAAGAACTTTTGGGAATTCCCTACCATCTAGTGATTAGGACTCAGCACTTCCACTGCTGGGGCCAGGGTTCAATCCCTGGTTGGGGAACTAAAATCCTGCAAGTCGTGCCAAAAAAAAAAAAAGGGGGGGGGAACTCTCAAAATTCAACAGTAAAAATAATCAAAGAATCCAATTAGAAAATGGGCAAAAGACTTGAACAGATATTTTACCAGAGAATATACAGATGGCAAATAAGCACATGAAAAGAATTTCAATATAATTAGCCATTAGGGAAATACAAATTAAAAGTACAATAAGATAGCTGTACACACCCATCAGAATGGCTAAAGTAAAGTTTAGTGACAGCACCAAGTGCTGTCAAGGATGCAAAGGAACAGAATCATGTTGATACTTTGCCCTTGGTACAACCACTCTGCAAAACAGTTTGATACTTTCTTACAAAGCTAAACATACAATTTCCATACAACCCAGAAACTTCATACAAAAGCCTGTATACAAATATTCATAACAACCTTATTTGTAACAGTCCCAAATTGGAAACCATGCAGATGTCCTTCAATGGGTAAATGGTTAACCAAACTGTGGTATATCCATGCCGTGGAACACTATTTCACAATAAAAAGGAAAAAACCATGGATGGATGCAGTAGAGAATTATGCTTAGTGAAAAAATTCAAAACCCAAAGGCTCTATACTGTGTAATTCCATTTATTTATTTATTTAATTTATTGGCTACATTGGGTCTTCATTGCTGCACGCTGGCTTTCTATAGTTGTGGATAGTGGGGCCTACTCTTTGTTGCAGTGCACGGACTTCTCATTGTGGTGGCTTCTCATGTTGTGGAGCACAGGCTATAGGCATGCGGACTTCTCTTGTTGTGGCTCTCAGGCTCTAGAGCACAGGCTCAGTAGTTGTGGCTCGTGGGCTCTAGAGCACAGACTCAGTAGCTGTGGCGTATGGGCTTAGTTGCTCTTCGGCATGTGGGATTTTCCCGGACCAGGGTTCAAACCCATGTCCTCTGCATTGGCAGGCAGATGGTTAACCACTGCGCAACCAGGGAAGCCCTCATTCCATTTATACAACAAATGACAAAATTTTAGAAATGGAGACTAGATTGGTGGCTGACAGGCATTATAGAAAGAGTTGTGAGAGGTTAAGGGGAGAGGTGAATGCGGCTACAAAAGGACAATGTGAGGGATCCAGTGGTGGTGGGCCTGTTCTGTGTCTTTGACACAGTAACAATCCTGGTTGTGATACAGTTCTATGGTTTTGCAAGTTATAGATACCATTGCAGAAACTGGTAAAAGGAATTCAGGATCACTCCATACTATTTTTTACAATTTCTTGTTCACTCCAATTATCTCAAAATAAATAGTATTTTTTGTTATTTTATTTCATTTTTAAATTCAATCTTATTTTTTAATTTGTTTGGGAAACTTTTTTTCTTGAAGTATAATTAACTTACAGTGTGGTGTTATTTTCAAGTGAACAGCAAAGTGATTCAGTTATACATATGGATATACATGTTCCTTTTCAGATTCTTTTCCATTATAGGTTATTGCAAGATATTGAGTATAATTCCCTGTGCTATACAGTAGGTTCTTGTTGTTTACCTATTTTATATATAGCATGTATATGTTAATTCCTAACTCCTAATTTATCTCTCCCTTCTCCCGCCCCCACTATCCCCTTTGGTAACCATAAGTTTGTTTTCTATGTCTGTGAATCTATTTCTCTAAGAAAAGTTAATTTTTAAAGACAAAGTTTCTGTGAGGCATCTCCCTCTCTCTTATGGACAGAGTCAGGGACTGTGTAAGACTGTGTTATGGACTGTATAAGAAAATACTCTCGCATTCTTATTATTGCCAAGAGCAGTAGTGTAAGGCTAAATGTTTAACAAACACTTGTCTTTGGGGGAAGAGACTGACATAGTTTTACCCACTCCTGTGGTGTAAATAATCCCACTAGGACTGATTTAAAGGGACTAACATGAAGTCATGGGATGCTAGCTGGGAAGAGGTGCACACAGTCAGCTCTCAGGAGTTAACCTCTCCAGCATTAGCACACCACTGGCCAAGAGGGTTTATGAGGCACCATCTTATAATGTTCTGATGTCTGAACAAAAGGGTCTCACAGCCTTATCCTTGGTTTGATATTGACCTAGAGGCCACATTTTCCTCTCAACATTTCAGATTTGTTCTTTGTCCTGAGGACATTTCTTATTTGAGAATCTGTCGCTGGCAGGAGAGGTTGAGTGTGAAAACAATTTTAATTTCTAAACCAAGAAATTCTGTATTAGAAATATATTCTGTAAATTCTGCTTGAAAACTGCCTATTTATTTTTCTCATATCTCTGTTGTAATACCTTATAATACACCAAGGTAAGAAGCCAATTGACACTTTGAAAATTCCACTGGGAAATTTCTTTAGCCAGATCCACATTCTGTATTCCATGTTACTGCAGGTAGAAGTCTAGTTAATTGCTCCACCAATGCAAAAATGAATCCCCTTTTCTTTAGCCTATAGCAATTTAAAAAATGCTTTTCTTTCCACTGTCCTTTTATAGGCAATGTCCCAAATCCATTGCCACATGTTTTTGACTTTTGTTACAGTAACATCTTATTTCCAGATACCTAATTCTGTATCAATCTGGGCTCAACTGGGAAGCACAACAACTATGTATAACGAGGCATTAGGTATTGACTCTAGAAATTAAATCTTACATGTAAGTGGAAAGTGAGATTTGCAGGGCAGGGTTGGAGGATCAGAGTGGTCACCAACCATCAATCTGACAATTCAGGCACAACCCACTGCTGAAGAGGCACAAAGAGTGCTGGCGCTGAGTTCCAGGGGAAGCTGTTGCTCCTGAGGGTCTGCAGAGCAAATGTGTGGTGACGTCCTGGCACTGCTGTTGGTTGGCAGGGACTGCAGTTGGGAGAATTATTGGATGCAAAATGAAGGGGAATGAGAAGAAGCTGAAAGCCATTGGTATCAAAGAGTAATGTCTGCTGCTTAACTTCTGCTTTCCAAATTTCACACTAAATTTCTCCATGGCCAACTCAAACTTGGACATGTATAAACAAGAAGGGCCAAGAAACGTAGTTCTGGTTTAACTAAGATGACACAGTGCAAAGCAAGTCAAACTAGGTAAGAGAGAACAGAGAAACCAAATTCCTTAAAATCCCTCTAATTCATTTTTTAATTCAATAATGTACAAGTGACTTTTATAACTTTCCTGTGTAAGTATGGTGCAAGGTCCTGAATTTTATAGAATAATGTAGAAATTCCAATCATTTATTAGATAATTTAACTCACAAAGTAATAAAACAAGCATTATGTTTATCAACATGTTATAGATGCTACTAACTGAGAGACACTGTAAATACAAAGATGAGCAAATGTAGGGACGAGGCTACTTTTCTGGGAATTACTGCTCAGAGAGGGAAAGATATTAATCAAACAATCATAGGTGTATTGTTTCAAAGTTAAGCACACAGTGAGCAGGAGGAAAGAAATCATAAAGATCAGAGCAGAAATAAATGAAAAAGAAAGGAAGGAAACAATAGCAAAGATCAATAAAACTAAAAGCTGGTTCTTTGAAAAGATAAACAAAATTGATAAACCATTAGCCAGACTCATCAGGAAAAAAAGGGAGAAGATGCAAATCAACAGAATTAGAAATGAAGAAGGAAAATTAACAACTGACACCACAGAAATACAAAAGATCATGAGAGACTACTACAAGCAACTATATGCCAATAAGTTGGGTAACCTGGAAGAAATGGATACATTCTTAGAAAAGTACAATCTTCCAAGACTGAACCAGGAAGAAATAGAACATATGAACAGACCAGTCACAAGCACTGAAGTTTAGACTGTGATTAAAAACCTCGCAACAAACAAAAGCCCAGGGCCAGATGGATTCACAGGCGAATTCTATCAAACATTTCAAGAAGAGCTAACATCTGTCCTTCTCAAACTCTTCCAAAATATAGCAGAAGGCGGAACACTCCCAAACTCATTCTACGAGGCCCCCATCACCCTGATACCAAAACCAGGCAAAGATGTCACAAAAAAAGAAAATTACAGGCCAATATCACTGATGAATATAGATGCAAAAATCCTCAACAAAATACTAGCCAACAGAATCCAACAGCACATTAAAATGGTCATACACCTTGATCATGTGGGGTTTATCCCTGAGATGCAAGGATTCTTCAATATACGCAAATCAATGTGACACATCATATTAACAAACTGAAGGATAAAAACCATATGATAATCTCAACAGATGCAGAAAAAGCTTTTGACAAAATTCAACATCCATTTATGATAAAAAAAACTCTGCAGAAAATGGGTATAGAAGGAAATTACCTCAACATAATAAAAGCCATATATGAGAAATCAAAAGCCAACATCGTTCTAAATGGTGAAAAACTGAAAACATTCCCTCTGAGAACAGGAACAAGACAAGGGTGTCCACTCTCACCATTATTATTCAACATAGTTTTGGAAGTTTTAGCCACAGCAATAAGAGAAGAAAAAGAAATAAAAGGAATCCAAATTGGAAAAGAAGAAGCAAAATTGTCACTCTTTGCAGATGACATCATGTTATACATAGAAAACTCTAAAGATTGTACCAGAAAACTGCTAGCACTAATTGATGAGTTTAGTAAAGTAGCAGGATACAAAATTAATGCACAGAAATCTCTTGCATTCCTATACACTAACAACAAAAGAGCAGAAAGAGAAATTAAGGAAACTCTCCCATTTACCACTGCAACAAAAAGAATAAAATACCTAGGCATAAACCTGCTTAAGGAGGCAAAAGACCTGCATGCAAAAAACTATAAGACACTGATAAGAGAAATCAAAGACAATACAAACAGATGGAGGGACATACCACGTTCTTGAATTGGAAGAATCAACATTGTGAAAATGAGTATCCTACCTAAAGCAACTTACAGATTCAACGCAATCCCTATCAAATTACCAAGGGCATTTTTCACAGAACTAGAGCAAGAAATCTTACGATTTGTATGGAAACGCAAAAGACCCTGAATAGCCAAAGCAATCTTGAGAAGGAAAGACGGAGTTGGTGGAATCAGGCTTCCTGACTTCAAACTATACTACAAGGCCACAGTGATCAAGACAGTATGGTACTGGTACAAAAACAGACATGTAGATCGATGGAACAGAATGGAGAGCCCAGAGAAAAACCCATGCACATATGGGCACCTTGTCTTTGACAAAGGAAGCAAGAATATGCAATGGAAAAAAAGACAGCTTCTTCAATAAGTGGTGCTGGGAAAATTGGACAGCTACATGTAAAAGAATGAAATTAGAACACTCCCTAACACCATACACAAAAATGAACTCAAAATGGATTAAAGACCTAAATGGAAGGCCAGACACAATATAAAACTCTTAGAGGAAAACATAGGCAGAACCCTCTATGATATACATCAAAGAAAGATCCTTTTCAACCCACCTCCTAGAATAATGGAAATAAAATAAAAAATAAACAAGTGGCACCTAATGAAACTGAAAAGCTTTTGCACAACAAAAGAAACCATAAACAAGACAAGAAGACAACCCTCAGAATGGGAGAAAATATTTGCCAATGAAGCAACGACAAAGGATTAATCTCCAAAATATACAAGCAGCTCATGCAGCTTAATACCAAAAAAAGCAAATAACCCAATCCACAAATGGGTGGAAGACTTAAAAAGACATTTCTCCAAAGAAGACATGCAGGTGGCTAACGAACACATAAAAAGATGCTCAACATCACTAATCATCAGAGAAATGCAAGTCAAAGACACAATGAGGTATCACCTCACACCAGTCAGAAAATCTAGAAACAATAAATGCTGGAAAGGGTGTGGAGAAAAGGGAACCCTCTTGCACTGTTGATGGGAATGTAAGTGGATAAAGCCACTATAGAAAACAGTTTGGAGTTTTCTTAAAAAGCTAAAAATAGAACTGCCATATGACCCACTCCTGGGCATATACCCAGAGAAAACCATAATCCAAAAAGAAACATGTACCATAATGTTCATTGCAGCACTATTTACAATAGCCAGGACATGGAAGCAACCTAAATGCCCATCAACAAATGAACGGATAAAGAAGATGTGGCACATATATGCAATGGAATATTACTCAGCCATAAAAAGGAATGAAATTGAACTATAATGTAATGAGGTGGATAGACCTAGAGTCTGTCATACAGAGCGAAGTAAGCCAGAAAGAGAAAAACAAATACCATATGCTAACTCATATATATGGAATCTAAAAAAATGGTGCTGATGAACCCAGTGACAGGGCAAGAATAAAGATACAGTTGTAGAGAACAGACTTGAGGACATGAGGTGGGGGGGGCAAAGGGGAAGCTGGGACGAGGTGAGAGAGTAGCACTGACATAAATACACTACCAACTGTAAAGTAGATAGCTAGTAGGAAGTTGCTGCATAACATAGGGAGATCAACTCGATGATGAGTGATGACTTAGAGTGGTCAGGTTGGGAGGGTGAGAGGGAGTCGGGAGGGAGGGGATATGGAGATATATGTATAAATACAGCTGATTCACTTTGTTGTACAACAAGAACTGGCACAACAGTGTAAAGCAATTATATTCCAATAAAGAGCTTAAAAATAAAAGAGAAGTACACGGGAAGAATGGGATAAGGCTCTGCAAAACACATAATTGAAAGGCTAAGGAATGGTCTTAGCAATGATCCCTGGGCTGTGATGATATGGATGAGTTTATCTGTTAAAGCAGAGAAAGGAAGGAGCATTTGTGAAGACCCTGTATCAGCAGGAAAAACGCAGGGCACTTTGGGGAAAATTAAAGAAAGTCCATGGGATTATGGAACAAAGATCAAAAGACAGAAGACGTGAGATAAGTTTGGAGAGGGAAGCACAGGCCTGGCTGTGAGGCTGCTTGGTCTTATCCTAAGGATAACAGGAAAGCTGAAAGTTTTTAAATGATATAAAGCCATCATCTAATCCATGTTTAGGAAAGATCATTCTGTTAGAGAATCAGGAATTGTGCAGGATGGCCAAAACTGATGTAAAGATATTAACTAGGAGGCTACTGCAGTGACTTTTGTGGGAAATGATGGAAGCATAGAGAGATTATAATAGATTTGAAGATATATTGTCTCTAAAGGAATGGCTACAGTGAAAAAACAAGAGTATCAGATAGCACAGAGGAGGGGAATCAACATGAGAATATGAGGGAACATCTTGAAAGGAATGTCACTTGAATTAGACCTGAATGAGAATTAATTTACTACACAAAATGGGAAGGAAGACAGTATTCCAGGTTGAGGCACTGTGAGTGAGAGCAGAAGGTATAAAACGGATTGGAGGGATCCCAATGTCAAAAATAGTATAGAGACTTCCCTGGTGGTCCAATGGTTGGGACTCCATGCTCCCAATGCAGCGGGCCTGGGTTCAGTCCCTGTTCGGGGAACTACATCTCGCATGCTGCAACTAAAAGATCCTGCATGCCAAAACGAAGATCCCACACACGGCAGCAAAGATCCCACAGGCCACAATTAAGACCTGGCGCAGTGAAAGGAAGGAAAGAAGGTAGGAAGGAAGGAAGGAAGGAAAGAAGGAAGGAAAAGTTAACAATCTTTTTCTTAAAAATTAAGTATGAAAGCAGGAAGAACAGTTTGAGGCTTCTGCTAGAGATTTAGAAGCCATATAGCAGGGAACATATATAAGATGGCATATGAATTTCACTTGGAATAGTGAGAAGAGGCAAGGACCTGGGAGAGAAAGCAGGAGCCTTGACATTTTTGTCAGGAGCAGAAGAGTACCAGCAAAGTACACTGAGGAGGAGTGACTACAGAGTAAGAAGGAAAACATGGGAAAAGGTGGTGACACAAGAGCTGAAGAAGGAAGGACAGTCTAAAGGGTCAGATGTCAAGAGGTCAGGTGAGTGCGGGGCTAAACTATGACCACTGAATTGAGCAATATGGATTGGTCTCAAAACACAATTCCTAAGTTTTCACCCAATGTTTCCCTGTAAACACTGAAAACCCAAAGTTAAGCCAAAGGAAGTGTGGCAGACACTGCCCGCTGCCTATCAGATTACCCCACCACTGCCGTGGCCTCTTTTATTTTCCCAACTCTGTCTTTTTCTGGGGAAACAACAATGCTTCAGAGAAGGAATCAGAATGGAATTTGTCTTTTCAGTTTCTGCTCCCCTATGATCTAGATGTGGACGTGCAATTTAGTTCTAGAAAGTGAGATAAAGGGGGAAGTTAAGGATAAAGGCCAACAGGGTGAGGATGCAAGAATGGAAGGATGGAAATGGTCTGGCTCTTTGATGATATGCCTGAGCTGAGAAACTTATCTTGAGACTTTCTGTCTTCAGTCTTCCTATAAATATTCTATAAATATTCGTATGTTTAAATCATTGCTTAGAAGGGTTTCCTGTTTCTTATAGCTAAAAGTATTTCTATCTTATAATCTATTTAACTGTTCCCTCTAGAAACTCTATTGTAAGTCCATCTTTCCCTTTATTCATACTGTTTTGTGTGCCCAAAGTGTTCTTTCCCTTAAACTTCAATATCCAAATTCAAAGCAACATTAAAATGCCTATTTTAAATGTCAGTCTGATTATGAAGTTGTTCGTTCATCCAATCCAAAAGAATCTATTCCTCTCTTGAATATCCATATCTCTTTTTTGTAAATCTTTTGCATACTTAAAGGCGTTTATGTAAATGTCCTGATTCCTATCCTTAGACAGTAAGACAAATGAGGGCAGAATCCATGTATAAATTATGTGCATATTTCCAGTGTCTAACATACTGTTTTGCCCATTGCATTGGTCCATAAATTCTGATTTAGTTAGCGAATGACTGAAATGCCCAAGATGATATGTCTTGAAATATCTCTGTATTAAAAGACTAGTAATAGAAGAAAAATAGATAATATGATATTTAGGAAAATTACAATAAGGAAGAAATTGCTATCAAAGAAACCAAAGTCAGAAAAACCAGGTCAAGCTACATAACATATCTCTGCAATTGTGGTCTGTGTCTCATGGCAACCTGGTGATTATATTATGCCTCAGATTTTGGATGCTTTAAGTGCTTCGGTATGAAACTGCAACCATTGCTGCATCTCACTGAGCCCATAGATCAAAAATACAAAACTCACAACTACTTTTGTACAGTCAAGGACACACAATATAGCCCATAAAGGAAAACAGCAACAGTGAAAGTGATAGATAAAGGACTAGAAGAATGAGGACCACAAATCTCATTGAATGGAAGCATTCCCCTGGACAGATGGTGTGATGTATACTCAAGGTTACCTTAGTGAAGTGAAGCAGAACTTGAGGCATAAGCAACAATGTACTTATGGGAGCTCTCAATGGATGTCTTTCTCCTAGTTTCAATGTTATGTCCAAACCTCCATAAATCTTCCCACTCCATTCCATCTCCTGTTGTCTTTGATCAAAGTTTTATTCCCTACATACACGGTTTGTCATGTACAGAATAATCTTGCACACGTATAGTTATTCCCTGTAGTTACCTTTTACTTGTCTCCTTTATTCATTTCTTCTTTTAATTACCCTTATCACTAAGACTTCAAACCAACCAGGGATAGGAACCATTGCATAATCATTGTGTAGAAAGTCCCATTCTTCCAAAACCTAATGTAGACTCTGTATACTATCAGTAAACGGTGCAAGATTTTAGAGTGATAAATTGAATGAATTATGAAGACATCCTTTTCAAAAATCTTATTTGATTACCTGATTCAACTTGGACCAAATATGGTCATGATGGGACCATCTTGACCCAACAATGTGGTAAAGACTTATTTCTCCCTGATCCTCCTTGGTTAGTACAACTACAAACACTGAGTGTAAGAGACAAAGGAGAACCTGAAAGGTGGTAAGAGGAAGAACTGGTTTGGGATCATGGGACTCAAGGAAGAAAGCAGCAGTAGGGCATCTTATGATGGCCCACCCATCAGAAAAAGATGACCCAGGCCCAGCATTTTTGCACTCCAACCTAGCAACAGAAGGCAGTCTAGGTAGGCTCAGTCCTTCCTCAGATTGAGCAAAAGTCTCTCCTACAACACCAGAAGAGCTCAGCATCACCAGAAAGGGGATCATCAGAGCCCTGTTAATAATAAGCATCAGGAAAAGCACTCCCCTCCCCAATGAGAGAAATGGGAATGGGGCAGGCAGCAGTGGCAAGAGGATTTCACCCCAACAAGTGCTCAGACCCGGGAAGCTTCTTGGTTCCTGTGGGCCAAGCCTGAGACTGGAGACTCCTCTACCCCACTGAGAGATACTGGGCTGCCTGGCTCAGAAAACCCCCTCCAGTCCCATCAGGCAGCATCAGCAGGACCAATGGGATCCTCAGGGACACCAGATAATTCATGTAGACCAAAATAACATCACAAAGTTTTTAAAATTTAGATTGCCATTGGAACTGCAGTCCACAAAAGTAGTTCTAGAGCCACATATAAAGTCTAAACCAGTGACTTCCAGCTAAACTAAAAGGTTAAAATAAAACTCTGAATCTCCTGACATAACAGTGAAACTGCCCAAAATACAATAGAAAATCATCCATCACACTAAGAATCAGGAAAATTAAATTTGAGCAAGAAAAAGACAATCAACTGACACCAACAAGTAGATGAATCATACATTGGAATTGTCTGACACAAATTTTAAAGCAAACCATCATCAAAATGCGTCAACAATAAATTAAAAAATTTCTGGAAACAAATGAAAAATGGAAAATCTTGGCAAAGAAATAAAAGTCATGAAAAGAGCCAAATGGAAATTATAGAACTAAAAAATATAATAACTGAAATCAAAACAAACAAACTTGCTGGGTGGACTCGTTAGCAGAGTAGAGCTGACAGAGGATAGACGGAATCAATAGCATCTACCCAATCTGAAAAACACACACCTAAAAACCAGCCCTCTCCCCTAATGTTAACTAAGATCTAACATTCTTATTATCACTATCCCATGAAAGAGGAAAAAGTGAATGAGTGAGGATGGAAGAGTATTCAAAGAAATAATCACTGAAAACTCCCAAACTCAGCAAAAGACACAAACCTTACAGATTCAAGAAATTGAGTAATCCCCCAAAAGCATACACCCAAAGAAATCTAATCCAAGAGACAGTATAATTAAACTATTGAAAACAAAAGACAAAGAAAAAATTCTGAATGCCGCTAGAGAGATATGTCACGTTACCCAAAGAGGAACACCAATTCAATGGTTCAGTGATAGTGGATTTCTTTTATAAAACTGTGGAGGCCAGATGGAAGTGACATATGTTTCAAGCACTGAGAAAGGAACTGTCAACAGTGAATCCTATGTATAGAAAAACTATCCTTAAGGAATGAAAAGGTAATAAAGACTTTCTCAGGCCAAGAAAAACTAAGAAGATTTGTTACTAACAGACCTACTCTTAATACTGGCCACAGAAATTATAAAAACAGAAAGAATATTCAAAAGGAAAGAATCTTAGAGCGTAAGAAATGTAGAAGGAACAATAAAAAGAGCAGAATTGAGGTCATATGATAGACTATCTTTTAACTCATGAGTTTTATAACTCTTATAATTTAAACAAAATTCTAACTTCATCTGATATTCAAGATAATTATACTTAAATGTGAGGACAGTAAATGAAGTAAGGTTTCCACATTCCACTGTAAATAGCAAAATATTGATACTTGTATAATGTGATATCACATATATGATAATAGTGCAACCAACTTAAAAGAGACATTCAAAACAATGTAAATAAATCAAAATAGAATCCTGAAAAATTTTTCAAGTAATCTACAGGAAGTCAAAAAAGAGAAAGAAAAAAAGAAAATGGGAGTAAGCACGAGAGGAAAATAACAACAAGAAAATGAAATGGAAGACAAATGCAAACATATCAATAGTTATCTTAAGTATGATTGATGTATGTATACCCATAAAAAGACTGAGATTGAAAGAGTGGATAAAAAACACAACCTGACTATACATTGTTTACAGAAACTCATTTCAAACACAATAGCATAGTTGAAATAAGTTGAAAGTGAAAGAGTGGAAAAAGATATGCCATGCAAGTGTTATATATTACATGTAAAATATAATATATAATGTACATATTGTATATATCAATTACTAAGCCATACTATTAAATATATATATATATTTCTCATTCAGCAAAAGCTCTAGTATGTTGTATTCTATAGAACAATAAATAATGTTTTAGTGTGAGTATTAACTCCAGAGATGGCATTTATGACTAGTGACACGTGTGATCTAATCGTCAGTATCAATTATTTCTATCTGATTTTAATTTCCACATGACTTAGCAAGAATTTAAAAGTTACTAGGGAAAAGAAGAGTGGAAATTACTTCTATTATTGATATATTGAGCATTTATTGAATTCCTGCTGGGTGCCCAAACCTAGAGGGTGCTTGCATGGTTTGTTTGTTTGTTTGTTTGTTTGTTTTCCAATCTTTATTGGAGTATAATGGCTTTACACTGTTGTGCCAGTTTTAGCTGTACAACAAAGTGAATCAGCTGTATTTATACATATATTCCCATATCCCCTCCCACTTGAGTTTCCCTCTCACCCTCCCTCTCCCACCCCTCTAGGTCATCAGCAATCATCGAGTTGATCTCCCTGTGTTATGCAGCAGCTTCCCATTAGCTATCTATTTTACATTTGGTAGCATATAATTCTCAATACTACTCTTTCACTTTGTCCCAGCTTCTCTTTCCCCTGGTTCCCGTGTCCTCAAGTCTGTTCTCTACATCTGCGTCTTTATTCTTCCTCTGCCACTGACTTCATCAATACCATTTTTTTAGATTCCATTTATATGTGGTAGCATACAGTGTTTGTTTTTCTCTTTCTGTGCATAGGTTTTAAATAACTCTCGAGTAACTTATAATCTAGAAGAAGCATATTATGCTTTGATCATATTCAAGACTCAAATCAAAAATCTTCAAGCATCTGGATTTTTATCCACACTATCCAAGACTGTTAAAATTTTATAAAGTGAAACCAGTAGACTTATAGTAGGAATCGTCTTCCAACCACACATATGCTTTGGCAAACAATGGAAAATCATTCACATAATGCAATATCACCTTCTTTTGACAGATCACATAAGCAGCATGTTCACAACTAAAAACATTTTACAATAAGAATAAAACATCAGTTGTTTAAGAGCTAGCCATTGTCCATAGGTACTATTTTATTGTTTCACTTTGCTTCAGTTGAAGAAATAGAATAGACGGTTTCAACCCATTATCCATTACACATTAGCTGAGGAAATGCAGAAAACTAGAAAGAGTGGTGAAGGGAATGGAAATAATCCCTGAGAAGAAAACAGAATCTTAACAGACACACAGGGGAGAAACCGCAAGCTCACAACAGCTCACTCTGCTCTGATTCCAAAGCCTAACATCCCAAGTCAGAGAAAAATGCACAACCTACATTAAAGATACACGCACGTATACAAGCACTTACTGGTTTAAGGAGAAGTAAGATTTATTTGTTTCAAGAGGTGGGTACAAATTTATTTCATACAGTTTTCTTATTTGAATAGTTAATTAGTGGCTTAGAGTCACAGTCCACACAATAAATTGGGAAATGCCAGTAATAAGGGCTGTCAGTTAAGGAGTACTTACTGCTAAGTGTAAAATAAACACATAGAACCAATTTAACGTGTCAAAGATGCTGTTATCAATGAATTTGGCTGTAGTTAATAAAAATACTTTGATGAACAAAGGCACTAGTGCTTTCGGGTATTACATATAGTATAGTGATACAAATTGCTTTTTAAGTCATATGAATCTTTGCTTCTGTATCTTTGTGAGAGAATAGTTGAGGCTCCTGTTCATTATTTTTTTTCAATGACTTCTTCATAAGGTTCCAAACATTTCTCAAACATTAGTACTAAAAGAAATTTTGCTTCTTGGGAAGAATGTTGCCTCTTTCTCTGGAAAATTTGAGGTATATAGCTTGCCATTTAAAGTTCCCTGTGAAGTTTGCATTTATATCCCAAGAATTTAGCATAGTGCGAGACTTAAGGAAGTCATCCAAATTACATTTGTGAAATAGATGATTGAATTTCGTGTACTCAGAAGTTCAGAGCACAGTTTGGCAATCATCACAGCAGTCATCTTGGGCCATAACATTGGTCTATTTATCTTTTCAGTCCTGTTTTGCTACTTTCATTTCTATTTTACTGGCTTTATTGTATTGTCATTTCTGCTTCCAATGGGCTCAACTTGTGGTGAAGAAAAACACCCACATACCCAACACCAATATAAGAGACAAAGGAAGAAATAAAACACTTAACAGAGGTACAAGCAACATGCTACCCAAAGCCTGAGGAAGAAGCTGCCGAGTCTAACTGGAATTTATTAAGGAACAAGAGATCTTGCAAAGATTGGAAATGTATTTCTCATGCTTTATTGAACTTCTTTGAAGGACAGCTAATTACTCAATCTGGCTAGAACACAGAGCTCATAAAGAGTGGTAGGAGGAGATAAAACTGAAAAGACAACTGAAAATCAGACTGTGAAGGACTGTGAGTGATCGGTTACGATGCTTGGGCATTATACTTCAGGCAATTAGGAGCCACTGAAGCAATTTGAGGGAAAATGTAAAGGCATTATTGATGTTCCTTAGAAAACAACTTAGATGGCAGTATGAAGGATGATTTGGAGGAATAAGATACTGAAAGCAGAAGAAACAATTGGAAAGCTTTGCAATGATCTAAGTTATAGATAATAAGGGCCTATACAGAGAAAGGTAGGTACAGATGCAAGGAAAAACAAACAAACAAAAAAGAATCTACATGACTAGGCCACTGATGGGATAGAAAGAGGAGAGTGAGAGGAAATTGCTGTGGGTAGTAATGCTATTAAAGGATAAAGTTTCAATAAGAGAAAGAGACATTGAAGAGAAGATAATAACAGAACATCTCCTGGGTAGTGAGTCCACCATATTTCAGGCAGTGTGTTAGATATTTAATCTTCACATTAACTCTGTAAAGTTGGGTGTTTTTCCCCAAATTATAACTATATATACCATTTAAGTCTCTCTTCCATTGACACACCCCGGATAAGTGACCAACACAAAAGTTTAAGCCAGATTAGCCTGAGTCCAATGTCCATGTAATTGTGCACTTTTCCTCAATGTCCACTTTCATGTTGAATTTAGGGATAAATGAGACATCCCTGTCCGGCAAGGGGTTGCAATTATAGGTGTGGTGTCTAAGAGAAGAACCAGGCTGGAAATACAGAGTTGGAATCATCGAAAGGGAGGGAAGGGTTGAAACTGAGGTGATAGCTGCAGTCACAAGGGAGACCATGTAAGAGAAGACCCAGCATGCAATCTTGAGCAAGTTACACCTGAGAGGCAGGTGGAAAAAACAGAGGGCAGAGAGGAAGCTGTGAAGTAGTAGAATGAGAACGAGGAGATTAAAAAGAAGCCTGACAAGAAGGAATCAGTGATCAACAATGTCAAATACTGCAGAAAATTACATGAGAGTGACATCCGGGAAGAGGCGCTTGGATTTTGCAAGTGGGGATTCATCAGAGACTCTGGAAGAGCAGCATCAGTCAGGTATCACAGAGTGTTAAACTGAAATGTAGGTCTTCAGAGTTTGAGGGCTGAAGATGGTAAGTCACTGAAGCCTCTTTATTTGTAATTGTTGGCAGCGACCAAAGAACAAAGATGGAAAAAAGGCTGGGAGGAAGGCACAACGGAAAAAGCTTTTTTCATTGCTTGATGGTTTTGTCTTTTGTTTTCCTTCTTTAATGACTGTGATGAAGACATTATAGTGCAGGAAGGCAGTGGTGAGAAGGACATCAAAAACAGGAGAAAAAGAGAGAGGACGTGAGGGAAGATGTGTTCCCCTGTGCTCTGGCTGTGGTCTCTGACATGGTGGGCTGCGGGCAGAACTGTGTGGCAGCTCAACAACAAACCCAGCAAACTGAAACAACATTAACCCTCTTTGACTTAAACATCATATCTAATTAAGTTTTCTGGCATGCGAAATGCATCCACTGTGAGAAATGATGTATCTCAGACCTAACTCACCATTTAGCATATTTATATCATGAGGAAATATTAAAGATGTTTCCCCAAGCAGAGGACTGTATTATGCACACATATAATAGCACTTATTTGAATATCAATGAGTGGAAACCTGTAGCTTATGTTTGCTACAGAAATCTCTATATTTCATCTTTTAAATAAGTACAGTTATATTAGGGTTAAAAAAGAATTAAGGACCATGATCATAAGAAGACTGTAAAGGTCACAGACTTTTGGTCTAGTTGATGGCAAGTAATACACACAAGAGCAATAACTCACATTTTGCATAATGGCAGAGAGAACGAGAGAATAGAAGAGAGTTTGACTTTGAAAGATCTACAAGGACAGCTTTGCAATCAGCAACTTTGAAATCATGAGAAATGCGGAGAACAGACAAAGACCTGAGTAAATAGAAAGCCTAGTAATTTGGGGAGAATTGAAAAGAAAGTAAAAGATAGCAAAACAAACATGGCATCCCCAAAGAGAAGCCCCAAAGGGACAAAACCATTGTTGCATCCTAGACAAACGATGCAAAGGATTCCTAGAAATGGGATTGTTGTTTCTTCTGGAATGTGTTTTACTTCATAAGAAATCACAAGCTTTTTTGCAAAGCGGCTGACCACTTTGTATTCCCACCAGCAGTGCAGGAGAGGGGCATTCACTCTGTATCTTCACCAGTTTTGGTATATTTAGGATTTAAAAAATTTAACCATTCTAATATGTGTCAAGTAGATTCAATATTTTTAATATTGTATTTACAACACAACACTGGGTGATTTGGAGATAATGAAAGATAAAGTAGAAATGATTTACTCTGTACAATCTCACAATTATAATCTAGTTTTTCAAAGAAAACCCATGGCATTTGTTCATTGGTATTAATTAGCAACATAAAAGAACAACTCATATTTTTATTTAGAAGGTTGCTGTTATGTTCATTCTTAATTTTTCTCAAAATTTAGTGCAATGCTCACCTTCCCCTTTATCAGTAGTTTAGGCAGAGCAAACCATAATTCCCCGCTTGTGATCACATATGAATCACATCCAGGAGGCACATTCTGCTCCACTCATATTCTCATTTTTGTTTACATCTGCAACTCTAAGTGCTAGGAGATGACAGATAACAAAAAATATAGGCTGGGAACATGAAAAGGCATGAATTGTCTCATCACAGTGGTAGACTGAGTTCTGGACCACATTATTCATCCCTCCCTGTATCCACCCTTTGCCGTGTAACTTTGTAGTTCTGTCCATAAATATCAGAATATACTTTCCCATCTCTTCAACTTTGGCGTGGCCACATGACTTGCTTTGGGCCATGTGTTGATTGCAGTTGAGATAAGCAGGAACTTGAAATGAGCTCACAGAGTGGGGCTTGTCCTCCTATACTTTTGCCATTTTTTATGAGAGAAATATGTCAGCTGGCCTGATGGTCCCAGGGCCAGGATGAGAGACAGGTGGAAATGACCCACTCCAGGGATTGCAGACTGAAGTTCAGTCCCTGCTGCCAACCCACTACCTCGGGGGAAACACCAGTGCTTATTGTTGGATGCTGCTGAAGTTTTGAGGTTATTTGTTACATGGCAGAAACTGACAGATTCCACACATACAAAATAAGGAATAGATGAACTATGAAAACTGACGAGCTATTTAAGAGAAGGAATGTAATGAAGTTGAAGAGTTTTGATGCTCTGTGTGTGTGCATGTGTGTGTTGGAGAGTCAGGGATGGGGTGTGAGCAGAGCAACTGAGAATACAAGGTTGAAAAGTTTATATTTCAGTGGGCAAGTCTATGGAGAAAAGAATGAAATGACAGAAACATTGTGTTTAAAATGGAGCTGTGTAAGATGAGGTCAGAAGCTAGAGGTAAAATATTTTTTAAAGAATACGGCAATGCTTGAGAAAAAGGACTATAACTCACTGTCTCTCTTTGGCAAAACCCAGCGATCCTACATGACGGCGTGTATTCCGGGTATTATTTCAGAACTGACCCTGGCTAACTGTTACTCTCTCAAGTCTAATGACAGCCCAGCATCCCTTAACAGCGATGGTAGTTACAATCATCATCAAGACGTATCTGTTAAGCAGCACAGTGATGGTCTGGCTCCATTCTAAAAACTAAATAAAAGTAACCAAACACAATAGAGAATTTGACTCGAATGCACCAAGTGAAAGGCGCCAGCCATTTATCACATTAATCACACAGTCAACTGCTTCGAGAGGTGTCTGCCAAAGAGTTACCAAGGTTAATATTAGGCCTTTTGTAGATAATAAGCCCAAGTTGGCTGAGAACCTGGACAGAAGTCCAAGGACATAAGGATAAAGTCCCAAGTCTACTGTAGAGAACAGCTAGATTTCAGCTTACATTCAAATTTCTCTCTCAGATATTTTGCTAGGAATGACTAGACTGGACTAGATACTTAGGATCCCCTACAAACTAGAAAAGTTCTCTCAGGATAGAATAGAAAGACAATTTCTGGAGACGGGACTCTCCATTGAAACAGGTCCAGTACTACATGGTTTTGGAGACAGAAAGTGAGTTTAGAATTAGCAGAATGGATTTTTCCCGTAGTGAGAGTCTGTTCTAATCAGGCTGCTTGGAGGGCTAGAGACAGACCTCAGCAATCTGTGTGAGGTGCTAGAGAAGAAAACGCTAGTGGAAATTGCCCAAGTAACAAGCATCCCACTGAGAATAATTTTGAAAAGATTGCTTCAATTCTCATTCCAAACAGAAAATAATATAATAAGCTTTTTCATGATGAGTAATCTTCTAGCATATACTGAAAACAGAATTCCTGTGTGTATTCGTTCATTCTTTAACAATTGTGACTTTTTTCTTTCTAAAGTTATATTTTATTAATTAAAAAGATGATTATATACATTAATGCATATCTATATCCATTATAATATATAATACATATCATAGTAGATACAAATATAGATACTCTACTATATACAGTATAGTACATATAGTATAAGTGGAAAAATTCAATATGTGAAATGGCTATTTGACAACCATCAGACAAACCACTATATATGTGTGTGTCTATAGATCTAGATATAGATTACTATATCTGTATCATATATTTTATGTTATACTGTATTTACAATTTTATATAGACTCATAGACACATGCATACACACACATATATTAGTTTTCCGTGATGGTAATCATATATCATTTCACATTTTGAATTAGGTCAGGAAGAAATAGGAATAATGTCTTTGAGCCCTAGGTTAGAAGAAAAAACGACTTGGATTAGTAAATCAGATAGCTATGTTATAATTAGAAAAATGACGTTTTAGAAATAAGACTTTGAACTTCAATGCCTTCTTAATTGTGAAACTTGTTAAGTGTTCAGAAATGACATTATTCTCTAAAGCTCATGCCCATTAAGCAGAGCATGGTCACTCCTTTGTGGTTATTAAGATACTATGAAATACTCTCCTGGGAAAAGAGACAGGTAAATGAGAGACTATTGAACAAAACTAAAACATTCCTGGCTAGGAAACTAATTACATAAAGTGATATTGAAGAACGGAGCTTCTACCTCTAGAAAGAGGAGGAGCTAAAATTCGTCTAATCCACTCTAATTATATTACGCAACATATTTTAACTCTGCTTCTTTGAAAGGGAATCTTTAGAACTCCTCCCATATTTCCTGCCACAATTGCAACCTACCAATCACATGCTCTCAGTCATGATGACACGTGGAATAAATGCATGCCTAAGTGAATTAATGCACAGTTCTTGCTTTGAACATGGAGCGCTACGGAGGCTTCCTGCTGAACTCATTGCAGACATTTAATGTATTAACCGGAATCCGTGGGTGAGATGACAGCTAACCCCAGATATTCTTTCCTGCACGGTTCTGCCTCTTTTTCCAGGAGCCCTCTATGTTTCTCATGACCTCATAAGCACACTCTGCTTTTGACATCATTTGGACAGAAAGGAAAAACGATTATCATTGGAATTGTTAATCGTGATATCCCCTTGCTTCCTCCCCCACAACCTGGTTATGCTACATAAGGAATGTCGGCTGTTTTTTATTCTGATTAGAATGAAATTAGTGGTCTAGCTTAAAATAATTTATTTCATCAGGTACAAGTTCATGAATTTTCTGCCTTTTCATTTAAGTTTACATTTGTAAACAGGAAGCATATGTGTAAAAGCTGTTAAGTGAATACGTCATGATGAAAATCATACAACTACAACCTGCACATAAAAGCCACCTAAACTTCTCTGCCTAATACCTGGGTTCCAGATTCCTCACTTAGGCTGCTTCACAAGTCCAGGCACTGGCTGCCAAGGCTGTAGAGTGAGCACTCGGCTGGGAGTCAACAGAGGTCAGTCCCATAGCTGATGAGAAGCACGGCTGTGTGACCTTGGACAAGTTACTTAACCTTGCTGAGTTTCCATCACCTGATCCATAAATTGGGACTCTTATTTCATAGAATTGTTGGGCCCATTAAATAAGATAATGTGTGTAAATCATTTAAGACAACACAGCATAAGTGATTAACATGCTATTAAAACAGTGTGGGTTCGTTGAATCTCCCCACACTTCAGTCTTTTCCTTTATAAAATGAACATGTTAGACTGAAAAATAAAAATAGGTTTTTCTAATCCTACCAGTCTATAAATCTGATACACTTCCTACTATATCGTGCACCAAGAGTAGAGACAATTTTTACCTTGTATTCTTACCAGGGATAGCATTAACCGAATGAATGTATAACAAGCAAAAAAAAAACACAACAAAAAACATCAGTTGTTCACTGTCAGGAGTGCGTGCCTGAGTGATTCTCATAACTCTCAGAGCCAAATCTTATGAATCCCAAGTTAGTGGTATTTTTAATGCAGCTCATATTCTGCTGTCGCTCATTTTTCTGAATCTCAGCTATACAGGTCCTTTTTTTTTATGAGAATCATGTTCACGTTTTTGTTTATAGTAAGCACTCTCTAGTGCTCATATGGTAGTAATTGCCTTTCCTCATTTAATCTATTTTTAATTATTAATTCAACAAACACTTAATGAAGATCCCCGTATCTTAGATGTAAGTGGGCACAGGGGAGTGAAAAAGCAAAATCCCAGTGCAGCATCAAAAAGACAATTTTAGTTACAGCTGCTTTAGCTGGAGGGGATTCTGTATAGAGATAAACATGAAATAAGATAGAGTATGGGATTTCTGAGCAGTGGAGAAAAGATGTTTTTTTCCTTCCCTCTGAAACTGCTACCAAAGAGTCATTGAAAAGTATTCTTTTGAAGTACAACTTCAAAAGGCATAATGCAAATTGATCAAATATTGTATTTAGGATGTTTTCAGAGATTTGTAAAATAAACCAGAATATTTGCAAATTGAGAGCGATATAGTTATAGTTGGTGTGTATTTATTTATTTAGCCACATGACCAAGCTTAGCTGGCACCATTGCTGTAGAGGTGAGCTGTCAGCTGAGGCTTGATCAAATCACCATTCTACAGAATCTCATTGTCTTGTGAGACCTGGAACTAAGCTTGCATCTTGAGACCAAGGAAAGAGAATGCTAAAAAAAGATGAGTCTGTGAATGTAGAGATAAATCGGAAAGATGCTGGGTCTTCAGTGACATAATTGTGTCACTGGATTTACCGAACCTGGGTACTGACAGATGAATTGGCGCCAATTGTTTTTTGTTTATTTTTTTTCCATATTGGTATTATCTTACTTACGTTTCGAAATCACAGGGGGCGGACGGAGTCTAATTTGTTTGCCTCAGGCATCATGTTCATACCTAGGCTTGTGGAAGGCAGCGCAGCTCAACTGCCATTCCCACCACACTGCATTACTTTTTCAGTCTTTACAAAAAATAATTCCTCAAAAGGAAGATGGCAATGGAGATGCTTTAGTACAAGACAGGAGTAAAGTTGCTTAGCAGTCACAAAACTAAATGTTTGCTATTGCAAGAGGAAAGTCTAATTTCCCCCCAAGTTATAGCTTTATATAAACTAAGCACCCTGCATTAACCTTCATAAATTTAATTTTAAATTAAATGAAAAATACATTCTTATGCCAAGACTTTATATATGCAAAATAGTAAATCCTGAAAATTACTTAGGTTTGTTCTAGACTTTTTTTAATGTACATGATTATTTTCAGACAAATCTCAATTTGAAAATATGAGTGTGTTTTTCACAAGTTATATAAATTAAGTAAAACTCTGTCATCTAAGTTAAAGGATGGTGTTTTTAAATGGTGTTCCTAATATTATCATAAATACATTCCACAACCTGCCAAAAAAGCAAGCCCACAATGTACCCTGCTAAGAATATAGATCAGCAACATTTTCAGATTTGAAGTGGCTAGTTTGAGAGAAAAAGGGAGGGGAGGCTCCCTTTCTTCCATTATTTTCAAAACACTTTACTAATAAGAGATAGCAACTGAAAAGGGGTGAAGGATACAAGCAATAACGTTCATGTCTGCAAGGTCAGGGATTAGGTCAATAGATTTATAATACATTGTTCTTGCAATTTGAGGAACTTAATCCTCTTAAATTCTCAGACATTTAACATATCTCCTTTTTTCTGTGGCAAAATAGACAGGGAATATGTGATTAATAATAAACAAAAATGATGAGCTCTGCTAAAGAAGCTGTTCAGTTTTCTATAAGAATTACAATGAATGAGGAAAAGGGTAGAGCACTGAGGATAGCCAGTTCCAAGCGATTAACAACTAGCTTTATTTAGAGAGGGTGACTGTAGGTTAATCACTAAACATGCATTATCTCCTTTGGCTCACAACCTCCCATACAATAAATATTATTATCCTCCATTTACTTAAAAAGATGCTGAGACTTAGCAAGGACAGACAGATAATAGTAATTCACCAAAGCAGGATTCCTAGCCAGGCCCGCCTGCCTTCAAGCTCTTGTTCTTTCCATGCCTCTACCATGACACCAGCCTTGTGACATGGTTGGCAGACGGAGCCTTCCTCCAGCTTCTAGGGTCACCTCATAGACTCATTTATGAATGTCTCTTCTTTAGTTATTAAGCCCAGCACCACGTAACTAAACTACTGAATGCGGCTTATGTTTATTGTCTTCTAGTATGTCCCTCTCACTGTATCTTCTCAGGGAATTTCTATTAGCTATTCACAACCCTTTATCTCACCCTGTTTTCATCTGGGTTTTTCCAACATTCCTTTCTCTAAAAAGAAGACAGATGTGTAAAATTCTGTTATTTTTATTTTCAATCCTTAAAACAGCTCTGATGCAATTGGAAGAAGGTTGATCGTCCTCATTTTGCAGAAGACAACGTGATGATCTAACGATGTAGGTATCCAGGGTCATCGTGTTAGACCACAGTGGATTTCATGCTGATCTCATATCTGCCTTTGCTGCCACCTCCTGATGGCATTAATGTCACTGCATTAATTATTCACTCAAGGCACTGGGCAATATTCATAAAGGGGTAGTGCTAAAGCTTTAATTTTTAGCGTGTCTCAGATCATACTTTCAGGCTCATTTTTAAATTCAGTGAATTATGCCCTTAGTTTATTGATTGCTTTTTGTGGGAAAACAATAGTTAAAATATGATACCACCTGCAACACTTTGAAGAAGACTGAGTGCTTTGTTATTATTTTCCCTACTTGCAATTCCTTACAATCTACCTGCAGCTGAGTTTGGATTTTTTTTGTCTCTAATTCCAAATTAAAAAAAAAAGAAAACACTCAACAAAATACTAGCAAACAGAATCCAACAGCACATTAAAAAGATCATACACCATGATCATGTGGGGTTTATCCCTCAAATGCAAGGATTCTTCAATGCACACAAATCGATCAATGTGATACATCATATTAACAAATTGAAGGATTGAAAACCATATAATCATCTCAACAGATGCAGAAAAAGCTTTTGACAAAATTCAACATCCATTTATGATAAAAACTCTCCAGAAAATGGGCATAGAAGGAAATTACCTCAGTGTAATAAAGGTCATATGTGACAAACCAACAGCCAACATCATTCTAAATGGTGAAAACCTGAAAGCATTCCCTCTGAGAACAGGAACAAGACAAGGGTGCCCACTCTCACCATTATTTTTTAACATAGTTTTGGAAGTGTTAACCACAGCAATCAGAGAAGAAAACGAAATAAAAAGAATCCAAATTGGAAAAGAAGAAGTAAAATTGTCACTCTTTGCAGATGACATCATGTTATACGTAGAAAACCCTAAAGATTCTATCAGAAAACTGCTAGTACTAATCGATGAATTTAGTAAAGTAGCAGGATACAAAATCAATGCACAGAAATCTCTTGCATTCCTATACACTAACAACAAAGGAGCAGAAAGAGAAATTAAGGAAACACTTCCTTTTACCATTTCAATAAAAAGAATAAAATACCTAGGAATAAAACTGCTTAAGGAGGCAAAAGACCTGCATGCAGAAAACTATGACACTGATAAAAGAAATCAAAGATGATACAAACAGATGGAGGGACATACCATGTTCTTGGATTGGAAGAATCAACACTGTGAAAATGACTGTACTACCCAGAGGAATTTACAGATTCAACACAATCCCTATCAAATTACCAGTGGCATTTTTCACAGAAGTAGAGCAAGAAATCTTAGGATTTGTATGGAAACGCAAAAGACCCCGAATAGCCAAAGCAATCTTGAGAAGGAAAGATGGAGTTGGTGGAATCAGGCTTCCTGACTTCAAACTATACTACAAGGCCACAGTGATCAAGACAGTATGGTACTGGCACAAAAACAGACATATAGACCAATGGAACAGAATGGAGAGCTCAGAGATAAACCCATGCACATATGGGCACCTTATCTTTGACAAAAGAGGCAAGAATATACAATGGAAAAAAGACAGCTTCTTCAATAAGTGGTGCTGGGAAAACTGGACAGCAACATGTAAAAGAATGAAATTAGAACACTTCCTAACACCATACACAAAAATAAACTCAAAATGGATTAAAGACCTAAACATAAGGCTAGACACTATAAAACTCTTAGAGGAAAACATAGGCAGAACACTCTATGACATACATCAAAGCAAGATCCTTTATGACCCACCTCCTAGAATCATGGAAATAAAATCAAGAATAAACAAATGGGACCTAATGAAACTTAAAAGCTTTTGCACAGCAGAAGAAACCATAAACAGGACAAGAAGATAACCCTCAGAATGGGAGAAAATACTTGCCAACGAATCAACGGACAAAAGATTAATCTCCAAAATATATAAGCAGCTCATGCAGCTTAATACCAAAAAAGCAAATAACCCAATCCACAAATGAGCAGAAGACCTAAATAGACATTTTTCCAAAGAAGACATGCAGATGGCCAAGAAACACATGAAAAGATGCTCCACATCGCTAATCATCAGAGAAATGCAAGTCAAAGCCACAATGAGGTATCACCTCACACTGGTCAGAATGGCCATCATCAAAAAATCTAGAAACAATAAATGCTGGAGAGAGTGTGGAGAAAAGGGAACCCTCTTGCACTGTTGGTGGGCATGTAAGCTGGTACAGCCACTATGGAAAACAGTTTGGAGGGTCCTTAAAAAACTACAAATAGAACTACCATATGACCCAGCAATCCCACTCCTGGGCATATACCCAGAGAAAACCATAATCCCAAAAGAAACTTGTACCATAATGTTTATTGCAGCACTCTTTACAATAGCCAGGACATAGAATCAACCTAAATGCCCATCAACAAATGAATGGATAAAGAAGATGTGGCACATATATACAATGGAATATTACTAAGCCATAAACAAGAATGAAATTGAGTTATTTGTAGTGAGGTGGATGGACCTAGAGTCTGTCATACAGAGTGAAGTAAGCCAGAAAGAGAAAAACAAATACTGTATGCTCACTCATATATATTGAATGTAAGAAAATGGTACTGATGAACCCAGTGACAAGGCAAGAATAAAGATGTAGAGAACAGACTTGAGGACATGGGATGCGGGGAGGGCAAAGGGGAAGCTGGGACGACGTGAGAGAGTAGCACTGACGTATATACACTACCAAATGTAAAACACATAGCTAGTGGGAAGTTGCTGCATAACACAGGGAGATCAACTCGGTGACGGGTGATGATTTTGAGGACTGGGACAAGAAAGGTAGGAAGGAGTCGCTGGAGGGAAGGGATATGGAGATATATGTATAAATACAGCTGATTCACTTTGTTGTACAGCAAAAACTGGCACAACAGTGTAAAGCAATTATATTCCTATAAAGAGCTTAAAAAAAAACAGGGCAAAATGTGTCCCCAGTTACAAAAAGCACAACAGACCATTAGAGTTTTGGTCCATTGTTTCTACTCATATCTCCCCCAATTTAATATATGAGATGGTGTTTATATGTTACTAAAGTTTAAAGGCTTTCATCATTCAAAATATTTTAGAATATATTTTTAAGTGAGTGGTCATGGATACATTTAGTAATTTAAGCCTCAGATATGCATGTTTGAAAACCCAAAAGAGCAGAAATAGGATGGAAAATAAAATTATACACAAAAGGAATAATAATAGCTACAATTTAGCATGTAGCATGTGCCAGGCACTTGGACAAGCACTTCATATGATATTAATCTTATTAACCATCCCCTGCTATGGTCCGAATGTTTCTGTCTCATACCCCTCACCCCCCACCAAATTCACACGCTGGAATCCTAACACCCAGCAAGATGATGTTAGAAGGTGAGGCCTTTGGGAAGTGACTGGTCATGAGGATGGAATTCTCATGAATGGGATTAGCGCTCTTAAGAAAGAAATCCCAAATTTCTCCCTAGCCCTTTCCACCACGAGGGTATAGGAAGTCTGTGACCTGGAAGAGAGTCATCACCCAACCATGCCGGCACCCTGGTCCCAGTCTTCCAGCCTCCAGACCCATGAGAAATACATCTCTGTTGTTTACAAGCCACCCAGTCTGTGGTATTTTATTACATAGCAGCCCAAGTGGACTAAGGCAGCCCTCAAATAGTTTTACAAGAGAAAAAGCTGAGACTTAGGTTAAAACTTCGCTCTGCTGGTGAGTGGCAAAGCCACTGTTTAAGCAAAGAATTCAGTTGACTCCGGGACGAATGTTCTTAGCTTTACTGACCATACTACCTCTCTGACTAATTTTCCTTACACATACTTCTTTAAGAACTCGAGTTCTGCAAAGGTTCTATTTTGCTCATGGTAGCCTACGACTCTTGCGTTGCTGCTGCTGGCAATCCTTGCTGCTATTCACACACTTTTTATCTACTCAACTTCCTCCATGTTCAGATAGGTCTATATTCTAAGAACTTCTCCCAAAGGGCCTCCATGAAATTTCAAAAAGAACAGAACTCTCAGTAAATAGCATTCTTAAGTCATTAGCCCACATATTCATTATTGACTTAATGTGCCACACTCATGCAGACACTGGGGATACGAAGATGAATTAGAAGAAATGTCTTCTCTCAAAGAGCATGATGTCTGGTTAGTGTGCTGGGGAGCAGACGATTATGTAAACCGATAAACATGTGTCATAGTAAAGGCATGCATACATGATATGGGAGATTAAAGGCAGGTGCTAGATAATAATAGTGCTTGAGGGAATCTAGAAAGGCTTCTTTTCTGGGTAGGTTATTTGAGCTTATCCTTGAAGGATGGAATAGAATTAGGCAGAATAATAAAGGAATAACTTCAAAGCACATTAAAAAAGGATGTGTTCTGAACAGTAGATGCTCTCTGTATATTAATGAAAGAAAGACAGCAGTACGTGATGAGGCTTTTGGAAGACTTAAAGATGATGTCTGACTCTGGAGAATTCGGACTTAACACATGGATGGGTTATTGCCAAATAATGACATCATTATATGCTAATGCAGCTAAATATTTTAAAGTTTATAAAGTCCCAATTTAAGGATGCAATGCTCAGTCACAAAAATAAAAATGAAAATTATCATAAAACATTGCTAAGAATGGAATGGACCAATAAATCCCTCAGTGAGCCAGTTGTCTTCCTAGAAACCTAGTGAGTTACGAGTTAATTTCTCACATTTATTACTAGTACCAAGACCCCAAGAGATTTATTGTTGTTGGGTTATTTTGTCATTTCTCCTGGTTGACTCCCCAACTCTGCTCTCATGGGTAGACTGTGACTGGTGATCAAGAACTATCCATGGGGTAAGTGCAACTTTTATAGAGAGTGATGTGCTACACGTATCAAGAGAATGCAGTTGTTGTATAAGACATATGGTAGTAAGGTTGAGAATGATATACACATTAACAGCTTTACAATAAGCCACGTATCCCCAGCTCTTTGTAAGTTAGTGAGTTATAAATGTATTTGTTTGTCATTGCCTTTGAAAATGCAGATGTCTCATCTTCTTGGGGAAGAAGTCAACTTTAATGAGGTTAACAGCAAAACATTAAAGTAATAATGTAGTCGTTAAGCCATGTGGAAATTTTACCATGATTCTTCATATTTGCAACACTTTTTTACAAAACAGAAAATACTGTTGTATCCTCTGATAGTATATACCATCTTAAATGTTTTTAAAAGATGAATTTACCTATAGAAATATCCCTTAAAGAAACTGATAGAACCCACTGTATGTCGGATATGTTGCCGCAGTGTGCAACACCTCACGGGGCCTTCTCCATCCTGTCATCTCTAAGTGGCCCGCTGCTGTCCTTTGTTTCCTGGACTCACCCCCACAGTTCTGAGTTTGTGCTGTTTAAAAAAGAAGGCATGGGCGTTTTCAATTCCTTAGCACATCCTGTGTCATCTTGGAAACCAAATGTGTGTATCAGAAATCCCACTCTCCAATCTCAAGCTCATCAAATGCTACAGCCCTGCCCCGAGTAGAGCACCCAAGGCCAAGTACTTGTCAGAAATGCAGGTCGGTCGTCAGTGCAATGAAGATAATTATTACCTTTGAAGATATTTCAAATGTTAGGCTCTTATTATAATTAATTACAGAGAAGTCTCTTATCTGGCAGGGCTGGGGAATGGGGTATTCTGGTTAATGGTTCAATTGAAAGAAAGAGAAAACGGAAGATGTTAGTGCTGCGGAGATTCAGTCTGGGTCTGTGTGAGGGCGCTGGGTTTTTCCCAGCACGTTCTCTCTCATCTAGAAGGTCATCAGAGCGCACCATCAGATATCTCCATAGCAGCAAAACACCTTTCAAAATTGTTATCAACCCTGGTTAAATCATCTCTCCAATCCATTCCCTCTTCCCATGTACAGCCTTTCCTCAGAGAATGGATGTGGGAGTGAAGTTGTGGCCTGTCCCCATTTTCTGAGCCTTGACACCATGGGAAGCAGGACTAGGAAGAGCACTGGAATGACCCTTGGAGATGACCAGGGTCTCTCTCACTTTTCCATTCATGTGGTCTGGGAAGTTTTCTCTTTGTGCGTCTGTCAAGCTGTAATAAAGAATACTGCTTTTCCTCACTGGTTGAGGTCGAGGATACCATGTCAAATATCTAATGAAAGTCACCAAGATGCCCCATTCTGGTTAGCAGTGCAAGAGGTAAACCTTGCTCCCGAGTTTACTTGAACGATATTTCAGGTGGCGCTCGTAGCCTGTTCCAAATATCTCACATACTGTTTGAGCATCATTTTGGATTAAATTATATACAAAAAATTTTACCGTAGTTTAAGAAATTGAGAAACGTTGTGAGCCTGAGCTAAGACTGTATGAAGTGCCTTCCTTCCACGACTGCCTCATTAGCCAGCTGCCAGCTTAGGGAAGCCTGCTTTGCTTTTGACCCTGTCGACCACCTCCATTTCCTGAGACCCCTCCCCTACCTCCACTGCACCTCTCACCTACTTGTCCACTTGTCTGGCTTTTTCAGCCTCCTCTGCTTGCTCATTTTCTTTATCTTTCCTCTTAAATAGTGTTTGTCCCTAGGACTTTGTCCTCAGCTCTTTTCTGTTTCTCTTCTGCTCTCAACTTGTGTGACATACTCCTTTCACATAGCTTCAACTATATATCAAACAATTCTCAAACATAATTTGATCTCCATTTCTGACCTCTCTTCATAGCAAGAGTCCCCAATGCAATCATACACTTTAGCTAAATAGCATAGACATGGGGTTATTGCCAACCGCAACTCTTCGTCTCCACTTATATTTAAAAAATCAATTAATGCATGATAATCACCTGGTCATTCAATTTAGAAAACATTTCCATATACATCCAAATTGATTTGTTACTAAGTCTTGTCAGATTGTCCTCCAGACAGGAACTCAAAACCCCCTTCCCTCTCTTGCTTTCCAGTGGTCTTTGTCCTGGCTTAGGCCTTGATTTCTTTAGCCTGTGTTTATTCTAAAAGCCAAAAGCTAAGGCATACACTGATCTCACTGACTCCCGTCTCTTCTCTTTCCTACTCAACCTAAATGCCGCTTCCAGAATCTTCTTTATGATATAAGATATTATTGTGTCTGTCCCCTGAGGTATTGGCTCCCCATTCTCAGAACAAAGTCCAAATTTTTGGTGCAGTACGAAAAGTCCTTAAAATTTTGAGGCTAATGTACATGCCTAGCATTTATCTCTTCTATGGTAAAAGTAAAGTACAAGAACTTAACCCATCTGACATTGAATCCTTGCTATAGACTCCGTGCAGTTTTCCAGTGCCTCCTGAAAAATAAACTTTAAAACATTGTGGTTTAGAGTTAATTTCTGGGACCTCACTACCACAGTCACCAACACTTCTCTAAGGTTTTGGTCATCATCCCAAACTTGTGACAACAGTTGGGTTGTTTCTACCTTTGACTATAATGAATAGTGCTGGTCTATAAATATTTGTATACAAGGTTTCGTGTGGGCATATATTTTCGTTTCTCTTAGGTATATACCAAGGAATGGAATTATTGGATCAAATGGTAACTCTATGCTTATTCTTTTGAAAAATGGCCTTTTTTCTTAAATGACTCCACCACTTTATATTTCCACCAGCAATGTACAAGGGTTCTAATTTTCTGCATCCTTACCAATACTCGCTATTACCTGACTTTTTGATTCTAGCCATCCTAGTGGGTGTCAAATAGGATCTTACTGTGATTTTGATTTAAATTTCCTTGAAGACTTATGACACTGAGAATCTTGCCATGTGCTTATTGGCCATTTTTATACCTTCCTTGGAGAAGTGTCTATTCCATGACCTTTTTTTATTAGTGTCATTTATTATTCTGGTCCTAGACTGCCCTTTGACTTACTACTTCTAATGTGATCTCATTTTTGCTTAGTTTCTCCCCAAAAGACAGCATGTACACACATTTTGTAAGCTATTCCTTACCCAGTCTTGTTTCCTGTGCAGCAATTTCTCTTGCAGGTCACAGGAGAATCTCAGATACAATAAGATTTTATGTCCATTAAAGCCAGATTATTCTCCATCTGTTGTCATATTATATTGCACATAAGCTGCAGTGAAACATAGACTCTCTCTTTTTACCATTTCTTCCTGTTAGTGCTCATATTCCTTCAGTGTGGCACAGTGTGTAATGCTGATATTTTATAGCCTTCCTCTTTAGATCTTTCTATTAAAATAAGAAAGAATCATGTCTTGCTTCTTAGTTCATGAATGCTAGTTCATCCCCTTAGATTGGATTCATGTTTGGCAACTAAAACAAACAGCTTTTCTTTGGTGGCTGCTCAATCCCTGATTTACTAGAGAGGTATTCTCCTTCCCCAGTTCCCATATGTCATTTCTCTTATTCCCCAGGTGTGAAATACCCACAGTTGGTTTTATAACTTTCCACCGCTGTATACATTACATCAGGTGTCACAACTATTCTTCTCACTTCTCCACCATTTTCCTGCATTTCATTCATTCATCTCCAATTTGCCAGCACCTTCTGCTGCTTGTGGAGCTCCCTGGAACCTGCAAGAACACCTCCAAGATGCCCTTCTGCAGCTCTCACAGTTGCCTATGGAGCCTACACCCCTCTCTGTATGTAATGCTGCTTCTAATACCCAACCTACTAGAGCTTTGGGAGTGTGAAAACGATAGCCTTAAATTACCATCCACATAGAAATTGTTTCCTTGGCTCATGGCCAGTATATGAACAACAGCGAGCAAAGAAATCAGTCCAAGTACTGGTAGCAGGACCCAGGCTGAATTTCCTTGCCTTCAGAGGTCATATATAGGAAAGTCACAACACGTGATGCGATGGGGCAAAACGAAATGCTCAGGGCAAAGCCATCAGAGCTTAACTTATGGGAACCGTGAAAACAACAGCTGTGCTGCTCTTTCCCTCAGTTGCCTCTGCAGTGATCTGCACAGAGACAGATCACTCATCCCATTCACTGAGTTCACCTTTTTTTCACTGCCAGGGGAACATGCATGTGCTGTTGGCCCTGTCCTTGTCAGAGGACCCTTAAGAGGTGGATGTGTTTGTGTGCATGTGTGCATTTATGCGTGTGTGGTTGGGTGTGAGTCTGTACATTTTTGTGCGTCCTTGCCCTCGTTCCAGCCCTGGCAAGGAGCCTGAGCTCTTACCTGACTCAGCTCTGGTGTATTTCCCCACATGATGGATACTCTAACCTTTTAGCCAGCTGCTTCCTCCCCTCCCCTCTGCAGGAACAGTTCTTCCACTGCCTTTTCCCTCTGCCCAGGAGATCTGTAAGTTTTCTCTGATTGTTCTTGGACCTTTCCCATGTTTCACCTCAATCAAAGCTGCCTCTACATTTGCAGTCAAACCACATTCTTCTCCATCCTCAAGTCACAGGGTATTCTCTTGCCTCTCATTTCCTCCTTTATAGCTGAATCAATTTAGTTTAGAGTCCCCACAACCCCTTTAGAATGACAGAGAAAAGCTGTATATTATTTAGGAAAGAGGTGAAAGGAGACAGGGACAAAGAGAGGAAAGTAACGTATAAATTACCAAAAAGAAAAAATAGGGAAAGTAAGAGAAGTATTTCATGTCCTTTTAGAGCTACTAGAGAAACATCCACCTCCTGTGAAAGTGTGCACACCCAAAACAATGTTTACACAATAAAAATACAGCAGTCATTTACTTCTTCCACCACAGAAGGCTTCAAATGTGCAAACTTCTCTGGTCTAAATCCCATCTGGAAGAAAAAGAAAGTTACTCTCCTGATGCTTGCTGCCTTATGTTTTCACACATGTATTTCTCAGGGGCCCAACATTTACACTAAATAAGTATTGTTGTACCGGTTCGAAAAATTTAAGCCTTCTCATTTGATCTTGGAACAGAGCAACAAAATGGTTTAAGCTGATGCTAGTGCAAATCTGATTGGCAAATTCATAACTGTAACCTGCAATGATAATAACAAATGTCTACGGAGGGCTTACCATGTGTCAGGCACCCTTCTAAACACATCCTTTGCTTTGTTCCATTAAAGTCTCCTTTCAGCTTTGTATGTCTTATTACAGTTGAGTGAATTGAGGCACAGAGTCTGAATAATTTCTCCAAGGTCTTCAGTAAGACACTTGACAGAGCTATGATTTGCCCGCAGGGACTCAAACCACAGAGCTATTGCTCTTGACCATACATTTATGCAACTTTTAAGAACGGACACCATCTGTTGATACAATTTAGCATGAATTTTCTATTTGAATCAACCCGAGCTTACCCAGGACAAACACGTTGTACAACACTAGAGGGCGCCACACACATCAACAGGATGCGAATTATGCGCCTAGAGGATGGATGGCAGTAGGGTCTTGAGCGGGTCATGAAATTTCCATGGGATTGTTATTTCATCGACTTACATCTGAACGTCTAAAGGTTAATAAATAAATAAAAGGAAATTAAATTTGGGAGGAGAAGAGTTGATAACAGTGCTTCTCCATCTCTAGTCAAACACGCAGATTTCAGAGCGCAACCCGCAGTGTTCACGGTTAGCGGGAAGGTTAACAAGGCTTTACCGTATTACTGACACAGGCAGCCCCCTGAACGGACAAGAAATGCTGTGGCTTGTTGGGGAGGGAACAGGAGAGGAAAGCTGGTGTTATTTGCCTCTTCTTTGCTCCATTGTTACAAACCTTAAGGATGTGCTCTGTTCTCCACCCTTGCTCTTGCAAGATCACTGGTGCTGCAGTACCGGCAGAAAGTAAGTCCACTTCATCCCCAGCAACTTAACTGCCAACCAGCCTCCATATTTATAGCTCAGGTGGGCTCCTCAGGTTATAGTTTCCTTGATATTCTGGCTTGGTTCACATCACAGGACCAGGCTGTGGTGTTAATCCCCTCTTTGCCAGCACTTTTAGATTATTCTGCCCTTACTACTTTTGGGCTATGAGTTGAATTTCAGGCTATGTGGTACCCTGAACAGTGGCTGCTGTAGCTGAGCTTCTTGTCTCCTGCTACCCTCCTCCCTGTCTATTGCAGGAGGCCTTCCTGACCAAGACAGTTTCTGTTGATTCTCTTGCTTCCATCCTTCTGCCAGTGTATCAGGCTCACTAACCCTCTGGAGGCCAACTCTCCTTCTGATCACTGTGCCTTGACCTGGTCTTTCTAGAAGGTGGCCATCCTCAGAGTTAGTATCTCTGCCTCCCAGTGTGCCTAGAAGACACTTAAATAACACAGAGAAGTAAAATATGATTTCATTTTAGGTTCCAATTTGTCACATTTTTCTATGGAAAATTAAGTTGGACTACCTATGGATAGATAGAAAGTCCAAGGAAATATTGAAGACTGTTTTTTAGAAACAGTCTTCTGAAGTTGGAGAGAAAAATGGCTTTTAAAACAACAAGATTGTTTTCTTATTCATGAAAAATAAAACATCATGTTCCAACAAGAAGACAAGAAGACATGACTTCTAGTCTCAAAATATGCTGACAAGGCTAATTGAGGATAGAACACTAAACTTGCCTGAAAATAAGAGGTGACAAGTGACAAGTACAGATGCTGTGCATCACAGGACTTCAAAGGAATTAAAAAAAAAAAGTGGTAAGTCCAGAAACAGTCAGAAAGGAGACAAAGATTGAGTTGAGCTGTAAAGGATGAAAATAATATGGAAAGAACTGAAGGTATCCTATCTCATTGTCATTTAATGTATACATTGGAAATTTGGAGGAAAATGATCAGAGAAATCCACCTGCCAAATTCAAAAACTATTGAAGCTCTTGACTGTCAGTATAAATATTAAAATGATGAACTTTATTTTACTGTCAAAAGACAATAAGAAGGCTTTTTCAGTAAATTCTTCAAATTTGACCACTTTGCAGGTAAGAATAAATTTTAGCCTATAGACCTTCATTAGACAAGTCCTCTTCAGATTTTACAGAGCTGTTTGCTTCAGTAGGATCCAATTTTTGTTTTCCTTTTATCCTGCTAAAAGAATGATGAGGATGCCACCATCAGGAATATGAAATATAAAGTTTTCTATCAGATAGCTGAAAATCTAAATGGTGTAGAACTTGTAAATGCTGAGAGGTAGACATTTAAGCAACTTGCTGCACTTCCGGATGCAATTAGAAATCCTCCTTTCAGTCTCCTCAGATGTTCAGACCTGTCAGGAGCTAATTAACTGCTTTGGCCATTGGGAGATGGGGCAACACAATTCACAGTCTCCGAATGACTGCAAGGTATTTAATTTGAACAATAGAAGAATTAAAGGGCAGCAGTTAGCAAGAGCATCAGCAGATAGAGTATGCTGCCTACATGTTTCTTATTCAATTTCAAAAGTGAACTGCCTGAATATTTATATTGGGATGATTTTTCATATTAAGAGTGCCTTACATTGCAAATACCAGCAAGAGAAGCCATCACTCTGTAATTCTGAATTGTAGATGCTAATAGAGTGTTTCTAGTCAATAGCAACATGAGAATGGGAATAAGAATGGTGTTTATGGCATCAAGGTCTGAACAGCCAGGCTTCTGCTAAGCTTATGTAACTGAAGCAAATAACAATACCAGCCCACCTGCAAACAATTATCTTAAAAAATAGAAGAATATATTCAGGATCTATTAAGTACCTGCACCACTACTTATTAACGTATCCCACCCTCACCCTCTGTCTCAGAAGGAACAACTCACTTTGAGTTTTTCTGGAATCCCTTCAATATTAGAGTCCTCTAGAGACACAGAACAAAGATACATATTCATATCTTTGTCCATATCCATCTATCCCATATCCATCTATCCCATATCCATCTATTCATATCCATCTATCCCATATCCATCTATCCATATCCATCTATCCCATATCCATCTATCCATATCCATCTACCCCATATCCATCTATCCATATCTACCTATCTCATATCCATCTATCCCATCTATCTATCCATGTCCATCTATCCCATATCCATCTATCCATATCCATCTATCCATATCCATCTATCCCATATCCATCTATCCCTATCCACCTATCCCATATCCATCTATCCATATCCATCTATCCCATATCTATCTACCCCATCTATCTATCCATATCTGTTTATTCCATATCTATCTATCCCATATCTATCCTATATCTATCTATCCATATCTATCTATCTATCTATCTATCTATCTATAGAGAGATACAGAAACAGAGACAGACAAAGAGAGAGAGAGAGACATAGAAGCAGAGACACAGAGATAGAGACACACACAAAGAGAAAGGAAATGCAGAGAAATTTATTTTAAGGAACTGGCTTATGAAATTGTAGAGACTAGCAAGTCTAAAATGTTCAGTGTGGTCCACCAGAGGGGAAACCAAAGAAAGAGTTAATTTTACAGTTAGGTCTGAAAGTCAGGTGAAGGCAGAATTTCTTCTTTTTCAGGGGATATCAATCTTTTTTTATTCGGGCCTTCAACTGATTAGATGAAGTCCACCCACAATATGCTCTTCTTGAAGTCTACCGATTTAAATGTCAATCTCATCTTAAAAATACCTTTAGAAACATCTAGCATATATTTGGCCAAATATCTGGGTACTGTGGCCTAGCCAGGTTGGCACACAAAATTAACCATTACACTGTTGACTGAAAAAAAAAAAGCACAAACTGAAACTGGCAAGTTATATTTTATTCAGGCCCCTTGCTGAGAACTGTGGCTAGGGAGACAGCCTCTAAGATACCCCTGAGGAAAGTTCCAAAGAGTTAAGGGAGGAGCCAGGATACGTAGGAGTTTTTGCTGAAAAAAATGTAGTGAAACATCGAAAGATTACTGCTAATCACAAAAAACAGACATCTTAAGTTAATGCTTTTAGTGCTTTTCTATGTATGGGAAGATGTAAGAGTCTGGGCTCATTGAAATTATTCCTTAGATATGCATCCTAACTATTTAGGGCCAGTATCCTTTTTCCCTCCATTCCAAATTCCCTTCAGGGTGCATTTCATCTGTTGGAGTGGCTGCAGCGGCTGATGGTATGATGGTGGCAGCATTCTTTGTTTACTGAAATGTTAGACAACATTTTTTTGTTCACAGTGTCTTCTGAGAGAGAGCCTCAGATAATGGCTTGGGACTGGTCCATCTTATCTCCAATTTTATTGTCTTTTATAGCTGCAGAGGAACATAAACTTTATTGTGGTGCCAAGATCTTTACAATATTTCTTTGAACTCCCATGAGAATATCTTTGAGATGCAAGTCCCAAGTCCCAAGAAAACTTCAAACCCAGGTCAGGCAACTCCAACACAACTTGTCAGCGTTCCACCTCCTGACACAGCTTCCTAGAACTGTGTTTCTTGCCAGAGCTGCTCTGATTTTCTTTGTGTCTTATCCCTGGCTCATTTATGATTATTTGTGGAGTTAAAGCTACCTATAGCTTCCTTCTCACCTGAGTGTTGTGCTGCCTATAACCTAGTCTGGCTAATCCTGAAAATGAGATGAATCGTTGTTGACAGAACTTGTGGGGCTCAGTTCCCTAATCGTGGGCATTCACGTGTGTGGCCTCAGTCCCGACTCCAACCACCAAAGAACTGAAGTAGAAAGTGTTTATGTTAGTTTTCTGTTGCTGCTTTAACAAAGTACCAGAGAATGGATGCCTTAAAACAAGAGATACTTATTTTCCCACAGTTCTAGAGGCTGGAAATCCAAAATCAGGGTATTGGCATGTTCTCCATCCACACACACTAGAGAAGATGCTTTCCTCACCTCTTCCTGCCATGCGGTGGCTGCCAGCAGCCCTTCCTTGACTTGTGGCTGCATCACTCATATTTCTGCCGCTTCTTCAGGTGGCTGTCTTCTGTGTGTGTGTGTGTGTGTGTGTGTGTTCTCTCCACTTTTAAGGACACCAGTCATTGGATTTAGTATCCATCCTAATCCAGTATGACCTCATCTTAATTTAACCAATTGCATCTGCAAACATCTTATTTCCAAATTAGGTTACATTCTGAGGTTCTAAGTAGACATAAATTTGTGGGGGGACTCTCTTCAACCCAATAAAATGCTGTTTAGTTTCTTAACTATGTGAACCCTACTGTTATATGTCATTTTTTTTGTGGTTGTGGTGTTTTGTTTTGTTTTGTTTTTGGCCACACCATGTGGCATGCAGGGTCTTAGTTTCCCAGTCAGGGATCAAACCCAGGTCCTGTGCATTGGGAGCATGAAGTCTTATCCACTGGACCACCAGGGAAGTCCCTGTGTTGTTTTTTTTTAAAGAACATATATCTATCTTTTTTCAAATGAGACAGTTATAGATATATGATATTATGGATCCTTTTGTCTGTGACTCTAATACACTTGGAATACACATAAGATTTTCCTGTTTTAAAGAGCATCCTAAACCAGTTCATACAATTTAAGATTATTTTGTAGATTATGAAATTTTTCAAGCATATAGAAAACTATGGGAAATAGTAAACAGACACTTACATAGCTTTCACCTTGACTAAACAAACACTATCACTTTTTCTTGGTTTTGATTAGTTTTAAGGAAGAAAAGGTAAAGATACAACTAAGCCTTACATCCATCCCTTTTAACCTTCTTCATTTCCGAAAGGGAACTACCAACCTGAAGTAAGAATAAATTATTTCCATGCACTTTTGTGTCTTTTCTTTAATAAGAACTGTAACTATAAAAAAATTTAGTGTTATGAAAATTTATGTCAATTGTGTCTTACCACGCCCTTCTTTTACGGTTGTTTTTTTTTTTTTTTTTTCTGGTTCTTCCTTCGTGTCAGCCCTAGAGAAACTAGTTGTGCATAATATCTGTATAAGAATTTTTACCACAGCACAGTATGTCAGAGTGGAAAAAATTGTAAACAAGCTAATCATCTCACAGTGGGGTTAATATAAAGGAAAACGCTTTTTATCAGTTAAATGGAATACTGTGCAGCAGCTAAAATAAATGGAATAAGATGTACAGAATTTAGGTTTTAAAAAGAAAACAAACCCAAAGACCAACATACGTAAAATATCTTAAAATTCTCTATTTTTAAAATATCACTTCCTTGATAATACAAAATTTTAATAACTTCATTCAAAAACACTCTTGGTGCTATCACTATTTTCTCTTTCTGAATATAAGCATATCCTCGAGTTTAGGTGTTGAATCTTGTATTAAAGTCAGCTGAAGGATGCCAGATTTTGACATTGCAATAGGTCAACATGTTAGCAAAACCTCATTTAGCTCTGGTCATTGGCTCTACCAAGAAAAGTAAAGATAAAAGAACTTTTTAATTTCCAAGAACAGTTCGCATATGCTATAGCTGTGAACAGCAATCAGACTAATAGTGCATTTTAAAAGCTTGGTCTCTCCCAGCATCTTGATACATCAACTTAGTTGCTGCACAGGCTTTAGATAACTCATTGGGTACATTTCCAAATTGGCATCTCTCTCTACTACAGCATCTAAAATGCCATGCATAAGCTACAGTATCATCTCCACTATTACCTTCAGACCATTAAAGCGATACAATGAGAATAATGCATGTGTGCGTGGTACTTCTGTCAGTTAAGTACACACTCAATAAAACAGTATTGCTCACTATTTCAACAGAGCAGAGATCTGATAAAGTGATGGTAGCTTGACATATGTTAATGAATAAATATTCAGATAAACCTTGCATAGGAAGCAAATACCTGTGCAAGTCACAGATTAGGTGTTGTGCCCTCCAATTCGGGGGCTGAGGCACAGCAGCCATTCTCAGACCTGCCGGCACAGGCCAGGTCTGCCTCACTGTGTGCTATGCTTTTGCTTGATTGAACTCTTCACAAGAGCAATTACTTAGTTTATATAGTTTATACAATTAAGATTTTTTCTCGCCTACTCGACACTCAGCTGGATGAGGTCAGGGACCATGCTCAGGATTTCCAAGGTATCAGAAAAGGGAAGGAGATGAATACATTTACTGAAATAATTCACACCAATGTTGTCAATGAATACGCACAACAGATCAGATAATTTTTTCATGATTTGCAAAGAGTTTGTCACTGCGCAGTGAGAAATTATGCAAAAACAGTGAAACACTTAAGTCACTGACAACCATAATCTTGTCCAGAAATGGCCAATACGTGGCACGTCTGCTGCCACTTCCCAGAGCTGTGACTTTGGCAGACCTCGCCACGTGAGCTGGGCATTCTGCCTTGGTGAGCACAGAGACGAGATGCCCTCATGAAGATCTTCATCACACTGCAGCAGCCTCTTCCAACCACACATGTTCGGCACATAAGAAAGGACCACCTTCCATTCCTGATCTAAATCAACCACTCTGTGTTTAAGCAAGAAAAGTATGACCTCAACAAACAAAACCTCCTGCCCCCTAAAATCTCAGAGCCCACTCTTATACTTCTCCCAGTATATTCCCCTTCTCTTTTTGTGAATCTCATCTCTATTTCTATTCTTATTCAATTAACTTTACTGTTAGAAGCTATCTCAAATGTCAGTAAGAAAAATATTAGTGTAACAGTGGAAAAAACAATTGAAAGAAAATAATTTTCCTGAAGTCACATAACTAGTTATTAGTAAGTCAAGATATTTGTTAAACACTAAGTAGCTGTACTTGTGATTTTGAATTAGTTACCTATATAAGTAAGTATGAAAAGGAAATTGTTGGGTTAGTTTTGTTTTTAAAAATGCTTCTCAATGGGAGAAGCACAACATTTGAGAAACTTCACTATCTTTTGTTGATGCCAAGAGAGTTACAGAAAATGAAGACCCAAGTACAAGCCACCATTAGCAGATTTTTAGAAAGATATGGACATTCCAAATCATTTTTGTCAAACTCTTGTGAATCTGAACCAACAAAATAATAAATGCTGATTTTAGCTTACTAGTTGAATTTGGATCAGATTTATTATGGAGGAAATGTATTTTTATATCAGGTGCTTAATTTATACATTGATTCAACAAGGAGTTGCAACTTTGTATTATTTCATCATACCTTTAAATGCTTATAGGTGTTTATGGTGGATTCCTTGCTAACATTTTTATTCATGACTGTGATTTATTTGCTATGACATTCTTGGTCATAACTGCTTCAGTTGTTTTCCTATGAAAAAATATGATCTATTTGTGATGCGGCATCTAGGTGTACATGGAAGTTGTACAGAGAAAGTATTACCTACGTCTCTGAACTGTGTGGGGCTTAGGGATGGAGGAGCAAGAAGCAGCCTTCCAGGCAGGGGGAAGAAAGCAAGGGCAAAGTCCTGAGGCAAGAGAGAGTTCTAAAATATGACACAAATGAATCTATCTGTGAAACAGAAACAGAATCAGGGACATAAAGGATAGACTGGTGGTTGCCAAGAGGGAGAAGGGTGGGAGAGGGTAAGAGTGGGAGTTTGGGATTAGCAGGTGCAAATTACATATATAGAATGGAAAAACAACAAGGTCCTACTGTAGAACACAGGGAACTATATTCAATATGCTGTGATAAACCAAAATGAAAAAGAATATGAAAAAGAATGTATATATATGTGTGTGTGTGTGTGTGTGTATCACTGAGTCACTTTGCTGTATAGCAGTAATTAACACAACATTGTAATTCAACTATACTTCAATAAAAATAAATTTAAAAAAATGAAAAATTAATGATTACTGAGTAAATAATCAAATACTAGAAAAGAAGTATTAAAGTAGATAGGATTAAAAATACATATTGGGCCAATTCTGACCACCTTTAAAATCTGAATGAGAAAGAATGTCTTTACATTAATATGCATTTATGATTTATTGTTGGAGATGTAATTAGTCCCTGAAATTATCCTCCTCCAGAAGTTTGTTCATTCTTTATTTCTTGGTTATACTTAAATAATCTCTTGCTGATTAGCATGCACTTAAATAGCCAGAATAATTTATTAAACTACATCTTTATAGAGAGGTTGAATTATTTTAATTATGTGTTTGTAACATACAATTATAAAATAAATATGATGTTAAATGTTAACAGTAGATAGGATAGTGACAGTCTAATAAGGTATTATAAACTTGGAATATTAAGTACTATTGATTTGGGCTTAAATATTCTCAAAAATAAAAGCTGTAGAGTAATAATTTCTCACTTAACTCTTTGAATATACTGTATTTTATGGTTTTCAAATGGGTACAGTTTAATTTAAAAGATTAAAGAAGCCAAAAATTTCCTTTAAATGATGAAATCAGTACGCTAAAATATCCTCATTGTATTCAGAATGCAATGAGAATGATAGCCTCAGAAATTTTTGCAAATTTTGATTTTCACTGTTCAGTAGTGTTGTGATAGATAAGTCACAAATATATCTCTATTACCAAGTGGCAATGATTAATTTGTATATTTAGCCGTGTAAACTGTAGTTGAGTGCCTTTTCCAAAAGTGGCTTCACCTCATGTGGCCTGGCTGCTCCCCATCAAGAGGTGGAATCTATTCCTCCTTCTCCTTGAACCTGGGCAGGCCTGTGATTGCTGGGACCAGTAAGAATATGGAGCAAGCGGTGCTGTGCATCAGGAAAGGGCACTGGCCTTTTCTTTTTTCTTTCTTTTCTTTTCTTTTTTTTTTAATGTTTATTTACTTATTTGGTTGCACTGGGTCTTAGTTGTGGCATGGGAACTCTTCGTTGCAGCATGCATGTGGTATCTAGTTCACTGACTGCGGATCACACCTGGGCCCCCTACATTGAGAGCACAGAGTCTTATCCACTGCACCATCAAGGACGTCCAATATTGGCCTTTTCTAGTCTGGCAACTTCTGCTTCCTGCTTTTTTGGAATGCTCAACCTTGGAATCTACTCTCTTACTTTGAGTTATTGCCTCCACATAGTACTTACGATTGCCTTACAGATTACGTGTTAATCGATTATATATATTCATTTAATATTTGCCTCCCTCCAAAAAAATGTAACCTTCTTTTCACTGCCAAATCCCTGGTACACAGCAGGTAGTCAATAAATATTTGCTGAATCAATGAAATTATGCCTGGAAGGGAAAAATTCGGCCTGGGATTGAACCAGAGTCAGTGCAGGCTCCAGGACTGGGTTGAGCCACTGCTTTCCTGCAGCATGGCCCTCTCATAATAGGTGAGGCTGAGACTCTCAAAGACCAACTAACTTTCCAAGGATGGAGTCAGTTGAACCCAACTTCTTTCCCTTTTACATTCAATAGAGAAATGAGTTGAGCCTCAGAAGGAGGGATTTATTTTTCTCTTCATCCTGATATGCATGAAATCCTGACAGATATAAGCAATTTAACATCAAGTAGAGGTAGAAATTGATCAGTTTCTACAATAATGTAATTGCTAACTTAGCAATAATTTCACCAATGTTAAGGAAACAGCTTTACTTTTTAAAAAGGGACACAACATAAAAATATTTTGTATATACAATAGGAAAGCCAACTTCCACTTTGGCCATGAAGGGGTAACTAGGATCAGACTTACTTTCCCACCATAAACAACTATCAAACCCTACTAAATATATGAAGTGATTATTTTCATCATTGGACAGCAGGCAGTACAGGACTGTGAACTGTGAGAGATGGGAAACCCATGAGGTGAGTGCTACATCTGCCTTGGCTTTCTTCCTGGGAGTGCTGTATAAGTCCGGGTTTAGACAGATTAAAAACTGTTGAGAAAAATGGTCCAGCTGAGGGGGCAGAGATTCAAGTTTAGGGGTTCCCAGGAGGCTGTAATGTAGGCATTAGGTCTGGGAGGAGAGAGTTGTATCCTTTTTATGACGTAGCCTGGGAGTCACTAATGTCATTTCTGCCACAGTCAGAGGCTCACCCAGATCTTGGGGGAAGGAACCTAGGACCCACTACCTGATGAGAAGTGGCACATTTGTAGGAAGAGCTTGTGAGATGGGGAATTCGTTGTAGCCTTATGGAAAATACAGTTTGCCATAATGTTAGAAATTACATGGAAAGGGACTAAGCATTTTGCCTTGGGTCTGGTTCCCCAGGAAATTTTACATAAAAATCGAATACAGTAAACATTTGCTGTATTTGGGACATTGATTTCACCCTTAGAGTTCATAGAGTTCATCGCGAGGGGCAGAAGATAGTAGAAGGAGTGCAATTTCTTTCCACACTCCGGGCCGCCCCTACCTAGTGAGTGGGGCCGACAGTACACACTGAACCTGTGGGAGAGACAATGGGGCTTCTTCTACATCGACAAGGGCTGGCCTTTCGCTGTTCACTTTCCAGCAGCTGCATACATCAGACTCCTATGTTTCAAGGTGAAACTGTGAGAAGCAACGTTGCCGCTAACCCCAGTACTGCCTCAGCTGGCTTTTCCTTATTTTATAATCATTCATTTCTACGACGTTCATTTTTTTTAATCATGAAGTTGGCTTTACTTTACTCGAAAAGATTACGTTTTCTTCTGTATACTTTGCCTGTGGACACAAACATTACCTGAAAGGCAAGATTCTTTCCTGCATTAGGCTTGTCATTTGTTCTCTTTAATCATTATACTTAACCTTCAATAACAGTTCTCTTTAATAATTACACTTAATCTTCAGAGAGTTGTACTTTTCACATCCTTGGAGAAAAGACATGTGAAAGGGAAAGTGTCAGCATTACTTAAGTCACAAAAAGGCTTTGGTAATTCACGTGTACACACCTTCCAATTTAATTTACATTTTCCTGGATATTAACTTTTAAAGCCCAGAAATTATAGATATTATAAATAACATAAAGCTGTTAGTTTAATATCTAAATGGTAACATAATATATGAAGAGGACAAAAGCAGAGGACACAATATTTGGATTTTAGCTTGGCACCTATAGCTATTAGACTGTGCAGGTCACAGCGTTTCCCTGAGAGTCCAACTACTTGTATATAAAGTACATGTGTCAGACCAGATCATTTCTAATTACAAGCTATAGAACACCCTAATTCTTTTAGTAATATATCAGCCAGTTTGAATTTTATGCAGCTTCAAAGACTTTTTAAAAAAATACACATAATTTTTTTCCATTTGCAAGTAGATTTTTAGTTTATATGATTTTCCATGAGTGTCTATAAAAATAAAACTTTTGTTCTGTTTATCACAAATTTGATTTAACTGTCCTTTATCAAGAACGTATTAATATACAAAGTGGTATTCTGTGGGTTCGATCCAGGCTGCTTTCTTTCCTGGTCCGTAAAGTTTATTGGCACACACATCAGTTTATATATCATCTGTGACTGCACTTGCACTACAATGGCAGAGGTGAGTGACAGAGACAGAAATCTTAGTGCTACAAAGCCTCAAATATTTACTTTCTGGCTTCTTCCCAAAAAATAGTTTGCACATCCCCATTTTAGGACAAAGGAAGTCAAACCCAAAAATGAAAGTAAAAATCTTCAGAAATTCTTATCCTTAGTTTGAAATACCTCTTGGTACCTTAAGAGGTTTCTCCAATCCTTAAGTAGTTTTCAAAAGTAAATTTACACTAATAAACATTTTTAAAGTGTGTCATGGTAGGGGAAGGAGGATGGAGCCCTGGGATCCAGATTACGTTTCTCCCTAACTTTAAATGGCACTTCTGGTGACTTACTGAGGTTATCCAGACAATTTGTCTTTATCACATCATTTTTCTCATGCTCCTTCTAATCTATACATTACTCTTCCTAAGCTGTGAAAACTAGCTAGGTCTTTCAATGCCCACCGGAACCATCAATGGCTCACATTAAAGTAACATCGACAACAAAGAATTCTTTTCAAACTAAGGACAGTAATGCATAAACATACAAAACTTTTCTGGTTTCTGTGATTCATTAAGAAAGTGACTTTATAGATTAAATAAAATTTTAAGGTACAAATTACCACATTACCCTAATATCATTTTATAGCTTTAGTTTTTGATTGGAAAGACTATGACGTTCTTTACGAATTGCCAAATTGTACTGGGGCTTTGGGGCAGCGTGGTGGTGGTGGTGGTATGTAACTGTAAACGAAGGACTGAAAAATATAGATGCTGAAAGCAGGATATATTTGCCACATGAAACACTGCAGAGACAAAAACTCACCAGAAATCTAAATGCAGAGAATATTGAAATTAAAATTACATTAACTTGGACCTCCCAGAGGTCCTGTTTTAAGAAAGTCTGATACCCATTCATTTCCTTTTTCAGATGCACTTGGCCAAAGTCATGTGACTGCATCCTTGCCACGGGGCAGCCCCGGTACACAAGGACCACGTGGAGTGTGATGATCATTTTACCTGTGGTCTGTGCAGAAAATGAATAACCTTAATGTGGCTCATTATAAATTTGAATAAACACAAGTTTAGTTCACTCTCATCACACAGCAAGACACAACATCAGCAAGAATTAAATGGGCTTGGAGGTGGGGGGGGGTAATATGAAGGTAATTTTCAACTTCAAACTGTAAATGTATTTTTCAGGTGTTTTTAATACTTAAAAATTACTCCTGCAGAGAACATAATCTGCCACTATAAATCATTTGCATATGGCCTGAAGGATAGAAAATAAAAGGAACTGTAATATGTACCAAAGTTTATTGTTACTTTTATGATATAACAATGAATATAAGCAGTAGCTACAGCTAACGTAAATAGGCAATTCTGACCTAAAAGGCATGGCATAGGGCTGTGTGTGCAAAATAGATCATTCTGACAATCCTAAGTGCTCCTTGAGCTTTAAATATTTTATACCTTCCCTATCTGTGAAGGTTTCCAGTCAAACACAGACACAAATTGGAATATAACAGGTTGACTGGAGCAGTAGTTCAGGAAACCAGGCTCGTATTTAATGGACTGTGGATAAAGCAAGCTTAGTTTCTAGACTTGGTTTTTATTTATCTGTTTTAAAAATTTTGATCCCTTTATTGTTTTATTCAAAACCTATCCTCATTATAGAAATATAAAATGCATAAGGTAGAAAGTGTAAGATCCCTTTGATTTTCCACCCCTCTCTGCCAACCAAACAGTTGTTAACAATTTGGTATGTAGTGTTATAGACTTTTTATAGGCATATACTAATACAAATATAAACATAAGTACATGGGTATACATATATAATTAATGTATATATGTATACGTATATGCAATAAGTTTAAAAATAGACTTTATTTTTTAGAGCGGTTTTAGGTTCACGGCAAAATTGAGCAGAAGGTACAGAGTTCTCATGTACTCCTGGCCCCGACACATGGGCAGCCTCTCCCATTATCAACCCCCACCGAAGTGGTACATATGTTCCAATTGATGAACCTGCATTGACATGTTATTATCACCCCGAGTCCATGCTTTACATTAGGGTTTACTCTTGGTGTTGTACCTTCTATAGGTTTGTACAAATGAATAACATGTATCCACCACAGGAGCATCTTACAGGATGGATTCACTGCCCTAAAAAATCCCCTGTTCCTCTCTCCCTCCTTCCAGCCCCTGACAACCACCAATATTTTTAGTCTCCACAGTTTTGCCTTTTCCAGAACTTTATATAGTTGGAATATGGTATATTTCCAACCCTGGAAGCTATCTGTTATCTGTACCTATAGTTCTGTTGCAGAAATCAATCCCACAAGAAACCAAGCACCACACTCAGAGGGTTGGAGAACTCAGGTTTATTGAGCTAGCGGACCGAGACGAGCTAATGCTCCAAAATTCTGGGCCCCGTTGCAGGTGAATTCTCTCCTTATATAGGTTAAGGCACATAGCTACAGTTGGCATTAATTGATTGGCTACAGTTGGCATTATGATTGGCTACTCAGTTTCCATAGGTTACAGGTGATTACAGAGCCCAGGTGTCGTGAGGGGTTATATGCAAAGGGTTTTCAAACAAAGGCGAGCAGGGGCAGGAACAGAACATTCCATACTTATCTGATCATCTTTTAGGTTCCAGTTGATTGTTAAAGTATTTTGTCCTCACTCTAGTGCAGCAAGCAGGTTTTATAGAAGCAGAGCAGGCAGAAAGCTGTTTTCTAGCTGTGTATGAACTCCAGGTTTTCCTCATCAGTTCTACCTTTTCCAGAATGTCATATAAATGGAATTATATAACATGTAGCCTTTCAGGCCTGACTTTTTTTCCTTAGCAAAATGTGTTTAAAATTAATTTATATCATTGCATGAATCAACAGTCTACTTTCTATTGCTGAATAATATTCCATTGAATGGATATACCACAATTTGTTTATCCATTCCCCTACTGAAGGACATAATAGGATTATTTTCCACTTTTTTGATGACTATAAAAAAGGTGCTATATAAATATTGGGGTACAGGCTTTTTTTGTGAACCAAAATTTTCAATTAACTTGGGTAAATATGTAGGAGTAGATTTGTTAGATTCTATGGTAAGAGGATGTTTACTTTTTTTCAGAAGCTATCAAAACATTTCCCAAAATGCCTGTACTATTTTGTAACCCCACCAGCAATGAGTGAGAGTTCCTGCCACCCTACATCCTCCACAGTCATTTGCACTGCCTTGTATTTTATTATTACTTCTATCCATCCTTATAGGCACATGATGATATTTCATTGTACTTTTAATTTGCACTTCCCCAATGACAAATGATGTTGAACATTTGTTTATTAACTTATTTATATGTTATTTAGTGAAGTGTCTGTTCATATTGTTTGTACCTTGTTCATTTAATATATTTGAATTTTAAAGAGTTCTTTATGTATGCTATGTATAGCTCTGTCATCACAGACACGTGATGTACAAGTATTTTCTCCTACTCTGTGTCTTGTTTTTTTGTTTTGTTTTGTTTTGTTTTTCAAATTTCTTAACAATGTCTTTCAAAAAGCAAAAGTTCTTAATTTTGGTAAAGTGTAATTTAGCAATGTTTTCTTTTATCGGTAGAACTTTCATTGTATCCAAAAACTCAGATATTTTTCCTATGCTATCTTCAAGAAATTTCAAACTTTTATATTTTGCATTTAGGTCTATGATCAGTTTTGAATGGATTTTTGTGCAAAGGGTGAGACGTGTCAATGTTTATACAATGTTCTAGCACCATTTTTGAAACGACTCATTTCTACATTGAAGTGTAAAGACACTTCTCTGTCAATATCTGTGTTGGTCTGTTTTGGGACTTTCCATTCTGTTCCATTGTCTTTTTTTTTTTTTTTTTTTTTTTGGCCAATATCACACTCTCTTGATTACTGTAGATTTACAGTAAGTGTTGAAATTGTGTAATCTAAGTCCTCTGGTTTTACTTTTCATTTTCATATTTATTTCTGCTATTCTAGTTTCTTTGCCTTTCCACATAATTTTAGATTCAAAATATCTCCAAAAATCTTGCAGGAATTTTGATTGAGATTGTGATAGGAATATACCACAATCTCAATCAAAAAACATTTCTACAATGTGTCAAATTGTGGAAAATTGACATCTTAACAATAATGAATCTTCTATGGAACATCTCTCCATTTATTTAGGTCTTTGAATTATTTTATAAGTTTTTTGTACATTTGAGCATACAGATCCTGCACATATTTTGATGTAATTATACAGAAATGCTACATTATATTTTGGTACCAGTTTATATATTGTTTAATAAATAAAGATCCATTTTTTTACGTTTGGTATGTAGGAGTAAAATTGATTTTTTTTCATTTGTGGGTTTTTGACATATAAAAAGTTGAAGATATTTAATAATGTATACAACCTGATAAGTTTGAAGATAGGTATATACCCATTAAACTGTCACCACCATCAGTCACAAACTTATGCTTCAGTTCCAAGTTTCCTTCTGCCCTCTCTGTTGATTTGTATTTTTAATATTTCTTTTTGTGTTGTAAGAGCACTTAACGTAAGAGCTATCCTCTTAGCACATTTTTAAGTATATGATACAGTATTATTAGCTGTAAGTTGTATGTTGTACAATAGATCTACAGAATTAAACGTCTTGATAATTCTTGGCCATTATGATTTTAGATAATTCTGCTGAAATTTTATTAATTTTGTTATTAGTACAATATTTTTCTTAATTTCTTTACCATAATTTTAGTTATTTTAATGACTTTTCTTGTTAAAACCAATGCTTTCTATTCTTTGTACAATATTTTCCTTTATTTTTGATCATAGATCTCTAATTTTTGAGTTTTGATTTACTTTCACATGTCATGTAATGTCTTATAGTATATTGAATCTTCTGTGTAAAATAAAATAGTAGGCAGGAAATCAATGGTACTTAATTTCAGAACAGGAGATACCCCTTCCTCCGTGAGACCTCATCCAAGCTCTTATTGTAAATGGATCTGTTATGGGTTGAAGCTTTTGTTCACTTGAGTTCACTCTTGTCTTCAAATATTTTGGGGGTAAGATCAGGACTATGCATTTCAGAAAGACTTGGGATCTAAGGATTGTGAGACTCTCAAGATCTCTTTGTGCTTTCTAGCAGCTTTTTGGGTTGCTGGTGAGTTCTCCAGCCACACCATTTTCAGCATCATCCACCTCAGGAGATGGTGCCCTGGTTTGTTTGTTTATTTGTTTCTTTCTTTCTTTCCTTCTTGGCTGTGTTGGGTCTTCACTGCTGCACTCAGACTTTTCTCTAGTTGTGGCGAGCGAGGGCTACTCTACGTTGTGGTACGTGGGCTTCTCATTACGGTGGCTTTTCTTGTTGCAGAGCATGGGCTCTAGGCTTGAGGGCTTCAGTAGTTGTGGCTCAAGGGCTCTAGAGCGAAGGCTCAGTAGTTGTGGCACATGGGCTGAGTTGCTCCGTGGCATGTGGGATCTTCCGGGACCAGGGATGGAACACGTGTCCCCTGCACTGGCAGGCAGATTCTTAACCATTGTGCCACCAGGGAAGTCCCGGTACCCTGATTCTTGTTTTGGCCCCACCACTTAGCATGTATCCATATATTTGGAGCCCTTTTGGGAAAGAATTTATGGATGATTGATGAAGTACTTTGTTTCTGGGCTTTTGATCTACTCCATCTTGCCATCCCTCATGTTCCATTAGAAATTTAGATGGTTTCTTCTTACCTATGGAACTTCTCTTGCCTATAGAAGTTTTTGTCCACTCTACCCCAGGCATAAAAGTAATGAGCAATTTCTTTTTTCCTAGGAAGTACTCATTTCTCTCTGGAGTCCAGTTCATTTAAAATTCAGTGCATTTTTGGATTTCTAATGGCTTAAAAAAAAACTATGACTTTAAAAAAATGTATCCAAGTTTTTTAAATTGTAATAATAAGAGTTATGGCCTCATGATTCTTTAAATACAAACATAAGTATTAGGGGTTTGACCCTAGCTCTCTTGATTGGAAAAAAAGGAAAGAGACAATATGCCTTTTAGAGAGGAATGGGAGGGTATCAGCGGGAGAAAAAATATATGTGTATATATTTATTTAATCTGATATATTTAATCTGATAAATTGAAAAGTAGATATACATTAGATTAAATATATATATATTTTTAATCTGATATATAAAATACTTTATATATACTTGATTTATATATGTACTTTAATTTGATATATAAATATAAAGTATATACGGATTTGTATATGAAAAATGCACAAACATTGGGACAGACGTGTTTTAGTGCAATAAAGGGCAAATCCTCCCCTAATACAGGTATATTCCCTGATCTCAATGACAAACACAAATCGGTTCTCCATTGATTGCACCTCATTTCCAGTGGCAATGGTTGTTCTATGCAAATTTACTGAGAAACTGTGACAGGAAAATATCTGATAACATCTGTCTGAAAATGTTCAGAGCGCTCAACATGTGAATCGGTGTCGGAAAGGACAAGTGTAAACGTTTCTATGTTATACTGAAGGCGTATGGAGACTGCCAAGTCTGACCTGGAGGGTACAACATGAGGGAAGTACAATCTGTGTACAGAATACTTTTCCTCACAGAATGAATGCTTCATGCAAAAAATTTTGAGGGTAATGTTAGCCGCGTGGTGGCGTTTGTGTTTTAATTCGAACTGTTGATTTTATGCTCAAACACTGCTAGTTTGGTCTTACAGTGAACTGAAGAGGAGGGCTGAATGGAGTCAAAATAATATTAGCAGAGAGTTGGAGATGCATGGTAATTGTCCTAATGGTCTTCCAAATCACATCACCTCTGTTATCAATAGGTTTGTGAGCAGTGCATTGCACGTATACGAACCTTCCTTGCAGAAAGAGAATACATTTTAGAAAACTTGGATAAAATCCTGTATATCTTTTACCAGCTAGGTGAGTTTGACCATTTGCACGTTAGAAAATATCACTCTTTTTAAACTTAAAAACTTTCCAGAGCATCCTAATGATATTCTTCAACATGTGCTGCAAGAGTACGCTTCCCTCTCCAGTCTCATTTGGATTATACAACAGCTTAACTTTCATAGCACAGCCATAAAAACACTGGTCTTCTTTCAGTTCCCCAAACCTCAGCACCTCTGTCGTATTCTAAGGATGGGAAACCTTGGAAGTATCAGGTAACAACACTTTGAGAACAGACACTGGCCTTCTCACAATGGCCACGGTCACCTGTGGCAGCAGAGGGACTCCTAACACTGGCTTCGTAGGAGACGTAATCAGTGTGGCTCACAGAGGACAGAGTACATGGTAGGTGTCTTCTGCCACATCAGTCTAGGAGCTCAGGGAATTTCATATAACGTGCTCATGCACATGGAAGGAATAAAAGAGGGATGCTCATAGAACTGTAATTTGACGTAAATATCAGTGTTCCTGTATTTGAGATCACAGGAAAATTTAATGAATACCTATATTCCAAGTATAAAAGGATTGTTAAAACCTAAGGTAACGTGGACAATTGGCTTTTGCTATTACATGTAAAGATCTTGGAAGTCATTACTCTGTCTTTCCACAAGAAAAAGCAGCAAGAACTGAAAAGTAATGACTTTTCTTGGGGCTATCGGAAGACTGAGGTTGCAGGGAGATTCACCGCCCTCAAACCTGAGGGAGACGGGCAAATGTGGAAAGTCACAGCTGAGATCTGATTCCTTGGAGCAGAAACTGCAGGGTACATAGACTGGAGGGTCCACTTAAACGGCGATTTGGTGAATTGATGGTGGCTCAGTGAAGACTAGCTCGAAGAGTGGGAAACTTTGGGTGCCCTGTTCCCGGGGGGTCCCTACAATTTTGTAGGTTTTAGCTTCAGGAAACTCGACAAGTTCCCATGGTGAAGAACCAAGAAAGAGTTCCTGTTGGCTCTGGCCAGGGAAGGAGAAGAGTAACCATTGTAAAATGTGACTAGAATATCCTCAACAATAAACCCTGAACAACACTTCAGGGGAAAAGCCTGATAATATCCCACTTGGGAGAAAGGCATTTCTCTGATTCCAGTCCCCTCTAAAGTTCCTTGTGCTCACCTAAAAGGGGTGAGAAAGCTAAAAAAACACTGATGAAAGGTATATCCCAGCAACACAATCCCACTAACAGACGAATATTCAATCATAAGATTATAGAATGCTTCCCTTCCACTAGTTACAACCACACCAACAGGGCTTCAATATAATAATGATGGGTTACTGCCAAAAGAGCTGCAAGATGCAAATTCTATCTAAAGGGAATACATAGGTAGGTCCAAAGGCAACAAGGAAGGCAAAAACTAGATGAAGTGAAGCCCCTGGCACCACAAGCTACAGTAAACACTAAACACAGCCTGACTCCTGGCCAGATTAACATCAAACCTCACACTAAAGGCCTATTAACCTCAGTTAATAAATAAGTAAATAAATAATAAATAGAGCAGATTTCTCATCAGAAGCCAAACAAGTAATAAATGAGTAGGGTGAAATATTTAAAGTGTTGAAAGAGAAAACTATCACCGAGAATTCTATGTCCAATGAAATTGTCCTTTAACATTGAAGAAGTTTCTCAAACAAAAACTGAGGAAATTCATTACCAATAGATCTGTTCTGCAAAAAATTATTAAAAAGAGATCTTCAAGGAGAAGGAAAATGACATAGCTCAGAAACTCAGGTAACCATAAAAAAAAGAAGAGCATCAAAGAAGGAATAAATTAAGGTAAAATAAAATATTTTATTTTTCTAATTCTTAATTTATCTAAAAGGTGTTTGTTGAAAGTGATAATGTTAAGGGAGTATTGAATGAATATAGCAATTGGATAAGTGAAATAAATGACAGCAGTGTAATAAGAGATGGGACAGAGGAATGGGGAACACTCGATCGTAAGTTGCCTGAACTATACGTGAAGTGGCCTTGTGTTACTTGTGATGAATTTGGATTAAATATATATTGCAAATTCCTGAGAGACCACTAAAAATTTTAAAAGAAGTAAAACTGATATGCTAAGAGAAGTTAAAATCAATCATATGAAATGCTCAATTAAAATCAGAGAAGGCAGAATAAAAGGGGGGAACAAAGAACAAACACAATAAACAGACGGTTACAAACATGACAAATACTAATCAACTATCTAAAAAATCCTTTGAATATGAATAATCAATATATACCAATTAAAAGACATTATCAAGGTGGATAACTACAACAACAGAAAGACTCAACTATATGTTTTCTACAAGAAACCACTTTAAATATAAAGACTCAAAGCACAGGAATGGAAAAAGGCAATGTGATAATGCAAACTGAAGAAAGTTGGAGTAGCTATATTAATTTTTTAAAAATAGGAATTCAAAAAAAGAGAAATTTTCAGTATTAATACATACAATAGATAGGAAATATTTAAGGATATAATTGAACTGAAAAACACTATCAATCAGCAGGATCTAATGGACGTTTATATATTCTACTGCCTCAAATTAACAGCAGAATAAACATTTTTCTCAAGCTTGCATGGGACATTTATCAAGATAGACTTCACTCTTCACTATAAAAAATACTTAACACATTTAAAAAAAATAGAAATCATACAAAATGTTTCAGACCACAGTGGAATTAAACTAGAAATCAACAACAGAAAGATAGCTAGACTAGCCCCAAATATTTGGAGATTAAGCAACATACCTAAAACACATGGGTTAAAGAAGTCTCAAGAGAAATTTTAAAATATTTTGAGCAAAATAAAAATGAAAATACAACTTGTCAAAATCTATGTGTTGTATTGAAAGCAGTGCTTTGGGGGAAATTTATGGCATTGAATGACTATTTCAAAAAAGGAGAATGATCTAAAAATCAATAATTTATACTTCCACCTTAGGAAACTGGAGAAAGAAGAGTCATGTATGTCTAAAGCAAGCAGAAGAAATGATAAAAAATTAGAGTAGAAATCAATGAAAATGAAAATAGGAAAATGATAGAGAAAAATCATTGAGCCCAAAGCTTATTCTTTGAAAAGACAAAAAAAAAAAAAAAAAAAAAAAAGTAAGTCTCTAGCTAGGTTACCAAGCTAATACCAAAAATGTAAGTGGGTTTAATTACTACTGATCCCACGTATATTAAAAGAATAATAAAAAAAATACTACAAAGAACTCTATTCCCCCAAATTTGATAACTTACATGAAATGAACCAATTACTTGGAAAATACAAACTACTAAAACTTATACAAGGAGAAATAAATATCTGAATAGATTTGTATCTGTTAAAGAAATTGAAGCAATAATTTAAAACCTTCCAAAAAAAGAAAACACCAAGCGTAGGTGGTTTTACTAGTGATTTCCACAAAATATTTCAGGAAGAATTGGTACCAAGTCTCCACAGTCTCATTCAGGACATGGAAGCAAAGTGGACACCTCCTAATACATTCCATCAAGTGTCACTGTGATAATGATATCAGATAAAAATATTACAAAAAAGAAAAGCTGCAGACCAGTATCTCTCATGAATACGGATGCAAAAATCTTCAACAAAACATTAGAAAATTGAGTCCAACAACATATGAAAATAAATATATATTACAACCAATTGGGATTTATTTTGGTTATGTAAGCCTCATTCAATATTTGAAAATCAGTCAGTAGAATCCATCCATCAACAAGCTCAGGAAAAATCGTGTGTTTTTATCATTTGATACAGGAAAAAATATAACAAAATTTAACACCCTTTTAATGATAAAAAGGTCTCAGAAAACTAGGATTAGCGAGGAACTTCCTCAATTTGATAGAGAGTATTTACGAAAAACCTTCAGCTAAAATCATACTTAATGGAGAGAAATTGAACGTTTTCCTCCTGTGATCACGGACAAAACAAGGATCTTCTCTCCCATCACTCCTACTCAATATTGTACAGGACGTCCAAGCTACTGCAATACAAGAAAGAAAAAAAATTCAGACTGAGAGAAAAGAAATAAAACTGTCTTTGTCCACTGAAGCCATGATTCTGTAAGTATATGATCCCAAAGAATCAACAAAAAAATTCCTGAGTCTAATAACAAGGTTAGAAATATTATTTCTTCAAATAATTTTTGGCTTTCCTCCATTTGGGGGGATTATAATTAAACATATATTAAACTGCTTTGTATTTTCCCACAGGTTGTTGAGGCTTTATTAAACTTAAAGTTGTTTTCTCTCATATCTAATTGTCTATCTATGTATCTACGTATCTATCTTTATCATTAATCTGTCATCTATCTATTTACCTACGTATCTATCATCTATCTAATTTTTGCTTTGTCTTCAAGTGTACTGAATATGTTTATAAGTATCTAATAACCTGTTAAGACTTTAATTCCCATGTTGTACTTTCCTTGCCTGGAAGTACTATTTGGTTCATTTTTATAAATTCTCTTGCATTTAGGTTTACATTTTCTTTAAATTCTTAATTATGTTTGTAATTGCTGTATTGGAGTCCTTTTCTATGAATTCCATTACCTCTGTCATATTTATTTGTTTCAATAGTCACTTTTCTTCCAGTTCTGGGTAAGAGTTTCCTGCTTTTTCATATTCTTGTAAATTTTAATTGGGTGCTAGTCATTTTGTTTGTTGCATTTTTGTCTGGAATGTTGTGTCTGTAGAAAAATGTTGCAGTTAGTTTCGATAGTCAAGATTTTTGTGGAACGGCTTGATCCTCTTAAAGCTTCTCTTTTACAGTTTTTTAGGGTGGGTCTGGACTGGGTTTGCTGTAGCTATAAATTAACCTTGTTGTTGAGATACAGTCCTCCTGATTTCTCTACTGATTGTTCACGGAGGCATCTCTTCTATGGCAGGTTGTAACTTGAACATCTTATAGTTCTGGGTGATCTCCAGGAATTGTGTATCTTATAATAAACGTATATCTTAGCCTGGCTTCAGGGTATTTATGAGGCACATAAACAAATTAATGTTCAGCCACACACTCAAGTGGCACTAGGCGGACTTCTAGAGCTCTTTCTCGGCATAGCTCCCTCCTCTCCAATATTCTGTCCCTAAAATTTCAGCTGCTAGGGCCTCATCAAAATGCAATGTCCGTCCCCTCCATTCAGCAAAATCTCCATGGTCTGCTCTTATAAGCTGATTTTGAAAGTGCCTCTGTGAGAAACCTCTGGGCAGTTTATAAGCTTCTTTGTTACTTTTAATTTCCCAAGGATCACAGCCCTGCATTGTCCAATGTGTAAAGTCAACTGTTTCACATATTGTGTCCAATTGTTTTCCTAGTTGTTCTTGCCAGGAGGCAGAATTTGATACTGGTTACTCCAACAGGGCTTACTGTGATTTTACAGCTTCCCAGGCTTATTCTCATTATTACAATCAGAAGAGCAGTCCTGGGAGTGTTTTTTGCCTTCTAGCTAAATGTAAAAATCAGGACTACAATATTTGTTGAATTCTTGCACATGTAAAAGGTTTTATGGAATTATAAATTAAGTATTATTCCTCTTGGGATTTTACCACTCTGCTATAAGAGTGGTGAGTGGTTTCTTGCATGTCTCTGATTGACAGGGATTTAATTCCCCACTTCAACATGGTCCAAGTCACCAAATGAGACTTAAGGCATAGAGTAGTGGTTAGTACTGAGCCCTGATCAAGTACGAAAGCACGGTGGGCATACGAGTGCTGAGGAAGTCGAAAATGCAGTGCAGTCTTCTAGATAGCAACATTAAGAGAGACGATACTTTTTATTTCTTAGATTCATTGCCACATGTTGAGGTTGAGACATAATCTAATCTTTGGTGATGATATAAACTCCATATTCAAATCACATGGTCTAGGACAAGCAGGTAATTTTTAAAGTGTAATACACTTCAGTTAGGCTATTCCTCATGAAAAGATCGGAGATAACCTGACAAAACATAATGTAATAAGACATAAAAAGTTTGGTAATGTACCAGGTTACTTTGAAAGATAGGCCTTTAATTTACATCAGGGTCACAGAGAATATTTTGGGTGACAACCCTTTCTTCTTACATAGTAGTTCACTAAAATAATTCTATAGTCGTGGGTAATTTTTTAAAATACTCCCAAATTTCTTGTTTAAGGACCTCAAAATGATTGAAGAGGGCATTGGCTGAGTTCTTCTTCTACCAGGAAGATTGGGTAGTTAAATGTCTAGAGGGATATGTATCTAGCAGTTTGTGAAGATTTCAGACTTGCAAATAAGTTTCATTATAATTCTCTTTTCCCTGAACATCTTTGCAAGGTCAGAGACAATTTCTGTGCATTCTTGTGGATTATTTTGGGTCATTTGGCCATCTTCTAAGGAGGAATAATTTAAGGGGAAAGTAAAGAGAAATTCTCAAACTAGAAAACATAACTTTTTTTTTTTACCAGTTTTTGAGGTACACCAAAGTGAATCAGCTGTATTTATACATATATCCCCATGTCCCCTCCCTCCCGCGGCTTCCTCCCACCCTCCCTGTCCTGGCCCTCTAAGGCATCGCCCGTCATTGAGTTGCGCTCCCTTTGTTATACAGCAACTTCCCACTAGCTATCTGTTTTACAGTTGGTAGTGTATCTATGTCTATGCTACTCTCTGACTTCTTCCCAGTGGAAGACAACTTTTAAGGGAACCAGCTTGAGTAAGGTAACTGATTGATTCTAAAATGTTTTTTATTGCTTATTCTTACTCTTGCATGTATTATCTATCATATATCAAACAACCTATGGTGAGTTAACATTTTATTTATACTTTAATTGGATGTGTATAGTCCTTAGGACTTGATTAACTTTTGTTTTTATAAGCCTCTCTTTCATTTGTTCTCAGAGGATCTCAAAAAGATAATTAAGCATTCTCTAAGGCACTTTCACAGTCTTTATTACCATTGATTGCTGATAGGACAGCAGAAAGTAATTCAATTTTTTCCAGGTTAATAGACTATTTTTTGAAAATCTGTTACTGAGTATGATAAAATTGATTACCATAGCAATAATGCTTTTAGATATAAGCTGGAATTAGAGCAAACAGAGATGCCATTTGTTTTAAGTTGTATTTAAGTCTGTCAACCAGCTTATATACATGAAATTAAGAGTATTTCACTTACAAGTTTAAACAAAATACTGGTTACTGTAAATTTTATGTCTCAATAAATTCAATACAAATTAGTCTGGCCCGAGCTCCAGGCATAGAAAAGAATATGGTTGCCACAGGAAAAAAAAAGTGTTATCAATATTTTTATTTTGAATTATGTACAAGCTGCGTTTAACTGCAGGAGTGGACTATTTGATGCACTTATATTAATTCATTACCATGTTTCTAATGAGCATTTTAGCTGATTGAATAAAAATGTCAGCATACTTAGAAAAAATTTTTATAATCAGGAAACAGGAAAACATTTAAAGAAAGTAGAAGTGTCCCTTGGTGGTATCCAAACCAAATCAAGAGAAGATTTTTTAATTCCCCATTTTTATTTTTTCTTCTTTAATCTGGCAATCCCTACACTTGAATGCAACCATTTATTCATTTAACAGACATTTGTCTCCAGTAATCTGTGCCTCCCTGGGAAATTTTGATTAAGAAAAGTGACACATGTTGGACAATGCCTCTGCCCCCGCCTTTAAAATGTAGGCAGGGGAAACAGAAGGTGTGCCCCGAAGAAGAGAAGTGAAGCCAACAGCTAGAGAACCACTCCCCACAGGCAGTGTCCTGGCGCATGTTGTTGTGGCGGGAGCACGAGCGGCCTCACAGCTTCCCACGTTCGCCCAGCTGCTCCTCCTCTTGGAGGGTCTTAGTCAGTCTCGGCACCACGTCACCTCTGCCTCGTAGGTCACCTCCGCACATGCGCTGTTCAAGCTCACCTCATTCATTAAGCCCTCCCTGAGCAGCCCTCATCGCAGACCATTCTGTTGTTGTTTGATCTGCGTAGGAAGAGCATGGCATATGTCAAATAAATTCAGGTATTCTCTATTTATATAAATATACACATCAGAGAGAAAGATAAATTCCCACTCATCAACACTCTTTTCTCCAGCTGTATTACATACCGGTGAAGAGCGGATGTTCTGGGTTGGACCAGCTTCATTTCTTTACCTATTTATTTTTATCTTTTTATTGGGGTATAGTTGTTCCACAGTGTTGTGTTAGTTTCTACTGTACAGCGACGTGGAGTTTCCTGTGCTGCACAGCAGGTTCTTATTAGTTATCTATTTTATACATATTAGTGTATATGTGTGGACTATCTTCCTTTTAAGTCTCAGGTTCATCATTTACTATATGCAGAACATATAAGTTATCATTTATTTAACTTTGCTGTGCCTCAGTTTTCTCATTTAGAAACTGGGGCTAATAGTAGCTATTTTGGAAATTGGGGATATAGTAGTTACACTATAAGGTAATTGTAAACATTAAATTATATAAGTATACAGCACAATGTAAGCATCCAATACACATTAGCTATTAAGTAGAGAAATTCTGCAGATTCATAACCACATGCAAGTTGAGAGAGAGGAAAGAGCGCCCATAGAGAGAAAATCTTCTGGGAGCTCTTTTAGTTGCTCCAGAAAATTAACTCTGCCTCAGAGTATATGGAGCAATGTTACCCAAACACCTTCATTTTTCCAACGAGCAAACCATGGGCTATCAGTTTCTTTTATAGCATCTTTGTATGAGACTTGGAGTAGGAGTCAAGGATTCTGAGGGGGCTATTCTTGCAAGAGTTACTTCTCCTTTTGCGAATACTGACCTGGCTAGGTGGATGCCAGGTGAGTTTCCATAGGCACAAGCAAATTGACAAAAGCCTGCCTGGGATCAGGAACTGGTAGGAAAGCTCCCATTTAGAGGAAAAGTGATTCTCGGCCACCCAGCTGCTTTGGGTTATGACCTCTACTCTCTATGATAAGTTTACTACCCACACAGACAGCAAAGATGCCTGAGCATGCTAAGTGGGTCATTCACCATGTTTTAATGCTTTGGCCTACAGTCAAAAGTGAATCGTTTAAAAAAATATTTCACTCTGAGTATAAACTAAAGAGAATATCAGCATTTTTTTTCTAGCATCTGAACAGAGGGAAAACTTCCTATTCTAAAAAGTTTCACACCTATAAAACTCTGCAGGTAAATAAGACCCAACATAGTCATCTGATGAAATGATAAAATTTGCCCTTTGATTTTTATGCTATAGTCTCTAATCTCTGTAGGAGAAAAAAAGGTCACTGCACAAAATAACACCATGGCAGATTTTTATTAAAGACTTCACAGTAAATTATAAAAATTATAATATAAAAATACAAATGGTGAATATAGTATTAACTATCACTTATTGCCTATCTACTTGTGTCAGGTGCTTTCTATGATATACTGTCATCCATTCTACAGGTGTATATAGAGCATCTACTCGGGGGATGCCATTAACAATACAAAAATGACCTCTGCTCTCATAACCAAACTAACAAAGAGGAGAGACATTAAACACTCATCACCATTAATCAATTTCCATTGTGGTCAAAACCATAAAGGATAAATTCAAGTGACTTTGCTGAAGGAGTGATATTAAAACTGTGAGCGACAGGATGCCAGATGAAGTGGTGATGAGAGGGACAGGGACAAATTCCAAGTAAAGACAACAGAAGATGATGATTGAAAGTCAGATGTTGTCCCTATTTTACAGGGGAACACAGAGCAATACTAATTTTGACAAAAATAAAGTCCTGGAACTTGACTGCTAAAATTACACTTTTATAGAAAAATACTATTTAGGAAATAGAAGTCCTAGCTTTAGACCCAGTTATAAATTGATATCCACAATGGGAGCAGATGATGCTTTCATAATTATTCACTGTGTAAGAACTGAATCTGCAAATATGAAAGATTAAATTCTACTCATATGCAAAGCCTTTGCTTTGATTAGTGCTCAGTGTTTTGAACATTTGGAGAAACAGGCTTATCATTTCTAATATTCCTATTGTCCAAAGCTTTGCATTCCTTTCTCTCTATCATGCATGGAAATTTTTGAATCTCAACATCTTTAGTGGTAGGCCATGCTTGAGTCCAAGTTTTAGTCATGTAATCACCTAAGTTTTCAAATTCACTCACTAACACAGTAAATCCAGAAGTTCTAGTAATTGCACGCACGTCAATCATTTGGTCTGACCCCATGTTATCACCGTATTCTTCTTTGTCTAGTACCCTAGAATCAATTCCAGGCATGGTTCTCCATATGTTTGCAATGCCTTTGTTGCATCAACTGTTTACCTGTTCTCCTGAGACATCCTGACATAGACACCAGCATCCGCCCACATGATCCTCTCCTTGGTCAGGAGTCCCAAATACAGGTTCCCTGCTCCAAGCTCAAAAACACCAGAACTAGCCAAATAGAATCAAATCCTTCCTCTGAGGTCTGAGTTTCAGTTTGGTGGTGCTCATTTTCCAAGCTTCTAAGTGTTAATAATCTCAACTTCTCCCCCCAAGTTACCTTTCCCCATGATAATAAATAATTCCTCTCTATATAGGTATAGGTATACAATATACCTAATATAAAATATATTGCCATAATACCTTAATGTAGGTTTTTTTTTTTTGCATTTTGTTGCCTAGTTTACAATTCTGTACATCAGGTTAACAATTCTGCATATTAATTTCTCTGTTAAAATAACTGCTGCATTTTCTCCTGAGTAGACACTGACTTCTATAGAAGTTTTTGTCAGGAGTGGTCCCAGGAAACAGTCCCTCAAAGTCGGGATTTGGGAGTTGGCTTGCTTATGTCTCAGAGCTTGAACACAATCCCAGGCTCCTTGCCAATGGGAAATGAGATGCTAATTAGTCCTAGGATGCCGCAGAATTATGAGTAATCACCTGTGGTTGATTTTTTTTTTTAATTTTTTCATCTTTATTAGAATATAATTGCTTTACAGTACTGTTAGTTTCTGCTCTACAGCAAAGTGAATCAGCTATATGTATACACATATCCCCATATATCTTCCTTCCTGAGCCTCCCTCCCATCTTCCCTATCCCACCCCTTTAGGTCTTCACCAAGCATCGAGCTGATCTCCCTGTGCTCTGCAGCAAATTCCCCAGTTGATTTTGATGAAGTGTCTTCTCATGAAATTGTCTTGGGAAATGTGAGGTTTCTACACTGAATTTTACAGTAATGTTGACTACAAAAACAGTGACATGAAATTAGTACTGGGCTGGTACATGTTTAATCACTGATTATCAAAAAAAAATTATCTGTAGTCACAGTCAATTTCCTTGGTGTAAATAGCCCCACCATGACTAACATCAAGCTGCGGATATGGTGCTGCTGACCGCAGAGTTGGGAAGAGATGCACACTTCATGCCCACTGGTAGGAGCCACCTCCAGCACATGGCGGCATGGGATGGATTTTTCTGGCTGCACTGGGGTTCTTACAAACACAGTTACAAACTCCATTCTGTAAACTCTCAGGTCAAGTCATGATCAGAGAACAAAGAGGTTCTATAATAGCCCTAGAAGAACCTCTTATTTATGAAGCCATCGGGAAAAATCTTCCAAAAACCTAACATAGACTTTAGTTGTGAAGTTTGCAGAACTACAACATAAACTGGATTCACGGTCTTGTCAAATTTTTCATGGGAAATTGAAAAATGTCTTTGGGAAAGTGTGGGACCCTGAGGCTTGGATCAGGGGTATCTGGGTAGACAAGTTGAAGCTGAAGTGTCCGGGTCACGTTAATACTCCCTTGTCAGTGTGAACAACCTGCCTCCCTATTTCTGAGAAACTAGGCTCTCATTGTTTGCATACCTTGTCTTGGATAAAATAATCATGAATATGTATCTCCTTGGACATTTTTTTTTTTACCTTCCTCCATCATGCTTCTCTGAACATGGTGAGGTATGACTAAAGCAGGTGATTTTTGTTCCTATAAGAAAGAATGTTTGACACGCTGGTTCTCAAAGTATGTTCCCAGGAACAGCAGCATCTGCACCACCGGAAAACTTGTTAGAAACTCAGTTATTAGGTCCAGGCCTGGGCCTATTGAATCAGAGACTCTGGGGGTCAACTCAGCAGCTTGTTGAATGTGTAACATTCTCTCCAGGAGGTTCTGATTCTGCTCAAGTTTGAGAACCACTGCTTAAATTCTACCTTGAGCAACTTAAATTTTTATTTCCTAGATTAGGAAAAAAAATCTTTAGCATCAATTCAATGTTATGTTTTTTTAAAACGTTCTATAGAGCTCTTCTTCCTAAGCACTCCTACAACATACACAATTCTTATATTACAGGCAAATGCAATCTTTAGTTGGGGGTATCATCGTTTTATGTTATAAAAATAGAAGTACTGAAATAAGGTTACTTATATATTTGCCGTATCAAATCAACTAGTATTTATTGGATACCTCGTATGTACCTGCTCAAGTCCTAGGCACTAAGGGACAGAGTAAGGATAAATATATCTTTCCTAAAAAAGACATCAAAAAGACATTTCTTTTTCAAAAAGACATTTTATTTATCATTTGTGGTAATTAAGATAAACCTGATTTAGTTATACTCTAGCAAGCTCCATTGATTGAAGATCTCACAATCTCACTGAGGAAATGAGGCTTATAAAGTAAAAACAATTAGTAATTAGTACATAATAATTTCCAGTCAAGTGACGTCTTATATAGTACTATAAATTATTAATGCTTCATTTGTTTGAATAGAGGAGTTATTGTGAATTTAAAAATTAGGAAGGCTCCATTGGAAACACTTGAAATGAGGCTTCAACATGAGCAAAATTGTGTTTGGTACAAAGGATGAGGGTTTTTGCTTTGGAAGGACATGTAAGAACAAAGGTGTGAAGGTGGAGATTACCACATGCGCAGGACAACAAGATGGGTATTTAGGGTAGTTGAGGAAATGGTTTAACTAAATCAGCATTAATTATATTAAATATTAATATAAGTGCACTTATATTTGCAATGTAAACTGTAGTAACTGTGTATAGCCCATAAACTGTGGAGGACTTGAAAATGTGACCTGAAATAAATGGACATGTGCTAACTCACCTGAGGCTGGTGAAGGGCAGTGGAGACTGGCAAGGAAAATGGAAGAAGACAAGATAAAGTACTGGGATCGTAGTGGACAGATGTACTGTTGCATCCTTGATTTGACCAGAAAAGGTACATCTAAAACATGAAAAACTTTAGGAAAGAAGAGAACAATGTAGCAAAATGAAGTACTGCTAGGTTCAGATAAAATATATCAAAGGATTATCATTCTGTGTATTTTTGCCATTTGTCCATCAACAAGTAGGCTATCCTTCCCTGCACAGTTTTTTCCCTCTTCTCTACCATATTTAACCTTTTGAATTTCATATTGCAGATTGAAAATGAGAAGGGGGCAGTAAAAAAAAAAAAGAGATGGGTAAGATCAGACTAGGAAAGAAATTTAGGGAATGGTAGATATAAGCTGTTGGGCTTCAGGGATTTATATGAAAAACATAAGGAAGAAAGCTAAGTATTACCATGGACTGTATGGTATTCACTACATGTAAAAAACACAAAGAATACTTGAGTTATTTCGTAGTTGCTTATAGTTGTTGGTCTGTGTGTTCTTTGCTCTGAGACTGGACCATGTGACTTATGATGTCAGTTTAGTTACAGTGAACATCAAGTTTATACTGTGATATTTACTATGAGAAAAAATTTTTGCATCCCTTTAGTACATCATGAGTTACAAAGCTAATCAGTGCCACTCATCAACTTGTTAATTACCTCTAATCTGTAAAGAGAATCCACATTCTCCATAACTTCCAAAGAGGCACACACTGCTTTTCCAATCCCTCTACCAGAAACGTGTCTAGATTGAGAAGGGGGAGGGGAGCAGGATAGGCAGAAGTATTCCTGAACCAGATGAGGAAAAGTCTAGAATAGCCTCTAGGTAAAGCCCCATACTGAAACTCATCTCATCCTGACAGGGACTCTGAAATAAATCACAGTAACTTCAATCACCTCTTATATTACTGTTATTTTGTAGGAAGCACAGAAACATTCTTTGAGAGAAGAAAACTATTTTTCTTTATGGAATTCCCCACAAGTCACAAGTAGTTTTCTCTGAGCTGATAATTAAAACAACAACAACAACTAGTGTTTTTTGAGCACCTACTATGTACCAGAGCTGTTCCAGGTGCTCTGCAGGTTTTGGATGTGAAACAGTCTCCTTGAGAAAGATTCTACTATTATCAGCACAGATCCAGCTAGTGAATGGGATAGGCAGGTTTATCATCAGGCCATGTATTATTGAATGATACATCTGAAAAGATTCTCACAAAAACAGCTGCAACCAAGTAACCCAGGAAAGATGGTTACAATCTTTTACTTGCAAGTTTTAAGAAAAGAAAATATTATTACTTCCCATGATAAGTATAGCCTAATATTTGCAATATTATTACAAATGAAGCATCATGTTACATAGCTAATCCAGTGGTTTTCAACCAGGTTAGAGTTTATCCCCTGAGGACATTTGGCAATGCCTGGAGACTTTGTTGGTTATCAAAATCAAGGGTTGCCACTGTCTTCTGGGAAGCTGTTAAACATCCTATAAAGCACTGGAAAGTTCCCCACAGCAAAGAATTACCCATATCAAAATGTCAGTAGTATATATGTGCCACATCTTCTTTATCCATTCATCTGTTGAGGGGCATTTAGGTTTGAGGACACAGATTGGGGGGGATGGGAGAGGAAGCTGGGATGAAGTGAGAGAGTAGCATTGACATACATACACTACCAAATGTAAAATAGATAGCTAGTAGGAAGCTGCTGCATAAAACAGGGAGATCAACTCGATGATGGGTGATGACTTAGAAGGGTAGGATATGGAGGGTGGGAGGGAGTGGTGGGAGGGAGGGGATATGGGGATATATGTATAAATACAGCTGATTCACTTTGTTGTACAGCAAAAACTGGCACAACAGTGTAAAGCAATTATATTCCAATAAAGAGCTTTAAAAAATAAATAAATAGGAAAAAAATAAGCTACAAGGATATATTGATGGCACAGGGAATATAGCTAATATTTTATAATGACTGCAAATGGAGTATAAGCTTTAAAAATTAGGAATTGCTATGTTGTATACCTGAAATTTATATAATATTATACATAAACTATGCCTCAGTAAAAGAAATTTAAAAAAAAACATGTAAAAACAAACAAAAAAACATCAATAGTGCTGAGGTTAAGAAAACATGATATACTCTAAAACTTTTTTGCATTATTCTTTTTTTTTAAATTTTTATCAGAGTATAGTTGCTTTACAATGTTGTGTTAGTTTCTGCTGTATAGCAGAGTGAATCAGCTATACACATACATATATCTCCTTTTTGGATTTCCTTCCCGTTTAGGTCACCACAGAGCACTGAGGAGAATTTCCCGTGCTATACAGCAGGTTCTTATTAGTTATCTATTTTATACATAGTAGTATGTATGTGTCAATCCCAATCTCCCAATTCATCCTACCTCCCCTTTCCCCACTTGGTGTCCATATGTTTATTCTCTGCATCTTTTTCTCTATTTCTGCTTTGCAAATAGGTTCATCTATACCATTTTTCTCAGTTCCACATATGTGTGTTAATATATGATATTAGTTTTTCTCTTTCCATTTTCCTTCACTCTTTATGACAGTCTCTAGTTCCATCCATGTCTCTGTAAATGGCACAATTTTGTTTCTTCTTATGGCTGAGTAATATTCCATTGTATATATGTACCACGTCTTCTTTATCTGTTCCCCTGTTGATGAACATTTAAGTTGCTTCCATATCCTGCCTATTGTAATTAGTGCTGCGATGAACATTGGGGTGAGTGTATCTTTTTGAATTATGGTGTTCTCCATGTATACGCCCAGGCGTGCGATTGCTGGGTCATATGGTAACTCTATTTTTAGTTTTTTAAGGAACCTCCATGTTGTGCTCCGTAGTGGCTGTACCAATTTACATTCCCACCAACAGTGCAGGAGGGCTCCTTTTTCTCCACACCCTCTCCAGCATTTATTGTTTGTAGATTTTTTTTTTATTATGGCCATTATGACCAGTGTGAGGTGATACCTCATTGTTTGCATTATTCTTAAAATGAAATAAGAAAATTAATTTCAATAAGTATTTATTGCTTTCCCTCTTTCTTCTACCTTCTACATTTAAATTATCAGAAGCTTCAAAACTCTGTTTCCCAAATTAGATCCTGAATCTTGCCAACTATCCCTCTAAACCTTAGGTCTAGCCATCATCACTTCTGCTTCCATTCTGGTTCCTCCTACAGTGTAATTTTTCTAAAGCCTGTAAGAACATGGCCCTCCTCCGCTCTGTATCCTCCAGTGGCTTTCTCTATGATTCACCATCACATCCAGCCTGCACACTGGGACCTGCCATGTGCCCCAGGACTTGGATGCTGTGTAAGCTCGGTGCTTGTTCCCTGTAACGCTTCATTTTCCACTCTTTTCTAGGCACTGCTCTTTCCATTCCCTGTGGATACGCCAAGCTTACACCTTCTCAGAGCTCTGCAATCCCATTTCCTCTGACTAGAATGTTCTTTCTCCTGAGTTTGACATGACTTTTCTTTTTTAAATTTTAAGACCCAGCTCAAATGAAACTTTTTCCATGAGACCCTATCCCTGACCCATGATTGATTTTCCTCATGGTATTTATGACTTTCTGAAATGTTCTTCTGCTTTCATGTCTCAGTTGTTTATATGAATGACAAGAGCATGAGCCTCGGGAGGAAGGGACGTGGTCCCACAGTGCTATTGCATCCCTCCTGTCTAGAACAACGCCTGACGTGTGTTAGATGACCAATAAATATTTGTTGAATAATGAGAGAATGATTGAAAGGGTGGATGAAATCTAAAGGCTAGGGATTTGCTTAATGCTATGGATTCAACAAGGTAGACACAGTACTCATCCTCCAATCTTAGGATATGGTCATTTTCTCCTCAGGGAGGTAATGGGTAAAATGACACTCAAAGAACAGGAATGAGTTATCCAGGTGGAGAATAAGAAGAGCTTTCCTTGTAAATGGACTAGGAAGCACTGAGTCTCAGAGTGAAGAGGGGGCTGATCCTGTGGAGGTGCTGAAATAGGAGCAGGATGGCTATTCTGGAGACAGGCATGGAGGGAGCAGAGTTGAGGCTGGAGGGTAGGAAGGCAGATCTCAAGGACCATGTGGCTTTTGTGAGTGTGGACTGGATCACGGGGGCCTGGAGGGCTCTAGGAGGTTTTTAAATCAGTAGGTAATAGTATCTTATTACACAGTAATCAGAGCACAGGACCTGAATTAATCAAGGTTTCAACTAAACCATATTTGCATAAACACCGAGATCAGAATTGGGGTAAAGAGGAAAGTTGGTGGTGAATGTTACTGCGAATGTTTATAATCCAACACGCAGGACTCACGCCGGGTGAATGACAAAGTGGCTCAGTGCCTATCAAACCCTGGTTCAAATGACACCCTCTCCTGCAATATATTAAATATTTCACAAATTGCAGCAGACGTGTTTTTTTGACTAGTGAAATTATTTCAGTTGTGAACTCTTCCAGAATTTTCCATTGTAAATAAATTGATTTAATTTTCCGCTTCTATTCATATGCAAATCTGCTAAATTATGTTTCACAGAAAGTAAAGTGGTCAGATTCAATCAGACCATTCATTCCTACCAGCCAGAGCTCTCAGTAATTACTTTTTATCTGAGATAATTTTAATTTGCCTTACATTTACATAATGAAATTATTTTGTATCACTTTACAAGGTCTCAGGAGGAGTATTTTAGAATACCAACATTCAGTAGTCATTAATTGTTTATTTCATTTGTTTAACAATATTTATATATATTCTACTATGTGTAAGGTGCTGTTGCTGTAGCGCATCAAGTAGAAAGATCATCATGATTGTTTACAAAACACAAAGCTAAACAGTAATTTGGATGTCTGTGAAAAAATAATCCGGATATTTCAGGGCCCAATGTGAATTTTGGGGGGACAGTGTAATCAGCTGTGAACACCTTCACAAAAATATTAATACATAATTTTATTCTTATTTTTAATTATTAGACCAAAATTTATGAAAAATTCCTTGTGTGTGTTTTAGAAAGTGGTTTAAACTTAATCCATGAGTTCCCGTAGCTGTAATCGCTTTGTAATCAGAAACCGGATCCTACTTACCTTTGTAATCTCTGTATCTAGCACAGAGGTGGACACAGGGTAGATGCAAAATATTTTTTGTTGAATAAAAAAAGAGTGGGACTACTGGGCATATACCCAAAGAAAACCATAATCCCAAAAGAAACTTGTACCATAATGTTTATTGCAGCACTCTTTACAATAGCCAGGACATGGAAGCAACCGAAATGCCCATCAACAAATGAATGGATAAAGAAGATGTGGCATATATATATACAATGGAATATTACTCAGCTATAAAAAGGGATGAGATGGAGCTATATGTAATGAGGTGGATAGAACTACAGTCTGTCATACAGAGTGAAGTAAGTCAGAAAGAGAAAGACAAATATTGTATGCTAACTCACATATATGGAATCTAAAAATGGTACTGATGATCTCAGTGACAAGAACAAGGACGCAGATACAGAGAATGGACTGGAGAACTCGAGGTTTGGGAGGGGGCGGGAGGTGAAGGGGAAGCTGAGACGAAGTGAGAGAGTAGCACAGACATATATATATACTACCAACTGTAAAATAGATAGTCAGTGGGAAGTTGTTGTATAACAAAGGGAGTCCAACTTGAGGATGGAAGATGCCTTAGAGGACTGGGGCAGGGAGGGTGGGGGGGACTCGAGGGCGGGGGAGTCAAGGAAGGGAGGGAATACAGGGATATGTGTATAAAAACAGATGATTGAACTTGGTGTACCCCTCAAAAAATAATAAATAAATAAAATTAAAAAAAAAAAAAAAAAAAGAGTGGGAAAAATTGTCTCTTTGTTCCTGCAAATCATTTGGCTGTTAAATCTGACTACGGGGCAGTTTTTAAAATTATCTATGAAATCCCATATTGAAAATTGATTCCACATTAATTGTGTCATCACTTCAGTTGGCAGCATTTGGTACCTACAAAGTCAGGCTTACTGTCATTTTCCCCCTCATATGTATCCTATTCAGCCATTTTAATCACATGGACATCTGTGATTCCACAGAGATGAGCTCTTGTAAAAACATGAATGGTTTCTTTGTTACATGAATAATATCGATTCACACCTTGTTCCACCTATCAATTTTACTGAAATTTACTTAAATGTGGACACTTTAAGGCATATCATTATTAATATTAAAATAATGTGAAACTAAGCAGTTTGTTTTGCATTAACGAAGCTCTTCTGCAAACCACTCTTCCATTGTCAAATTAATGCAGAAGTGTAAATATCATTCTCCAAGGATTCATGAACTTGAACATATGGTAACATCAGAATTTTAATAGCTGATAAAAAACCTTTTGCTGAAACTATATACTCTACAAATTTTAAACACTGAAGTAAGATTTAGGTTTTAGATTAGGCAAATGTGAGAAATAAATGGGTCAGATTAAAAGAGAACAAAATAAAGTGAAACTTTCCAAAATTCCAAACACAACATAATGCTTATGTATTTTCTTCATTTATTTCTCCAAATAATTGAATAAGAAATAACTTATTTGAAGGTGTATTTAAAGAGTTATATCTAGGGGATATTAACAAGTCAACAGCTATGATACCTATTTAAGGTTTATTGGATTTATTATGCTATAATATATATAAGATAATAGTATATAATATTGTTCAGGATTGATGTTGAGTTTCATAAAGAAATTTACAAAAATAATGAATTATCAGGTCTGATTTGTCTCAGGACCGAAATTACATGAGCAAAATAATATAAAAATGCACATCTCAAATTTTTAGATACTCTTTCTAATTCAGTAGCAAAATGTCAGATCCTTAAGAATATTCCTATTGTATTTTTTTATTAATATTATCATAAATTTTTTATTTATTATTTTTTTGGGGGTACACCAAGTTCAATCATCTGTTTTTATACACATATCCCCCCTATTGTAGTTTTAAAACTTTCATTTATAAAGGGAAGAGGAGAACTAAATTGGGGAACTATACCTCAAAGTTAATAGTTTTTTCTTTTTCTTTTTCTTTTTTTTTTAAGGCGCACGGGCTTAGCTGCTCCATGGCATGTGGAATCTTCCCAGGGCAGGGCATGAACCCGTATCCCTTGCATTGGCAGGCAGATTCTTTACCACTGCGCCACTTAGGAAGTCCTAGTTTTTTCTTTTTTAAAAATTATTTTTCCATGTCTATTTAGAAATACTACTTTCATATGTATTTTTCTTTGTTATCCAAAGGATTTCATAACTTCCTTTTACTCCATGCTCAATATTTCCTCTTCTTCCTTCATTATGTTCAAAAAAACTTTCTTCACAGTTAAATTCCTTCTTCCTATGCTTAGTTCTTTGTTCTCATTTTCACCTATTCTCCAATTCCAGGTATCATCTTAATTCTACCTTGTCTCTGTGACTTTTAATTCATAGCCTGGATTTTAATTCTTATTTCCGTCTTATTTCATAAGAACTATGTAAATGAACAATCCCCTTGTCCACTAATATCTTCAGCTAATCTACCTTAAACACTCAGAGTGTAGAGAACATCCAAATGGCCTCCCCATAACATCCCAGGAAAGTTATCACGATGCCAGGGCTCTCAGTGGCTTTCCTAGAGGTGGCAGCAATGATTCTCCTTGTCTGCCCCCAAAAGCAAAAGGTATATGGAACTGGGCAGATAACTATTGCTCCCAGATATTTATTCCTACAGGGGTTATAAAGGTAATTGCTCTTCTTAGATGGAACTGAATATCCATTTATTCATAGAAAAAGCATTTGAAACATAACATCAATTCTCTAAGATAGTGCACTTTCATGTTGCTTTAAGTGATCCCCAAGGGGTCTGAAAATTTAATTGGATTCCATGCAATTATGAAATTGTATCAGGAAGCAACTTAATAAACAAGGTATTTTGCTCTTTGGTAGAGCAAAGGTGTTGAATTATTTTCCTCTGTTATGCGTATCTATACCTATTCAAGGAAAGCAGATATAGAAAAGCATTTGTAATTTCCCTCTTAATCAAAATGTTTATTCATGAAATCTTTTTTTTTAATTAATTTATTTTATTGGCTGTATTGGGTCTTTTTTTTTTTTTTGCTGTGTGCGGGCTTTCTTTTATTTTTAGTTGCGGTGAGTGGGAGCTACTCTTCATTGTGGTGTGCGGCCTCCTCATTGCCATGGCTTCTCTTATTGCGGAGCACAGGCTCTAGGCACATGGGCTTCAGTAGTTGTGGCACATGGGCTTAGTTGCTCCACAGCATGTGGGATCTTCCTGGAGCAGGGATTGAACCCGTATCCCCTGCATTGGCAGGCGGATTCTCAACCACTGCGCCACCTAGGAAGCCCTATTCATGAAATCTTAAGCAAAGGGATGGGTTAGCTTTTCATCAACATTGAGCCCTTCCTGAATCCTAAAATGCGTAATGTGTGATTTCTCACGCCTATGGCAAAGATTTTTCAAATTAAGATGTTCTTTGAGAGTAAATTTGGAAAGAGTATAGGAAACCATTGCCTTGCTTTTCTCGTTTTCTACCTCAACCAACAAAAGTTGGTTTCAGATAGAGGACATGTCCATCTTTATTTCATATTCTTAGGCCTTCTCACAGGACAGTTCAATCTTAAACTTGCAGTTAAGATTTGTGAGTGGCAAGCGTTCTCTGGGTCATGTTTCTCTGATGAGTGGAGTTAAGGTATGAAGGCGGTGCTCAGGCATGTCATGACAATGTGGTTTCCTGTGACCCCAACTGACTTCTGATTGTGTGACTTTGTGTTTACATTCTCCAGGGAGAAAGCCCTCTTCCCCCCGCTGGGACCCTCTCAGAGGACAGGTCAGCCTGCCCCAGCTTTTCCACCAGCATCTAAGTGGGTAAATTCACTTCAGGCTTGTCTTAGAAGGTCTACTGGAGCCTTTTCCTGGCTTTATCAAAAAGCCATGTACTTGACGGGTTTAGGGAGTTTCTGTGGCCCGTTAATAAAACTGAGAAGCTGGCTTCTCACTTGGCCACAGAGTTCTTTGCTTGTAAGGGACTGGACCATGTTAAGTCCAATAGAGTCAGATAAAACTTAGGCAGATGAAGCCTATGTACTTCAGGTACAGACAGAGCTGGGTTGAATCCCAGTTCAGAGACTACATAACTGTGAGAAATTGAGAAGTTTATTTAAGTCCACTGAGTCATGGGTTCTTAATTTTAAGTTAGGGTATCTTAACTGTTAATGGTTGTTTGAAAGTTATAGGTAATAAAGTGTAAAGTGCTTAGAATAACACTTGATGAGCAATAAATGGATTGAGGGTTTGATAAGAGCAGCTGATTAGGTGTGGATAAAAATTAGTCTTCCTGTTTGGCTTGTTTGTGATCTTTTACCATATTTATTAGGACTTGAATAGCCAGAGAAGTAGGCTTATGAACAAACATTTACTTGGAAAAAGAAAATAATTTCCACATCATGAAATAAATCGTGGTTTCAAATGAAATCTCCAACTATTAAAGATGGAGATAGTATAAATGTCTAAAAAATTACATCTTTTATATTCAATATAGCAAAGATAAAAACATAAAAATTATTATTCTGAAAAGGCACTTTCAATGTTCCAAAGTAACTCATAGAAAAAAAAATTCAGCATTCCATTTGGAAAAATTGTTGTAGCAAATAGCTATATTTCTTTTTCTAGTACTAAGCCAGTACAAAAACGCTTCATAGCTCTTGGAAAATATGTAGGGAAAACTAATTAACATTTCAGAATTCTATGCGAACAGGTTATAATTTCCTCTATTAAATAATAGGGTGCATGAGTTAAATATACCAATGATGAACAGTATAGCCTTTGGGAATATTTTTGAAAAGTGATTTTCATTTTTATAGAAAAGATAAATTTTTTCCACCAGCTACTTACCTAGGCAACAGAAACTGTAAGTAGAGCAATTTACTTTTTCTTCACTAAAAACACTTTCAGTTGGGTTCAGAAACCCCTCACTGGCTCAGGCTCACCAGGAATTCCAGGTATCCTCATATCCCAGCGGATAAAGCCTTGGGATAGCAATGCTTTGTGAGACTATGTGGACAGTGTATGTAAGTGAACCCACTAAGGCCTGTCTATAAACTCTTCAGATTCTGCGGGATAAGCATGGAGATTACTAGTCTCGCGGCCACCTGCCCTAGACAAGCCTCGTGTGGAAGTTCCCTTACTTATAACTGCCTCCTACCAACCTGGAGTTCTCTGCTTCTTTCTTCTGTCTCTCCTTGCCCCCATGTATAGTGCCCAGTTTCAAACTTTACCTGGGGAAGCTCCCAAGACTGCAAATCAACACTGTTTTATTGTATTTAATCCTCACATACACATTAGGGTTTTGGCTATATTGCTGCCCCATTTCATTGACAAGAGACTTGGAGCTTCGAGAAGTGAACTTACCTGCTCAGGGTCACAGGGCTGATGCAGCAGAGCCAGGATGCAGACCCAGATGAGTCTGTCCCTAGAGGCCCCAGTCTTAGCCACCGGAAGAGGTGCTGCCTCCTTCACTGAAGACCTTGGGTCACTTGGACACTGCCTTCTGCTCTAACAGAATGATTGGTCTCAACTTCTTGACCAAAAGGTTGCACAGTTGGTTTGCGTGAGGATATTTAAAATGAAAGTTTAGATCAATGATCTGACGTTTTAATTTTTTCTAATATAAACTTTACTGTGATATTTTCCTCTATAAGTGCCTATTTAGTTGCATCTCACAAATTTTGACCTGTTGTGTTTCCATTTTCAATTAAAAATATTTTGTAATTTACTTTTCTGAATGTACATGCAATTGTTCAAGAAGCCTATTTTGAAAATTCTTTCCTTTTTCATTATTGTTTTGATGTCGTGGAAAATTGGCGAGCTGTATAAGCGTGGGTGTATTTCTGGGAACTCTATTATGTTTCATTGATCTACACTTTATGCTGGTACCATACTTTCTTGTTTATCTTATATTTATTTATATTTGGCTTGAAATCGAGAATGGAGGTCCTCCACCATTTTTGTTTCTAAAGAAAAAATTATTTAGAATATTCTAGGTTATTTGCATTTCTTTATAAATTTTAAACTCAGTTTGTGTTATTTCTTTTTTAAACATTTGGTAGAATTCACTGGCAAAAGTATCTGAGCCTAGGGTTATCATTGTGAGTATGGCTTGATCATGATTTCAGGTTTTTTTTTTAAGATTTATTTTATTATTTATTTATTTATTTATTTATTTATTTTTGGCTGCATTGGGTCTTTTTTGCTGCACGCAGGCTTTCTCTAGTTGCGGCGAGCAGGGGCTACTCTTCTTTGCGGTGCTCAGGCTTCTCACTGTGGTGGCTTCTCTTGTTGCAGAGCACAGGCTCTAGGCACTGGGCTTCAGTAGTTGTGGCACGTGGGCTCAGTAGCTGTGGCTTGCAGGCTCTAGAATGCAGGCTCAGTAGTTGTGGCGCACGGGCTTCGTTGCTCCACGACATGTGGGATCTTCCCAGACCAGGGATTGAACCTGTGTCCCCTGCACTGGCAGGCAGATTCTCAAACACTGCAGCACCAGGGAAGCCCCCATGATTTCAATTTATAATCTGTGTCAATATAGTCATATTATTATTATTTTTATTTCATTTTGTGTCATATTTGGTTTTATTTTAAGATGAATTTGTCCACTTCACCTAAGTTATTATATTTGTTGGTATGACAGGTATAATATATGCAGCATATATATGATCTATAATTTATAGTTGCTAGTTTTTGGTGGGTTAGCCTGATAGGAGCAAGTACTAGAAGCTATTATTGATTGATTTAAATATAATAATCACATATAAGTCCCTACATTTAAAAGGATTAAAAATGTAAATAATAACTATCAAGAATACTAAGAATGTATCTTTTTTTTAAAATTTATTTATTATTTTTGGGGGGGTACACCAAGTTCAATCATCTGTTTTTATACACATATCCCCATATTCCCTCCCTCCCTCAACTCCCCTAGAATGTATCTTTTTGATTTACTAATCTCGGAGAAGGAAATATATTCTCTTCATTCTCTTTAGAATTCAATACCCCTTAAAGGCTAATTATTTAATGAAATATAGATTGAGACATATGTTTTTTTTCTCTAATACTGAGTTACGTAAAATTTTAAATATCCTGTTGTGTACTGTAAGTATAGGTAATTTCAAAGTTCTATTCCTTTCTCATTTTCAAATGACACAAATAAGTTCATATATTAAATATTTAAGTTGTATTGCTTCCCTTCATAAACATTAGCTTTTTTTCACCTACATTATTATTATCTACAGAGTATTCATCCCATGTTTCCTATCTTTGTTGCTTTGCTTATGCTGGTCTTTCTGTACAGAATTTCATGTCCCCATTTTCATCTTTCTCTTTATGTTTAAATCTTTCTTATCCTTGAGGTTATAGTCAAAGACACTTCCTCCAGGCAGACTGCTCTGATAGCCAATCAGTCACAGTGATCTCTCATTTCTCAACTTCTGTAGACTTATTATTACCCACATGGTGGCCAAGTCAGTTTCAGTCTTGTGTTTTAATTATCCCTGTATATGCTTCAGTTCCCCACCCTAGAGAGATTTGTATCTGTGATACTGAGTTTTATAATAAAAAAGATATATTTGGTTTTCATGTCTTTTTTTGGCACAGAGTGCCTAAAACCCTTGGATTTTCCAAAGTGGTGAGAGTGTCTAAGTGATAAAGGGTGCCTTTTGTTAAGTTATTGTGGTGACTTGTGGACCACACCTATGGATGGGGGGTGGTTGCCAGTGAAGCCAACCAAATGATTACAGAGTTGGAACTTCCGGTCCTACCCCAGACCTGGGGAGGGGGTCTGGAGATTGAGTTCAATTACCAATGGCCAATGATTTAATCTATCATACCTATGTAATGAAGCCCCCATTAAAAAAACAAAAAGAGATGGTTTGTAGAGTTTCCATGTTGGTAAACACATAGAGGTACCAGAAGAGTGGTGTACCTGGAGAGGGCAAAGAAGCTCAGCACGCTTTCCCCATAGCTTACCTTATACACCTCTTCCATCTGGCTGTTCCTGACTTATATCCTTTTATAATAAACTGGTAATTTAATAAGCAAAGTTTCTCTGAGTTCTGTAAGCTGCTCTAGCAAATTAATTGAATCCAAGGAGGGGGCCATTGGAACCACTGAGCTGTAGCTGGTTGATCAGAAGCACAGGTGATAACCTGGACTTGTGATTGGTGTCTGAAGGGGAGGGGAGCAGTGTTGTGGTACTGAGCTTATCCTGTGGGAGCTGATGTATCTCTGCGCAGACAGTGTTGGCATTGGGTTGAATTGTAGACATCCAGCTGGTGTCCAGAGCACTGCTTGGTGGTTTGGGGGAAACCCACAAGAAACACATACACATCAAAATTGGTGACCAGAATTGTGCTGTCCTACTCAGTTTTGTGGATTTCTTTTACAATCCAGCCCATTCACTGAGTAAATTCTAAAATTAGTGTATAAAAGTTGAAAGAAATGATCACTTTTATTTTTTAGACACATTTGGATTAGAGAATGGGATATTTTTATGGTTGCTTTGAGATTATTTTAAACACTTGCATTTTTGGAGGTCTGGGTTCATTTGTTATTTATTAATTCAATAATTTATTAAATGAACAAATGTTATATTTTATTGTCCTATGTGAGGAAGATGATTTTATTAGCAAAAGACAACATTCGAAATAATAATACTTTCTACTTATAAAAGATAATTCACAACACACAGATGTCTAGCAGGCACATGAAAAGATGCTCAACATCATTAATCATCAGAGAAATGCAGATTAAAACCACAGTGAGATATCCCCTCACACCTGTCAGAATGGCTAGCATCAGAAAGACCACAAACAACAAATGTTGTTTAGGATATGGAAAAAAGGGAACTCTTGTACAATGTTGGTGGGAATGTAAATTGGTGCAGCCACTGTGGAAAACAGTATGGAGGTTTCTCAAAAAGCTAAAAATAGAGTTACCATATGACCCAGCAATTCCACTTCTGGGTGTATATCTGGGGGAAAAAAATGAAAACACTAATTGGAAAAGATACATGTGCCCCAATATTCATAGCAATATTATTTATAATTGCCACAGTATGCAAGCAACCTAAGCATCACACAGATAAATGGATAAAGAAGTGGTTTATATACAATGGAATACTACTCAGCCATAAAAAGGAATGAAAATTTGCCATTTGCAACAGCATGGATGGACCTGGAGGGTATTATACTGAAAGTAAGCGAGATAAGTCAGAGAGGGAAAGAAAAATACTATTGTTATCACTTATATGTGGAATCTAAAAAATAAACTAGTGAATATAACACAAAAGAAACAAACTCACAGATATAGAGAACAAATTAGTGGTTACCAGTGGGGAGAGGGAAGGCAGGAGGGACAAGATAAGGGTAGGCAGCTAAGAGGTACAAAGTATTATCTATAAAATAAATAAGATACAAAGATGTAAAGCAAAGGAATACTGTCAATATTTTATAATAATTATGAATGGAGTATAACCTTAAAAATCATGAATCAGTATGTTATACACCTGTAGCATATATATTGTGCATCGACTGTACCTCAATTAAGAAAAATAGTTCACATTTCTTATATAGACTCTTTATATCCCCCCACCCTATCTCTGTCTTTACACACGCTCACACGCACACAAATACACAGTCTTGTTTTTAACATTCCATATTTCATAAGGCTCAGTTCTGTTTTGATTCTTTGCTCCAGTTAAGTGTTTCAGTGATTCCTAATACAAAAAAATGACTCATTTTAATGCTACCATTCTGTCTTTATCATAACCAATTGTGATTATCAGAAATGTTTTCTATTACCCCCCCAATGAAAAATAAAATTACAAATTTATCAGGAAATATTTCTTGATCCTCTTTTTATTTTATTTCTAAGGAAGTAATAAGTAGATTATAGCAATAGAAAGATAAAAAATGTAGCAAATTGCTGCGAATCACTAGGAAAAAATGACAAACATTACCAATAATACTACATGTTACTTCTGAAGATGTTGTTTAGAGACTAGAGTGAATGCTAGAACTCTTTCCCAAATTGAATTTTTAATAATGCTCCATCACACTCTTCCTTTGGAACAATAAAAATCTACTAATAAATGCAAACAACTCTCCTTTGTGTGGTAAAGAGAAAGAAAAGAAATACAAAATTATACAATACTCTTTATTAAAGAAATTCTTCTGCTTCTAAGTTTGTACCACAAAATATTCAATATATTTAAAATACCTGTATGACTTAGGGTTGTTTTTTCCTTTCTTCTATGGGTAAGGAAATCAGCTCCATGTTTGCCTGAGTAGGTGACCATTTTTCAACTCACTTCAAATTTTTTTCAGTGTAACCTGTTGGATTCAGAACCACAGCTTCTGAATCTGGGAGATTCAAACAATTCTGATCTACGGTTGGTTGAATCCAAAGATGTGGAATCTTCGGATATGGAGAGCCCACTGTACTATGTCATTTTGTATAGGGGACTTGAGCATCTGGGATTTCAATGTGGGGGTGTTCCTGGAATCAATCTCTTACAGATACCCAGGGATGACTATACCAAAATATACTACCTGCTTTCTCTCAAAGCTAAGCATCACATGGCAAAGATTTGATTAGAAAAAAAGAATGTTTAGGATTTTAGTAAAGCTAGAACATTTCTTTGTGGAATTGTCAGTATGAGACATTGTTTCTCAAATTCCGTTCCTTCATGTACTTTTCCTGATTTTATCCATAGGCCGTACCACACAGGGCACCCCTGTGGTTATGCTGTCTTTGTTGGATGCCTCAACACAGCATTGCTTCTTTTTGCCACCCTCTAAGCGATAGTATCAGTAAAATTGTGTATTAGATGCTAGTTATAAATACATAAAGCATGAAATAGGTAAAATTTAAAAGTTTCTGTCTGATATGATCTAAAATTAACTGATATACCCCCAGTGGTCTGTTTACCACATTTGAGGAGGCACTGACCATAGCAACAACTGACATTTGACCACATGCAGCTTCCTTTACTCTATTGGAAACTTTTAGTGGTTTATCTGGTGATTCCCTTTTCCCTTCAATTACTAAACTTTCTTCACACATTATACCAACAAGCTGCTGCCTGTATAAAAGCTCAGACTGTTCGGAAAAGACCAGGTGGCTATTCCTGCTTCGCACTATCTGGAAAAATCTGATTTCCACACTGGCTACTTGAGTAGATCCTGCTTTGCATAAATACGTCTAATACTTTTGTGTATGTAATGCCAATAGTTTATCCTATGAAACATTGGATTATAGTCTTTACTCTGTTACATTATTGAACAATTTCAGAATTGAACAGACCAATAACAAGTAAGGAGATTGAATTTGTAATCAAAAACCTCCAAACAAAGGAAAGCCTGGGACCAGATGACTTCACTGGTGAATTCAATCAAACATTTAGAGAATTAATACCAATCTTTCTCAAACTCTTCTGAAAGACTGAAGATGAAGGAACACTCCCAAATTCATTTTATGACTGCAGAATTACCCTGATAACAAAGCCACTGCAAGAAAACTATAGGCCAGCGTCCCTGATGAATAGAAAGGAAAAATTTCTCAGCATGATATTAACAAATAAAATTCAAAGCCCTGTAAAAGGATCATACACCACAATCAAGTGGGATTTATCCATGGGATGCAAGGATGGTTCTACATACACCAATCAATGTGATACACCACATTAATAGAATGAAAGATAAAAATCATAATCATCTCAATATATGCAAAAAGGCATTTGACAAAATTAAACATACTTTCATGATGAAAACTCTCAACAAATGCCATATAAAAGGAATGTTCCTCAATATAATAAAGGCCATTATGACAAGCCCACAGCGAACACCATACTAAAGAGTGAAAGGTTGAAAGTTTTTCCTCTAAGATTGGGAATGATAAAAGTGTACCCACTCTCACCTCTCCTATTCAATATATTAATGAAAGCAATAATAGATACTAAAAACACAATTACTGGAGCAGTTAGGCAAAAAAAAAAAGGCAATAATATGCATCCAGATTGGAAAGTTAGAAGTAAAATTGTCTTTTTGCATATGATATGATTTTATATATATGGAAAACTCCAAAGACTCCATAAAAAACTGTTAGAAATAGTAAACATTCAGTAAAGTTGCAGGATATAATAACTGCATATAGAAATCAATGTGTTTCTATACACTAACAAAATATCTGAAAAAGAAATAAAGAAAACGGTCCCTTTTACAATAGCATTATAAACAATAAAGTACTTTTATTTTATCAATTATATTTCAATAAAGCTGGGAGAAAAAAAATAAAATACTTAGGAATAAATTTAACCAAGGAGGTGGAAGATCTCTACACTAAAACTATAAGACTTTGATGAAAGAAATTGAAGAAGACACAAATATATGAAAAGATCTGTGCAAAGATTGGAAGAATTAAAACTGTGAAAATGTCCACACTACACAAAATATAGATTCAATGCAATTCCTACCAAAATTCTAATGGCAGTTTTTCACAGAAATAGAAAAGCTACCTTAAAATTTGTGTAGAACCATAGGAGACCCTAAATAGCCAAAGCAATCCTGAGAAAGAAGAACAAAGCTGGAGGTATCACACCTCTTTATATCAAATTATATTACAAAGCTATAGTAATCAAAACGGTATGTTGCTGGCATGAAAACAGACATATTGTCCAATGAATAGAACTGAAAGTCCAAAAATAAACCTTCACATTTACCATGAATGAATATTTGACAAAGGAGCCAAGAATACTCAATGGGAAAGGCAAGTCTCTTCAATAAATGGTGTTGGGAAAACTGGATAATCAAATGCAAAAGAATGAAATCAAACTCCTATCTTAGATCAGTTACAAAAATTAATTCAAAATAAATTAAAGGCTTAAACATAAGACCTGAAACCATAAAATTCCCAGAAGTAAACATAAGGAAAAATGACATTGGTTTAGCTACAATGTTTTGAACACGACACCAGTAGCACAAGCAACCAAACCAAAAATCAACATCTCTTCCCAGAAGAACTGACCAAGCTACCAGTCACAGAACATACTTGGGGAAAGCGAAAGTTAGGAAAAAAAACACTGGGGTTCAGAATAAGAGGTTCCACATTTCCCTGCTCAGTATATTTTCTGAACCCTGCTTTCCCATTGGGAAATGGGAGTAATTACAGCCATGTTTAGCTTGTCTAGAGGTCTGTTAGGCCAGTCAGATTTGCATAGCACATAGGAACATTATACACAAAATAAAATGTATTCTCTTCTGAATATATTACATATTATCAATACTTTCCACTCTTCATAATCTTAAAAATTAAAATGTTCAAATAAAAGACCAAATTTTTAAAGTACTTCTTTTCATTTGTCTACTTTAAAAAAAGCATGACAGTAATCATAGATTTCAGCTAAAGCCAGTGAGAACAATTCTGTGTGTCTAATAAAAAGGAGGAATACTTAAAATGCACTCAAAATATCTAGTCTCTGGAAATAGTTTAAAAATAATCTTATAGATGTTTATATTCCTCGTGGTTGGAGAAGTGTCCTCAGAGTGCTATTTAAACATTTCATGGCACAGCCAAGAAAATAATTTGAGATACAGTCAGCACTCTGAACCCACAGTTTCCGCATCTGTGAATTCAACAAACTGAAGATTGAAAACATCCAGAAAAAAATGTTTTTCAGAAAGTTCCAAAGAGCAAAACTTGAATTTGCCATGCACCAGCAACTATTTACATAGCCTTTACCTTGTATTAAGTATTATAAGTAATCTAGAGATGATTTTAAATATATGGAAGGATGTGTATAGGTTATATGCCGATACTGTGCCATTTTATATAAGAGAGCATCCCCTGATCTGGGGCCTGGAACCAATCCCCAGCTTATACCAAGGGACAACTGTATTATCATAGGAATCAAACTCTGAAGCCCTTCGCATGTCAAGGTCTAAAGGCAGAAAGTAATCCATTTATAATTGAGTATCCCACTTACTGTTTGCTCAGTGGACTCTACCTGTGTGTGGAGAAAAGGTTGACAGAGGGTTTAAATAATCTCAGGCTCATAACAATAAGAGAACATAAGCATGTGTAAATGTTATCAAGTAGCAAATTTAATATAACTAACAAATACTTCCATGTGGTTGCTGTTAAGAAACTCCTTTACTGACAACTGTTTTAGATTCAAAGATTTTCTTGGAAGTAAAAGAAATGTATTTTTTAAGTTAAATTAAAAGCTCAAGTTATTAAGGGAGTAGAGAATGATGTCAATTGAACATCTTCCAAAGCAAATAGATTGTTTTCTGCATAATATATGCAGAAATATATTTAGATTAATATAAATCTAAAATATCAATTTGTGTCCACCACCCAAGACCTACTTCATGGGGAATTGGGTCATCCTTTTATGGCAATTTTCCTGATTATTCTTATCATTCTGATGGCTATTCTATGAGGGTGAATCATATGAGAATGCTGATATTCAATAAAAGAAATATAGTTGTAAATACAAATAAAATGATATAAATGCCATGTCTTATTTTTAACATTGAATACAGATGACTTAATAAGTATAATCCTGAAAAATAATGTGATTTTTAATTTTATCACCTAAAAGTATTTTATATATCATAAAAACTATATAAAAATATAGTAAAGTAAACCTTAAGTAAAGCTGTTATAGTTTTCTGATATTTATCATTCTTTCTGAATTAATCACTGGGAATTTGGGTTCCATAATTCTTTTTTCATAAAAAGCAAGTATATTTAAATTGCATTAAAAATAACCTTCTAAGAGTAAAGAAAAAAATTTCCCCATGAGTTAAAGAATAATTAAAAAGGCCTAAGAACACTTTACCCAGGCTTGCCGTTTCCCATCATGTTGTAACAATTTCTCATAAAAAAATCATTTAGTTGCTTTGGAATCCAGGTTGGTGCTTATTTTTCAAGCAAGCAGCCGGTGATTGTTTACAGAGCAGATGTGGATTATAAATGAGTAGAGCAGAACATTTTGGAATAATTCCCACTCAAGGTACATGAAAATGATATTTAAGCAACTCCTGATATTTCCCAAGAGATTTAGCTTAAAAGTTTAAAATTAATCAAGCCATGTTGCAGCTCTAAAGCTGTTAAAACATAGATGTTTTTACTGTGCACGGTTTGTCTGCAGGTATTTCTCTCTGCTTCCTCCAGCTTTGACACATCTTAACTATGCTTCATGTGGCTGTTATTAGTATCAACACTGTTTGGACGACTAAACCCCAGGATGGGGGTCCAGGCTGTGTCTCATATGGATTCTAATTTTGACTCATTTCTTACTTTCTCGGCCATGTTGGCACTTTTTTTTTAACCTCCGGTCTTCTTATATCACTTTGAATTAAACACATTACAGCAAAAAAGATGAAGTGAATCCGCACATGAGTTGTTCACATCATTTGACATTCTCTTTGGCAAATAGTGACATTCAGGATGGAAGTTCAGAGTTCTGACGACGCGTACCAGCACCGTTCTAGAAAGTAATCAGCAAAACAGCGGTAATCATCTGAAGACAAAGAAGGACCTCCTGATGGAATCACCAAAGGAACAGTGCTGGATCCGCTCGGCCTTCACCAAGAATCCGAAGACTGAATGCACTGAGTGGAGCTGCTTCCAGTTCTCAAAGGATAATCAGTAAATTCCAGGTGGAAGAAAAGGTCATTTCATCAAATGTCAGCAAAGCTGAAGTTGAGTAAAAGCAGGGAAAATGAAAACAGAGCCTGAAATAGATTTCTGAGAAACAACACGGTGAGGAGAAAACATGTTCAGAACATGAGAAATACCCAAGGATGGCATGCTAAGTGACATCTGTCTGAGGACTTTGCTACACAGGGTGGTTAGTACAGACCGCTGGAAATCTACAGGGATCCATCTCATCGCTGCCCTGGGTGGGAACTCCTTCTGGGCAATGAATTACTTGTGACATTCTCAGTGTATGTGGGTGTAGTGATGTGATTAAGAGAACAGTCTAACATTTTAAAAAAAGTGCTTTGAAACCTCTCCTCTGCATTCTGCTTCTTCCAGTCTCTGCTGTTGGCTCATCAAGTTGAATAATGAGTGATGCCCATTCACTTTCTCTGTGGAAGCTGGGAGAAATGGCACCATTAGCTTGTCTCCGCTGTCTAAACTCAAGAGTGGGAAAAGTGTCCGGGCTCCTGGGCACGCTGACAGGGCAGTACTGCCATTTCCCTTATGTTAAATATCGCATGACAGCATGTAGCCTGTTTATACTTCTCAAAGTAGTTTCTGGGAAGCAGCTTACACTAAAGGGAGTGTTTTTCATTTTGTCCGACAGGCCCTAGAGTTCTGAGCTTGAGCCACACCAGCTGGATGTGTCTGTTTTATTTATTAGGGATCTAGATAATATTATGAGAAATGAGATTGGGAAATATTTTCATAAAAAGAGCATGGATAATATTTTGATAGAAAGGGATGTTCTGGCTAAAAACATTTAGAGCGACTAATATAGTGGTTAAAAGCTGGAGTGAACCGGATTAGAATCATGACTCTACCACTTTCTATTGGACTGTACGTGGGCCACCTAACCTAACTCAGCTTCAGGTTAGTCATCTGAAAATAGGGATAATGGTATTTCATGAGCTTGTTAGGAGAACGAAAGAAGATAATGAACTTAAAACTTACTTTAATGCCTGGCACATAGTCTGCACCCAACGGTAAAAGTTATTGCCATTATTCTTTTATAGAATAGGAAAATCTAAAACGGGCTGGAATGGTTCTCAGTTTTCTAGAATTAATCGCAACCCTTGTATGTGGATTTAGCACAGAGCAGAGACTAACCTAGAATAGATCCCTGGCCAGGAAACCAGGTCTCATGGGTACAGGTCTAGAGAAAATCACTTCAGCAAACCTATAGATCAGTGTTAATTGACACATTTTGTTTTGTGAATTATAAATAATTTGAACTCTCTATGGTTACTATAGTAGCAATTTCTGAGGCATTTATATATATTTATCCCACAAATCATGGAGAACCTGGTAAGACAGACATTATTCACTACATTTCAAACATTAAGACACAGGATTTAGTAGAGCAACAGTCAGTTTTTGAGGTCACCTGGAAATGTGTGAGGTGGGATCAGAGCCTGCATTAAAATCTCATTTTATGATTGAACATTTAGGAGACAGCCCATGGCCCGGAGGGAATTCGGATGACCAGAGAAGAGCAGATGGAATGGGTAGGTGGCCACAGCAGCCACCTGCAAGTTGTGCTGCCACAGGCGTCACAGCTCAGTGAGCACCTGCAGACACGGCAACCGCGAAACGGGCCAGGCAGGACTCAACCTCCGCTGCAGCTCCCCTGAGGGAGTCGACTGCGGTGACTCTGGGACTTGGATCCAAAACGGGAAACTGTTCTTCCTGCTAAAAAGAGCTTGAAGTGGTTGCTAATTCCACACCATCTCGAAAATTAGTGGGAGCAGAAAAACACCATCCAGAAAAACATTTTTAGATCTCAAAGAGCTCTCTGATTGTAAAGGTGATGACAGAACCACGCAAACAGAGGAGGCCTTCACAGGTTGAAGAGTTAAGACAACAGCAACAAAAAGCAGCGGTAAGGATGTTCCTCCATGTCCTCTCTGAGCGCATTTGGATGGAAAGGCTAAGAATGAATTCTGCACATTGTAGGAAAGGCCCTAACGGTGCTTAGAGAAGAAAGGAAACTTTCTGCTCAAAGCAATGCTGCATAATGCTGGTCCAACCAACAACGTATCAGGGGCTAACTTTTTGCCTCTACGTGTCCTATATTAAAATATTCCTACACATATGTATTATCTGCACTCCCTTCCTGAGAATGCCAGGGCCCTGTTCACTGTGTGTGCCAGGGATGTGGTCAAATTCAACGGGCGGTGGGTGCACGTCATGGCGTCCGTCGTCCGTGAGCTACACTATGTGGAACCTCATAGTGGGGAGGGGGTCACCCAAGGAGTAGGTTCATGGGGAAGAATTTCAAATGAAGGTCATGCAGACCATCCAACTAGTTTGTCAGAGAGAGCTAGAGAGACAGGGAAGAGCCAGGCTTGCACCGACTCTCAGGAAAATGGATGGGAACAAGCGTATTCTGGGCAGAGGAAGTTCAGAGCGCCTGGGGGAACTGAGAAAGGAGCTTCTTATGGAGGAATCTTGGGCCTCAGGGAGAAAGCATGGAGTAAACCTGGACCCAGAGCTTATTTCTTTGTGCACGAACTACGTCACCTGGATAGTCCTGATTCTTTCCTCTTTGGCTTGTCTAACCCAAAATTAGCCCTTCAAGCATTGTACAAGGGTGAGTCAAAAATTATCTGTGCTCCGGTTATATTAAAACCTCTATTGGCCGCACTGTCTTATCAGCACTTTCCGTTCAAGGCTACTGTCTCCCCAGTCACTGCTGTACAGGTGTGAACGTGTTACATCAGTTCATTTGTAACTGTGGTGTGAGCAAAAATGGATGCCCCACTTGTGATTTGCACGAAAAAAGAGCAGGGTGCAGTGATTCGTTTTCTGTGGTCTGAGGGTGCACTCGTTGCCGTTATTTATCAAAGACTTTGCGTACAGTATGGAGAAAGTGTTTTGTTGTGAAGAAGTGTGTATGAATGGATAGAGAAGTTCAAGGAAGGTCGCAAAAGTGTTAGCCATCAAGAAGGAGCCCCACAGCTGTCCATGTGAAGATGTGAAGACAGCGGTGCATTCGTGGCTCACAACTCAGTCTAAAACATTTTTTAATGGGGGAATAGGAAAACTTGTTGACAGATGGACAAAATGTATTGAAAAGCAAGGAGATTATGTCGAAAAATGATGTATTTGTCTTTTTTAAAAGTTAATTAAATTCTACAGCCAGAGTGCGGATAGTTTTTGACTCACCCTTGTTTCATGAAATGAAATGAGGAAATAGAGCCAGAAGAAGAGCTACTCTTCTTCTTGAGGGCAGTGACTGACTTGGTGCCTTCTACTCAACTGTGAACCATCAGGGTTTATACCAGTAAGATCTCATAGCATCACAAATACTGTGTCTTTGTGAAGATAAAAAGTGCTTAAGAAATGTGTGGTCAGTTGGCACAAAAGTAGCCTATGTGGATTTTTTTTCAACATTAAAACTCAGATTACAATAATTTAAATAGCTTTCTGTTTCTACAACACTGAATTTTGAAATCCTTAAGGTTTCCTGGGCTTCTTTTTGTAAATTGTTGCAATATTTTCCTGAGGCAGAGGAAGAACAAATACATGCATTACAGGTGCTCAGACAATCTATTGTAATGAATTATACTGAGAAACACCCACTACATTTCTTGATTTCATGCACTCGCGTATCCTGTCCGATGTCAAGATGGTCATAAGTGGATGCCCATCTCCAGTTAAACAGTGACTGCATTTTCCTCAGCCTTTCAGAACATCTGCCAGTGCTACCCAAACAAATCCTGGCGTAATTAGGCAGTTCTAATGTAAATGTTTAATAGAGGCATGGGATTCTCCTCTGATTACTTTGCTCTGCAGAGAAATACGACCTAATTTAACATTAAGCCTGTAATTAGCAAATAGAACTCTTTTGCTAGGGTAAACTAAATTCCTTGCATTTTGACAATAACTTGTATTCAAAATTTGAATTTAAATAACCTAGATAATCATAGACCTAATTTGAACATACGAACCCGGTCAATCTCATTTAAGTCTCTTTCAAAGGGTAAATTCAAATCACTATTTCCTTGAGTGGATTTAACGTGGAGATATTATTTTGTATGTTTTAATTTTTTTTTTTTTAGGGACACAGGAGTCTTCTACTCCATCTATCACCCTTCTCTTTCTTTTCCTTTTTTTTTTTTCAGTGCTTGCAGATTGTATTAGAACATTCATGACTTTTATAGTTTAATGTTAAAACAGCGCAGGTGTAAATGGTACAAACAGTCTTAGTACACATCTTTGTTTTGGTCCCTCTTTCAAGAACAAGAGATGCCCAGCGGCTCCATCTTTTACATTTCAACAGGGGGAGTACTTTGGGCCAGTCTGAGTTTTCAGAGTCTCAGAACACTTAGCCCTGTCTGTTGTTTGAACAGGGCAGCTGACTGTTCTTATACTTAGTGTCACAGGTTAGGATCTGAACGGAGGCTGCCATTTTGTTGTATCATTATTGGTAATGACAAGATCTTGGGTGTGGCCATGAAAGTGTCTGAGAAAAATGAATAAAGTCATCGTGGAAAGGAGATCAAGCAACTGAGAGGCCAGAATGCGGGAATGATTAGTGCTCGTATCCCGAAACTGCCAAGAATTAAAGCAGGAGAAAGTCCATGTTGAGAGCAAGGGTCTAGTATCAATAGAAATGAATAGAAATAAGAAAAAAACCCCAAAAAGTTATAAAAATAATGATCTGATTTATGAAATTCAAAGCTTGAGGGGTCTTCAGAAGGAATGGAAGGAGAATAGTTTGAAAATAAGAAGAAGAGCAAGTCAAACTCCTGCCCCACTTTCCAGCACAACATACAAGGTAGAAGGAAACGGCCACCAATTGAAAGGATTGAGAGGAGGTAAGGTCCTCAGGGGAGAGTCATGTTTTGTTACATCAAGAACATGAAAGGAACATTAAGAGGAGAGGCTAAGAATGCAGGGACATGTGCTGATGATGGAAGGTGAGGTCCAAAGGGCACAGGAAGGTTTTCAGAAGTTAGAGGTGGAGAAAAGGGAGAGAAAAGAGACCATCAGTGATTGAAGGATGACTGATGTCCTCCGTCTGGAGCTTCTTATGGTGACTGAAGACAGAAGAATCAAGCCTAACGAAGTTGATTTCTGTCGTTTCAAAATAGGTGGTGGTAGAAAGGCTGAGTGGGCAAAGGAGAGGAGTGGTCCTGGGGCTCTGTCTTCACCCCTGATAAAAAGTGTAGAAGCTGTAGAGGTATCACACAGTTAGTCCCAGCATGCCACTTGATTCCAGCTGGGGGAGAAGGAAATTCTCTTGGAGCACGAGTGCTTTGGCTGCACCCTCCTTGATGAAACTGAGACTTTTGAAGACACTACCACCAAAGGAGCAGGCCCAGTTTTTACTTCTGGTGACAAAGGTGCAAGTAGGCATGACCTCAGTCGCAGTGCCCTGGGACACTATTCCAGATACCGTGACACTATTCAATACTGTCTTAATTCTCCAGAATATGGGGACTTCCTCAAATTCTTCAGTGGTCTCGACCTCAAATACATTAATTGAGATGTAAGGGACCTAAGAAATACTCAATTTCAACCCTTTTCATTCTACAAATGAGAAAATTTAGACTGAAAAGAATTAAGTACCTTTGATAACGTCTTGTTAAAAATTAATGGACAAGTCAGAATTATAACTCATATATCTTAATTCCTTTTTTTTTTTTTTAGGTTTGAAGAGTCCTCTCTTGGCTTCTAAATTATTATGGCTTTAATCACTTTAAAAAATAGTTTTAGACCAGAAAATATGCAAATTATATAATCTTATAGACTAAAACTTTTAAAGTGATAGTATTTTGAAACTAGAATATAGAATTTCTCTGTATCTCAAGCATTTTATACTTTACAATATTACATGAACAATGTTAACATGTGGTAAAGGAGTTATATGCGGGGACTTAAAGGCTGAGTAAGAAGTGTAAAATAGGGTTACTGTAGGAAATGCACTCGAAGATAGTCTTCTGAATTCTCTCAGTCTCCCTAGCAGTGAGATGCACACTGGAGAATAAGCCCTCCTGCACTGGAGATAGCATCTCTTTAGACAGTAGGTTCTGAACTTCCCTTATGAAAGATTTTTCTCAGGGTGACATTGGATACTAATCCGTGTGTTTAAAATGATGCACATAAAGCCCTGACTGCTGTGTTATTATGTGCCTGAGGCATCAAGGTAATTGCATTGCTGTAGTTCACCATTCTTTGTGGTTCCCTTGTTGCAGAAATTCCATGTTTTCTGTGATAGGATATATTGCTTAAAATATTATATCTTATACTGGCCTTTATTTGCTGGCAGAATTCAAACAGAGCGTAAACTGAGTATAATTTGGAAAAGAATTATGGATTAGAGTAAATAAGTTATGTTTATTACATTAATGACCTGTGATTTTTAGTTTTTCTACAATAAGAAAACAAGAGGTACTATTTAGGTTGAATTTTATCTCCAAATACACAACTTTCGAGAGACAGTAGTGTGCAAATTCAATCCAGCTTACCTTTATAGATGATTAAAAGCATGGATATACCAGTTTCTGATATTACTGTGTCCCCTGAACCTTCTAAGTGATTTTTAAGCAGTTGAAAGTCAAGATATCATTAAAAAAATAAATAAAAGATATCTGATTCACCAGATTATTACATTCCAAACCTTTAGTATTAAATACAATTTTTCTGTATTATTAATTTTCTGTAAAGAATCACAGTTTCTAGAAAAGCTATTTTTAGAAATTGTTATGCTATTCTGAATCAATTGTTTGATAACTTCATGTAAACAGCTAATCAATTAGGTATGATAAGAGTCCCTTTTTCTATGTTCTGCCTCTTTTACCTTTATGTTCTCAATTCTCTATAAGTTTAAGTAGGGGGTAAAAGATAACTTAAATATAAACAACTTATGTATCAACTGCCAATATTTTCTTTGCATTCTGGACACATCTTTTAATCTATAGAGATATCCTGATTAATATTTCAAATACTGATGGAATTAATGTTTCATTGGGAGCCGTCATCCAAATTCTTTTATCCTGTTTCAGAAGAAAGTACAGTGTGATATATCAAACATTATTTTTCTAACAGCTCAGGAAAACACTGCTTACGCCATGAAAATCACTGTCATTCAGGTATTGAGTGTCTTGGTCCAAAAGATCAACTTATTTTCAGTGGCATCACAATAATTACAGAGAAGTCACCAGAAATCTGACTGCTAATCCATGCTTAGAAGACACAGGTAGCACAAGGTCATCACACTGAAAATTAAAACTACGTAACTAATCAGAAATTCCTTGAGGCATCTGATGTATCCTGGACAAGAGAAAAATATTAAAACGTAAATCATTTCAAATTTCAGGGAAATGAAATTCCAGTGTTACTATCCAAATTTTTCTTACCAGTTCCTTACAACAACATTTGCTATTTCATTTTCCTGCAGAAGAATTGGTCAGGTCTCTGAATGACATGGGGCTTTCTTCACATTATTTACATTGTTATTTAATTATAATACAGGCTCTATTTTCTTTCTGAATTACAGCCAGTTTGTGTGTGTGGAAATATAAATTATCTTGTAGCAAATGGGGCAAAAATAGAAATTTAGAGGAAAACAAACTTATTATGTTCACTTACAAATTTCACAGGAAAATAAGAATAAGAAATGTTAAACTGAAGTTAAGAAAGGACTCAACAAACTCCAATTTCCTTAAATATTTCTTTTTATGGTCATCTTGCTTCATAATCTTCATATTTTACAAACAAAATTGAGAAAAAAAATACCTCTTATCCATCTCTTCTCAAAATCCTTTAAGATTTTCACTCCAACATAGTACCTGAGAAGTTTTGTTTTGCTTTAAAGAAGAAAAGTCTTTCAGACAGCACTACACATAAGAAAAACTATGGAAGATGTACAAAATTTTTAAAAAATCTTTCGGATGGTACTGAAGAGCTATCAAGTCTATAGAGAATTAAGGGACTGATATCTAAGAAAACAAAAATACTCCCAAGAGGTAATTCTGGCTTTTAGGAGGGAACAGTTTTCTCCTAGATCCTGAAAGCCTAAGAGGTTGGAAAAAATCTTCAATCAGTTCACAGACTTCTGGGACAAAATTTGAAATTCAAGGTCCGTAAAGGTGCCTGGCAAGTGTGGAGAGCTCTGAAAGTCTACACCTTAAAAGAGAAGTTACACTAAAAATAGATCAGCAGTGTTCTGAGTTCCCAGGAATTAGCTCTGAGACAGTGTCTGATAGCCCTTGAAAGCTCTGGTATTTCCATTCTGTTAATGAATTACCCAGTAAGTAGCTTTAGGACCCTTTGATTACAGCTAGGACCAATTTCACAGGGTATACGTAAAGGATATATTGCAAGGTTCATTTTGAAGTCCCTCTTGCGTTCTTTTATTCATGTTGTCTGTGAACTATTTCCTGCCTGTGAATCAGGAGAGGACCAACTCTATTTATTATGATGGCTCAAGACAGACATTTGTCCCAGAACTCAATTTTTATTTTGATTTCTGATTTTCTTCCAGGAAATTCATGTTCAATTGACCATGGCAACATTGTGAGTTGAATGGGCTTATTGTGCCAGTCCTGCTGCTTCTTATGATAAGCATATCTGCCTCCGAGAGTGCTATGGCTTGCATTTGTGACCCTAGGATCTACAGTATCTCTTATTCTTCATGGCAGAAGCAGTGCAGATCTCCCAAAGCAGTCGTGCTACAATATATATAGCATCTAGATTTTGGATGAGCACAGGTATTACACACACACACACACACACACACACGAATTAGATTTTGGATAAGTATAGTTATTATATATATGAGATATGTATATATAAAATATGAATTTGATTTTGGCCGAGCACAGTGGTGATGTAATTAACTAATCTAGCCATTTCATTCCATGGAGTGCTACATTCCTCTCTGGGTTTATGTATAGGAATTGTCATTGTTACCTGCCTTATTTTGTCTGGAACGGAATTCAGCTTTTGCTTGCTACCTGTAATGTTGCTAACCTGAGTTAATTTTGGATACAAGAAACAGAAACCAATGTTGAAAATCAAGGGAAATTTGTCAGAATACTAGTGGAGGAGCTCACAGAATGGTTAGGATGCTGGGACCCATGTTTGGAAAACAGACAGGAGTCAAGGAGCTCGGGGGGGTGGGTAAAGGGATAGCAGTTAAGCTGATTCAGGGACAGGCCAATTCTAAGCACCATTTTTACGATGTGAGGGTTAGTATTTACCCATATATTACCTGTGTCATGTATGTTGCTTCTTTAATCCTGGCAAACTTTCTAAACACTGCAACCATTCAAATGTGTACACAGCATACACCATTGGCAATCACTCCATCAACAATCTGGCAAAGTTTTAATGTAAGTTTATTTTGACAATATCTTCAAAAATGTGTTTTTATTCATATGTCTCCATCAGTACCCTAAGAGACAAGAGAATTAACAGTTAAGACAATGAGAATTGTGTCATTTTAAGACCAATAATAATTAGGCAACCTCTAAGCATGGCTTTCTTTAATCAAATTATAAATATTCCCAAGGTAAAAAATTGAATGGTACCTAGAAAATTAGCTGCTCAGAATTCCACTGAAAAATTAACTTGATAGGTTACATCTTGTCAAAAATATCTTAGAATATCCTGGTGACAATCTCCTAGTTTAGGAAGCGAATGTCTTTAACAGTTTGGTAATAGGAAGCAAACTTGAATTATCCAACATCAAAAGCTAACCAGTCAACATTGGAAAACTTTTATAAACTGACTGAATCCAGAATCAAAAGAAGTGGAAAATTTATAAATTAAAAAATGCAGATTTGGGGGTATATATAGTATATGAGCACAAAGGAGATCGGAAGAGCTGGATGTTCAGATCTTAAGAAAAATAAGCTAACAGTTCACAATTCTCCTCTTCTGTATCTGCCAAGAACATATCACCTGAAGTCATGGATGAAAGCTTCAGAGGGCTTCTGCTATAAGAAGAAATTTCCTCCTACCAGAGAAAAGAGGCAGTTGGTTGAATGGAGGAGCTGTATTTGGGAATGTCTTGTAAATGGGTGGATAATTGCTAAGATAGTCTCGGTTGACTGGAGAAAAGTCAGACAACTCTAAACTCAGAACAGGATTAATAGAGAATAAAGTCTTTCTCTGGCCCTTTGTGCTGTGCCTTTTGACTAACGTGAACTTGCCTATCGACTTCCAAGCAGGCAGGGAGTGAGTGTACCTGCATCTTAGCCATGGCCGGGCTCAGGGAGCAGTGATGACAGGGTTTAAAAGCCAATGATTGTTTTCCCAAGGTTGTAAAATAGATTTATGACCAGTGGAGTGGGTGCAAAGATTGAAACGCATCTCCATAAACTAATTTAGACAAACTCTGTGATCCTAAAATTTGTCAGGCTCTGGTTTCTCTTCTATCGAATGGGGGTGTTCATCTCTGAGCTGCGTCTGGAGTGATGCTTCTGTGCTTGATATGTACTCACTAGGATGAATTATTTTATAATGAAAAAAACTATGAGTATGTTTTTCTTTTGAAACAATTTTTTTTGGTTTAATATTGCCAGAGTCTACACGTATTTGCTGTTAACACTAGGGGTCAGGCTAAGAATAGTCCTGTTTTCTGTGCTATTATGAGCCATGTCAGATATTATAGGTACCTAAGAGATTTAGATTTTAGCTATGTCTTCCGAATTCCCATAATGTATTGTTAGATTACCCATTCACACCTTTTTAACAATAAAAATAAGAAACCAAATAAGAGATTTTCCTTACAAACTAAAAAATTAAGGAAATAAAAACATTTTCTAATGTTTCTAATGCCAGCATTACAAACAAACGTCTAACAGATATTTTCAAAGTAAACCTGACAACCAAATGCATAACAGTTAGCAACCTACATTATCTTTTCCTAAATATACCATTGTTATGTACATTTTCCTAACCTTCCCTATTTCTTTCTCCTTTTCTCTTTTCTCCACTGTGGAATTATAAGTACTCTGACAAAAGCAACAATTTGCCCAAGACTCAAAGTCAAACAAATGCAGCCATAATGGTGGGAAATTAATAGCATCCACTTTAAGGTTATTTTTAACGGATTTTAACACCATTTTGACATCTTTCAGGCTCTAGGTATTACGTTTGTTTGTTAACTTACTAAGAGTATAGGTGCACTGTAAACAACTGGTCTCACACACAAGTGCACACAGAAATAGATGCAATGTGATTTTATATAGATTAGTACATTATTTCACCTCATGTCGGTAATCTAAAATAGAGCAAAAAAGAGAATGAAGACGCAGCTAGAGCTAAAAAAAGAAGGTCAGCAAATATTAAGCTAGGGCTTCACGGGCTGTAGACGTAGAAGTGGTCTCTAAGAAAATATAAACAGATAAATTGCATTCTGTGAAGAGCACCTCTGCTCTGCAGAGAGAGAAAAAAGGACCGTGTGTGTATCACATTCATTTAGCTCCTATGTGCCTGGAAAGTAGCAACTGTCTTTTTATTTTAGCCAGTATAAGCTCGTGCCTGTGAATCTGAAAGACGTTTGTTATCCCCTAAAAGAGGATGTGTTTCAAGAAACTATTCTTTCTTCAAAGAACCAACGTAATCAACCATCTCTATGTGACAATTTTTACCTGAAGAATGATCTGATAAAAAAAAAAAAAAGTAAAGACACTGTGCAGAGGACAGGAAAGATTCTCCTAAGTGAGGGTCTTTGGTTGAGGAAAACCATCGTGCTCAAGGAAGAAGGACCCTTTTCCTGTCGGTGCCCTGACCCAGCTTGCTTTGTAAGGGTCTCCACACCCTCCCAAGGTGGAGGGGCTGGTAAGCTCCGCTGCCAGACTTTGGATCAATTGACCTTTTATGTTTTTTATTGTTTCCGCTGCCCTTTAAATTCCACATCAATGTTTTGCTTTCTCCAGGGCATCTTTTGAGGCCTAGATAGGTAGGATGCCTCTTCCCGTACAGAAAATGATGCCTCCTCACGGATGGAGCTTGGAGGTGAAGGGCTGACCCTCCCTCTTTCTGATGCTGCTGATAGAACCAGGGAGAACTTCTACATTCATCTGAATTATTATTATTATTATTATTATTGGCAAATGACCTCTTTTTTGCCTCCTAATGGCAAGGCTATAATAGTACCAGAATTTTTTTTTTTTCAAATAAACTTTTTTTTTTTTTTTTGGCTGCATTTGATCTTCATTGCTGCGCGTGGGCTTTCTCTAATTGTGGCTAGAGGGGGCTACTCTTCCTTGCAGTGTGAGGGCTTCTCAATGCAGTGGCTTCCCTTGTTGCAGAGCACCGGCTCTAGGTGCTTGGGCTTCAGCAGTTGTGGCTAGTGGGCTCAGTAGTTGTGGCACACGGGCTTAGTTGCTCCGCAGCATGTGGGATCTTCCTGGACGAGGGATGAAATCCATGTCCCCTGCATTGGCAGGCGGATTCTTCACCACTGTGCCACCAGGGAAGCCCGGAATTTTTTTTTTAAAAGTCAGGAGTACATTTCTCAGAACCATTTTCACTTTTATTCATCACCTACATGCTGGCCTGCTGAGAGCTCTTCTCTCATTCGCGTCCTCTTGATCCTGAGCAGCCCCTCCATCCCGCTTTCCACGCCATGAAATGCTTATGCTCTTCTCACTAAATCTGAATGGCCTGGTCCATCCAGCCCTGAGGAAGGACAATCCCATTGTTCCCTGACACTTAGAGTTACCCGGAGGGAGGAGCAGATTCTAGCACATGGGGACTTTTTTGTTTCTCTGCATTGCACGCTCGCATAACAGGATCAATTTTGAGAAACTTCGGATAACATCAAATCAGCTTGTTGACGTTAATAAATTTTTAGTAATGTACACAAATACAAGGCAAGGAAGAAGGCAAGTTAAACACAGCCTTTGCCTGTTCTCTAGCTGATTATAATCTAGAATGAAGGCACTGCTATTGATAATAAAATGTTCAACTGCTTTAGCATTATTGAGGATGACTGACATTATATAAATGTGATGTGTATATTCTTCATGTATGTAAGTCTTAATTGCTTCGTTCTCTTTATGTATATATTTATGTGTTCATTGAACGTGTCTTGGGAATTACTTATTAACAGAAAGTAAATGTATTACAGTGGTTTATAATTTTTATTTATTTATTTTTTTGGGGGTACACCAAGTTCAATCATCTGTTTTTATACACATATCCCCGTATTCCCTCCCTCCCTTGACTCCCCCCCCACCCTCCCTCGAGTCCCCCCAACCCTCCCCATCCCAGTCCTCTAAGGCATCTTCCATCCTCGAGTTGAACTCCCAGTGGTTTATAATTTAAGAAGGTCTTGCTGTGATTTGTTCAGTGAGGTGAATAATCCTTTCTTAATTATTCATGTGTATTTGTATCAGTATGTGGGTTTTGCTACTTTTATACAAAATGAGTTACACAAATACATGGAATATTTGGTGTTAATAAGAAAGGTGAATTAAAAAAATAAAGGCACAGTTTATCGACTGCTGTCATACACCAGGCACCATGTCAAGCATACCATTTCATTAACTTCTCACAACAAAGCAAAAAGAAGGTTCTTTTCTGATCGTCACTACATAGGTAGTGGAATGAAGGTTGGAGAGAATAAATCATTCACTCACAGTCACACACTGAGTACTACGCAGAGCTGGGACTCAAACTGTTTCCATCTGACTCCTGAAGCCCATGCTTGGAACCACTGCTCCTGTCTCCTTTGAAGAGAGGGCTTTTCAAAACACTGATACCAGTTGTTATGTAGAGAAAGACTCTCATCCTTCACTTTCCCTGCCATCCTAGGTGCACATATTTAACCCAGGGATGATCAAAAGAGGTAAACTCTCTATGACAACATAAAAGGACAATGGGGGCATTTTTGAAAAATTTTTTTCTAATTGGAAAAGCAGAACATGCTAATCTATAATAATTGGGGTAAGGAGAAAGGCAAAAAGTCTCCAAAAATATTACTGTCAATATATATATTTTTCAGTCTTTTTCTCAAACCTAATTGACGTTTTTTCCAATGATTTTTAAAAACTTGCATTCTTCCATGTTCGTGGATAGGAAGACTCAATATTGTCAAAATGTTAGTTCATCTATAGATTCAATGCAACTCCAATCAAAATCACAGCAAGTTATGTTATGGATTTTAAAAAATTTACCCCAAAATATATATGGAGAAGCAAAAGACCCAGAAGAGCCAATTCAATATTTAAAGAGAAGAACAAAGTTGGAGGGCTGATACTACCTGACTTCAAGGCTTACTCTAAATCCACGGTAATCAAGACAGGGTGGTATTGGTGAAAGAATAGATAAATAGATCAATGGAGCAGAATAGAGAGCCCAGAAATAGACTCATATAAATACAGTCAACAGATCTTCGATGAAGGAGGAAAGGCAATACAGTGGAGCAAAGATAGTCTTTTCAACAAATGGTTTGGGATACCTGGACATCCACATGCCAAAAAAAAAAAATGAATCTAGACACAGACCTTACACCGTTCACAAAAATTAACTCAAAATAAGTCACAGACCTAAATGTAAAACACAGAATTATAAAACACCTAGAAGATAGCATAAGAGAAAATGTCAATTGTCAGTGACCTTGGGCATGGTGATAACTTTTTAGTCACACCAAAGGCATAATCCGTAAAATAAATAATTAATAAGCAGAATTTAATTAAAATTTAAATCTTCTGCTTTGTGAAAGACAACGTCTACAAGATGGGAAGACAAGCTGCATACTGGGAAAAAACATTTGCTGAAGACACATCTGATAAAGGATTGTTATCTAAAATATACAAACACTTAAAACTCAACAAGAAAATAAATAGTCCAATTAAAAAATGGACCAAAGCCCTTAACAGCCATCTCACTAAAGAAGATAGACAGGTGAATCACTAAAGAAGATAGACAAGTGACAAATAAGCATATGAAAAGATATTCAACATCCTAAGTCATCAGGGAAATTCAAATCAGTACAAAACGGTACAAGCACTTTGGACGATGTCTTGTCAATTTCTTACAAAACTAAACATAATCTTAGTATATGATCCAGCAGTCATTCTCCTTGCTGTTTACACAAATGAATTGAAAAATTTTGTCTATACAAAAACCTGCACACAGATGTTTATGATAGCCTTATTCATAATTGTCAAAACTTGAAAGCAACCAAGATATTCATCAGTAGGTGAATGGATGAATAAACCGTGGTACATCCATACAATGGACAATTATTCAGCATTAAAAAAAAGAGCTCTCAAGTCATGAAAAGGCACAGATGAACTTGAAATGCATATTACTAAGTAAAAGAGGTCAGTCTAAATAGGCTACATACTATACGCTTCCAATTATATGATATTCTGGGCAAGAAGGGAGGATTGAATAGTCAGAGCACAGAGGAATTTGAGGGCAGTGAAAATAGTCTTTATGACATCATGGATACACTTCATTATACATTTGTCCAAACCCATAGAATGTACAACACCAAGAGTGAACTCATCACCTGTAACAAATGTGCTGCTCTGGTGGGGGTGTAGATGATGGCCAGGCTATGGGTATGCTCATTCCAATCAGTCAGCTCCAATCACTGACTCCCTGCCACCACTGCTGCCTCCCACTCAGAGCAATCCTTCCCCCACAAAAAAGCTTCTGACGACTCAGTTTAGAAGCAAAGAGAAGTGAGGTGGTAGAGGACAAAGAAGAAGAAGAAAAGAACAAGGAAGTGAAAATAGTTATTTCATTTATTTTCATCCTTTACTTTTTTTTGCTATAATGATTTCAGCCTATTTTCTTCTGATTATTGCTTTGAATATATCTATACATAACATGTAGTTTATTTATTATTATTTTAACATATTTTTAGCTCTTTATTGGAATATAATTGCTTTACACTCTTGTACCAGTTTTTGAGGTACACCAAAGTCAATCAGCTGTATTTATACACATATCCCCAAATTCCCTCCCTCCCGTGATATGTCTATGCTACTCTCTCACTTCATCCCAGCTTCCCCTTCACCCCTCCCCTGCCAACCTCGTGTCCTCCAGTCCATTCTCTGCATCTGCATCCTTATTCTTGCCCTGTCACTGGGTTCATCAGTACCATATATATATATTTTTTTTTTAGATCTTGTATATGTGAGTTAGCATACAATATTTGTTTTTCTCTTTCTGGCTTACTTCACTCTGTATGACAGACTCTAGGTCTATCCACCTCATTACATATGGCTCCATTTCATTCCTTTTTATAGCTGAGTAATATTCCATTTAACATATTTTGTATTTTTGGTTTGTCTTATCTTTATTCAAGAAGGTTATTTCAAGAGTTATTTAGTAGATTTTCTTTTTTATATTCTATTTCCTGTAGTTTCTGCTCTATAAAGATAGTAGTATATTATTTATTTGGCATATACATATTTGTAATTTTTATATCTTTATTGGAAATTGTGGCTTTAATCATTAAAAATGTCCTCTGTCATACTTAACTTTTTTTTTTTTTTTACACTGGACCTGACTTCACTCTCAGGATCACAAATCCTATTTTATTAATGTTTCCATTTGACCAATATGTCCCTGAACTTTATTTTAGCCTTTGGATCACCTTATTTAAGGTACATTGTTCATGTACAGAATTATAGCTTCACATTGCTTTGTTAGTAAAATTAAAAGTTTTCTTATAATAGTTGAGTTAAGCCCATCCACATTTATCAATATGATGAATAACTCCTATTTTATAATTTTTATAAATTTATATAATTATAATTTCACATTTATTGTATGTATCTTGTCATATATGCTTTCTTTCTGCAGTGGTTATGTATACTTTGTTCTTCACGTTTTTAAATTTCATTTGCTATTTAGAATAGTTTATATTTTCTTCTAGTGATTACCTTTTTAGTTGTACTTTTCTAATGGTCTTAGTACCCTGGCTTCTCATATAAACATTTGTTATTTGGTTTGTTTATTTTTAATAGTATCTTTTGATGTCTGCCTATTGCCCACACAAAACAATGAGCTTATTCCACGTTCCTTTTTTGCTCTTCTTTCTTCCATTATTTTAGTTGCATTACTTTTTCTTTATAAGAACACAATATTTATTCACTATTCTTCCACTTCCTCCACATCTGAGCCTCAGTCTTAGTTCTACACTTTAGTAGAGTAAATGCTTATAACAATTCCTTTTGCTGAAGATTCTCCCAGCTATCTCTTGATTGGCTCATCCTGTAGAAGATTCTCCAAGAAGATCTTGAGAGTGCTGTATAACCTGGACTCTTGAATGTTTAAAATCATCTTTATATAGTATTGATAGTTAAATGACAGTTTTTCTGAGTGCAAAATCTTTGATTCACATTTTTTTCACTGCAAATGCTGCTCTACTGCTGTTTAGCTTTTTATTTTTCTTAAGAAATCTAATGTCAGTCAATTCTCTTGTCCTTTTAAATTATTGATCTTTTTGCCTGTAAGTCAAAAGGATTTGCCTGTAAGTCCTAAAGATTTTTTTCATCATTAAAGTTTTATAGATTTATTCACGTACATCTTGAAGTTGACCACTGTTAAGGTCTAACCTGGCCAGCTCTCTCTCATTTAAAGGTTTCATATGTCAAAACACACCTTACCATAGTGAGTGAGTAATTCAGAGGTTCAGTACTCAGGTAAATGAGAAGTAAGGTGAGTCCCTGGGCTTTGATCTCCAGGCCCAGAAGTAGACCAGAGGTCCTGGTCATACATATATGTATGGCAAGAGCCCTCCAGGGATTTTTTGACAATGCCAAGGGTGGACAGATTTCTAGCGGTATTCCTAGTGTGGGGGAAGGCAGATGATAAGGCAGAGCGGTGGTGAGTCTGGCCAAGGTGTCTGATGCTCATCCCAGTAGGTCAACAATTTAGTCAAGTGTCATTTTGCTGTGAGTGAATTATTGCTTCCAACTTTTTCTGTATAGTTGTTTCAGGAAAAGTTCTCAGGTACCTGTTAGGTGTCTTCCATATTTAAAAAGTGTTCTTGTTTTATGTGCAGGAATTTTTGTGTTAAGGAATTAAATATTGGCTCTGTTTTATTATTTGTTTTTCATTGTTAGACTCCATATTATATGATGTTTTTATATCTACCTCTTTTTCATTTTAACCAATTTTCTTGTCACCCTTTTTACTTCTTTTTAAAACTCATTTTCATTCTCTTGGTTACCTTCCTACTTTTCTCCAAAGTCCCTTATTCAATTTTTGTTTAAACTTATGCTCCCTGGGGTACCTCATAATTCAGTCACCCTTGCTGTTATCATTTTCCCCTTGTCCTCATCCTATTCCTTCTTCTCCTCCTCTTTTTCTTTTTCCTCTTCCTCTTCTTCCTTTCCTTCTTCTCCTTCTTTTTCTCCTTTTTCTTTTTCTTCTTCCCTTTTCTCCTCCTCCTCCTCCTTCTTTTTCACTGAGTTCAATCACATTTTGTTTCATCTCTTCCTTAATATATATATTTCTTATTCTGACTGTATGTCCACAAATGCTTCTCTGGGGGTATTTAATTCAGTTTGGAATATTGCATTAGAGTTTTCTTCTGCATTTGCTTGGTTTCCTGAGAGAGGATTTTCACCTGGGAGAGAAAATGTCTGATTCTCGCTCTGTTTTCCTCCTGTAATCGTGGGTTATGTAGGTGCAGACAGCTTACCTCTATGCAGTTTGTGGACAAGATGCTAGTGGGATGGGGTATAAGCTTCCTGGTTCAAGAGTTGGAAATTCTTGGTTTGTTTGGATTGTTTATTTGGTTAGTTTGGACGGAGATTGTATGCCCTTGATTTTGGCTTTTTATTCTTTTTTTTTTTTTTTTCTAGCATGATCACATTTTCTCACTCCTGCTTCTTTTTTCCCTTTACTTTTCAGTCTCCAGAAATACATCACTCTCTTTCTTATAACCTCATCCTTCAGAAATAATGCCTCTCAATCTTGTCACTGTGAGCTCCACACACTATTATGTCCTTTCTCTACTGTCAGTTCTCTGATTTATCAGAAATATTTTTCAGTATTTTCATACTTACAGTGGACTTTCTCTTGTTGGGGTGGGGGTGGTTTAGATCAATCATGGCCATTTCTTCTCCTATTCCCTCTTTCTCAGCTGTTTTTCCAAGCCCTCCACCCCACCTCCACCACCTTTATCTGCAAAGTTGAGAGATGGCTCTGTTAAAAACAGGCATTTACTTCTGCATTTACTTCTTACAGGTAACTTGAAGTTTGTAGTGTTGTATGAATTCTAGCTATGTCATTTCCTGGTTTTATTTGCTATATTGAGCAAGAGATACTACAAAGGAGTAGCCAGTGAGGAGAACGTAGTGTCACAAAGCCAAAGGATAAAGATTTTTCAAGAACGGTGATCAATGTGGCCAGTGCTGCTGGGCGGCTGAGCAAGAGGAAGACAGAAAACTAGCCACTGGCTGAGGGTCATCCATGGCTTTGAAGAGTCCTACTGCTAAGTAACGGGTGCAGAACACCAATCGGAATAGATTCTACAGAGAAAACAGTGTGAGAAAGTGCATACAATAAATGTAGCAAGTGTGGAACACTTATTGGAGAAGGTTTATGATAGAAGATCATATACATGTGTGGTAGCTGAGGGTAACATGAGGTCAAGTTTTTTTCCTTTTTAACTTTTCATTGAAGCATTAACTTATAAAAAGTGTGCTTCTCTTAAATATACCTCTTGATAAATTTTCAGAAACTAACAGCCTGCAGATCAAAGAATAGACCATCACCACCTTCCAGAAGCCCCCAGTGCTCCATGCAGTCACTAACTATCCCCCAAAGGGTGACCCTTATACTTACGACTGGCACCACAGTGCTGGCTTCTCTTTTGTATCTGACTTCCTTTGCTCTGCATTAGGTTTGTGATAATTATTCACTTTATTACTTACTGGTGGTTGTAGGGTTTGCATTCTCATTGCCGTTTAATTTTCTATTATTTGAATATATTACCACTTATTTATCATGGTATTGAAGGGAATTTAGGGAGTTTACAGTGTTGGCCTTTTATGAATAGTGCTGCCATGTACCAGTCATAATTTTCTAATTTCTAGTCATATATTTTTCTAGCATGTGACTTTTTTTTCTGATTATATTGTTGTCTCCTTTTAAATGTTTAGCACTTTTGTTAAATGTTCTAATGTATATTTTCAACTATGCACTTGAAATTTTCTTGGTTTGTTTTTGTTTTTTTTTAATGTTTTAATTCTTGTGTATTTTACCAAGTTTTAAGTTCTTTTGAATTTTTAAAATTTCTCTCTTACCTTGTTTATTTTTATTATTGTCTTTAATTTCTTTCATATTTTTATTTTTGCTAAACTTATTTTTCGCTTTTCTTAATTTGACTAGTAGAAAATATAAATAGATAACTAATAAGGACCTGTAAAGCACAGGGAACTCTATTCAATACTCTGTAATGACCTATATGGGAAAAGAATCTAAAGAATAGTGGGTATATGTATATGTATAGATGAATCACTTTGCTGTACAGTAGAAAGTAACACAACATTATAAATCAACTCTACTCCAATAAAAATTTTTAAAACCTAAAAAAAAGAAAATACATTAGCAGCAGGTATTTAAATAATTCACACCCTAGTTTGGACACTTTTATTCCTTCATTCAGTCTTCAATGGAGTTTTGGCTCTCTGCAATCCTTTTTGTAGCAAAATATGTAATAAAAATCCATGCTTGTTCAATCACAAGTCATATGACAAGTTGTGCAACAGGTGTCTGTTTAACAGAAGAGAGAAGTCGGCTGATAATTCTATTCCAGGAAGGTGCCGCCCTTCTGGGTTAATCAAACAATAAGTGTTCATGAGATTTGGGGGATTTCTTTGACATTGCCATATGCTAATTAAGGACAGGTTGGCTAGGGCCAAGAATTTTCATTATATAATTTTGGGATGAAGACAATTTCTTCTTTCACTTAACAAACAATATGCTTGTGACTTTAGAAAGAACATTTTTTTTTTACAAGACTTTTCTGTCTTTGCAAAGTTAGGTGGAAAGCTTGCAGGACATAGGTCTCAGCGACCTAACATTGATAACCGACTATTTTATCATCTCATTCCGGGTCCCACTGTAATGCGAATATCTTTGCTTCAGTCAGTTCTGCCCAGCATCCTTCCTCATTGCTGGATGGTATTTTCCGCTCTGCCTCACAATATAATTGCCCCTCTAAATTCCCCTCTCCTGCAGGATTATAGGTCCCTGGAGGTATATGCATTGTTCGTTACCCACATTTCCCAAATGTGAGAGCCGTATACAGTTGTCCTTCGCAGCTGACTTCTCAGTTTGCCATGAACCTCCACATAAAACCAAGTCTAGAAGCTGGAAGGCTTCTCCAGATCTGAAACTTAATACAAGATCTGAGAGTTACTTGTTTGTATGGCCAGAAAACAATCAGTCTTTTTCCAGGGAAATTAAAATGCTTTGTTCTCATGAGATCCAATTAAACTGATTAAAGAATTGGTTAAACATGAGACATCTTAACCTGTATTAGGCTGGCCATATCCAGTGAGTGGTGATGTCTATCAAGTCACAGTTACATACTTTCTCTTTCCACATGTCTCTAAAGCACAGCATAAGGGTTTTGTTGTTGTTGTTTGGTTGGTTGCTTGGTTTTTTTAGCCAGGCCACTCGGGCATGTGGGATCTTCTTTCCCCAACCAGGGATCAAACCTGTGCCCCCTTCAGTGGAAGCGTGGAGTTCTAACCACTGGTTTGCCTGGAATTCCCGCTATTTTTGTAGCAGAAAGACTCCAAAACTAAACTTTCCAGCAATTAACATTATAATTACAATAGTTCATATCTTTGAACTTTCCTTTTTAATATTTTTCCCTTCTCAGATGCCTAGATTTTAAAAACATGAATCCCCATTCTTTAGGACTTTTGGCTCTTTCTTCTCTGGCTATACAGGAAAAAGATGCATAGTATAAATAAGAGGTCTGGCCATCCTGATCCTAATTAATGGCAAGAGGGGGTGTGGCAGATTATCGCCCACCTCACAGGCTCAGGTAAACATTTTATAATTTCCCCGCTTTGACTGTGACACTCTGTGGTGAGAGATAGCATGCCTGCTGCCAAAACTGTCTAGAATCTTGCTTTTACAAAGAAAGCTCTGTCCATGGTATCGTCTGTATCCTGACAACGGGCGTAATTATTTCCCGAGATCAGAGCATCACACTTGGTCATGGCATTATCAAAGACTTAGGATGAGTGAGTCTAGACTCGGAAGGTTGTTTCCATGGGATGCTCATTTTCTGATAGCTTGTGACTCCAGGGGAAACACACCAACCAAAGATAATGATTGAGTTTTACCAATGATGTCAAAGAAAAAAAATCATCCCTCAAAATCTAAAACAGAAAGGTGAATTTGTTGTTTATTAGACAGAGAAAAATTGTGCTTGCAAGATGCAGTCTCTCTGAATAAAGCAACTGCTGATCTCACATAGGATTTGGAGAAGCATGGGGTTCAGAATTGATGATGTACAGAAGCAGGATCTCTTAGGGATGCATTGATCTCTAGCTGTGAAGGGTTGGTTATTGGAGCATAGCTGTTGCTGATACTTTCAGGAGTATGGGACTGTCACAAAATGCCTGGCATTCAGAAGTATGATTACTAATTCAAAGTTGGCATTGATCAATTGGGATTTTTTAATATCAGATCTGAGAGCTACTTGTTGCTATGGCCAAAGAACAATTAGTCTTTTTTCAAGGGAAATGAAAGTGTTTTTGTTCTCATGAAATGTGTTTACATGCTGTTTTGTACTAGAGTTCTACATACCAATGTTTCATCTACTTGACTCTATTTAAGCTCCTTGAGGGACTTTGTCTTATAAAATTATACCTCCGTTTCCCACAGCACCCTGCATAGTCTTCACTGGGTTGAGAGGTGCTCCATGACCAACCTCTTCAGGAACTCAGCAGTAGCACCACCAGAGAAAAGTGGCAGAGCACCTTTTTAACAAGTTCAAAGAAACAGAAATGGAGAAATTTTTAGAAGTTCAGACAGAGATGGCTATAGTTGCATCAGACAACAAATTCCCTAGTATACAACAAGGAAAGGGAAAGATGGAATAGAAGCCAAAAGCAAGACCAAAAGACATCCTTTTTTTTTTTCTTCAAGCTCTTTATTGGAAAATAATTGCTTTACACTCTTGTACCAGCTTTTGAGGTACACCAAAGTGAATCAGCTGTATTTATACATATATCCCCATATCCCCTCCCTCCCGTGACTCCCTCCCGCTCTCCCTGTCCTGGCCCTCTAAGGCATCACCCATCATCAAGTTGATCTCCCTTTGTTATACAGCAACTTCCCACTAGCTATCTATTTCACAGTTGGTAGTGTATATATGTCTATGCTACTCTCTCACTTCATCCCAGCTTCCCCTTCACCCCTCCCCCCCAACCCCGTGTCCTCCAGTCCATTCTCTGCATCGAAAAGACATTCTACAGGCATTTCTTTGCTTCTCTGGCTCCTCAAACCTACCTCCATCTATCATCTTACCTGCAAGTCCAGGTCTGACCTGGACATTTTTCCCTTCCCCACTTTTTCCAAGCCCAGCAGAGCTTCAGTACAGTTAAGATCTAAAACTTAGCTGAGATGTGATTTTTTCCCCCAGAACATAGGGTTCTCTTTTCCTTTACACTGCTCACACAGGCGTGAGCACTGTGCACGCATGCCTGTAGCCCTTAAGTCCAGCACACCTTATCCATCCACTGATGGACCGGGCTTGGCTAAGGCTCCTTAAGAGTGGTTCCTTGAGTATGGTTCCTTCTGATCTGAAGATCTGTGCACTAAAGTAATTTGCACACCAACACGCTCAGTATACAATATGAGGCAGGGTTAGGTCAACCGCAACAGACAGCTGCCTTCAAAAAGTGGGAAAATTCTAGGCACATAACTGATTCATAACAACTCTGCAATGGGACAGGTACATGTTGTCAGCTTCTTGGTTAGGGCTCTTTCCTAATTCCTGGAAAATATTCTCAGTGGTATTTGGATCCACCCTTCATGCATTTGAGTCATTGTTCCTTTTCCATTAAAAAATGCACCAGGTTTGCAGCTATGCAGTCTTCTCAGCCGCCTTCCTGTCCATAAACTGTTAGCCAACCAAATAACAAAACTTTCTGTTTTTTCATTTTGTACTGTCTGTGACTGTTTTAATGAACAGTCTTTTAGCCAGTATAAATCTCCTAAAATTTTATAGTTGTCTAATACATCAGATTTGTATTTCACTTCATTAGACAAAAGCCACACCCATGTTACTTTCCAAGGCAACCACTTACCTGCCTTGGACAATCTGTGAGGTTTTGGAAATTTTTTTAATTCTTAAAATTATTAAAAAATACTGTTTTCTAACAAAAAGAATCTGTAAGGCACATCCTTATATCTTTATGAAGTATTAAGGAAGGAGTCGTATAGCCTCATCCTGACTTCAGCCTTTCCCAGAGACCTAGTCTTACTGCCTGGGGTTTGACTTTTGCCCTATGGCCATTTCTCACTTTGAGAATCTTTTTCTGGCTAGAAAGGCTGTCCTGGGTACTCCATATGGTCTCTAAATTCTGTTTAAAAACTGAACAACTTCCACTTCTCTATTTATATTTTGTAATAGGCTAGACTATTTTATCATAGCTAGGATAGTCATTGTTTCAGCATTCTGCCTGGAAATCCCCTTAGCTAGATCAATGAGTTCATTAATTAGCTATGTTGCTTATCTTCCACATTCCTGCAGCTCTTAAGTGTTGCCAAACTTTCTGATACTATGTAATTAGGCTTCCTTTTTCTTGTCTCTGTATCTCTTCTAGTGGATTGTAAGATGCATGAAGACAGAATCTCATCACTTCCAACACTATTATATGCCAGTAGCCAGCACAGTGTCTGATACATATTTGATTAATATTAATAAATAAGTGGAAATAGGAATACCATCAAAGTTAAGTGAGAAATTAGTGATAATGATATACTTATCCACAGGAAAAAAAATGTTAATGAAATTATAAATGGTACTCAGTGTCATACCAAGTACCAAAGCCTATGAAAATGCCCAGAAATTCTTTGCATATTTCTAGATAAATGTCCTTCTGCCTCCTTCAGTTCGAATACTCAAGATGAAGAAATGGAAGACAAGGCATCTATTTCCTATTCATTCTTTTTTGTGGTGTTAAGATTAAAGCAGCATAACCATTATTCATTGGGCCAAATATCTTTTGAAGGCTAAACCGGCAAATAAATAAATCAATGTTGTTCATCAAGAAAAATGCATTCTCATTTCCCAAAGCATGCAACTTGAGGCACAACCAAACTAAATGGAGAACTGCTTAGATAATCTATGAATATAGAAAAATAAATAGGGTATCTGCCATTTAAAAATAGCATGGTACAACCTTTCAGAGCCATTTATATCTTTAGTTTCTTTTATAATATGAATTCAGGGACAGCATTTTGGAAGGTTTCTAACTTCTCTCCTGTTTATTGAATGTAGACAGTAAGTAAATGTACTTTTGAAAGAGTTTCTCCATTCTCACTGCTTGAGTTCTAAGTGCTACACTAAAAACTGTAGGTTTTCCCCTAAGATTGTAGTATCACTGCCACAATTGCAATCAATCAAACTTGGTAAATATCTTCTAAGGCAGCAGTATTGGTTTAGTACACTATAAATGCTTATCATTGCCTCTAGAATATTTTATGTTTGCTTTCTTCACATACTGATAAGATATAATTTTTCTCAACACAGATCATTGATTTTAAAGCATGAATCATAGAATGCCAGCCCTGTAAAGGACCTTGAGAAGTCATCTAGTCCATATCCTTACCTTCCTATGGTTCCAACCTAGCCCACACTGGATAATGTTCATTGATTCTATTTTTAAAGCCCTTTGAAGGAAAAGGGCGCTTCAATTTTCTTGTAGCACATTTCAGTGTTTAATAACCCATAAGACCCTTAGGAAATTCTTCCTTATATCCACCCTAAATTACCAATGGCACATGGATTTAGAGTTCAGTCTTAAGTAACTGGAATAAATTACTTGTGCTATGGAAACAGACATTCACTCTGAATTTGAAAAAGTGTTGTCTGTGTGAAATAAACTGAAAATATTACTTCTCAGGGATGGAGTAAGTGATTTTCAACCAAGTGCTACCAACTCCACAAAGTGCTTGTGCTGCAGTAAGCTGGGTGATTGTCATCAAATAGTCTTGGCAAAGCCCAGTAAGCTGGGTGATTGTCATCAAATAGTCTTGGCAAAGCCCTTCAGGACACTTTTGAGCACTATAAGCACCAAAGCCAAAACTGAAAGCAAAAGATGAACCCTGACAAGGAGTCAGACAAATTGTGGTCAAGCAGTATGAGTGATAGGTTATGTACACAGACAGGCATTCCAAGCTGATCTCAGCAAACACACTGCATCTGAGCAGATGATGACAGGCTGAGCCTAAGTTCTTGTGTGTGTTGGTGTCTTGTGAGCAAAAGGGGACATTGTCAACAGAGGCTCTCTTTTCAGGAGGCTTTTTAAAATCATAATACCACTGTATTATCTGTGATTACACAGCTTGGGTATTCCTAGGTGAAGATCTTCCTTTTTCCTTGTCCTCTAAATTCTTTTGCCTAGTGTTTCACCTTGGCATTTGTGGTTCTGATGCTGGAAGGTCAAGAGTTTATGTGAACAGGCAGCATTCTTTATGGATTGAAGAACATGGTAGTTAAAAATTAAGCTACTGGAGTTGGCTAAGCATGGATCAGAATTCTTATTATTTGTGCAACTTTGAGTAAATTATTTAATCTTTTTAAGGCTAAGTTTTTTCAACAGTAAAATAAAAATAACCATATCTACATCACACATTTGCATGAACATTAAGTGACATAATTCATAAGAAAATCTTAGTTCTGTTAGCTGTTATCTCTGTCAGCTAATAAATGCAAGCATGAACATGCTAACATTAAAATATTTTTAATTCAGCAAACATTTGCCTGTCACTTTCATGAGTCCAAGACCCTGGTTCAGACCCTTTGGTGGAATCAAGAGTGAATTAGAGAAAGTTCCCAATTTCAGTCATTTTAAGAAGAGATGTGAGGCCTATTGAGCACAATGTAGGTACTCAATAAATACTTTCCAGTCAATATTTATCTGAAAAAAATTTTTTAAAGTCATTATCATGCAACACGTAGAGAGATTGGTAATGAGGAAAGTAGAGATAAAGTTTGGAGGAGAGAAGGGAGAAATAGAAAATTTCTAGATGAGGAAGATGAGCAGGGTATGATAAAGGGAATAGTGAAAGTGTATGTTGTTTTTGGACTACCACAAATACTATCTGTCTCATTAACCCTCTGAACATCACATATTATTCCCACTTCTCAATTATCTTTTTTCCTGGTTCAGCTGTCCACCTAAGAAAGTGACACCAAGCCTTACTCTGTGCTATGTTTAAGGATCTCTACAGATGAGACATAGAATCATCAATCTCTAACGCAGAGGGTTTCAAGGATACTCCTCTCACCCATGCTCAATATTCTGTTTATGATGTTTTAGGTATTTGTTATAGCAGCGCCCCACTTCTGGTACCAAAATATGTATTCGTTTCCTGTTGCTGCCATAACAAATTACCACAAACTTAAGGGTTTAAAACAACACATATTTATTTTTTTAGATTTGTGGAAGTCAGAGGATCAAAATCAGTTCTACTGGATTAAACTCAGTGAATCAGCTAGTACGTTCTGCAGGCTCTAGGGGAGAATCAGTTCCTTGTTTCTACCAGCTTCCAGATGCTGTGGCATCCCTTGGCTTCTGGATGATTTACTCTAGTTTCTGGCTCCGTTATCACATTGCTTTATGATTGCAAAGTCAGTCCCAGGTTAGCATATATGCTTTTATCTTGATCTCTCTTTGCTGGGAAACCTGAGCAAAAGCGACCATTGTTACTTGAAAGCCACGGGAAAAATAAGAAAAGAAGAAGGAGAAGAAGAGAAAAAAAGCTTGAGTCACTCTCCTTTGTTTCACTGTTATTCTTCTCTCAAAGTTCAGGTCCTTAAAGAAGTGGTGTTAAAAAGGCCAAAGTTTCTAAAGCAAAGTCAAGTTAGCAAGAGTAATGAACTTTGCTATTGACTTTGTGTTCTCCTAAAATGCAGTGAGTTATCTAAGGTTTTAACTTAAAATGTAGATATAGGAAAACCTCTGTGGGGAATGTCATACAAACTTAATCCTTTTTAACTTAAGAAAAATGATAGGACCAGACTCTTTACTCCATGAACTTAGATAGTTCATGCTTGGCCATTTAAATATTATGGCCTTAACAGTATCTCTTCGAGATGGTATATTAGAAATGGGCATTAGAAAATAGGAAAGCAAATTGAAGACTGCTTGTCAGCAAGCTGTGACTTAGCCTAATTTGTGGGTGGTAGAGAAATTGGGTGAAGGGAGACATTGATTTGGTGGAGTGTACTTCAGATTGTAATGGTGATTATAATAGGGTGTATAATAGTCACAATATAAGATATGTGAGGGGGTAAGAACAGAAATGTCTGAAAAGGAGAAGAAGTCAAAGTCTGAAGAGGTGATAACGAGAGAATGGAGACTTTCTTTCTTGTGAGATGAGCTATTTCCGTATTACCAAGACAAACTGGGAGAATATGGGCATGACAATTTAGAGTTGGAAGAGCAAAAAATAATAGCAGGTTACATACTTTTTGTACTAAGACATATGCATTCAGATGAATGTTAGAAGGAGGAGGAGGACAGGACAATGAGGAAAAGAAGGAGGAAAAAGGGAAGGAGAAGAGAAGAACAGCAGCAGTAGCAGCAATGGCAGTGACAACAAGAAAAGTCTGATAACAAGCTGAGTTGCCTTGATTACAGGGCCCTGGAGAAACATATCAAGCCTCTAAGGCAGCAGACTGACTAGCACAGTTAACACCATGGCAGAAACTACTAAGAAGCGGCAGCTTGTTGCAAGGGCTCTCCCTTGGAGAAGCTTAATCTCTGCTAGGAAATGCACTGGGCCTTATGAATTCATTGTCTTTTAATAATTATAAAAATATTATAAGTACAAATATTATCCTTATTTTATCAATGAGGAAATTGAAGAACAAAGAGATTAAGTTAACTTGCTCCAGCTAGTAAGTGCCAGAGCTGGGATTTAAAATAAGGCAGTCACATTCCAGAACCCACTCTCTTAGCTACTATGTTTTACTGCCTCTTCTACTAAATTCGAATAGGGAGCAATTTTTTAATGAAAGTCCTAATTAGTATCCACTCAAGTCACTGACCTCTGGCCAGCTGGGCAGGGTGGGGACAGATCAATGCATTTCATTTATAGATACAGCCATCAGTGCTGATCAAATTCAATGGAAAATAGATAACAAAAGGAATTGCTGAGTCATTTTTAATCTCATAAAAAACAAATGGTAATGTCTTGTATTAGTTTTGCAATATATGACATCTCAATTTTCACAAATATGCTGGCATCAAATAGGAATTATTATACTTGTTTTTTTTTTTTTTTTTTTTTTTATTTTTTTGGGGGTACACCAGGTTCAATCAACTGTTTTTATACACATATCCCCATATTCCCTCCCTTCCTTGACGCCCCCCCCCCTCGAGTCCCCCCCACCCTCCCTGCCCCAGTCCTCTAAGGCATCTTCCATCCTCGAGTTGGACTCCCTTTGTTATACAACAACTTCCCACTGACTATTTTACAGTTGGTAGTATATATATGTCTGTGCTACTCTCTCGCTTCTTCTCAGTTTCCCCTTCACCCCCCGCCCCCTCCCATACCTCGAGTTCTCCAGTCCATTCTCTGTATCTGCTTCCTTGTTCTTGTCACTGAGTTCATCAGTACCATTTTTAGATTCCATATATGTGAGTTAGCATACAATATTTGTCCTTCTCTTTCTGACTTACTTCACTATGTATGACAGATTGTAGTTCTATCCACCTCATTACATATAGCTGCATCTCATCCCTTTTTATAGCTGAGTAATATTCCATTGTATATATATGCCACATCTTCTGTATCCATTCATTTGTTGATGGGCATTTAGGTTGCTTCCATGTCCTGGCTATTGTAAAGAGTGCTGCAATAAACATTATGGTACAAGTTTCTTTTGGGATGATGGTTTTCTTTGGGTATATGCCCAGGAGTGGGATGACTGGATCATATGGTAGTTCTATTTGTAGTTTTTTAAGGAACCTCCAAATTGTTTTCCTTAGTGGCTGTACCAACTTACATTCCCACCAACAGTGCAGGAGAGTTCCCTTTTCTCCACACCCTCTCCATCATTTATTGTTTCTAGATGTTTTGATGATGGCCATTCTGAGTGGTGTGAGGTGATACCTCATTGTGGCTTTGACTTGCATTTCTCTGATGATGAGTGATGTTGAGCATCTTTTCATGTGTTTGTTGGCCATCTGTATGTCTTCTTTGGAGAAATGTCTATTTAGGTCTTCTGTCCATTTGTGGATTGGGTTATTTGCTTTTTTGGTATGAAGCTGCATGAGCTGCTTGTATATTTTGGAGGTTAATCCTTTGTCCGTTGTTTCATAGGCAATTATTTTTTCCCATTCTGAGGGTTGCCTTTTAGTCTTGTTTATGGTTTCTTTTGCTGTGCAAAAGCTTTTAAGTTTCATGAGGTCCCATTTGTTTATTCTTGATTTTATTTCCATGATTCTAGGAGGTGGGTCAAAAAGGATGTTGCTTTGATGTATGTCAAAGAGTGTTCTGCCTATGTTTTCCTCTAGGAGTTTTATAGTGTCTGGCCTTACATGTAGGTCTTTAATCCATTTGGAGTTGATTTTTGTGTATGGTGTTAGGAAGTGTTCTAATTTCATTCTTTTACATGTTGCTGTCCAATTTTCCCAGCACCACTTCTTGAAGAGGCTGTCTTTTTTCCATTGTATACTCATGCCTCCTTTGTCAAAGATAAGGTGCCCATATGTGTTTGGGCTTACTTCTGAGTTCTCTATTCGATTCCATTGATCTTCCTTTCTATTTTTGTGCCAGTACCATACTGTCTTGATCACTATGGCCTTGTAGTATAGTTTGAAATCAGGAAGCCTGATGCCACCAACTCCATTTTTCCTTCTCAAGATTGCTTTGGCTATTTGGGGTCTTTTGCGTTTCCATACAAATCATAAGATTTCTTGCTCTAGTTCTGTGAAAAATGCCATTGGTAATTTGATGGGGATTGCATTGAATCTGTAAATTGCTTTGGGTAGTACAGTCATTTTCACGATGTTGATTCTTCCAATCCAGGAACATGGTATGTCCCTCCATCTGTTTGTGTCATCTTTGATTTCTTTCATCAATGTCTTAAAGTTTTCTGCATACAGATCTTTTGCCTCCTTAGGCAGGTGTATTCCTAGGTATTTTATTCTTTTGGTTGCAATGGTGAATGGGAGAGTTTCCTTAATTTCTCTTTCTGCTCTTCCGTTGTTCGTGTATAGGAATGCAAGAGATTTCTGTGCATTAATTTTGTATCCTGCTACTTTACTAAACGCATCAATGAGTGCTAGCAGTTTTCTGGTAGAGTCTTTAGGGTTTTCTATATATAATATCATGTCATCTGCAAAGAGTGACAATTTTACTTCTTCTTTTCCAATTTGGATTCCTTTAATTTCATTTTCTTCTCTGATTGCTGTGGCTAACACTTCCAAAACTATGTTGAATAACAGTGGTGAGAGTGGACACCCTTGTCTTGTTCCTGTTCTTAGAGGGAATTCTTCCAGTTTTTCTCCATTGAGAACAATGTTGGCTTTTGGTTTGTCGTATATGGCTTTTATGATGTTAAGGTAATTTCCTTCTATGCCCATTTTCTGGAGAGCTTTTATCATAAATGGATGTTGAACTTTGTCAAAAGCTTTTTCTGTATCTATTGAAATGATCATATGGTTTTTATCCTTCAATTTGTTGATATGATGTATCACGTTGATTGATTTGCGTATATTGAAGAATCCTTGCATCCCAGGGATAAACCCCACTTGATCGTGGTGTATGATTTTTTTAATGTGCTGTTGCAGTCTGTTAGCTAGTATTTTGTTGAGGATTTTTGCATCTATATTCATCAGTGATATTGGTCTGTAGTTTTCTTTTTTTGTGACATCTTTGCCTGGTTTTGGTATCAGGGTGATGGTAGCCTCGTAGAATGAGTTTGGGAGTGCTCCGCCTTCTGCAATATTTTGGAAGAGTTTGAGAAGGATAGGTGTTAACTCTTCTCGAAATGTTTGATAGAATTCGCCTGTGAATCCATCTGGTCCTGGGCTTTTGTGTGTTGGGAGATTTTTAATCACTGCCTCAATTTCTGTACTTGTGATTGGTCTGTTCATGGTTTCTATTTCTTCCTGGTTCAGTCTTGGAAGATTGTATTTTTCTAAGAATGTATCCATTTCTTCCAGGTTATCCAATTGATTGGCATATAGTTGCTTGTAGTAGTCTCTCATGATCTTTTGTATTTCTGAGGTGTCCGTTGTTACTTCTCCTTTTTCATTTCTAATTCTGTTGATTTGCATCTTCTCCCTTTTTTTCTTGATGAGTCTGGCTAACGGTTTATCAATTTTGTTAATCTTCTCAAAGAACCAGCTTTTAGTTTTATTTATTTTTCTTATGGTTTCTTTCCTTTCTTTTTCATTTATTTCTGCTCTGATCTTTATGATTTCTTTCCTTCTGCTCACTTTGGGGTTTCTTTGTTCTTCTTTCTCTAGTTGTTTTAGGTGTAAGGTTAGGTTGTTTATTCGATCATTTTCTTGTTTCTTAAGGTAGGACTGTATTGCTATAAACTTCCCTCTTAGAACTGCTTTTGCTGCGTCCCATAGGTTTTGGGTTGTTGTGTTTTCGTTGTCATTTGTTTCTAGATATTTTTTGATTTCCTCTTTGATTTCTGTAGTGATTCCTTGGTTGTTTAAGAGTGAATTGTTTAGCCTCCATGTGTTTGTATTTTTTGCAGTTTTTTTCCTGTAATTGATATCTAGTCTCATGGCGTTGTGGTCTGAGAAGATGCTTGATATGATTTCAATTTTCTTGAATTTGCTGAGGTTTGATTTGTGACCCAAGATGTGATCTATCCTGGAAAATGTTCCGTGTGCACTTGAGAAGAAAGTGTAGTCTGTCGTTTTTGGATGGAATGTCCTATAAATATCAATGAAGTCGAGATGGTCTAATGTGTCATTTAGAGCTTGTGTGTCTTTATTTATTTTCTGTTTGGATGATCTGTCCATTGATGTAAGTGGGGTGTTCAAGTCTCCCACTATTATTGTGTTCCTGTCGATGTCCCCTTTTATAGCTGTTAGCATTTGCCTTATGTATTGAGGTGCTCCTATATTGGGGGCATAGATATTTACCATTGTGATATGTTCTTCTTGGATGGATCCCTTGATCATTATGTAGTGCCCTTCCTTGTCTCTTTTAATAGTCTTTACTTTCAAGTCTAATTTGTCTCATATGAGGATTGCTACTCCAGCTTTCTTTTGACTTCCATTTGCATGGAATATCTTTTTCCATCCCTTCACTTTCAGTCTATATGTATCCCTTGGTCTGAAGTGGGTTTCTTGTAGGCAGCATATAGAAGGGTCTTGTTTTTGTATCCATTCAGCCAGTCTGTGTCTTTTGGTTGGAGCATTTAATCCATTTACATTTAAAGTGATTATTGACATGTGTGTTCCAATGACCATTTTCTGAATTGTTTTGGATTTGTATTTGTAGGTGTTTTCCTTTTCTTGTGTTTCCTACTTAGAGAAGTTCCTTTAGCACTTGTTGTAAGGCTGGTTTGGTGGTGCTGAATTCTCTTAACTTTTGCTTGTCTGGAAAGCTTTTGATTTCTCCCTCAAATCTGAATGAGATTCTTGCTGGGTAGAGTATTCTTGGCTGTAGGTTTCTCTCTTTCAGGACTTTCAGGATATCCTGCCATTCCCTTCTGGCCTGCAGAGTTTCTGTAGAAAGGTCAGCTGTTATCCTGATGGGTTTTCCCTTATATGTTGTTTGTTGCTTTTCTCTTGCTGCTTTTAATAGTTTTTCTTTGTGTTTAATTGTCGTTAGTTTGATTAATATGTGTCTTGGTGTATTTCTCCTTGGGTTTATTCTGTATGGGACTCTCTGTGCTTCTTGGACTTGGTTCATTATTTCCTTTCCCATGTTGGGGAAGTTTTCCACTATAACCTCTTCAAATATTTTCTCAGACCCTTTCTTGTTTTCTTCTTCTTCTGGGATGCCTATAATTCGAATGTTGGTACGTTTAAGGTTATCACTGAGGTCTCTGAGGCTGCCTTCTAGTCTTTTTATCTTCTTTTCTTTTTCCTGCTCTGTGGCGTTTATTTCTCCCATTCTATCTTCCAACTCACTTATTCGTTCTTCTGCCTCAGTCATTCTGCTGGTTATAGCATCTAGAGTATTTTTAATTTCCGTTATTTTGTTATCCATTGCTGTTTGTTTTTCTGAGTTCTTATGAACTGTTTCTTGTACTTTCTCTATTTTGTTATCGAGATTTTGTATCATTTTTACTATCATTACTCTAAATTCTTTTTCAGGCATTTTTCCTATTTCCTCCTCATTTATTTGGTCTTGTGGGTTTTTTTCCTGCTCCTTTGCCTGCATGGTGTTTCTTTGTTTCCTCATGGTTGTCCAAGCTTTTGGGGTTGCTTGTCCTGGTGATAGAGGTGTTTATAGAAGACTGTCCAAGCCTCAGACTAATGTCCAAGTATTGGAGTAGACGAATATTCAGTCTAGGAAACACATACATGTATAAGACACACAATTATTGAATCCGTTAGGACATAAGGCTCTAGAAAGACCTGACAGAACCCCAGTGTGCTATCAGATATTCAAAGAGAAACCCAGCAGAAATTGACAACTGAAACAGAACAAATCAGAGACAAAAGCAAAAGCAAACAAACAACAAATAACACCCTACACATACAAACATCAATCCAGGGAGATTTTGTAAGCTAGGATCAAATATAGAAATGAGCTGGAGTACCACCAGAGAGAATGGAGATTCTCAGAATGTAATTAGACAACTGTACTAAGAACTAAGATAAAGACAAAAGCCTAATATTAATACCAAGGCAGTGCATCATCTGGAGAATAGAGCAAGGAGTCTGAGCAGACCGATAGTGTTGCTTATAAGTATGTTAAGATAAAATACACTTAAAATGGCTGGAAGAAAGGGGAACAGAAGAGCGTAATGTGGTTGGAAATATGCAAAGAAAAAGAAAGGAATAGAAGTGTATAAAAGAAAGGGATGAAAGGAAAGTATGCAAGATATTTTGTCCGTACTACCAAAAACTTAGCTAGATATAGAAGTATATAAAAAGGCAAAAAAAAAAAAAAAAAGAATAAAAAATATCCTTAAAAAATTATGTTATAAAACTTGTAGATCCCTTAGGGCTAAGATCGTATTTAATAAATCAAAAAAAAAAAAAAAAAAAAAAAGAGAGAGAGAGAAAGAAAAAAAAAAAAAAATCCAGAACTGATCCCAGAATGGACCAGTTCAATAGGTATTGATACTACTATTTCTGTTTCCTTAGCGTCTCAGCTGTAAGTGTCCTTCTCCTTGCCTTGGGTTTTTTTTTGCGTTATTCTGTGACCAGCAGAGGTTCCTTTATTGTTCGTCTGTAAGCCTCGGTGTGTGGGGAGGGAGAGGGTACAATAGTGGCTCCTTCTCCTGGGAGTGAGTGAGCAGTGGCGCACTGTTGTTTCAGTCAGGCTTGGAGGTGCCTGTTGCAGAGGGCGCTGGTGGCTCAGGCGTACACAGAAAGTCTTAGAGTTGGGCCTCTCTCGGGGTTTTTTCTTTTTGATGCTGTTTTTTTTTTTTTTCTCTCGGCAGCCTCCCTGCTGCTGGCGTTGCAAGGAGTTTTAATCTAGCCCCGCCTGAGTGCCTGAGGGTGCTTGTTATCCCTGAGTGCCTTAGGTGGCCCATAGGGCGTCTCTCCACTGCCTGTTGCAGAGGCGCCGAAAGAGAGGGAGAGGCTATGCGCGCGGCTCCTCCCCCCGCCCGGGAGCCTGCAGCCTCCAGCCGCCATCATGGCTGGGCAGCTCTCAGGGACGGGCACTGCTCTCCGCGGACCTCTTCCCTCCTGTGCTCTCGGTCCGTGACCCTACCGGCAACAATGTTTCTCCCCCTGAACCATCTCTCCGGTTCCCACGCTCCCGCTCCTGGACCCTCCGTTCAGCCGCGGATCGATGTCTCGGTCCGGGAACGCTGAGCTGCGCTGCGGACCGTCCGTATGTTTCTCACTCCCTCCCGTCTGCCACAGCTCCGCCGCTTCACCCTCTTTGAGCCCTCGTAGATGCCTCCCTACCGGCTATGTCGGGCTCCCCGCTGCCCTTTCTGGTGTCCGAGGCCGTCTGCTGGTGTTCAGCTGGTTCTCTGTGGGAATGACTGCGTACTTCCGTGCATTCCCAATGCAACTGTGGAGAGGGATGCACTCCACGTCTCTCTACTTCGCCGCCATCTTGAGATCCTATTATACTTGTTTTAAAGGTGAAAAATAAAAGCTAGTGAGGTTGGAATTTGCTCAGGGATATTATTTCTAAAAAGGAGACATTCTTAACAACAGGTCTTTTATCCCTTTCAATTATGCCATGTTGAAAATGAACATCTGTTGAAAAAAATTGAGTGTATATGGAATTTCCTACTGCTAAGGTAAATATAATGAATACAGCTATGAAAGCCACTGATGAGAGATCATGGCGGACACTCTTTCCCACGGTCACTCTTCCTGGCTGTCCTCTTAGGGATGGTTGTCCTTCTTGGAGCAGTAGAGACTTAGGATCACAGGTAATTTCTTTGGCTTTCTGCTTACCTAAACCTCTGATCTATAAAAGTTAAAAATGAAAGGAAGTAGAACTCCATAGTTCTCCCAACCTCTCTTCATTCTGTCAAAATCTTGGAAGAAATTTACTATCCTGTGATTTCAGGAGTGATATTCAAAATTGTGAACAAGTGGTGTGGCTCAGGCACCCACCAACCACCGAGGCTGGCTGTGGGGTTAGGGGTTACTCCTTCATTTGTTGGGTTATGGTAGGTGCAGGGAAGGTACCAGGTCCAGGGGATAGATGGGTTGGAGGGAAGAATCCTTGAACGGCTTGGGACAATGGCTACTTCATAACTGGAAAAAACTTTTCAATATTTCAATTCCAGTATGAGCCTACCAGCGTGAACTAGCTAACTGTTAACACTTGTTGGGTTCCTTGAGGGCAGAAAATATGTTCTGGTTTTCATTAAACACCACAGGTCTGCAAGCCTTTACAATTCTAAAAGCCCAAAAAGCTGTAAAAGATAAAAATTGTCTATATAACTCATTTGGCTGCAATACCTTGTCTGTCTTGATGTGAGACCATTTATAAACATCATTATTCCTACATGAATAGCCATGATTCTCACCGACACATTAATGTGTTTGATTATAGAGTACTGTTTAGGGTTCCCCTGGGAGGATTTTGTAACAGAAGATGCATGCACTGTTTTACCTTCCTAAAATTTGAAAATTTCTGCATTAAAGAAGCACATCTGATCCTAAGAGTTTGAATAAAGGGCTGTGTAGAGACACCATCTAGCATGTATGTGCCCTAGGACAGAGTAGCTTTCAACAACAAATTCTACGTTGTTGAATGAATGTGCCTATGTGGCTTTCAACATTTGGTTTTAATGAGAAAAAAGGGTAAAGGGAATAGAAAAGCCAGTTTCTGCTCAGACTTGGTCTTGTACACCTAGCTTATATAAAGTCAGAACCAAAAGTATATCATTGGATTTATGTCACTCCATTGTTTTCTCCACCAAGGGCAAGACCGATCTGCCACATACGGACAATTTACAAATGTAGATACTCAACAGTAAGTCCATATGACTAAGTCAGCACTTTCATAACTTCTCATGGTCGTATGTAGAGCCCACATATGGAAGATATTCACAATTCTTCACATTGCTAATAGCATTGAAAGGAAAATCAATATCAATGTAAGGAACCATGGGCTTCACTTTGCCCAGAAATGTTTCCAGTGTTCTAACAATATTCTGACAATACATTGTGAATAGTCAAATTGCCTTTTTTATGCTTAAAGTGATTAGAGATATATAAATTGTTAGCCTTTAAAAGTACCAGAAATTGTCTCATTGGAATACTGTGAAAGAATATCATTAACGATTAAAGAAAGAGAGATGAGAAATCCCCGTGTTTTTAAAACAGATTCATGTAAATATTTCTGCAAGGTGAATTAGTTTGAACCCACTGGGAACTCATCAACTTTTATCAATGAAATTTTCTCATCAAATCACAATCACACAATTTGGACAAGAAACGACATAAAGCCCAGAATAATGGGATGATAGGAAAGTCTAAAGAGGCCAAACCCAGGTAGCCTGAAAATCTAAGGAAACTGAAAGCAGAATGGGGGGGGCAGAGGATATTTCCTATGGTGGGGTAGAGAAGGTCAACAACCGAAAAGGCTTGGAACCCTGGGCAGTGAGAAAGCTGATTGCAGACCTAAAGTACTATCTGGAGCACGTGAAGGGTGAATTGAAATGAAAGACAAGAGGAGCAAACAAATCAGCTGGAAGACCATTGCAATTAGTCAGCTTAGGCATGATAAGAAACTGAACCCGAGAGTCACGGTGAGGATGGAAAAGTATGAGAAGGAAATACAGGGTATATTAAATTTTTTATGTTGCTCTTTCCACTTAGATCTTAGAATCATGCTAATGGATTAATAACTCTGGGCTGAAGGGCTAAAGGCTGATAGATGTTGCCTCTTTTAGCATACTTCTACCTTTTTACAAAGGAGGAAAACTGAAGATTAATGAGCATATGCATGGCAATGGTTAGAAACGTTTTGTGAGTGTTTCATAAGAAACTGAAGACATATAGCAGTCCTTGCACAATTGTCATAATCTGATGTATTTTACCATTGCTCTCTGTCATGTTTATGGGGAAAAAAGTAAGAGAAAGATGTGCAGGCCTGCCCTTGGTGAGGTCTGACTGCAGCAGCGGTGATGTTCCTTTTTTAATCAAAGCATCATTATTCTTCTTGATAAACTCAGAGAGTAATGGAAAGTACATTGAGGAAGGGAGACTGCAATTACGTGAAGTCCTTTTTTGCTGTGCTGGAAACACAGGTAAAAGATAACACTTCATAGAAATCACTTGCACTATACCACAATCCATCAGGCTATTAAATATTTCTTTGAGGATAAAATTCTAAGGTTATTAATCTATATAAAACCAAGTTTTCCAGCCTTGAGGAAAGCTGAGAAAATTTCCCAAGGGAATGTCTACTCTTCTCTAAGGCTAAAGAAAAGAACCAATTCAGATTTTTAGCAATAAACCTTAAATAATATAACGCATATTATTTTTTAAATGAAACACCTCTTTAAGTAGATTTCTTTATTTATTCCGTCTGCTGGGAAGCACTTGTTAGAGCTTTTGCGACTTGAATAATTTAGTGAAATAGCAAGAACTGAATAAATACTTGTCTATGCATCCACTTACAGTTTCCCTTATTATCTGCTATAATATCTTGATACTGAGAAGTGTTGCTCCATTACATTTTATAGTGAGCTTAGAAATACATTAATATAGCTAAATTGTTTACTATTATTGATGATGTAAAAATAAAAGCCATTATTTCTTGAAGTATATTTTGTCAAAAATGAGTTTGAATATTTGGCTATTGGGTGAGTTTACTGCTTGCAGTAGTATGGAAGCTACCTTGTTCTGTGACTTGGGCACTTGTCTTTATAACTAGGCATTAGTTTTTTTGTTTTTTTCTAATTGAAGTATAGTTAACTTACAATGTTGTGTTAGTTTCAGGTTTATAGCAAAGTGATTCCATTTTATATATATATGTAAATATAAATATATTCTTTTCCATTATAGGCCCTGTGCTATACAGTAAATCCTTGTTGCTTATCTATTTTATATATAGTAGTCTGATCTGTCAATCCCAAACTCCTAATTTATCCCTCCTCCCCTTTCCCCTTTGGTCACTATAGGTTTGTTTTCCATGTCTGTGAATCTATTTCTATTTTGTAAATCAGTTCACTTCTATCATTTTTTTAAGATTCCACGTATAAGTCATATCATATGATATTTGTCTTTGTCTGACTTACTTCACTTTGTACAATAATCTCTAGGTCCACTCATGTTGCTGCAAATGGCAGAATACCATTTTTTATGGCTGAGTAATATTTCACTGTATATATGTACCACATCTTCTTTATCCATTTGTCCATCAAGGGTCACTTAGGTTGCTTCCATGTCTTGGCTATTGTGAATAGTGCTGCTATGAACGCTGGGGTGCATGTATCTTTTTGAATTAGGATGTTTTGTTTTTTCTGGATAGATAACCAAGAGTGGAACTCTGGGTCATATGGTAACTCTATTTTTAGTTTTTTAAGGAACTTCTGTAGTGGCTTAGGCATCAGTTTTTATATCAGTAAAATTAAGAACACATAACAGTGATCTGTGCCCTCAGTGTATACAACATGTATTCTGGGCAAATTAATTTTTTCCACCACAATTAAACCATCAATAATAAAACCTATCATTAGGAATACTTCTCCATTCATTTATGATATATTAATAAATGTATTTTAAAGAATAGAGCATTATTGTATTAATTTCTCTGGGGGTGTTGCTCCAAAAAACTGCCCTACGTCCTATTGCTTAAATCCTCCAGGGCAAAGACAATGAAGAAAACCTAAGGACACACCATCACAACAGTGATATTTTTTACAATTGAAAACTCCAGCATCACAGATATATATGTGTTTTCTAAATAAACTAACAAGTGATTGTGGAAATGCAGGTAGATTTTTTGGTTATGTTTCTTTTAATCTCTGTTAGTAATTCCTCTGAACTTTCTGATTCAATGGTGAAAATATGAACTTAAAATTTCACTGTCAACATTGAATCCTGAAGTTCTGACCACTGGGAAACACCGCTGGAGCAGATTATCCAAGGGAGAAATTGTTCAGCAGTCTACCTCAGAAGATGGTCTGTGCTCCTTGTTAATGTGCCTCTGCTCATTAGGAGGTGATGGAATTTAAATTAGTCATTAAAATGCCTCCTTAATACCTACTCTTTTTATTTCAAGATGAAAGAAACTTATAAGGTATGTGTGTGAATAGATCTACTGCCCTGTACTTGCTACATTTTCAACTTAGAGAAATCACTAATTTTTCTGAGCCTTCTCTGGTATGTCTTTTCTAACTCTAATCTTCATCACCACTGGGATTTCTTTTAAAACTACAGGGTCATCATTTCAGCTTACCTACCTGTTCTTTTTCCTTCAGTGGTTGTTGAGCTATATGTATATATTGTCTTGTTGTATCAGCTACCCTTATCTAAAAGACACTTATTTGCCCTCACAGATTTGAGGATCCCACTTCATGCTTCCTAAAGCATACTGGATTTTTCAGAACTTAAACATCTTTTTTGGAGTCTCTGAATCTTACAACTTTTAGGCTTTTTTAGGCAATAATAGTCCCCTTTGGATGTAAGACTGCCTTTATTCTCGGTTAGAACCAAATCAAGTCAACATTTATTTAATGAGCATCTTCTCTAAATCCACTATTGTGTTAGGGTCTATATGAAACCAGAAAAGAAGGAAAAACCTCACAAGTCTGAGTTTAGGGTGTATTCCCTCTGCAGCTTCCTTACACTCCCCTGAGTTCAAAAAACTCCTCCATCTTCATCTTCTCTCCTGTCCCTATTTTAAGCCAAATTTCACATTCGCAGCAAGAATATTAACTGCACAAGTAACCGAAGCTTACTAGTAAACCATGTACCTCAAACATCAGATTCAGTAGTCTGCTCACAATGGGGACCCACACACTGCACCAAATCTAGATCACTGCTAACCAGAGCCACGAAGTGGAGCAGTGACACCACATACTTCTGTGGTCTTTGAATCCAAACACCAGCTCCTTCCCAGAGGGATGGGGCTAACGTCACTGACGACATTAGCCTTAGTCTGTGCTGTAAACTACTCAGCAAGTAATCGTCTTGTATAACGAGTCCCCTTGCTCTCACCCCTTCCCTTGGTGGTACAGCTTCTGCTGGAAGAGCTCTCATTGCCAGTATTTCTTTCACTTTGGATAGTTTTTCTTTCCAAACCCAGTGCAGGTAACAGTCCCCTGACTCTAACAATGAATCTTTCTGCCCCGTTAGGTTGAGTCGAGTCACAGAAATTATTATTTTATCTTGTTCCTGGGATTGCAGTTTCCTTTCCCAACGATCCCTGGAATCACTCTTTGAAGACTGCACTTTGAGCCCTCAGCTGGTCTCAGTGTGGAGTAAGAATTGGGATTGACGCGTACACACTACTATACATAAAATAGATAACTAACAAGGCCCTCCTGTGTAGCACAGGAACTCGACTCAATACTCTGTAATGACTTCTATGGGCAAAGAATCTAAAAAAGAGTGGATATATGTATATGTATAATAGATTCACTTTGCTGTACACCTGAAACTAACACAACATTCTAAAGCAACTCTACCCCAATAACATTTTTTTTTAGATGTATAAGAAAGATTTTGCTTTAACATTGGGAGAAAAAATTATTTTTCAAAGCTGAAATCAAACCCACCATCCAGAGCTAACTCTTGAAATGGTAATGTGAGGGTGTAAGTTTCTTACCTTCCAAACAGATCATTTTGTTTACAGATCACTCTGCCCTCCCCCCAAATGTCATCTTTTAATAACATCATCCTTCCTCCAGTCACCTAGACTTTGAACTTCAAAGTCCTCTTTGGCACATCTTATTCTTTCCTGTCTTGTATCTCCTTCATTTCCAAGATCTGCTTTCCTATGCTTGTCATTTCCACTGCATGATTATCATGTAGCTCACCTTACATGTCGTATATCATTCTTTTAATTGTTCATCAAAACTCCATTTCCCGATACAATCCATCCAGCATACTACAGCCAATCTTTATTATGTAGTACTTTAATAATATCAATTTCTGATCAAAAGTTTCCAATGGTTTCATTTTTCCTGATATAATTAAGATTAACCTCGTTTTAGATATCGTGACCTTGCTCAGCATGGCCTCATTCTGTGTTTTCTATCTTATTTCTCTCTTCTTCAAACTATATCTTCTTATTCCAGTCACGCTGGCCTTCTCACTGTCCAAGAACATGCTAGAATCATTCTCCTGAGTCTTTAGTCACTGTATTATTTAGGATCTCTGCATGAAATGAATGGCAAATTAAAATTGGGTGATTTGAGATATTTTAATACAAGAATACTTATAAAACTACGGACAGAGGTAAGGAAACCACCAAGGAGAGCATTGATTCCCTAGGGCTAGTATGAGCAGGAATTATTATCAATCCCAGGAAGAAGAGATTTGAATTTCCATGTCCTTAGAAGAAATAGAGAACTATATCAAAGTACTATGCCACCCCTAAAGACCTCATTCATATGTTTTCACAGGAACTTCTACCACATCTTCAAAGAACCAATAATGCTATTGTTATTTAAACTGTTTCAGGACTTATAAAATAAGGAAAACTTCCAAATAAGTTTCATTGACGGAATGACAGTGATTCTCAAACGTGACAATGATTGCAACTGCACAGTCAACCAGATCACAGACTAATCTCATGGATACTGATGAAAAGTTATGAATAAATCATTAACAAATAGAATCCAATAATACCATAAAAGAAGATGTGTCAGACTAAGTGGAGTTTATTCCAGGAAAATGAAGAGAAATCAGCAGCACCATCTTCATTGACAAGAAAACATCTTTTCCATTCTTACTAAAATCATGAATAAGGCAAGAATTACTAAAATACCCACTACTACTTATTATTATATTGGGGGAGTTAGCGAATCCTTCAGACATAATCAATAATTTGAGATATTACAGTTAAAAAGAAGGAAGAAAATAATTTTATTTGTGGACTTTATTATAGTGTACCTCGAAAACCAAAAGCAATCAGTGAGAAAATCAATGCAAACCACAAGAGAATCAGTAATTTAGAAGGTTGTAAAGTTAAAATACAAAATCAACAGCTCTTTTATAGATCAAAAATAACAACGTATAAGATATGTTGGAAGAGAAAACCACCGCTTATTACATCAACAACGGTAACAAATACCCAGAAATATTGTTAACAAGACATATGCAAGATCTAATTGAGGAAGAACTAAAATACCACTGAAAAGTGGAGGAATTTAGGCTCAGTCAAATGGACAGAACTTTTATGGTTTTGAATAGAACAACTCAGTCAAAAGATGTTAATACTTCCCAAGTTAATGTATAAATGTAATGTGATAACAGAATCCAACAAGTTTAATTTTATTTTCTTGGTCTGGAGCCATACAAGATAATTCTAAAACTTTTTAAATTAAAAGATAAATAAAACACAACTGTCCAGAAAACTCAGAATAATTGAGTTGCAGGAGGCTAACCATTTAAAATTTTAAAACATAATTGAAAGTCTCTATGACTAAAAGAGCTCACAAATAGATTGATATACCAAAAGAGAATGGAGTCTGAAAATAACTAAAATATAAGTGGAAAACTTTTAAATGATAAAGGTGCAATATCAAGAACATGAGAAGATGGAGTTTTTCATCATTGGTTTGGAACACCTAATTAGCCATTTAGAACAAGGTGATATAGCAATTATACCTCACACAATCCACTTTCAATGAACTAAAAATGATTGGCGGTCTAAATGTACAAATTAAATCGCAAGTACTAGGAGGAAACGAGCACCTTATTTTATAACATGGGAGAGCAGAATGCTTTTCCAGCTAAGATTCAAAATCCAATAAGGGGGAAATGATTACGTAAGCTACATACAGTTTTTTAAAATTTTGTTGAAGTATAGTTGATTTACAATGTGGTAATTTCTGGTGTACAGCAAAGTGACTCTGTTATACATATGTGTGTATATATATATATATTCTTTTTCATATTCTTTTCCATTGTGGTTTATCACAGAATATTGAATATAGTTCCTTGTGCAATACAGTAGGACCTTGTTGTTTATCCACTGCATATGTAATAGTTTGCATTTGCTAATCCCAAACTCCCAATACTTCCCTCCTTCACTCCATCTCCCCTTTGGCGACCACAAATCTGTTCTCTACATCTATGAGTCTGTTTCTGTTTCGTAGATATATTCATTTGTGTTGTATTTTAGATTCCACATAGAAGTGATATCATATGGTATTTGTCTTTCTCTTTCTGATTTCGCTTAGTATGTTCATCTCTAGGTCCATCCATGTTGCTGCAAATGGCATTATTTTATTCTTTTTAATGGCTGAATAATATTGCTGTGTGTGTGTATCTGTGTGTATACCACATCTTCTTTATCCATACAATTTTATTTTTAAATATCATGCTAAAACAATACACCACAAGTGATATAAAAAGACAAATGACAACCTAGGACAAAATACTTGCAACTAATATCACAGTTAGAGATGTCAATTCTGTAATGTGCTAAAAAAAAAATCAAGAAAAGAAATGACTTCCACAACAGTAGTGTAAGAAATTCCACAGACGGGTTTCCCAGCAACACCACCATAACTGTTGACTATTAATTAAAAAAAAAAAAAAGGAAAGTCTCGGAAATGGTGCTAAGGTTATACAAAAAAAAAAAAAAAGATATTTTTTACAAAACACTCTACTAAATCTTGGTTAGAACAGGGTTGGCATCACTTGACCATGACCTGCTCCTTCTCTCCCCATTCAACTCTGCAGGAAGGACGCTCCACGCCCCAGGTGGAGGTGGTAAGAAAATAGGGCTCCCTCTCCTCACAGCCCCTATTCCAGGGCTATGGTATCTTTCCAGGAGGATAGGCGGCCAGGATTTCTAATAGTCTCCCAGCTCCATGTTGCAGAGGCTCGATTTCAAGCGCGTCTAAGATGCTGGAGCGCTGCCCCCCACCCCAGCCCCCATTTAAAGGCAGAAGCTCTACTGTAGGCATGGCAGATCCTAAACACCCTGCCCCCGAGATCACTCATTTCTAGGGGTTCAAGGCTGAGAGACACACCCCCCACTCAGCATCCTGTTCATAAATCAGGAGTGTCACTCTGAAAGAAGGGGGCCACTGCCCCATCCCCAGCTCAACAACAGCGACTCAGGAATTTTGTTCAGAGAAAGAGGCAGGTCAGATCTCTGAAACTTCCCCACCCATCCCCGCCCCCCTCCAGCAAACTGACTTTATTTAGAACTGAATGTGGGTATGTTCAAGCCTGAGATTGCATTCAGCACCAAAAGAGATTTTTGTGGAAAGCTATGAAGAGGAGATGGGTAGCTTCATGAAAATGGCAGGTTAAATTGAAGGCCGGCTACCTTACCAGAGAAAGAAAAAAGAAGTCCTCCCGAGGTTAGAACAAAACTCAGATGCTGACTTCAAAAAATATCCCTGCAAAGGATATCAGACCTTGGAGAAATTTATGCCCCAGGTCATTGTTGAAAACAATAGAGCGATTAGTCAGCTATTAGCACAGCCTGAAAGTTACAGATGATACAATCAGAGGTAGACAGCTTCACAGATTGATTAGAGATAGAGACATTCAAAGAGAACTCTGATAATACAGTTGTCATCCCCGGATGACTGTGTGCATGCCCTAGGCTGCAGCCTCTGAGGAGACACAACATGGTTTAAATGTGAGCTGAGCAGTAGTTCCCAGTGTTCGGTGACAGTTATGAGGAGGAAGCCCAGAGGATCTGCAGACACTGGCCTTGGCATCACGGCACCGTTGGAGCAAAGCCAGCAGGCACCTCCGTGAGGACTTTTTGGTATGTGAGAAAAATAAATCCCAACTCGAGTATGCTTTATAAATCAGACTTCATGCAACTTGCTGCTTTCCAAACATGGAGATCCAGAGTACAGTGTGCAGGGTTTTGTTTCTCCAAACTTCCTAGGACTCAGTCATGTGCTGGTGGAGGGGAAGGTGGGAGTGGAGTTTGTTTAGAAGTTTACATACCTGGACTCTACCCTAGAACATTCTGATCCAGTAGTCCTGGATGAGGTCCAGAAACCTGCATTTTTAAAAAGCATCCTAGAGATTTTTAAGAAAATGGCATAGAGATATCAGAGTTTAGTTTCAAACATTATGATAATTTATATTAGTGTCATTCTTTTCTTCTAAACTCTCTAGGTTTCATTAGGTTTATCTATGTTGCGAAAATGGTTACTTTTCCTGGGATGTAGCTATGCCCAGAATTTCAGAAATCACGTCTATATGAAAAGATAATTTAAAATAATTTAATTAATGTATTCGTTTTTTTGGAGGATGGAGGGAATGAAAAGTGCCCACCAAACTGAGAAGGTATCTTGAGACTGAAAAATGAGGCAGGCAGCTGCGTATAATCGATGAATCAGTTTATTTCAGGGTAAGTTACTCATAGGGTGGGATCATGATCTGGTAGACAACCATTGAGAGGCGTTCACAGCTGCACCAATGAGGGGCCATTGGGACAAATTTTACAGTTAACCTAGGGTATGGGGGTGTGTGCTTGGACAGAGGGTGTGCATTCCTAAGTCAAGATTTATGAATGGGAACCTCGTCTTGTGGGCACTGGGATACAGTCGTCTTCATTGTTTGGGGACTAACAGAGCATAGAGGCCACCCGGTCCTAATGATTATTAAACAACGTCCATTAACTACAAAGCCCCTGAAGACAGAGAAGTGATTTGCTGCTCAGTACAGTCCTGGGTAAGGGTCAGCGAAGGGACAGGAGGAACTGTATGGGCCAAGATGGTGGCAGGTATGCTAACAGCCATACAATTTTAATCATCTTTCCAAGGAAATGTTGTATTATAGAAAAAATGAATTCCTGTGCTCACATTCTTCAGTGAGCACTCTAAATGGAAAGCTGTTCAACTCAGCATAATAAGGGAATGGTGCCCTAATTTTGGATTACTTGTGGACACACAATAAGTTGTCAATTCCACTCCCTGCTCCTACCTGTCAATCCATTCCTTCTAGTCCACACCTCTGCTTTTGTCTATTTGAAATAAGTAAGGATTAGTAAATATTCTTTCACTGTCTTCAGCAATGGTTTTTGAATTCTCCGGAACCTCCTTGGCCTGTTGAGTGCAACAAAACATCCTTCACTCTCAAGGGCTTGAAGCCTAAGCTTCCCTTTCAAAGAGCTATTGACATCACTTTCTTCTAGAGCACAGTAAGAAATAGCACCCAGAAAAAATTTTCCTGGATGAAACATCAGTCTGGTTTGAATTCTTCAACCTTAAACAACCAAAGGAGATGATTCTCAATTTTAGGAACTGCTGAATTCCAATTTTTGCGTTTTTAACCACTACACTACTAAAAATGTCACTTTTAACCTATTTTCCTCTGTTTAGAATAAGGAAGGTAACATCACCGATTTCAAAGACATGGCGATGGAATAGCCAAGATTTCAGTAAATAGTTTGGGACTGGGAACCGCTAAGTGCTAAGTGTTACTTTAACTGCTGTGCCTTGGAGAGCATCCATCAGCATTCCTCAGCGTTGCACTCGGGGGCTGGGAATGCTGTGAAGGCGAGCCACCCCATTTAGCTCGTTCATGACTCACTGATCTAAGCTCTTAAACTCTGCTTGAACTTCGTGTTTCTTAGAGTGGTTAGAGCTAGTAGCCAACTGCTCGCTGGGGATGACTTGGAATGCCCCAAAGCAGTATCAGTGATAGCTTGAACTGGATGTGTAAGGGAATCTGAAGGGTGAAAAATGATAGGCTTGTAGCGTGTATTCCCTCCAATGCTTCCAATTTTGCTCTGGGGTAGATTTTTCTCTAACGATATGTTATCCGAGTGACTTAAAAATTCCAGTAGCAATAACCCATCTGGCTGTGACTGTGGGTTTTCAGCATCTCCAAATTTTAAGGTGAAGATTCTGCAAAGCAGTAGAAATCTGAAATCTGGCACATACCCCAGACTCATACTGCTATTGGGCTGTAAATAATAAATATTCGTTATCCAAGATTCAGTCCAGCTACACCTCCGGTCGGAGTGAGCACATTTGTTGTAAAGTAGAGAGCATGGAGATTTTGGAGACATGTTGTGTGTTTTAGTTTGGTTTCCTCTAAAAGTAGAGCTTGAAAAGGGGTTTTAGGGCAGGTAATCTGTCTGAGAGATGAACTCAGGAAGCAGACATAAGGAAGGGAGGGAGACAGAAAGACACAGAAGTAGGAAAGCCAATATGAGCATGCATTATTGCCGCTGCTAAAGGCAAATGGGCAATTGGTTCAGAACCTCCAGGAAATGAACAGAACATTTCTCAGAAAGGCGGTAGCCTTTATCCACTGACACTCATCTCCCATTGGTTGAAGGTCACTGCTAAGGGTATTGGCTTCAGGCTTTGCCTACAACTGGCCAAATGAGTTCTGCTGGCATCTCAGAAAGCCCTGGAGCACGATGTGCCGATTCAGGCCATGCGTGTGTGAGGTACAGCCAGGTGAGTCAGAGCTCAGGTGCCACCCTCCACTGCAGGGGAGGCTAAAACTGAGATGAGGCATGTGGCATGTGCTACAGGCCATCCTGCTGCACTCTTCAGATCGCGTCATGTCCCTCACTAAGTCCGCTCTGTTACTGCAGTTTCAAGATGGGGACTGGCTGCAATTTCTATCAAAAAGTTTTATGCAGGCAGGTTTAGTAGAACAAGCTACGGTCCTCCCTGCGGGAACTGGTATCCAGATGGCAATTGGAATTTACCATCTCCCTCCACGTCCACACCTTCTAGGTGCCCCTCACCCTCATCCTGCACTGTGCAGAACTAAGATGCATACCTGGTACAGAGCTGCAGACCCTCATTCCGAAAGGCTCTGCATTCGTGATCACCTTGCTTTTTTGTGGCGGTGGTGTTACAATTGTCTGCTCAGTAAGCATCAGGCACAGAAGCAGCAAAACACCCCAAGGGATCCCCAAGTTGCAGACATATTCCGCCTTTAGCTCCTGATGGTAATCAGAGTTGATTACACTAAAAAATACAAGCCTTCCTATGCTGAAATAAGGAATCTAAAATACTCAGTAAGTTTCACGGTAAATTGTCCCTTACCTTCCCTTGATGGAATGTTTTCTGTTGCTTTTTGCCCTGGACTGCTAATTCTGTGGGATACAGGAGCTGTACGGCACACATTCCGCAGGAGTGTTGCTGTAAGTGATGGGGAGTGAGGCAATTCCACTCATACCTTTGTTTGATGCAAACATAGAACAGTCCCCAAGCCAGGCTTCAAGGCGCTGTTATTTCCAATGACGCCCTTGTTATAGCAGAGGCTATCTCTCTAGATGATACAGTCAGTTTCCACTGAGTTCTCACCCTTATAAGTTAATTCCGGGTTGCACGTTTAGCACATTTTGCCATATGTCCGGACGAGGGATTTAAGTGTTACCATGAGACCTGGCTGTCACCACCTGACTGCTCTGTGTTGATAGCTGACTAACCTGAGCCTGATTCTCATTTCTGTTCAAGCTTTCTAGGGCAGGTAGGGAAAGTCAGCCCACTCCATCACTGTCATATTCACCACTGCCCCATTCTGTTCATTGGCTAGAGTGGCTGCAGGACGCCATGCTCACTTTCCCTGCCCTCCTGTCCCTCATGCCAGTTACCTCACAGATGCTTTAGCAAACTGTGCTGCTAAACACGCCCCCCTCCTTTAATCATCAGAAATGGGCTTATGATCTGAGAGAGATCCAGCTCCAGAGTCTCATTCTGAGCACTTTCTAGAATCACTTCTTATACAAACTGCCTTGGCTTAGGTTCCCCTGACAGGACAGCCTGGACAAGAATTAGCATACCCCTAATTTTTGAGAGGTGATCATAGGGGAATGAGGAAGCAGGGTTATTGAGACAATACAAGCAAAGATGAAAAGCAAATATAAGTCTGCATTATCCAGGATGCTACCGTAATCAACAGTAGCTCAATTTTCCATGACTACTCAGAGCAGAAAGAATGCCCCCAGAATTATCCAATGGCTCCCTTTCCCTAATGGAGCTGCTAAATTTCTGTGCTTCTAGGCTGCATACAGGCACAGGCTGAAAGGAAAGCCCGCAAAATTGAATAAGAGGTTATGAGGTGGCAAAAGATGCAGGTGTTTGAGTCAGGATGCTGGCAGTACAAAAGCAGGCTGAGCTGCACTGGAACTATCCCCACAATTAAAACTAAATTCAGAAGTGGCCCCAGCTGCTGGGAAGGGAACATGTGACATGTGTGCTATGATATGGCATTACACCATAGGGAGTAATCTCATCGCCTGACCTAACCCACATCCTCCCCAAGCCCAACCCTGTGCTGTTAGCCACTCTGCCCAGACACCACCATCAGTGAGGCATCTGTGTTTGCGCCTGGAGAGCAGCCAGAGACCCAGAGCACATTCTCCTGCACGTTTGCATACTGCCCTGCAGATGACGCTGGTTGCATGTTAAAAAAGGCCTGGAAGGTCTTTTTTGCAAACTGTGACCTCGCATTATTTAGAGGGGACCCTTGTCTCCCACCGCAGTGTTTATCACAGTGCATATCAAAGTCTGGCCACACTGAACTTGAAATCCTTCCCCAGAGACAGGAGGCAGGGGGTTGTGGTTAGCACAGGGCTTGAGGGTGACAGCCCTGGTTTATTTGCTGGCTCTTAACCAATGGTGCATCAATGGTGCATTCTTTGTCAAGTTAAACCAGCTTCCCATGCTTTGGCTTCCTCATCCTTAACAAGAGGAAATCAACTCTTTCATGGGCTCATCTAAAGAATGACGTTTTGGTTTTATGTGTTTGTATACCTATAGTATACGTTGTGTTTTATATACTGCCTGGAGCATTGTAAATGTTCTGGAAGTATCCCAGTGCATGGCAGCTGTTAGCCTGCTGGGTCTTTGCCCGGTCTTCTCCATCTTCCCTGAGTGCTCCTCTCTCACATCCCTCACAGCCTTCCCTCTGAAGTGTCCTCGATGAGCTCAGTCCAGGTCAGTCCCTGCACAGCACTCATAGACCAAATGCAGTCATAGGTGAGACACCACCAGACGCCTTGTGAGAATACAAATGTCTTCTGCGTTTCCCCCATGTGTTACTCTAGTAACCCTACTGAGAAAGAAAATCATTTAAATCTTACATGACTTACAGTTATGAAATCCATGCTGTGTTTTTCTAATGCTAAATTAACATCTTGATAAATCACTCTCATCTCTTCCATGGGTGAAATCTAGTTCGTAGAATCAAATACCGATGGCCATCTATGGTTTGTAGATACAAGCTTATGCCAGGTCAGGCCCTCAAAGAATCAGTTACCCAGGCAGAGCTAGGCATGCAGGCAATTTACTGAGGAAATGCCCTGAAGGATAAAGAAGGAAGGCATAGGGGTAGGAGAAAGGACCCTTTAGACTGTCTTGCAGGTGTGGCTCCTGTGAGAGCAGAAGGGAAAGGAAGGACTGGGAATAAAGAAACTCAGACCTCTGTGCAAGCTGATAGGAAGTCCCCAAGCCAAGATGGCCAGTTAGAGGAGCCCCGCATTTGGCATGTGCAGCCTGCTCTAGCAGCCCTGCCATCCTCAGTCATTGATGGGAGCAGCAGGGGGAAGCAGGGCCTCAGCACGGGAACCTGAGAGCACTCAGAGGCAGCAGCTGGGGGTGTGAGGCCTCCACAGGAAGTGCTGTTGATGCAAGATATTAGTGAAGCATCTCCACGGTTCTCACAAACCTCTCTCTTTTCAAGTGGCACAATACTCTTTTGAATCTTTGAGCATATATGATTTCTGGCCCAAATTCTCTCAGTAGCTTAGAGTAAAATTGTCCAGACCAGCAGACTTGGATTCAGTCCGAGCTAAACGTGTAAGCCAACACAGCTAGATCCCATGCAAAATCTCAAATCCTCTAAACAAGACTTCATCTGCGAGGGCGTTTTGAGTCTGGCAGGAAGAGACGGTTGATCTGCTCTTCAGCCTTCATTATCTCTCTCATGAATGGCAAGCCCGGTCAGTCTTGCCCTGCCCCAGATGTGTAGGATTTTAAATAAATAGTTAGCTAAGTTTTAGGGGTGCTGAATGTTGATCTCTTCTCAGCGGTTGATTGCAGCTTTTTTTGCTGCATCATTGGGCTTTGGCATATAACCAACTCCAGGCGTTTCAGGCAATGCCTTTAACTGATCTGGAGCTTTCCGTCTCATTCAGTGAATCGCTCCTTCATTTTTCCGCCCCCTGCACATTTCTTGTTAAGAGATGTTCATGTTAGCTGCAGTTGGCAGGTTGAGTTGAGAGCCTCAGACTGCTTTTTCAACAGAGAGCTTTGTCTCTGTCCTGTGGTTTATCAAACAGCTTCACTGGCACTATAATGAGTTTGCCAGGTTCATCCTTTGTCTCTACTGATGAGCGTTTGGCTACAATTTTTTTTTCCCCAGGAGGGTTTCTTTCTCTGTCTACAGATCAATTTGGACTTGATGTTTAAAGCTAAGACCTCCTTCTATTTCTGAGCTGTCTTACTGATATCGCTTTCTATACTCTGTCAGTTCCAATGCTATTTAGTATCTTTTCTAATTTAATGTTAAGAGCATTGCAGAAAATATAAACAATCTGGCAGTTTTGAGACTTCTGACACTCCTGTGTTAGTCTGTTGCAATTTATCTGGTTTTTCTTTTTGATAACCAAAGAGCCAGACAGGTTTTATCTTTTCAACATCCTATACCATGGCTACAAATTGAATCCCATGAGTTTTTTCTTCCAGGTGGAGTGACAGAGTTAACTAATTTTCAATTTTTGGTGTGAGGATGCACAAATGACTCTTGACTTTATCTCCCCAAAGGGAGCTGAGTAGCAGCTTTGATCTAATAGGGAGATCAAGGACGCAGCCTCTGAGAGTTGCTGTGGAAAACTCTTCACTGCTTCCCAAGAGATGAGGTCCAGGCATCAGAATATCACCCCAGCCTAAGCAGCCAAAGTCTCAAAGATGATGTCACTGGATAGAACCTGTTCAGCTCTGAAAAGAATACTTCCTCCTTTGACCCTCATCTGCCTTCCTTTACAATCATTATTTAAAGATATAAGTGCTTCACAAACAGCAGTTCATTATTCCTCAAATCAATTTATGAGGTAGAAAAGGAAATGGGAGCTTCAAGACTTAATCTCTGTAAGGTCTGAGACGGTGATTTAAAGCAATCATTGGGGCCCTTCTACTCCCACCAAAGCAGTTTGTCATCCTACTAATATTTGTTTTCACTTTTTATACACTCTCACATTTTTAATTGGGTAACAATTGTCTGGGGTAGGGAGTCAAAGAGAAATGTATCAGTGATGAAAATACACGAATAATGTTACACATTACAGAGCATCTTCCATTGTGTGTACACTTTTCTTTTCTTGGCTACTTTATTCTATTTATTTACAGCAAGAGAAAAGAGCTTTTTTTCCTTTTCCTTTGGATACATTTGTTATTTGTTCTACTGCATGTTCTGTCTGCTTTTCCTGGGGACAATGTCTGCTGTTTTATATCTTTGTTTCTTGTCTTCCATCAGTGGCCATCTAGCACACTGCTATGTTTCAGGACTGGAGGAAACACACAGGCGGTCTCTCTCCTCTCCTTGACCTTGAGGTCCGATATTTAAGGGGGCTTCTTGCACTGTGTACGCACATGACAATAAGAATGCTATGAATGCCTTGGAACCACTTTCAGTTCAATTCCATTAAGTGAAAATTTATGGAAAGTAGTTCCATGGAGTTATAGGAACGCACTTTTTATGATTATTATTATTGATTGCAATAGGTTTTAGTCCTATTCTAATCCTGGTATCCATGGCCCATGCGAGGGTAGAGAAGGTACCTGCGACCTTGGACCTGGCTGTTTGTTTTCCCACCATTTGTTCTTGAAGTATGAGCTGCAGGAATTTTGTTCTGTGTTATATACTCTAAAGAAGATTGTAATTTTTCATGTGGTTTTACTTCCTAAAAGTTATACATTTTATGATTCATCTTCTTTAGATTATATACTCAATGCACTAGACTTTAAACTCGGAATAGATTTGAATGGCTTACACCAAATTCTGACATCACAGCTACTGACACAGACAAAGGGCTGCAGGGAAAGAATTTTCAGGCTGGAGGCTTTTATTAAAACATTCCAGAAGAAGAGTGTAAATACTAAGAATTTATTTATGGGCGTTTAGTATTTAGTCTTCCAGTTTGATATAGAATAACCTTTTTAGGTCAAAAACAAAAAGTGCACTAATGTTTTGGGGAAGACAAAAGTTCTATGATGTAATCCTTTGCAAGAAGCTAAAACACTGAATTGTATCAGTCAAGAAATAATAACTGATGTCCTAACATTGTGAAAATGACTATCCTACTGAAAGCAATTTACAGATTCAATGCAATCCCGATCAAATTACCAATGGCATTTTTCACAGAACTTGAACAAGAAATTTTACGATTTGTATGGAAACGCAAAAGACCTCGAATAGCCAAAGCAATCTTGAGAAGGAAAGATGGAGTTGGTGGAATCAGGCTTCCTGACTTCAAACTATACTACAAGGCTACAGTGATCAAGACAGTATGGTACTGGCACAAAAACAGAAAGGAAGGTCAATGGAATAGAATAGAGAACTCAGAAGGAAGCCCAAACACATATGGGCACCTTATCTTTGACAAAGGAGGCATGAGTATACAATGGAAAAAAGACAGCCTCTTCAATAAGTGGTGCTGGGAAAATTGGACAGCAACATGTAAAAGAATGAAATTAGAACACTTCCTAACGCCATACACAAAAATAAACTCCAAATGGATTAAAGACCTACATGTAAGGCCAGATACTATCAAACTCCTAGAGGAAAACATAGGCAGAACCCTCTATGACATCCATCAAAGCAAGATCCTTTTGGACCCACCTCCTAGAATCATGGAAATAAAATCAAGAATAAACAAATGGGACCTCATGAAACTTAAAAGCTTTTGCACAGTGAAAGAAACCATAAACAAGACTAAAAGGCAACCCTCAGAATGGGAAAAAATAGTTGCCTATGAAACAACGGACAGAGGATTAATCTCCAAAATATACAAGCAGCTCATGCAGCTTAATACCAAAAAAGCAAATAACCCAATCCACAAATGGGCAGAAGACCTAAATAGACATTTCTCCAAAGAAGACATACAGATGGCCAACAAACACATGAAAAGAGGCTGAACATCACTCATCATCAGAGAAATGCAAGTCAAAGCCACAATGAGGTATCACCTCACACCGATCAGAATGGCCATCATCACAAAGTCTGGAAACAACAAATGTTGGAGAGGGTGTGGAGAAAAGGGAACTCTCCTGCACTGTTGGTGGGAATGTAAGTTGGTACAGCCACTAAGGAAAACAATTTGGAGGTTCCTTAAAAAACTACAAATAGAACTACCATATGATCCAGTAATCCCACTCCTGGGCATATACCCAAAGAAAACCATAATCCCAAAAGAAACTTGCACCATAATGTTTATTGCAGCACTCTTTACAATAGCCAGGACATGGAAGCAACCTAAATGCCCATCAACAAATGAATGGATACAGAAGATGTGGCATATATATACAATGGAATATTACTCAGCTATAAAAAGGGATGAGATGGAGCTATATGTAATGAGGTGGATAGACCTACAGTCTGTCATACAGAGTGAAGTAAGTCAGAAAGAGAAGGACAAATATTGTATGCTAACTCACATATACGGAATCCAAAAATGGTACTGATGATCTCAGTGATAAGAACAAGGACGCAGATACAGAGAATGGACTGGAGAACTCGAGGTTTGGGAGGGGGCGAGGGGTGAAGGGGAAGCTGAGACGAAGCGAGAGAGTAGCACAGACATATATATACTACCAACTGTAAAACAGATAGTCAGTGGGAAGTTGTTGTATAACAAAGGGAGTCCAACTCGAGGATGGAAGATGCCTTAGAGGACTGGGGCAGGGAGGGTGGGGGGGGACTTGAGGTGGGGGGAGTCAAGGATGGGAGGGAATACGGGGATATGTGTATAAAAACAGATGATTGAACTTGGTGTACCCCCCAAAAAATAATAAATAAATTTAAAAAAAAAAGAAAAAAAAAAAAAGACACATGCACTCCAATGTTCGTGGCAGTACTGTTTACAATAGCCAGGACATGGAAGCAACCTAAATGTCCATCAACAGATGAATGGATAAAAAAGATGAGGTACATATATACAATGGAATATTACTCAGCTGTAAAAAGGAATGAAACTGGGACATTTGTAGAGACATGAATGGCCCTAGAGACTGTTATACAGAGTGAAGTGAGTCAGAAAGAGAAAAACAAATATCAAAATATCGTGTATTAACACATATATGCGGAATATAGAATAATGGTGCAGATCAGCCGGTTTGCAAGGCAGAAGTAGAAACACAGATGTAGAGAACAAACATATGGACACCAAGTGGGGAAAGCGAAGAGTGTTGGGGGGGGGAATGAATTGGGAGGTTGGGATTACCATATATACATTACTAATAAGAAAAAAATGCCAAATTGTACACTCTAATATATGTTAACGGTATGTCAATAGAAGTTCTTAAAAAAAAAAAAGAAATAATAACTGATGTCCTACAATATCCCCAAAGAGAAAACATGCGAGAGGTTCTCTTTACTGACACATTACACTAAAGAGAATACCTGTGTGTCAGGGCCACTCAAGGGCAGTCAGCAGTGGTTTCAGGGAGTGGAAGCGTGAACGGAGGTAGCAGCAGCACAGTAGAAAATTTGTGTGAGGTACAAGTGCTGGGACGTGGAACAGAGTGGCCCAGGTCTGCACCTGCTTTGGGGGCAGTTGACAGAGCTGATGGATGCATGAAGCAGTAGGTTCCTGAACCCGGTGACCTGTTGGAGTGGAAAGAAACAGGGGGTGGAAAAGAGCATCATAGCTGGGCTGGTGAAGCTCAGGAAGAAGTCAGAATGGACAAATTGCCTCTACTGGCTCCATTTTCGTTACTGCTGATGATTTGGGACCTGAGACCCCACTGTGATTCCAGGATGAAGTCAGCCCAGTCCACAGGATTCCATATGTTACTTCTTTTGCAGGTGGTACCAGTGGGGATAAGGAGCTGTGAAATCAACAAGATAAACAGAGAGACTCACACCGATAATCCCTTCCATATAATGTACCTGTGCCGACTCAGCATCACCAATAAGTCTCCTTCCCTGCTTCCAGGACTGCACATCTCTGCCCCTTGCTGTTCTCATTCATCTGCGCGCCGCCTTATGTGGACATGGAGAATAAGTGGGAAGCCACCAGGAGGTCTCATACTGTGAAAAGAAAGGAGCGATGGGGTGGTGAAGAGACGTGGCCATGGCCCTGAAAGTAGCAATAAACCTCCATGTGCCCTGCTTCCTGACTTGTATGAGGTTTTCCATAAGAATATGAGTATTGTTTAGTACATTTAAAAAATTTTCTATATATTATGATGTTCTGGCATCTTAAAAACCTTTCTGGCTGGGGAGAGGTTGCCCCTCCTGGAGCTAAAAGTCCCAACCCAAGGCATGCCTTTGATATGTAAACTAACCCACCCAGAGCCCTCCTCTGTGGGGTCTGCATCCCCAGAGGCAGTGAGCAAGGGCCTTAATCATCCCAGGGCCAGGTAGCAGGCAACTAGGGACTACCCTAAAGCTAGGATTCTGCCGAATGTATTCAAACTAGCCAGCACTTAACTGTTCACCTTGACCTGCCTTGCCGTTCCCTGGGAACCCCTCTAAAACGGTCTAGCTGAAGCTCTCCCCTCACTCCTGCTTTCTGCCTCCTTACCAGCAGAAGCTTCCCCATGTGATCCTGAATGGTGTGCTGGGACCTGTGAGTATAATAAACCTTCTTTTTCCAAATCTCTGTGTCTCCTCTTGTGGCAACACCTGACTGGCTATCACATGAAAAAGCAAAACAAAACAAAACAAAACAAAACACAGAACAGTGCTGGAATGTTTTAAATGTACTCTGGACTATTCAGAAGTATCCAGAGATTCAATGGCAAGGAATATAAAAGTGGATTTTATTTTAATAGGAGAATTCTTCAACTACCCTTTTCATTTTATTAAACTCAGATACCAGGCACTGTCCTTGGCCCTGGGAGATATAGGGATGGAGAAGTCGTGACTCTATTTCTCAAGGAGCACAAAGTCAACTGGATAAGATACAGAGAAACAAATCATTGCCTTTGGGGTATCTGGTGCTCCATGAGAGCTGGAGAACTTGGGGGAGGGGATTAAGAGGGGAGGGTTTTCATCCCCTTGAGCATCAGAGAGGATTGCCTGGAAGAAATGATCCTTATTTAGTCACCAAATACATTACTTTTTAAAAACCAGCTATATTGATGTTATATTGATGGATGTCCAAGATAAGAGGCTATATATATGGATTTCCAGGAAAAGTCAAGCATTGAAGAAGTTTCTTGAAAAAACAGTTTCTCAAAAAAACAGTTTCTCAAACTAAAGGATTTCAGAATGGATGGTGCTTGGTAGTAAACCTGTGTGCTGAATAAAAGGCTTAAAAAATCCTGTACAGTTGACCTGTGAACAACATGGGTTGAACTGCCTGGGTCCACTTAAATGTGATATTTTTCAATAGTAAATTCAACAGTAGTAGAAGATCTTTGAATCCACAGATGTGAAATCGGGGACATGGAGGAATCTCGGGATAGGAGGGGCCTCAGAATGTGGAGGGGTGACTACAAGTTATACTCGGATTTTTGACTCTGTGGAGGGTCGAGGCCCCTAACGCTGGTGTGGTTCAAGGGTCAATTGTATTCTCGTTGGACATAAAGCTTAAGACATTTCAGATCTTTCATTATAGGTCATTTCTTTAGGTTTTACTCTACTTCTATAGAAAATATTCAACTTAATGAAGAAAAAATTATTATCCTTATCTCTACACAATAATTTCATTCACTTTGTGCTATAAATTCTGATTAGTGTCTGAATGGTTAAAAAGAGAAAGAGGGAGAAAGAACCAGCAACTGCCAACCATATTATAATGAAAAGTATTAGGAAATACACTCTTGATTATTGAGTGCCCGATAGTGTCAAAGGCAACTATTACTAATCTTGTAGTTTTTAGACCATATAATACATGCAGAATATGACTTTTTTATGATATGATTCATGAAAGTTAAGTTCATTTCTTTATAATCCTCTCACTTAACGAGGAAGGTGGCAGGTCTTTTTTGAACTCCGCCTCTTAGGGAAGTGCTTCATGACCTGCAGGGACTGTGTGAGGAGGTGCTTAGCCTTGCTTAGTCATGTCGCAGAGAACACAGGAGGCGCGTGCCATCTGCATCCGGAGACGGCGCACAGCCTTGCTCAACAACTCTTTCGTTCAATTCTCTTCCCTTTTCATCTGTCTGTAACACAATAAAGGAAATTAAAATCAGTGATTGATTGTGTTTCAGTGCATTATCATCAAGACCAAATACATAAACAATGAACCACATGAGAAGCTATTTAATCACATTCTTTTTTTCTGTGTATCTAGCTCGGTATGTAATGGGCTAAGTAATTGACATTTATTTTACTCAAAAGAGGAAAGGAAATTCATTTATTCCATTTGAGTGTTTCTCCTGTGTTACTAGAACATTCTATTTTCCTTGAAGAATTTATATTTAGGAAAATGTACAAAAATCTTTATTAAATGGAAATCATTATCATATAACCCCTTTGATAGCACTACTATTTCAGTTTTTTCCCTTAACTGTTTATTAGTATATTTTTAAAATTGTTTTTAAGATTTTTTTTTGTGTGTGTGGACCATTTTTAAAGTCTTTATTGAATTTGTTACAATATTGCGTCTGTTTTATGTTTTGTTTTTTTGGCCACTAGGCATGTGGGACCTTAGCTCCCTGACCAGGGATCAAATCCGTACCCCCTGCATTGGGAGGTGAAGTCTTAACCACTGGACCACCAGGGAAGTCCCTAGTTTATTTATTTTAGTTCATGGAAATCTTAAGTGTGAATTCTGACATTTCACATAGGCCAGGAAATTAATTTTCTTCATTAATAAGGGTATAAGTCTGCTGTTTCTTTTATTGAAACATTATCTTAGTGCATTAGATTTTATTTGGGAATTAGTTTGATACTCTTAAAATAGAAAATAAAAAGTGATCCAAACCCTTTTATTAACAAGTTTCCTTCCAAGCATAGGCTTATGCCCTAGAATAATTGACTTATATATTGCCTTCATTTGGTTAAGTTCTTGTGGTCATAAAGACATTTGGTATTTCTCAATGGGTTATGGTATCAACAGTGAATAAAACAAGCTGGTGTTATACAGCAGTTGGACAAATTGCAAGACAAAATTGGAGGAAATTTTGAGATTGTTTTAAAAAATGGTCTTCTCTCCCCTCTGTTAAAGTATTTGCAACTTGATGATAGAAATAACATTCCTTTATTTAAGTGACTTGATAACAGAAATGATATTCCTTTGTTTAGTTAACAAGTATCTACAGTGATCCGTTATAGGGAAGGCTGCCCTCCAGCTTCTTAATGTTGATGGTCTCTCTAAGGTGGGTTACGGTCATTCAAGACCAACTGTGCTGTACTGAGCAGCAGCATTTCCCAGAGGCCACACAGCTGTCACTTTTCTAAGCTGACAACTTTGTTTAAAAAGAGGTCCTGGGACAGGGCGAGTGTTGTGGATTTTGGTCATTACTCAAGTACTCGTACGTGTGTGATTTCTCTAGGAAGATTTACCTGGTAGAATTTCTGTTAGTGTATATATATACATGTGTGTATATATATATATATATATATATATATACTCAATATATATATGTATATGTAACAGTATATAATATATACATATATTATTTACATATACAGGTATTTTTTTTCCAATTTTATCATATATTGTCAAATTACTTTCCAAAGTGGCAGGTTTAAATTCCTCTTACTGGTATATGAGTTCCTGCCATAGTTTTATATTTTCATACCAGTAACGATCAGAGTCTTATAGTTGTTAAATTGTACCTTGCTGTTTTACATTATATTTCCATAATAACTCATCATTCCTTTTTATCATCTTTTGTGAATATTGTGTCATAATTTTAACCACTTTTTTCTATTGAATTATTTATCTTATTGGTTTGTAGGTATCCTTGGTCTATAATAGATATTATATTTTGCAGTTACATATTTTGTAAATACCTTATTTGCTTTCCTGGCTGGTTTTTAACCTTTATTTAGGAGGCCTAGAATTTAAACTTTTCATATACTTTAATTTATCAGTCTTTTCTTTTGTTCTTCCTATTTTCTGGTATTTATTTAATAAACCTTTCTTACACCAAAGTCATTATTTTCCTATATATATTTTTAAATATTTTAAAGATTTGCTTTTCTTATTTGTCTTTAATCCAAGTGGATTTTCATGATATGATACAAAATACAGATTTTTTTTCATATGTGGACAGTCAATTATTACAGGGTCATTTACTAAATAGTGTGACTTTTTTTCCACTGATTTCATACCTCATCTCTCATTACTAGTCCAAAATATTCAGTATATCCATTAATCTATTTTTGGGTGCTACACATTTTCCCCCAGTGGTTTATTAGTATATCATTAAGCCAAAGTAAAAATTTTAATTATAATTTTAATAAATTTTAATATTTTATAGAATGTCATACTTACAATAATCTTGGCTTGTCCTTTCCCTTGATTTTTCAGTATGACTTTTAACATCAAGTTCTAAGAAAAATATTAGTGGAGTATTTATTGGAATAACTATAAATTTATAGATTGCCATCTTTATGATTCTATGCCATCCCATTCATGAGCACGGTATACTTGAGGTTTTTTTTTTAATTTAGGTATATAGAGACATTTATGTCACTCAATAAAATTATGTAAAAGGTCTTATACATGTTCTCCAGTTTAATTCTTAGGTATATTAATGTTTAATGCTGTTATAAACGGTATATTTTTAAAATAATATTTTCTAATTAGTTGTTGCTGTTTTATGACAATTTCATTGATTTTTTAATGTTTATTTATTTATTTATTTATTGATTGGCTGTGTTGGGTTTTCTTTGCTGCACATGGGCTTTCTCCAGTTGTGGCAAGTGGGAGCTAGTTTTCATTGCAGTGGCTTCTCTTGTTGAAGAGCACAGGCTCTAAGGCGCTCGGGCTTCAGTAGTTGCGGCACATGGGCTCAATAGTTGTGGCTCACGGGCTCTAGAGGGCAAGCTCAATAGTTGTGGCGCACGGGCTTAGTTGCTCCGCCGCATGTGGGTTCTTCCTGCAGCAGGGATCGAACTGGTGTCCCCTGCATTAGCATTCAGATTCTTAACCACTGCGCCACCTAAGAAGTCCCTTATTGATTTTTTTTAACTTTGATTTTATATCTAAAAACCTTGTTGATTTAAATAGTGTTAACTACAAATTTCCTTGTTTTTTTCTTATGGGTAATTTAAACACCTCCAAACAATGACAATTTGTGTCTTTTTCTGTTCCTAATTATATAACATTTCTTTTCTTACTGCACTGGCCAAGAACTCTAGAACAATGATAAATGTAAGCAGTGTCAGGACACATCTCTTTCTTTTTCTTAGCTTTTATAGAAAATATTGATTGTTTCAATATTAAATACGATAATGTTGATGGCTTTGTTACAGATAAACATATCGGGTTAAGAAAGTTGTCTTCTATTTCTAGGTTGGTAAAAAAGCTTTTAATATAAATGGATATTGGATCTTATTGTATGTTTTTTCTCACATCTTCTGAGATATTCCTATGGTTTCCCTCCTTCAATATGTTAATGTGGTAAATAACGCTAAAATAATTTTTATTGTTCAAGCATTCCTGCATTACTACATAAAACCAGTGCCATTATTCTATATTACTGCTGGATTTTAAAAATATATATGGTCAATCTAGTTTTCTAATATTTTCAGGAGAATTTTGCATGTGCACTCTTAAAGACATTGGCCTATCATTTCTATGTCATCTGCCAACGGGAGGACATGACTGAAAGTCACACAGCTGGAGGAGGGGAGAAGTGCCTCTCTTCCTGCCTCCTCCAAAGCTGCCCTCGGTGGTAGCTGCGGTGGAAGTGGCAGCAGTCTGGAAGTCGTGAGAACACTGATTTCAGCAGCAGTAGCGGCACTGAGGGATCCCCGTGATGGAGGCTACAGGGCAGCAATTCAGAAGTGAGGACAATATTAGCTGCAGCTGTAGCAGCTGATGTGCGAGTCCTCATGGTGGCAGCTTCAAAAACAGCAGTGATGGCCCAGCCCCAAAGGACCATGTCCTAGGCTTCTGCTTCAGGAGCTCAACTTACAGCTGAAGGCTTGAGGTACCTGCCACTGACCTTTGGGCAATATTTTCACTCCTCCAGCTTAGAAGAATCAGAGATTTCTTACAGTGGCTAATTTTCAAACAACCCTACCTTTTCATCTTTTGCCCCACATGCCCTCACAATTGATTTTTCTATGAAGTATAATAAATATGACTCATTTGTTTTATTAGCCCACACAATGTTTTAATTTCTTAATTAATTGCAATTGTGGAAAAATCAGGGAAGACCACATAAAACTGCATTTTTCAGCCTTCTTTTGAGTCTTTAGAGCAGGCAGTGCTGTTTCCGCTCCCAGCAAGGCAACAGTTGGCTGATGCTGAGTAATGGCTGCCCCTTTAAACAAGTTCATCACATTCCCCATCCAGGCTGCTACCATTAACCACACGTCCTGCCTAGAGCTGCACACACTATTTGCCACATCTACTGTAAATGGTAAACAAGCATAGCAGAATTTCAGGAATATCATTTATTTTCTTCACTTACCAAAGCAAGATGCATTTCAAAAGGTACATAAAGATAACTGACTTAAACTTCAGTAGTAATATTTAGAGCCACCTGTAGCTATTAAATGACAAACAAATAGACTAATCACATAAATATAGTTTTAAAATTGTTTGGAAATAGCAGGGTTTTGTGGGGTTTTTTTTTTTTTTTTTTTTTTTTTTTGGTTTTAGTTTTGTTTTGCTTGTTATTTTAAACCTTAAGTTAAAAAATAAAAATGACATTATTTGCTCCACAGTCTCAAATCTTTGTAGCTTTGGATTTTTTTTCTTCCATGCGTATGAATCCTTTGAAGTCAACCAGGGCTGACTGCAGAAGACTGTTTGTGCAATTCAATCAGACTAATTTCAATTTCAAGTGCAGGAGACAGGCATGCTTTTCATCGCCTCCTTTGTGAAGCTATGATGGATTGACTACTGTTGAGTTAGTAAGATTTCCAGGAAAGGACAGTACAAATGCTGTCCTAAGCAGCCTGTTAATAAATAGACCTCAAGTCTTGAAATCTTCCACTTGCTATTTTATGTTAAGAGTGGAGTAAAGCTCCACTAAAGTGCAGAATACAGTTCACTTTGCAGTTGCATCTGAAGAGCTGCCATTATTTACATTCGCGCATGTTTCTAATAAGAAGTACAAGGAGGAAAGCCCTGCATAAAAGAACATATAGACTTGTAAGCGCAAGAACTGGTAAGAAAAAGAAGTAGAGTTTCATGCTGTCTTAACAAATTCTTATTTGCTTTACTCATTTAAAAATACTTTATTGAAATTTCTTTTTCAAAGATTATGGGTAGAATATGAGATAAGCTCTTAAATAACCCATTAAAATTATTTCTAAATGATTATCGTGTGTGTGTATATGTTCTTAAGTGTAAAAAGTAATCAAGTCATAATTTGAAAAGAAGCATGAGCTGTATTAAGCTTAGGAAAAACTAAAGTGTTTCCTAATGATTTTCTTTAATTTACTTTTTATTGCTTGAATTCTTCCAAAAGAAAGAGAAAAACAGAAGTATCAAATAAGGAACAAAACAAAGGAAAAACAAAATAAATTATGCAACCAAATACAACATCAATTCTCAATTAAACTCAAGAGAATTTTAAAAATTGTACTGACTGATCAAAATAATACCTACCTCTTACCACATATTCACACGGGCCTGGGAAGTTCCAGCGGCTTTATATTACTTTACTCATTTAATTCTCATAACGTCTCTCTGTTAAAAAACCTTTATCATGACCCTCATTTTACAGAGAAGGAAAGTGAAAAGGCCATGGAGCTGGTCGAGCAAGATTTGAGCCCAGGCAATCGGGTTCTGGAGGCTTTACCACCAGACGTTACTGGCTCTCATTTCCCAGATACATATGTTTACGCGTTGCTTTACAGTCAAACATTGCTAATGCTTCCTCCATTACACATGAACATCAGTCATGTCTTTAGGGGTCTCAGGGCACATCATGTCTATCTAATTCCATCCAATTCTGCCCCTCCAGGTCACCCTGAGTTTGGTTGAAGGAACGAGGAATTTGGTGATACCTGGGGAGAAGAGGAGCAGGCAGGTAAGACTTCACAGAGCAGTGGACATTCAGTTTATGCTTGAATGTGATGATGAATTCCCCGGGGAGAGGGGAAGAGGCCATGTGCATTGTGCCCATCCGGAGCTTGCCTGTGGAGGGGGTAACCTTGTTGGACATTTAGTTGTACCAGGGAGAAACAGTAGGAGATGAAGATGGATGATAAAGAGCTTTGTAAACCATCCTTAGGACCTCACCCCACACCTAGATCACAGCTCAGCAAGCCACACTGGAACAACATCTCCCCCTTGCCTACGGGACACTTAGTGGGCCAAGAAGAGGAAAGTCCTGCATGGACCAGTCCCTGATAACACCTGAGACTTGCTCCAGTTCTAGGATTAAGATAATGTTCATATCAAATTTAGGAACATTTTCTGGCTAGTAAATTCCTTCCTTTCTCATCTTGATAATCACGGGGCCCAAACCAAAAGTCAGGCCTCTCTGGCCACTTCCTACGGCTCTGCTCTTCCACCTTCTGACACATCCTCAAATCCTCTGTGCTCTTTACCCTCACCCCTTAGACGCTGCCCAGCGGAATCCAAATTTATTGTGAACAAGTTCTTCTATGTTTTCATCATCTTCTTAATATTCTCCTAGCACATTCTAGCACTTCCATGAGAAGAAAGACTTCCTGGAAGGGGGAGCTGCTCCCCAACCCCACCAGGTTCCTGCCAATTTCTGAACCAGGGCAAAAAACCCAGGCCTTCCTTGGCCAAACACTTTAGAAATAAGACTATCTTCTGGGCAGAGCTGCTGGATATCATTAGGCAGGCTTTTTCTCCAGGCATTAAAAAAAAAAAGGGACCATTAAGACTGAGGCCAACTGGACAGCTACATGTAAAAGAATGAAATTAGAACACTCCCTAACACCATACACAAAAATAAACTCCAGATGGATTAAAGACCTAAATGTAAGGCCAGACACTATAAAACTCCTAGAGGAAAACATAGGAAGAACACTCTTCGACCTAAATCACAGCAAGATCTTTTTTGATCCACCCCTTAGAGTAATGGAAATAAACACAAAAATAAATAAGTGGGACCTAATGAAACTTCAAAGCTTCTGCACAGCAAAGGAAACGATAAGCAAGAGGAAAAGACAACCCTCAGAATGGGAGAAAATATTTGCAAACAAATCAACAGACAAAGGATTAATCTCCAAAATATATAAACAGTTCATCCAGCTCAATATCAAAAAAACAAACAACCCAATCAGAAAATGGGCAGAAGACCTAAATAGGCATTTCTCCAAAGAACACATACGGATGGCCAAGAGGCACATGAAAAGCTGCTCAACATCACTCATTATTAGAGAAATGCAAATCAAAACTACAATGAGGAATCACCTCACACCCGTGAGAATGGGCATCATCAGAAAATCTACAAACAGTAAATGCTGGAGAGGGTGTGGAGAAAAAGTGAATGCTCCTGCATTGTTGGTGGGAATGTAAATTGATACAGCCACTATGGAGAACAGTATGGAGGTTCCTTGCAAAACTAAAAATAGAGTTACCATATGACCCATCAATCCCACTGCTGGGCATATACCCAGAGAACACCATAATTCAAAAAGACACATGCACTCCAATGTTCATTGCAGCACTGTTTACAATAGCCAGGACATGGAAGCAACCTAAATGTCCATCAACAGATGAATGGATAAAAAAGATGAGGTACATATATACAATGGAATATTACTCTGATGTAAAAAGGAACAAAATTGGGACATTTGCAGAGACATGGATGGACCTAGGGACTGTTACACAGAGTGAAGTGAGTCAGAAAGAGAAAAACAAATATCGTATATTAACACATATATGTGGAATATAGAAAAATGGTACTGGTTTGCAAGGCAGAAATAGAAACACAGATGTAGAGAACAAACATATGGACACCAAGTGGGGAAAGCGGGGAGGGTTGGGGAGGAATGAATTGGGAGATTGGGATTGCCATATATACATTACTAATAGGAAAAAAAAATACCAAATTGTATACGCTAAAAAAAAAAAATGTTTCTCAAAATAAACTTGTTAGAGGAAAATTAAAAAAAAAAAAAAAAAAAAGGCTGAGGCCAGACTTAAGGTTAGAAGCTTGCTTGGAGTGCCCAGAGCTTTCTTTGCTCATTCAAGACCAAAGTTGGCATCATCATGTGCTTTTTAATATGACTAAGATCTACAATTCCTTTTTAAAATTGTCTGATGATGTGTATACTTAAAGTGACAAATGATGGTGGTATGTTATAGGCTATTTCTTGTATTTACCTTTCTCATCACCCTATGACTTAGACTCAATAGTAATGACAGGAAATTTTGCCTGAATTCCCATGCCTTAGACCAAGTAATAATGAGAGGAAAAATTGCCTGCCTTCTTCAGTTTAAGCTCAGAGGATCCACTCCTACTTTCTGCAGAGTAAGTTTAATTTACATAGATTAATAGTAGATTCATATGTTGGTTATGATAAGAAGGCTGTGCTTTTTCCTGCGCTATGCTTTTGCAGAGCATTAGATAAACTCTTCCTCACAGTTTTCTTACAAACACTTAGTTACTTAGTCATTTTACATAAACTGCTTCAATTTCAATGAAGAATGTTATTTCCTAGCATGAGATATAAGCATACATGAATTTAAAATTAGATTATCTTTATGTCTGTTTTTAGCAAATCCTATTTTCAATAGGATTTGCTAAAAACACCAATGATACTATAAAATATCCAATGGCATCCATACAAAAGGTAACAGCAGACAAAAATCTTCTGAGGCACTTGTATCAGAAATAGGGTCAGCCAGCACTTGAGGAAGTGGCAGGCTAATCTAGAACACTTATCTGCATGGGCGTCTCAAGAAGCCCCTTGCAAAGGGTGTGAGTGTGAGACCCTCCTTGGACAGGGATGAGGGGCAAAAGTTCTCGGAGCAAATGTTTGTTTCATCACATGCACAACTTTTAGGATTAGCATCCTCAGTGGTTCCCATTTGGGCTCAGCAGAAATCTCCCCTCCCCACCACTGTCCAGTCACCCATGCATTCATTCAACACACATTTTTAAAGTTAGGAACTAGGATAGCAACAGGGCAAGCACAAAAATGGAGACAGGACTGCTGTCTCTGACACACAAAAGGAGTCCTGGAGGATTCCGACACAATATGCCTGTGCTTTGGGATTATAACTCTGTATTTGAAATGAAGGTTACTGTCCACTGTTTTTTTTTAGTATTCTAATCTCCCTACTTATCGTGATTCACAGATGTGACAAATTTCTCAGTATTCTTATGACTATCTCCTCTTACTTTTCTACTATGATAAAAAGTAATGACATAGTATTTAAACAGTTAGATATATTTCTTCTCTCTACGCTTTCCCTACTCTACTAAAGGAATAGCGAAAGTCAAATTCCTTTGTCACTTATTAAACTTTAGCACGTAAGAACAGCTATCACAGAGTCAGGTCCTTTTGAACCTATTGCAAATCCTCCGTTCGTGAACAGAGAATGCTTATTGCTGGAGAAATCGTGTGTAGTCATATTAGCATGGCTAAAAAGAGGCATAAAAAGTCACTGAGGCATCTTTTAAAAAATGGCCAACAATAACATCCTACATGCCCGATATGTAGGGAAAAAAGCCCTTGTAGATACATATGAAATAGTAATTATGCTATTTACTGTTAACCCCATCTCTGATTGCTAGACCATATGCATAATATAATTATTTTACCTTTAAATTATATTTCCTAATGACTTAGCGAGAATAAACTGATTGTTTAAGATTTGGTAATTTGGCCCATTTTAATACTATGTTGAAACAATGAATTCATGTTGAAAGAAGGAAATTGCACCACCTACATCCTATATAGGCTCATATAGCACTACTGCCCACATCGAAGCTGGAAAGGCCCAGCAGTACTCACTTCCAGGCTCCTTCTGGCCCCCAAGTCCCCCACTGCAGCAGGGCCCGTGTTCACCACCCCTTAAGAACTGCTGACAGTCTAACTGAAGCCATGTTCCCTGGCATGTGATTGAGGGCTGACAATAAAGGCTTAAGAGATGACCTATTCCATGGGCTTAATATTAGGTTTTTCTGTTGTTGAGAAGTAGACTAATTGTATAGTTTCAAATATGGCTGGCTGAGCCCCTTGGAGGTTTTTAAAATACAGATTTCTAGGCCCTACCCTGACTCATTATAAAAGAAGATCAGGGTGGGAAAATGAACTTTTGCTTTTGTAATGCTGTACAACCAAGGCTGCTAAAAAGCTCAGAGGCTTACACTTCTTTCTTGCTTACAGGTGTGCGAACGGGTTGCGGCTCAGCTGCTTTGAACAGACCCACCTTCACTTCTGCTCACACTCCACTGGTCAGAGCACGTCACGTGACCAAGTGCAAGGTCAATGAGGTTGGCAGGTATACCCTGCCCATGCGAACAGGGAGGAGGAATGACAGCTTGCGGGTTGGCACTGAGGTGTAACAAATTCTTCAGGGGATCCTTATGGAGTCAGTCCTGTGTGTGCTGGAGGGTCGCTGCTTTGGTGCCACTAGAGAATATAAGGGGAATAATGCGCTCCATTCTTTCAGTAACTCAGCAAGTACGTATCGTCACTAATATACACTGTTCAAAGACAGAAGATGTGATAGAGCTCATGTAATTCAATGATAGGGGATCATTAAGATGGAAAGGGAACAAGAGAAGGAAAATCTTATACAAATTGAGGATGGGGATGAGCTCATCAGGGAAGGCTTCTCAGAGGAGGCAACATCTGAGCTCAGCAACCATGATGGGTGAATGTTCTCTAGAGAAGGGAAGTGCAGGAAGGGGAGGGAGTATTCTAGTGGAGAGATGACAGGACAAAAGGGGGAATTCAGGAGCTGCATATTATATCTGGCAGAGAGTGCTGTGGGCGGTCTCCAAATCCTGCTTCTTTCTCCTGGTCCCAGAGCTAGATTACCTTTGTCAGCCTCCCTTGAACTTGGGTGTGGCCATGCGGCTGACTATTTGCCAAAGAACTAGCCCAGAAATGCTGTATTCCTTTCCAGGTCTGGTCCTTAAAAACCTTCCACGAGCAAACCTCCCGTCTCTCACTCTTTCCAATCAGCTGAACCGGAGGAGGGTGAAGCCAAAAGATGGAAGCAGCTGAGTCACTGGACTGTCACGTGGGGCGTCCTCCGCATCAACTAGGAACCTTTGTGTGAGGGAGAGAGAAAGTTTCACTGTGTAAAGCCACTAAGATTTAAGATTTGTTGGTTACAGCAGCTAATACTACTTGCCTTAATGAACAGAGATAACGTGTTTTACTGATGGTAAGCAATGGGTATGAGGCAGAAAAAGAGACTAACAGTCACTGACTAGCTGTGTCTGTTGCTTATTCTAGATACCTCTGTGGTTATTGTGAGAAGCAAGTGAGTTAAAAGAAACAATAACACCTTAGCACTATAAATCTGGGCAAAGTCTTAATGTTAACATGTACTGATGCTCAGTTGAAGGGGTGGTTCACTACAGAGATTGTCTGCCCAGAGTAATCATTTATAGGATGCATTTATGGTAGAAGAAGCATGACAGCGTGTCTTTCTGGTAGCTTTTTTATTTCTAATGGGCTTTGACGTGTATTCTCAAAGGTTCACGCTTAACTGTCGCTGAGATGGGCCTCTTTCTCCATCTTTCAACCTTGGACGTGCCTTTTCTCCAACGAGACTTAAGAAAGAAAACCCAACTCATTAATCAGTGTGTCATCACATGACTGGAATTAAGCAGTAAAGCCTCTGAGTTAAAGCGAGAGCAAGTTTCACAGGTATATTTTTCGGCTTCCATTTCAGAGTATGACACCATCTGGAAGTTGTTCTTTCTGCCAAGAGGAGTAGAGTCATAAAGGCTCACCTTTCCTCTTCAAAATGAGGGCTCACAGAGAAATGAGCTTTGCTAATTAGAGAAAGAAGCCCCTGCTGGAGGTGTAAGGGACTGGTGAGAAGCAAGTCGGAGGTAACCCTTGTCAGAAGCGACTTTTTATGAATGTAAGAGATGGTAACTTTATACTGAAAACAAATTTTGAGCTACACATAAGCAGAGACTGAGAATAATTGGCAGATAATTAGAATAAGAGTTTTGCTGCAAGGGCAAGAGTACTTCACGGGAGATCATCATTACACAGGGTAACTGGAAGTAGTCTGGGCAGAACCCATCAATGTTGGAAGAGCAATACAGATGTGAGCAAAACAGAGTCAGTTCTTGTAGTCACCGCTTGCTAAGCGTGACCCTAATCCCCACTGAGGAGGAAACAGGAAATTCATGTCAGCATCTCACTGTGTAAAATTTCTAGTATGCAGTATATTGTGATGTTTGAGTCAGTGGCCATGAACTGCAGGCAGTTCGGATCCTATGCTGTGGGTTAAGTCATTATCTGTTCATCTTTTTGTGATTTTTATAAAATCAATTTAAAGAATCACCTTAAGTTGTTTTTATGTATAAAAAATCAGGTTGACTCCTACTGATAACTTAGTCAAGATACTGGTGCCAAGAATGGAATACCAGGTGAGTGTCACCGTGTCTTGGTTTGGGCTTTTATGGAAACAGACTCTTAGATAAAAATTCAAATGCAAGTAGTTTGGGAGATGATCCCTAGAAACCACGGAAAAGGAGTGTGGACGTGAAACTGAGAAGGGGAAAGGCCAATAAAAAGTGGGTTAAGAAACAAATTACCCCTGAGGGCCACGGAAACTGGGCAAATGAGACACAATATGCGCCTCTGACTCATCTCCTCTGAGGGTCGAGGTGGCTGAAGTATTTACATTCCAACTTCTATCAGTCCAGCTTCCGGAGTCACTCCTGGGAGGTGGTAATTCTCCAGAGCCACAGCTGGCCCTGCATGGGAAATCCAGGCGCTGCTGGGAGGAACTGGACCCAGGTCCACTGATATGGTAAAGACAAAGGGATGTGGGTGGGACAGCGGAGCATCTGCTATGAACACCTGTTGGATGCCATCGTAACAAGGCTTTTTCTAGACTGGATGCGCTTCTTGGGAAAATTGCTTCTGTGCACTTCCCAATCTGTCCCAGCACCACTGATTTGGCTACACACCTGAGGATCTCAGGATTGATTATAACCAAGAATAGATTTCTGTGGCTTTTAATTTTTATTTTAATCAGCTTATTTTTATATGTGACATATTTAAAACTGAGCTCTGTTTACAACTGTATTGAAAAATCTGCCAGTTCCTCACCAGCACTCAGTATAAACGAAGTATGGAAAACATATCGGGCAAACCTAAGAGGTGAGAGGCCACTGTATGTCCTGTCCTGTGGTGAGCCCTAGCTCCTTCCTGTGAGACCACAGCCTTACTGAGGGCACATTGGGATCTAGTGGATGCAAACGGAATCTATGCCATTTGGCCTGGAATGCCACTTCTAATTTTCAAGACTGCCTCAGAATATCAGTGATTTTACAAAGGCAACTCATTTTCTCTCACTATCAGTTTCATTTTCTTATTTCCCCATTCGAAAAATAAAGGAAAATTATATGATTTTGCAGTCTTTAATGGTTTTTAAAAATTCTCTAATTTCTTGAATAAAAATGAATGGGAATAAGCAGCAGCAGGTTCACTGTAAATTGAAATCATTGTATCACTGATTTTAAAATTAAAACAAATATATATTTATGCACATTGGTATAATCTGGGGGGACTGTATGTACATATTATAATACCATGGATAAATAAAAAATCCATTCACAGATTACTGAAAAATAGCTTGCTTCATGTTAGCCTGAGCGAATGTACTTTATATTAGGTTTTACGTTTCTGATGGGCTACTGTTCAGTATTGCATATGCCTGCTGTTACATGTGTAGCATATTTTATATGACTGTTTCTTACTTTTAACTATTTATTCTTAAGTAATGTTAGGCTTACAAAAAAGGTGCCACAGTAAACTGCAGAGATCCCATATACCTTCCTTAATGTTAACTTCTCAAATAAGCATTATGTGATAATACAGGACTGAGTCTGGAACCAGAGAGATGTGAGTAAATCTACTGCAAAAGTTCATCATCGTGTAGAGATATTCTCTCCACAAATAGTGCTGGAATGGATAAAAAACTTTTTTTTAACATCCTTGGTATAAAAATGGGAGAAAAAAGAAAAAAATGTCTTTGCTTTCCTTTGAACACAATGTAATCTGATAGACAGATATCAACAGATAGCTAATACATACACACATACATACTTACACACACACACACACACACACAGAAAAACCGAGTTGGGAGTGTCAGGAGTCAGTGACCTTGTGTTACTGTTCTCTTTTTGCTTTCAGTTCTGCCACCTTCTCTCTTCCCTTGCTGGGGGTCTAACTAAGCCGCCAGGCAGAGGAGTCTAACCTGATCTTCTGGAATCTTGAGAAAAGCAGAGGGCGGGGGGAACAGATTTTAATGGTAGTAAGTGTTTGTGTCTCTGATACCAGGGCTCTGACATAGCAGGCGTGTAGTCGCATTTGTTGCATAGAAATCCCCAGGGGTTGCCAGCGGTTGACAATAAACTGCTGAGTGAGAAATGCTTGAACTCCTGGCGTCAGGAGGGGCAGCTCAGTGCACGATACTGGAAACACTCTACATGCATATCATTGCAATACTAATTATGATAACAGCAACTACAAGATCAGTGCTGTTAGACCACGAATGTGTGTGCTAGGTAAATATTAATTGAGGCTTAGTTTTTAACCCAAACAGAAATTTAATGAGATGGTGCTTGACCATCCCTTTCAAACTTTAAAACGAGTTATTACTAACAATTCTTGAAGCAAAATATTCCAAAGAAATTTCTTCATTCTTTCTCCTTCTGTAATTCTTGAATCTTCCAGTCTTTCCGGTGTCCTTGAAAACACTCTCATATCCCCTGTCCATCTGCCACTTCTTTCTCATCTTACCTCCTAATAAAACAGCCCTTTGGGAGGGGGTCACTTTTAAATTCTATGATGTAAAGTGCTTATAATAGCAAGAAGTATCTCACTTCTTAGGGAGTAAGGACATATTGAAATTATAACCACCATCTCTCCCATGTCCAACATTCTGGGACATTCATTGCTATGTGTAACAAGTGAATCAAATCTAACTGGAATTGATTGTGGCCTCAACAGGCAGTGGACAGCACACTAATGTATCACAGCCTTTACCACCGTGCTTCACATGCTCCACATGTAGGTCTCCGAGTTCTGCTCCAGTGAGAACCTTATCTTTGCTCCAACCGAGCAGCCATCCTGTCCTTACAACGTCTGTCAGATATTCATGAAGTTAAGCTAGTTGCAGGAGGATGTGTGGAGGATTTTAATTTTCTTGCTCCAGAAAGTTGCCAAGAAGGGACCCACCGTCAAGCAGGCGCCAGAGAAAAAAAACACATATTTAGTAGCACGTTTAGCAACTTTTCTCATCGGAGATAGAAGAACACTTGATCAGACTGCATACTATTTCATGCAAACAAAGATGTCAAACTGGGAAGCTTAAAAAAAAAAAGCAGTGAAATAATTAAAAGGGAACTTTAGTTCCTTCAAGCAGGTGTCTCAAATCCTAGTATTTGAAGTCCTGTGAAATCTAGAAATCTGCACTTCCAAGTCTGGTCTCTAGGGGTGCTCTCTTAACTCAGTTATCTTACTCTTGCTGTGCGGAGATAATTTGCTTCTCTCTCAACTTTAAGGGGGACAGGACTGGAGTTTCTCAAAAGGAATTTTACCAAGAAACTGAGAGAGAAAAAGATATAAGAAAGGAAAACATAGATTGGATGTCATTAGGGTATGTATGCATGTGTGTGTATGTACATGTTTAATACTTAACTGTATTCTACATACACGTGTGCACGTATATATTCAATACTGGGTGCGAAGTATTATGCTAAAAATGTGCACACGTTATCTTTTTTCATTCAACAAATATTGAGCTTAACTATTGCTATAAGCACTAGAGAAACGGCAGTGTTTTTGAGTGGGGGAGATGGGAAATTATAAACAAATCAATGTTTTGATTGAAAATAGGATAGACTGACTGGGGTGGTACATTAGGTGGCGTGGTCAGCAAAGGCCTCTATGGAATGTGACATGAAGTGAGGGAGCAAGACACCTGTAGGTGGAGGATGGAGAACAAATGTCAGGCGTAGTCCTGTGGGGCAAGTCATGCATCACGCCCACTTGACACAGGAAAACGAGGGCTCACGGGGAAGCAAAGTGACTTGCCTGAGATTCTACAATGAGGAAGTGACACAACCAACCATACATCACATTGGCCGTTCCTTAGATTATTATTTCTTCCTCAGTCAACATTTCCAAAATCCTCCCTAGGTGCCACCCTTGGCATTGCTCAGTCATTTTCTGCTCTCTTGTCCTTTCCGCTCCCCTCCCCAAGAGATAGGTAATTCCCTTACCCTCATAGGGAGAAAACTCAATGACAGCACTCAGTGCCAAGCGGGCTCTGCTTCACTGACCTCTGCTCTCCCTTCCCACCTCCAAGCCTTTGAGGCAGAGAGCGGGAGTACATCACTCAGCTCTGCAAACTTGGCAGCTAGGGTAGCCTTTGACATAATAAGCAATTAACAAAAGAAACAAGAAAGATTTGAGGGCAGCACTGAGGAAGAAAGGAAACAAAGAAGGAAGGGAGGAAGATTTTTACTTCATGATGCAATTCAGTTTAGAAAATGAGAATGAGAGACCGCAGAGACAAACAGGTAGCGTCACACTTTTTGACTTATTACTAGCACTGTGCTATCTCTGCGTCTTCCCTCTTCCTCTCTTTCAAAGCCAAATGCATCTTTTGGCTGTTTTTAACTGTACAAGGAAGAAACTCCAATCTGGATCTATCAATGGAGGAGGCAGTGGGAAAGGGAAAGGCACAGGAGGACCCTCCTGGTCCCCTGGAATCACACCGTGTGGGTGGCACTGACTCTGGAGGCAGGGTTAATGCAAATTACTGTGCCTACTTCCCAGAGGCGAGCAGTTAGCGCCAGTGCAGGTGTCACCCACATCCTAAGATTAAAAGGCAGTACGGTGGATGTGTAAATCAAGGAGCTCTTGAGATGACCTGGCTTTGAGTTCCTCTTCATCCATTAAATAGCCACGGGATGCCCTGTTCCCACTGCCACATCTTTGCACTGAGGATGCTCACAGCATGCATTTTATAGGCTGTTGTGAGGATTAAATAAATGAATATACATAAAGCTCTTAGCCTGGTGCCTGGCAAGGACCCAGTGCATCTTAGCTGCAAACTTGGTACTTCCTAGGAAATAAATAAAATGATGAAAAAAAAGGATATTGGGGTGAACATATGTAAATGTGGAGGGAAAGAAGGGCCATCATGTTTATTATCATCATTCATCACAATCCCTGACAGTGGAAAGGCTATGATCATTTCTGGAAGTTGTAGGTAGACTAGTTCTTGTGCTCTCCCTCTTCAGCTGCCTCCTCCAGCTTTCAGAGGGGTCAGTGGCCTGGAACTCTCTGCACTGTCCTTTCCTATATGCTAAATTACCTATTTATCAGTGTCTATTTTTTCCTATTGTTTTCATTCATCATGAATGGTGATGGTTATGTTTATTGTGCATAAAAGGAGTGTGCCCTCATAATCCTTGATTTCTGATGTCTTAAAGGTTAGATTAAAAAAAAAAAGGCTTCCACCTCTATTATTCCCCCTTCTCGAAGGCAATGGACAGAGGAGGAAACTAACAATGAATGTTCTTGATCCCTTCATTAACCCAGATCCTCAGGTTATTCCGTGTGTCCTTACTAGCATTTCAAAGACATCATGCAGCGATTTTCCTGGGAATTCTGTTTTAAGTTGTAAACATCAGTCCTGAAGTAACAGTTCAGAAAGAGCCAATTAATTTCAAAACAAATAAAAACAACTCCCTGCAATGCCTGAAGGAATGGCTTGAGCAGAGTTTCCCTGCCTGGAGTGAATTTTTTAAAAAGCAGAGATCTCTCTCCTTTACTCACTAACGCACCACTAGGGACCCAGGAGGGCCGCAGTGGGTTAGAACGGGGTTTCTGTGCCAGGTTCCGCAGAGCCTCTTTCGAGACGATGGTCCGGGAGGCTTGTTCCTGGTCTTTCAGGTGCGCAAGCTCCGCGCGTTGTTCCACCAGGTACAGCAAACGTGCCCATGAGATCTGACATTGAGCCTGAAGAAACTGAATTCCCCGCAGAACTCCTCGGCTCTAATCTATTAGGTGAGAGAGAGAGTGCAAAAGAGTCTCCTTGGGTTTCGTTGAGAGTTAGTCCTAGATCTAAACCATCCCGGACCAGGTCTCATTTGCAAGCCCCTTTCAAACAATTTAATTCTCTCTAGGAAGGAGTCACATTTATCCTCATCCTGAAAACAGTCTCCATTCCTAGAAAAAGCCACGCGTCCTCTCCTTTCACGCCTGGTGACAATTTCTAACAGCCTTTTAGGTCTCCCCTCCGCGGCGTCCCGCTCGATCCCCGCTCTCCCGGCCGGCGGGCGCATCTCTTCCCCGCCGCATCGCCTCTCGCCGATCCAACTCGGTCAACTTTCCCCCAGAGACTCCAGCAGGGGCGCCCTCCGGGCAGCCGGCCGCCGCGGCAGGGGCGACCCTGGCCCGGAGACCCCGGAGTCGCGCGCCCAGCGCAGGCCGGGCGGACCCGCCGGCGCTCGCAGCCCGCGGTCTCGGAGCTCGGCCTTCGCTCCGCCGCGCTCGCCCGCCCTCGGCTTCTCGCCTCCGCGCCCGTCTTCCAAGGGCACCCAGCCGTCTCAACTCCCACCCTCTCCACCTCCGAGGCATCTCAGCCAGACCCGGGCCCCTCCTTCGCACACGCCTCGACCACCTTCCCAACACCCAGCACAGCCCCCAGAGAGAAAGCCCCGCCCGGGGCGCCCCGGTTCCACCCGCCGCCGAGGGTCTCCAGCGCCAGCAGTCGCCCCGCTCACGCTCATTCATATTCATGTTCATTCTTTCTCTTCCGCGTCCTCCCTCTCCAAAGACTCCTAACAAGACAGGCCGATCCTCCCCTGGCACTCCCTTTCATTCATCCCCTCCGGCCACACACACACACGCACACACACACAGCCCACTCCACTTTTCAGACGCCCACCTCCTACACACTCCCCTCCCCTAAACAGACTTCCACCCACTCACCATCTGTAGCCTCCCTTCCGCCCCCGCCCCGCCCGGCTCCCCCTTCCCCAAGAAGCAGACCTGCACGGAGGGAGGCAGGGACCCCCGCCAGACGCTCGGGTCGTGCGCGCCGTACTGACCTCTGCCCGCCCGGGAAACTAACAAAGGCGGCGCGCGAGCCCGGCCCCGAGAGCGCCGAGCGGCGGCCGCGGGCCGGGCGAGCGCCGGGCGGGGGCTGCTCCGGAGTCGGCAGGCAGCGGCGCCGGACGACGCGGATCTCTGGCGGCGCGCGCCGCTCTCGGACGCCGCGGGCACCATGGGCTGCTGCACCGGGCGCTGCTCGCTCATCTGCCTCTGCGCGCTGCAGCTGGTGAGTTGCTGCCCCGGGACCGGCCTCCTCGGCTCCCTCTGCGGCTCCGCGGCTGCGGGCGCGGGGCGGGCGGCCGAGCCCGGCGCTCCCGCCGGCACCCCCCCTCCCCGCCGCTCCGCTCGCCCTGCCCTCCCGCCGCGGGCACTCACCGGGTCGCCCTGCCCTGCGGGGGGTGGGGCGCGGTCTCCCGGTGGCCCCGGGCGCGGGGGTGTACGCGCCCCAGCCGGGCGTCGCCACGAGGTCCGGGGGCTGCTGCCCGCGCGCCGGGGGAGTGAGCGACTTTCCTGCCCCTGGGTTGACCAGCTGGCTTTAGCACCTCCGCGTTCCCGCTGAAGTTTCACAGGGGCTTGTGGGCTCTTTCTTCTCGGGATGGTTTCCTGTAACGCTGTGGAATCAGAAGGTGCGTGGGAATGCCCAGGTCCGAGGAGACCCAGGCAGCTCCAAGTCAGTTAAGAGTGAGGCGATTCTTACCTTCTGCGGCTGAAAGGGGCTGGTTGAGAAGTCTTGGATCTCCACGAAGGAGGTCGCGCTGTGTTTTTAGACTGTTTCAGCCCCTGCCCTTCCAATTTCTCTTTAGATTTTGTTGAAATGTGGCGTGTTCAGACAGCGACAGACTGACAGCTGTCATCAGGGAGAGAAGGCGCCGTGGCTTGCCAGGGAGGGCATGGAATGGGAAATTGGGGACCAGAGTGGAACGTGAAAGGGTTTCAGTGTGGAGCGAATGCTTTTCTTGACACATGTCCTGTTGGGACCTAGACTGGCCCTGTGGTCTATTCCATGGTCACTTGAGGTCAAGGCCGCAGACCTTATGTGTGAAACTTTTGTGTGTGAGAGATTAATAGACAACTCCCTTTTATTACACTTCAGACAGACACTGTAGATGCTTGTGCCAAGCTTTCTTCCAAGTGTTGTTTTCTTAAAGTCACAAACATTAGCTAGCGTATTTTGACTAGCAAGAGGGAAAAGGATTTCAGTGAACTTGACTGAGTAATGTCAACCCTTGCAAGACTCGTTAACTGAGGGATAAAATAACGCTTTCTTTAATAGTTAGTTCTTGTACCCGTGAATGTTTTAAAAAGCTTCACTTTACTCTTGCCCTCCGTGTTTTACTCTCGCATTGAACTCTCACTTTAGAGGTGCTCTTCATTGTTTACATAATGTGCACGTAATTTATATATTTATAGATCTGATATCAGTGGCTACTTTTCTTTAAATCTATGGAGCAGTCCCTTCTGTCCTGTTAAATATTTTATAGATGTATTTTATAGCGTTTTCTCAAAAAGATAATTTGAAAATTCACTGGAACATGAATGTTTTCTTTCATTAAGGAAGGAAGGTCAGAGGATAATTTACACTTTGGTTATTAGAAGTGCACATGGTTTATAAGCTGAGAAAACAATACATGTTTAGTCAACCTTTGAATATGCAAAATTGCACAGGGACACACTGGATTGTATAATCTATAGTGGCATAATTCTTTCTGTTTTACATGGAAATGACATGGAAGGGTTTTTGATGCAGCAGATTTATCAATGCAGTTATGATTTCCGTAGTGGAGACTGTAATGCTTGTGATGATGCTGTGTTTGGTGTTTCATGTGTCAGCCTGGAGTGCCTCCGTTTTCCACATGCACCTTCTCAATTAATAGAAATGCAACTTAACTCTTCAAAGCTTATGTCAAAATTCCACCTTCTCTGTGAAGTCTTCCGTGATGCTCCAGGTGAAAACCAATCACTTCTTTTCCTTTAATTGCACAGTACGTTGCTTTTTCCTCTGTTAGAACACACTGCATCCTCTTACATTAAGTGATTTACAGGATACTAGACTGTAAGCAGCCTGCGGATAAGGATCAAACACTCTTCATCTTTTAAACCCTGCGAGGCCTGAGAAGCACTCGTATTAGGAGCTGAAACATGTAGCTGAATGGATGGTGGTAATTTACATTTGGGATCCATACCGGGTTTTTGCATCAACATTATTTTATTTTACCCCTAAAATTAGCCTCTGAGGAAAGCACCCATTTCGCTAGTTTGCAGATGAGGAAGCTGATGCTCGTAGAGTTAAAGAACTTCTTCAAATCAATAGGTTTTGGGTGGTAGAGACAACGGGGTGATGGTGACCACTTAGTAATTGGATCTCGGACAAAACAAATCATATATGTATATATTACATTAGTATATGATACATTATAAATATTATGTATATAAAGGATGTGTAGCAGTCACTTTGACAAATAATAAAATATGCAATATTCTCTATCGTAAATTCTACACAGCTGATTAATTCTGGCAGAATCTCTTTTGTTTGATGAATTTGACGAACCCTTGGTTCTGTAGTTCTGACATAAATACTGGTTAATATTTTTATTTCCTTTGAGGAGGAACAGGAAAGTGAAACAAGGAAGTCGGTATTGGAAATTCACTCCATGGAGGACATGATATTGGTTTGAAAACTCAAGAACTTCCCCAGGTGAATCCTAAACTGGCCCCCCATAGCCCGAGGACAAGGAGAGGCAGCAGAGGCAGGCAGCTTTGATTGGTAGGCGGCAGGTTTAATTAGCAAGGGACTTTACAAGGCTTGTCTTGGGCGGCTGCAAGATGAGTGCATCTCCGCCTCCGGCGGCCAGAATCTTGAAAGTTTATTTAGAGGCCTTTTCTAGGTTCAGTCATGTCTACCCACCAGATGGTCTCAACAACACATTGCTCTGTCCAGGCTGCATCCTTGAAACAGCCCCTACTGAAGGAATGGTGGGCAGGACATCCGTTCCAAAGACTGGGAGGGCGTGAGTTGCCTCTCACTGCCCAGGTGCAGCTCGAGGTCAACTGGAGGTTAAGTCCTCGCCATGACCTCCTCCAACATATGAGCAGATTCTTTGCTGAACTGGGTAATAGTTTTCAAGTACTGGAAAACTGTTTCCTAAACTCTTTTTTTTGTTTTTAATTTAACTATAGTTGATTTACAATATTGTGTTAGTTTCAGGTGCATAGCTTCAGATTCTTTTCCATTATAGGTTATTACATGATTTTGAATGTAGCTCCCTATGCTGCACAGTATATCCTTGCTGTTCATCTATTTTATATATAGTGGTGTGTATCTGTTAATCCCAAACTCCTGATTTATCCCTCCTCCTCCCCTTTTCCCTTTGGTAACCATAAGTTAGTTTTCTATATCTGTGAGTCTGTTTCTGTTCTGTAAACAAGTTGATGTGTATTATTTTTTTAGATTCCACACAGAAGTGATAGCATATACTATCTGTCTCTGTCTGACTTACTTCACTTAGTATGATCATTTCTAGGCCCATCCATGTTGCTGCAAAGGGTAATATTTTGTTCTTTATTGTGACTGAGTAATAGTCCATTGTACGTGTATACTGCATCTTCTTTATCCATTCCTCTGTTGATGGATACTTAGGTTGCTTCCACGTCTTGGCTATTGTTAATAGTGCTGCTGTGAGCATTGGGGTGCATGTATCTATTTGAATTAGAGTTTTCATTTTTCTGGACATATGCCCAGGAGTGGGATTGCTAGATCACATGTTAACTCTGTTATTAGATTTTTAAGGAACCTCCGTACTGCTCTCCATAGTGGCTGTACCAATTTGCTTTCCCACCAGCAGTGTAGAAAGTTCCCCTTTTCTCCACACCCTCTCCAGCATTTATTGTTTGTAGACTTTTTGATGATACCTCATTGTTGTTTTGGTTTAGCATTTCTCTAATAATTAGCGATGTGGAGCAGTTTTCATATGCCTGTTGGCCATCCATATATCTTCTTTGGAAAAATGTCCTTTTGGGTCTTCTGCCCATTTTTTGATTGGATTGCCTCAATTCTTCTGTGCTATTGGCAGTATAAAGACATGCCACATTTTAGGTTGAAGACACATTACTAGAAAAAAGTCTCCATCGCTTTCCTAAGTCTAGACAATCAAAAAAACCAATGTTACACCCTGATTTTTAGCATTTGCCAATTTCTTTGGTGTAAATACTCCCACCTTGGCCAATTTGAAGTACACTACATTTCCATCATACAGATAAAATAAGCATAAATAACCTCAGAAGCATAGAAAAAGGAAGACACAGAAAAACAGTGAGGAAAGGGTGTGTTTTAAATATTTAGTCCCTCTGGTTTTAATACAACTTAAAGTTTTTATTATTTCTTTAAAAATAATGGTTTTATAGGTGGCTCACAAAATCCAGAAAGTTTAACTGTCTGAGCCAGTGTAAGCCTCCTCCAGCTCACCTAACCTGGTAGGACTCCCAGATCTAGTGTTCTTTGAAACCAGCTGTCATTTTCTTTCCCTTTCATGTTTTTTTTTATTCTGCTCCCACCAACTGTTGAAAAATGGGGGTTATGAAGCAACAAATAAGTGTGGGTGTTGAGGGGGAATGGCATTTGGAAGACACATTTGCTGAAGAGAATCTTCGTGCTAATGATTAAGTCACTATGCGGACCATTAAAAGATGGTCCATTAACTCCTTCTAAAAGTTAAAGAACAAATGAAAGGTTTTTATCATCTCATTCACACTTCATCCAACCTCCCTGCTCGCCAGATTGGGGATATCATTGGAGAGAGTTTACCATTTTAAGGCTAGTGTATTTGGATGAGCTTTGGTTTGCAAAATCTGTCTCCCATCTACTTCCTTCACTGCACTGCTGTAGCCACCCCCCATCCTTATTGCGCTTCTCCCCTGGAGCACATTTGTGTTTTTGCTTCAGATTCCAGGTTCGTGTTCTTAATTCTGCTAAACAAACTTGGAGAGAATGTGAAAAGCATGAATTCATGCCCATAGAAAACTGTGCAAACTAAATCTTTTTTGAAAAAGTAGTTCGTCACCAGGTAACAGATCATCAAGTCATCCCAGAACTTTAGACACATTTTTGTAAGGCTACTTTTGATTTTGCTTGTTTTAGAATATTGTGTATTCTATTGTTACATAGTGTGAAACACTTGATCATATGCTTTTAGTAAATTGTTTTTAGTTGCCACATGTCAATGAGTCTTAATGGCATGTTTTTCAGTCTAAAATTTCCCCCACGTGCATTTCTGAGCCATTTGCTCAGAGTGGCCTCGGAGAAGTGTTGAATTTAGCTTGGCAGGGATTGCTTCCACAGAGCTTTAGTTGTCTTCTCGACATCACAGGGGTCCCATTGTCCCCGAATGTGGATATTACCAGGGGAGATATATTGCATCTTGCATCACTTTATGGACAGGTGACCGCCTTATTCTTATGAAGCCTAAAAATCCCAAACTCTTACTTTGTATATCCACAGTAACAGAAATCTTTAGAGGATTTGTAGAAAACAAGCAGCTTTTAACATCTCGATGGGCTCTATTTCTTTTTATTTTAGAGGACATCCTATCAAATGAAGTAAAACTAGTAATTTTTTTTTTTCTCACAGTGAAAGTCAGTTAACTGTCTCTCCATTCCACATTCAAACCATCTTGTGACCACCTGTGACACAATGATGCTGAGATGAAATGTGTTGAGGGGTGTCTGAATGAAGGTGGTGTAGTTGTGGTACCATGTTTTTAAACTAGGTGTTATGAAATGTACCTCTCACTTATTATAACTATCTGGCAGCGGATGTAGAAACACCTTTATTTTACTAGGTAGATATACTCATACTTTTGTTTTAAGATGTTTTTAATTTTAATAGCTTTTTCTCTTCTCCTGAAAAATATAATTTGTAATCATTTAGTTTCTATTCTTTTTCTGTATTTAAATACTCTGGTTCATCTTATGAAACTTAGAAATGGTTAGGGAAGTTAAAATTTTGGCTAATAACGAGAGTTTAGTTATAATGTGATAGGTGTTAAAATCATTACAATATTCTGCATTAGTCAATTACAGCTCTTTTGTTATTTGAGTGTACAGAGTATTGAATTTGCTTAAGAAATGTTGTATTCTTATGGTCTTATGGGTTGAATTATGTTCTCCCCAAATTCTTATGTTGAAGTCCCGACCCCTGGTAACTCAGAACCTGACCTTGTGTGGAAAAAGGACAGTTGCAGGTGTAATCAGTTGAGTGCCCTTCTATAAAGGGGGAATGTGGGCACAGGCATGCGTACCTGAAGGATGCCATGTGAAAGGAAGAACGGGGTGATGCCTCCACAAGCCAAGGAAAGCCAGAGATTGCCAGCAAACCACCAGAAGCTGGGCGAGTGGCATGGAACAGGTTCTCTCTCACCGCCCTCAGAAGGAAACAACCCTGCCAACACCTTGATGTTAAACTTCTAGCCTTCAGAACCATAACACAACAGAACTTCTGTGGTGTTAAGCCACTCAGTTTGTGGTACTTGTTGACGGCAGCCCTAGCAAACGAATACACGTCTCCTATTTTTTATTTTCAGGAGACGCTAATCACATGTTTCTTTGTGTCTATCTCTTTGTGTATATGCTGGTTTTTTTTTTTTTTACTGGATATCAAGTCCACAAAGGGCAAAGACTTTGATTTACTCACAGAATCTTCCATGACATCCTGCAAAGGGTAAGCGCTCGGTAAATATTTGGAGAATAAATTAATGCATAAATGAATCGCTAAACTTTATTGAGTGGTTTTTTATGTGCCTGGCATTGCTCTAGATACTTTCTATCAATGAAATCATGTAGTTCTCACAACCATTCATTTTAGAGATTCAGAAATTGAGGTAGAGTGTAAGTCACATGCCCAAGATTATTCAGCCGGTAAAGGATGGAACCAGGGTTCAGATTTGTATCTGCACTCTCTTCACTGTGTTCTTTGCTTCCTGTGCTTGAAATAACCAACAGTATTCAACAGTTATTCATAGAGTCCTAGGCACTGGGTATACAGCTGTGAGCTCTTCAGATGGAGACCTGCTCTTTTGGAGTTTATATGTAAGGGCAGAAGGGCTGCCGTAAATATGTAAGCAAAGATTACCTGATTACAAGTGTGAAGTGCCGTTAAGGAGATGAAAGTGTAATATGCACAGGGAAGTAGGAAGGGGCCTTCTTTGCTGGGGTGATCAGGAAGACTTCTCAGTTGTACAGAGGGGGGGACCCATTCTAAGGAAACCAAATGTGCAAAGCCTCCAGTTTTGAAAGACCCTTGAATGTTCCTAGATGTGACAGGAGTCTGGTGTGGTGGGGGCACAGTTGTGAGTTGGCATTGGACACCTGGGGAGGCACCGGACTTTGATTAAAGAGCAATTCGAATCCCCTGGAGTGTCTTAAACAGAGTCCTGGCATCCAATGACTTGTGTTTCAAAATACTCTCATTGCAGAGTTGAGAACAGGCTAGAGAGAAACAAGAGAAGAAATGGGAGACAGCATGGTCTTGTGTTATTCTGAGCAAGAGAGGATTCGAGTCAGACACATGTCATAACAGGACAGATGAGGGAAAGGATAGACTTGAGACATGATTTAGAAGTAAAAACCTAGGACTTGCTAAGGGATCGACCTGCACATTTTGTGTAATGGTAGTGCTTTTTACTGAAAGTGGGGAAGTTGGGTGTTGTGGGTGTGGAGATACAGCCAGGAGTGTTTGGAGACAGAAGGGTTCTGTTGGAGACACTTTCAGATTCTGACACCTAAGGCCGAGTAGCTGTCAGGTATATGAGCTTAGAACTCAGAAGACAACTTTGGACCGAATGTTCAGACCCGGGCACCACGTCCAATACTGGTATTTAAAACCCTGGAGGAGATGACCTGAGAGAGAGAGAGAGTAAAGATAGATGAGAGCAGGACAGAAACCAGGACTCAAAGTGTAAAACTGAGAAAATGGAAATGCACAAAGTTCACTGAAATGGAAATATGTATATATGCTTGTGTTATTTTATTCGTCATAAAATATCAAGTGGTATTGATTTTTAAAAATTTGTCCCCAGTTTTAATAAAATCATTTTCATTCTGGTCACTTCTATATGGATTTTTGTTTTGCCTAGTTTGTTCTCCCTCTAAGAGGATAATCCTGATTGTAAGATGTGGAAACATAAATTGCTTTCTCGCCCCAGAACTGCAATAGTACTTTCTATTTGAAAAAATGAGCTGCTTTGTCCATATTTTTTCACCTTTCTCTCACAAGTTTTACTATGTATATTTTAGGTCTCTGGGAAGCATTTGTACGATTATCCAGATTATATAAAGGAAGAATTTCAAATGTAAGCAATAAGAAATTTTGAGTTAATATTACTTAAGATTTTGATTAGAGACATATTAATATAAACTTTGCAGTTTCTTTGCAAAAGTTTGGATATGTGAGCAGAAAATAGAACAGATTTATTTATGTATATTTTGACAATTTTCTTAAGCATTTGTTTTCATCAGGTGAAGTACATCTTGCTTTAAAAAGCAGTTTTTCAAGTGCTTCATAAAAATTACTCACTAAAGATAAAAATAAAAATCAGATTGGAAAACACAAAATTTGGGGGCTTTCACAACAAGATGGAAAACCACAGAAGCATCTACCTTCCCTTTTTCCCAAGGTCCCAACGGATGAAGCGATAATAGTGCTGGGAAGAAAAATGGAACAAACAGGTGACTAGCAAAATCGGGGAATCCAGGGAGATAAGAAGCAGAGTGTATTCGATCAGAGCCTTAATATAAGGTTGTGTGCTGTGTGTGGGTGCACACAGGTGTTGTGTGTTAGATGGAAATCCAACACTTGATCCGCTTACCAAGAGGGGCACCCTGGCACGGGGCCAGGGAATTGGGTGTCTTTTAGTGTTGCATAAAGTTAGCTGCCTAATATCATTGTGGAGATGATATGGAATAGGAGAAGAAATGTATTAATCATTCTGAAAGTAAAGCTGATTCATAGGTAAGTTAGGATTTATAGTAATTTAGACAAAAATGAGGTTTTTTTTTTTATCTTTTAACTTTTTATTTTATTTTGGGGTATAGCCGATTAACAATGTTGTGATAGTTTCAGGTGCACAGCAAAGCGATTCAGCCGTTACATGTACATGTATCCATTCTGCCCCAGACTGCCCTCCCATCCATGCTGTCACATAACACTAAGCAGAGTTCCCTGTGCTATACAGTAGGTCTTTGTTGGTTTTCCATTTTAAATATAGCAGTGTGTACGTTTGATTCCAAACTCCCTAACTATCCCTTCCCCTCCATCCCCCCCCCAACCCCCGCTGGTAATGTAAGCTCGTTTTCTAAGCCCATGAGTCGGTTTCTGTTTTGTAAATTAAAAGAATACCCCAAATGATTATCTTTTTAATTGCTTCTTTTGATTTTCTTGTGATACTTTTTATGTTACACTTCAAAGTAATTTTAACATTACGTTTGAAAAAAGATTTTTCAAACAATTTTGAAGATATTTTGAATGTCGACTTTAGGGAGACTATTGGGGCATACTTGATAAGGTTAAAGTGGACCTTCTCTCTTAGGTGCATCAAAAATTCATGCTTTTAGTCTCCCTTAATACTAATTGATGTTAATGTGTGTGAATCTTCATGTATTTACAACAGATGTGCCATTAGACTTCATCAATGATTGGTATTCAAAATGCCAGTTAAATGGTAGAACCAGCAAATGACACACAGCACAAACTATCTAATTTACATTTTTAATTTGATATTTTCGGTAGATACTAAAATAAAACAGGAGATCGGCCCTAAATGTTCTCTAATGGAGCATTCTCTTTTTTATTAATTTTTATTAGAGTATAGTTGATTTACAATGTTGTGTTCGTTTCTGCTGTATAGCAAAGTGTATTGGTTACCCATATACATATATCTACTCTTTTTTAGATTCTACATAGGTCTAGGTAGAGGACTGGAGAATGCATGGTTTAAGGTGGGCATAGTAAAAAAAAAATCTGGTGGAAGCCTTGGGTCTTTCTCGATCATGGAGTTAGGGAAGATGAAATCCTTGAACTAGCAGACTGCTGGTGTTTGACTCTTGTACGGGCATCCCCAGTTCCTTGATTTGGAGGAGAAGCGTATTTCTATCGGTAAAGTAAGATGGGCTGAAGGCCGGTGGGCAGCAGGGGTGGGGATAGTGACAAGGGCTCTAATTGCAAGAATTAAACGATCTTTGTTGCTAAATGAAGTGGCAAGATCGTGGCAATGTTAATGGTCTTGTTCTGTTTTTCCAAGTTTTTTTTTTTTCTTCTTTACTGCCTAGAAGACCACTCCTTAGAATGGCTTTCCTGATTAATTTCATTCTTGAATCATTAAGTAGGATTAAATGTTTGAGTTTCTTCTCTCTACTTCGTCCTCAGGTACTTGCATTAAGAATGGTTTCATACAGAGGCCCAGCTCCTCTCCTTGTTAATAAAACAAGAGGTATCGGAATAGGACTGTAGCAATCCGATTCTCGTAAGAGACAGGAGGTCAGTGGATGTGATGATAAGTCGTAAATATATTTCTGACGGTTTCTCTCTGTTGCAGTCATTAGAGACGTGGTTGTACTTTGGTATTGATTCATATGTAGTATAATAAGTGCTTGCATGTGGGAAGGCCAGGCTACAGAGGCTGATTGGTTAAATCGGTTAATTAAGGTACAAAGTGGAATGTTCTGCCCCTCAAGTTGCGTTTCCTGTACTGATAACTAGCTGTGACTGATCATAATTAAGATAATAGGAAATATAAAATTCTCCTTAATGGAACTCATTATCAATTTGTATTTAAAATATAAATTCTTGATGAGGGCGCTCTTTCAAATTATAGTTTATGAAAGGTATCATATCTTAGATTTGAGGGGTCCTTAAGAAATGATCTAGACCTGTCTTTAGCCCTATAGCAAGTCAGTGCATGAGTCTCCAATACTGAAGACCCTGCTGTTGATTCTTAAGTATCTCTGAGAATGGACATTTTTACCAGTAGCCAAGTCCTCCTTATATTTAAGTTGAATTTCTCATGCTTCGATTTCCATCCTATCTTCTGTACATTTGCCTTTTATCTGGAGGATGAGTAGAAGATGGAGGCAGTGATGTACTGGCGCCAGCTCATACCAGCCGGGGAGAACTTACTGCTACATTTTCAGAAATTCTGTGAGCCAGTTGTTAAACACAGCCTTTACTAAACATTAATTATATACATTTTAAATTATATTAAAATCCAAAGTAATAAATATCCCAAACTCAACCCTTCCTAGTTATTTTACTGCATTGCACTGTTATCTGTGCTGCAGGGGTGATTTTACATCTGTGGTGTCTGTCAAGTAGAAATTCTATGCATCAATGTAGCTGCTCAGCATCCCTTTCCAGCTCTGCATCCTGTGACATCATATTGGTGGCTAAATATCTATTATGGCAGAAGTATTCACATCATATAGATACAAAACTCCAATTGGGCCCTCCTCTCACCTCTCAGAGCCAGTTACTCATCATTTACCAGCCACTGTTGGGATGGGGCTTTCATCAGGAGAAAGCCACTTTTCTTCCTTGGACACGTAGGGACTGATTTATAAGCCCTTAAGGTAACTAATTAATGCATGAATAGAAAGTATATTTCTTAACCTAAATGTTTTAGTCATTACTTTGAGTGCATCTGCAAAATTGTATAAACCTAATGGAGGAGTTTTTATTTTCAAAAATTCCAGTATTAACTCCTTTTATATAATAGCTTTCGGACCTCCCTAAACATTGGAGTAGATAACTGATTTGTCACTAAATGACTCAGGTGACTGAATAGACTCTAGACTCCCTCACTGAGAGAAAAGTCTACCTAATGGGTGTTGACTGATTCCTGTGGGGGAAGGAGGACTTACTCCCGAGCCCAGCTGCCCCATCTGCCTACTTGTTGGTCCTCAAAGCTCCTTCCACAGGGATGTCAAGTAATCAGTGGCAGAAAGACCAAAATACCCACTTACACCACATCTGATTCTTCCAGGCTTGGGATGAGCTTCAATTTTCCATTGTCCCCACATGGAATTACTAAATATTCAGTGTTGCAGGAGGCAGTGAGAAGGTGAGAGCACACTAAAAGATATTTGGCTCATAAAATTTATTTTCTGAATTTTAAAAATTAATAATTGTCGAGACACAGATGTAGAGAACAAACATATGGACGCCAAGGGGGGAAAGCCGGCAGGGCGGGGTGTGGGGAGGTGGTGGTGGGGTGGGATGAATTGGGAGATTGGGATTGCCATATATATATATATATATATTACTAATAAGAAAAAAAATCAAATTGTACACTTTAAATATATGCAATTTATCGTAAAAAAATAAAAGAATCAGACAATTGTAGGAAACAAACTCCTACAACTGAGAAAAAAAAAAGTAATCATTGTTACAATATGGAATAAAATCCTATTGTCCCCTCTGTCCCCTTGTTTCATTCTTACAACACCTCCATGAGGCAGATGTTAATCTTTTTCCTCTTTACAGGTGAGAAAACTAAGATGTGGAGACATTACACAGTATATTGAAATCGTATGTTAGGATATGGCTTAAGCCATCCGAAACGTAGAAATGTGGGTAACAAATTTATGCGTGTGTTACCCTAAGACTGGATTAAAAGAGTTGTTTCTCTGGGCTCAGGCCAAACCTGTTGGGAAGAGTAGTTATTTAAGCAAGCAATTTCTTTGCACAAAATGTGATTTTAAACTGTGATCTAAGTGACTTAAGTACTAAGCAGCATTGTAACTCTGTGAAGCAGACTTCTTTTTTTCTTCCATTTCTGTTAGTGGAAGAAACTCATCTTTCCTCATGATGAGTATGTATTTTTAGAGTCTCTCAGGAGGCACCCCAGTTTATCCCAAAGACAAAAGAATGAAATGCAAGCTTTCTGCAGACCAAATATTCTACAATTTTTGCATGCTCTACTTTCTTCGACAGATGAACCACTTTTGACAATGCTTTCAGTGGCCAGATGGAATCTTCTAATACCATCGGGATCTCTCCTAACAACTACCCTCTCCCTCTGTGAGACTTGAAGCCACGAAGGCTTTTTGTGCTCCGATGGGATACTCTTCCCTGGCCTGGGAGGGTATGATTGTCAAAGATCTAAATATCGTAGCCACATCATTGACTGAGTGTCTCAAATGCAGGGCCAAATAGGGGAAAGCATTAGGTGAAGCCACTGAACCATTAGGAAGCCTGTAAAGATTCCCTCACAGCCTTTTCATCTAAAAGAGAACCGTGGTTGGCAGGACAGGCAGAGTCGTCCTCAGGGATCTGTCCTTCGCACACAGGGTTCTGTTCAGCGTTTCACAAGTACTAGGAGACTTAACGTTTTGTAACATTTCACAGACTACATCATACAGAGGAGCGCTGGTCATCTATTATTAATGTGTTAGTTTGACTAGTCCTAAAGTGTCTTTATACATACTTTTTAACTCCTTCACTACCGATGGTACTGATTGGAGGGCAGAGGTTTTGGGGAATTTAAGATATAAATAACGTCTCGATTTTCTTTCAAGACAACACAAGCACAGAATATTGATTTTCTTAGTATATTTTTCTTTATGAATGACAAACTAGTTTGGTAGTTTAAAAATATGCATGGATTCTAATTCAAGATGCTTTACTTTTCTCCCATTATATTGAAGAAATAATACTCTTTGCATATTTTAGAGGACTATACCAAAGCTGAAGAGATAATTATGTTTAAACATATTGTCAGACATCTAAACTTTATATTTTTTATATTTTTAGTCATCATAAAATTTAATTTAATTTTGCAATGTTGATTAATAATACCAATGGAAGGTTTAAAATGTCCTTTGGAGAATGGTAGTTATAACTTTTTTTCATGAGTAGAAATACACTTCTTTAGTTAATATGTATTTTGATTTATATTTAATTAAGGGATAATCTGAAATCTAGATTTGGGTCCTGCTTCACCTGCAGTGCCTATGTGCTCTCCATGACCCGAAGTGAAAGGAAGAGCAAGAGAGAAGCATTACCCCACTGGCATCAGAATTACACTGATGGACGCTTAGCTGCTATGTAGCCACGATTTTCTCCAAGGTGCTCAAGGGAGTCCTGGAGGCTGACCTTGTTGGGGGAATCATAACCGGATGCCAGGATTAGTGCCATGAGGACAATATTTAATGTGATGCAACTTAACCCAAGATAGCCGCAAAAAGTTAGATGACATAAGAGATAGGTTGTGCATATTGAAGTAAATTTGAGTGAAAAGATAGTGCAGTCAATCACGATCATAAGCCTCATGTATAAGCCTGAGGAATAATATCCTTGGACATTTCTGGAAGTTCCTGGTATTTGGACTTATTTTATTCTATCTCATTGAAGTATAGAGGAAATGGTGTTTTTGACAGGATTAAACCACAGATTCATGCATAAACCCCATTACGTGCAATAATAACAATTTGCAAGAAAGTCCTGTAGATAAAGATCTGAACGGTAATGAACAACAGAAAAAGACAAATCAGCAGTGTAATATTTAAGTAGTGAATATTGAAATGCGTAAGTGTAAGTAGGATATGTAGCAGTCCCATCTCAGCAGCTTTGATCAGATATATTTAAACAAAAGAATGTGATAGTTTCATATTTCACAGAGGTAAATATTTTGAGAATTGTAGAGTCCAACTTAAAGGGAATGCTAATTTGGAAATAGCTTAGAAGAAGAAATGAAGGAATTTGGGTTGTTTAGCCTGGTGGTGGATTGTTAGGGTCACAAGGAACTGTCTTACAGTGTTAAAAGGAAAATACCCCCTCCCCCCTCCTCCTGCTTCAGTCTGTGTTTCCTCCATCCCTGGAATCACTGTCCTACTCTGCCTCTTCTGACCCACCTCAGTTCCTGAGCCAATATTGACAGTCAGAATAGGATGTATGTCATCGTCAGCTCTTCAGTTGGAACCCTTTACTCAGAAGCAGAAAGAATGAAAGATAATAATACAGCGAGATGACTGGCTAGAGAAATTTGGACACCTTACAGGAGTGGTCCCTTATTCCTCCTTACCCACTTGGTTCCCAAGCTTTCTTGGTGCCTCCCAAGATCTGACAACCGCTGACTGGTGCTTCTAACCTATATTATTGCACTGGGCCTGTCCATGTAATAAGATGCAATTGATGTTAACTTAGCACCATATTTAGTTACATCTGTTACTTGTGCTTCCTGCATCAGTCTCTTACTACAGAGAAAGATGCAGACACTGAGGTTGACATACCAACTTGCATCCTGGAGACCCTCCCTCTGCAGACCCCAGCTGCAGCTCGATCTGTTCAGCTGTCCATTGTGACAATGAAATTACAACTTAATGGCATCTGTGCCGCTGCTCCTGTGACCACCATCTGCCTGTGTCACGCCGTGAATTCTCTCCTCAGTTATATTTTTGTGAGCGTGACACTCTTACAGAGGCTCTCAAAGGCCACCTGGAGCAGTGTTTTATGATCTGGCCGTTCCCATCCATGTAGCTGAGAAAGGAGCCATGTGAAATTTCCAAGACAGCCACTTCCTTGACATGAGAGAAAAGTGATATCAGAAACTTGCACCTTATGGCCACACACGGTGGATAAAACAGATGCATAAAAGGTGCCATTACAGAAAATGAGTCTGACGTTAATTTAGGTGTGCAAGGGATCATTTCTTAACTGTCTACTTCCCAAATCATCCTTTAAAATTACTACCTGGAGCTTGAGAGTAGATGCACGTTTCTTTCTACCACTTCATTTGCTTTTCTCTCCATAGTAAAGCCACAGCAGTGACAACTCTATAATTATTCTCTTCTACAGAATGGCAGGGGTGATCAAATTCTGTAAACACTTTTGTCTGAACAAGATGTGTTGTGAAGTTTACTGGAAGAAGATTGTAGAAATTGTTTCTATGACGATCTAAAGAATAGAATAGATTGAGGCTACTTTTTTCTGAAAGGATAGCTTCAGCCTGGATTAGTCAGTGTTCTCCGGAGAAATAGAACCATTGTGATGTGTAGACATACATCATATTATATGTGTACATGAGGAGATTTATTATAGGAGTGGATTTATGTGCTTAACGGAGGCTGGAAAGTCCCTACCTGCTCTCTACAGGCTGGAGAACCTGGAGGGCTCGTGTCTAAGGGCAGGAGAACATACATGTATGAATGTCTTTCTCTGTCTGAGTTATTTCACTTAACATAATACCCTCAAGGTCCATCCATGTTGTTGCAAATGGTAGGGTTTCCTCACTTCTTATGGCTGGAATATGTATATATATTATACAATATATATGATATGTGATATATATAATAACTTCTTTAATCATTCATCATTCACCCATCAGTGGACACTTGGGTTGTTTCCATGTCTTAGCTATTGTTAGTAATGCTGCTGTGAACATTGTGAACGTGGGGGTTCAGATATCCTTTCGAGCTTGTGTTTTTGTTTCCTTTGGATATATTCCCAGAAGTGGAATTGCTGGGTCATAAGCTAGTTCTATTTTTAATTTGGGGGGAACCTCCATATCGTTTTCCATAGTGACTATGTAGTTTACAATCCCACCAACAGTGCACGAGGGTTCCCTTTACTCCACATCCACATCAGTGTTGGCTGTGTTGTGTCTTTTTGACAGTGACCATTTTAATAGGTGTGAGGTGATATCTCAGTGTGGTTTTTGTTTGCATTTCCTTAATGACTGGTGATGTTGAGCAGCTTTTCATGTACCTGTTGGCCTTTTCCATGTCTTATTCGGAAAAATATCTACTCAGATCCTTTGCTTATTTTTTAATTGGGTTAGTTGGGGTTTTTTGCTATTGAGGTGTATGCATTTTTTATATATTTTGGATATTCATTCCCCATCAGGTATACAGTTTCAGATATTCATTCCTTATCAGATGTATGTAATTTTTTTCTCATTCCATAGGTTGTCTTTTCACTTTGTTGATGTTTCTTTTGGTGTGCAGAAACTTTTTAGTGTGATATAGTCCCACTTGATTATTTTTGATTTTGTTGCTTGTTATAACCAAAGAATCATTGCCAAGACCCATGTCAAGGAGCTTTATTCCTGTGTTTTCTTTGAGGAGTTTCATGGTTTCAGGTCTTACATTTAAGTCTTTAATGGACTTTGAGTTAATTTTTGTGAGTGGCATAAGAGAGGAGTCAAGTTTTATTCTTTTACATGTGAGTATCCAATTTTCCGAGCACCATTTATTGAAAAGATTGTCTTTTCTCCATTGAGTATTCTGGGCTCCCTTGTCAAATATGAGTTGACCTTATAAGCCTGGGTTTACTTCTGGGCTCTTCATTCGGTTTCATTGCTCTATTTCTCTGGTTTTATGCCTGTTTATTGTAGCTGTATAGTATAGCTTGAAATCAAGAAGTGTAATGCCCCTTGCTTTGTTCTTCTTTCTCAGGATTTCTTTGACTGTTCAAGGTCTTTTGTGGTTCCATACAAATTTTAGGAGTGTTTTTCTTCCTACATCAGTAAAAACTGCCATTGGAATCTTGATAGGGGTTGCATTGAAGCTATACATGGCTTTGTTAGTATTGACGTTTTAAGAATATTAATTCTTCCAACCGTGAATGTGGGATGTCTTTCCATTTATTTGTGTCTTCTTTGATTTCTTTCATCATTGCCTTGTAGTTTTCAGAAGAGGTCTTTCACCTACTTGGTTAAATTTATTCCTAAGTATTTAATTGTTTTTGATGCTGTTGTAAATGCTTTATTTCTTTTTCACAAAATCCATTGTTAGTGTCTAGAAATATTATTGATTTTTGCATGTTAATTTTGTATCTTGCAACTTTACTGAATACATTGATAAGATGTAATGGTTTTTCTGTGGACTCTTTAAGATTTTCTTCTATATAAAATCGTGTCTTCTGCAAATAGAGACAGTATTACATCTTCCTTTCCACTTCTCAGGCTTTTATTTCTTTTTCTTGTCAATTGCTTTAGCTAGGACTTCCAGTACTGTGATGAATAGGAGTGGTAAAAGGGGGCACCCTGTTTTGTTCCTGATCTTACAGGAAAAGCTTTCAACTTTTCATTATTGAGTATGATGTTAGCTGTGGGCTTGTCATATATGGCCTTTATTATGTTGAGATATGTTCCTTCTGTGCCTTATTTGTTGAGTTTTCTTTTCTTTTTTGTCATGAGTGGATGTTGAATTTTGTCAAGTCCTTTTTCTGTGTCTGTTGAGATGATCATATGATTTTTTTCTTTTATTCCATTAGTGTGATTTATCACATTGAGTTGCATATGTTGAACCATCCTTGCATCCCAAAGATAAATTGCACTTTATCGTGGTGAATGATCCTTTTAATGTGCTGCTGAATTTGGTTTGCAAGTATTTTATTGAGAATTTTTGCATTTATATTCATCAGGGATATTGGCTTGTAGTAGAAGTAGTATTTTATCAATTCTCTGGGCATCCATTACCTTAGCATAGTCAAATTGATGCATAAAATAAACGATCACACAGCTATTGTTGGAAGCAGAGAAATAAACCATGTCACTTTCAGTAAACATTGGTAGACACACAATAGGTATCTGACACTTGCAAAGCAAATATTTTTGACATTTGTTTATTTTTATAATGTCCATTTGAAATAGTCACTTCATTTAAATATGATGTAAGACATTTTTAATATTTTAATCATGTCTTTGAGCCAGTTCCCCTCTCTTATTCACACTTAAAGTTGTAACTCTCGAAATTAGAGTCTTTGGGAAGCTCTACACTGGCTAAATGTTTTTGCTTGCTTCAGGTGGCTTCAGATTTGAAGGCACGAGGGAATCTCAAACAATTCCAAACTTTTAATATTGCGTGATGCTTTCCCAACCAGTTTGGCTTGGGATTTTAAGTATCTGAAAGTCAGCAGGTTCAAATATGCAATAGAATTCCTGCATTTATCATACATGACCTCACTGAAAATAAACAGCACCCCAAGGACATACTTCTCAGAATACTCCATGCCCCACAAAACTGATTTAGAATCAGTTCTTTTTTTGAAAGGGAACTCATGCTTTCTCTCCCTTCTCCTTCTTTCCCTCCTTTCTTCGTTCACTCTTCTCTTTCTCTCCCTTTCCTTCTGCATTTCCTATCTTATATTTGTTTTCTACCTTCTATTAACTTTGTGTAGAGGAAAGTGAGTTTGAAAGGTTAATAATATGCTGTATAATAGCACATATTTTTCCTGAGTGCTAATTCATTTTTGAACATTGTTATTCCCATTTCATATTCTTGTAGCACTTAAAATTAATTCACTTCCACCAGCATATTTATTTGTGGGGCTTTTTAGAATCTCATCTATGGAATCACAACAGGGAATTGTGACTAGATAGATCTGAACTAAATTTCAGAAGCCATTGTATTCATTCACTCATTCATTCATTCACCAGCCATCCATTCATTTTTCATGAATTTCTGCAGGGGTATTTGCTGAGGGCTAAGCATGTATCCCGCACAGTGCCAGACACTGGCTGAACAGGGCACACACAGCCCTCCCCTCAATGCAGTGTGGCATGCACCATAACAAAGCACAGTTTAGTCACAGTAAATGTCTGAAGCACAGAGGATGATCACATGAGTAACTGTTACAATATATGCGGGAGATTTTTTGACTAATCCTTATCGTAGGAGTGTGATTAATGTAGCATTACCTAAGCAAATGTTTGAAATGATTTTTCTTTACTACTCTCCATACTGTATTTATGACTGTCTATGAGATGAATTTAAAAATCATCCTGGTTCTGAAAAGTTTATAGTCTCCTGACCAAAGACCATTAAGTAAATACATAATGTCAATGTGATGTGCTGTGATACGGAACTAAGCCGTAGGAGCTCTGGGATCCTGAGTGGGCATCTAACTCATCCTGAGAGCCGGGGACTCAGGGAGGCCTCCTGGAGGAAGTGATACCGGAAAAAAGTGTGAAGGATGATGGCCTAGTGTCAACCAGTTTGGATAAATGAACTAATATAATTAAGAGTAAATAATTTATGCTCAGTATTAGTGTAAACAAAGTAGGAGGTCAAACCACAGGGAACATTAGCAGTATCTAAAGTAATGAGAAATATGAATAAAAATGGAGTTTTCGGGTGACAAAACAGTCTACCTCACCTTCTTCAAGAGAAGGAATAACAAAATGTGAACATGAAAAAACACGCCATTGCACCAGTGTGCCCCTGTCACGCATATGCTAAGATGTCTTAAGGAGTTGGAAAGTCCCAGAAAGTGTCTCTAGGCTCCTCAGAGGTGAGCAAGAAGGGAACACCAAGCGAGGGACCCTGGACTCCACTCCTGATCCTCTGTAGGAAATGAAGGCTCATAGCATTTTAAGCAGAGCAGTTAAGATTCTGTTTTATAAAACTCTGAAGTCTAAATAAGACTTTACTTGGGAAAGTGTTACTGAATTGGTCAACTCCACCTACGCTGGGGTCATCAGATGTGCACAGCCAATGAGGAGACCGAAGCTGAGACTGGAAGAGCACGAGCTGTATTCAACAGCTACAGGATGGAAAAGCAGGAACCTAGTTTGCAAATCAACTTCTCAACCCAATTAGGGTGGAGGCACCGCATATATAAGAAAGTCGAGGTAAGAAGGAGGGAAGCAGAGAGAACTGGAGGAATATTCATGAGTTATCCGAGAGCGGGGGTGTGATTTGGACCCAGAACAGATGCAACACTCCTTTTCAGTCCTTGTTTGGGCTTTTCAGGTCCTTGTCGTGGCAATTCAACTGTCATGGTGCTGGAGGATGTCATTTAGCTAATATATTACAGTGAGCATATAATGAGGCTTAAGGTGTACTGAAAGTCAGATCTTCCACTATCTTGGGCCTAGTTGGTTCTAACTAGTTCTTGTTTTTTTCTCTTTGCAGTTTCCTCCTGAAACTTAGATAAGTGTAGTTGGTTTCTGTTGGAGGGAGAATCAGGGTTATGATTCTGGGGCAACAGCCTTGGTAACAAAAGAGGTTCTACAATTGAAATGAATCTTAAAACAGCTAGTTTAGAAAGTGTGAAGTGGTTCAAGATCTATTAAAATCTGGATTTTTTAAATTTATTTTTTTGTGGTCGCACCACACAGCTTGCGGGATCCTAGTTCCCTGACGAGGGATTGAACCTATGCCCCCTGCAGTGGAAGTGCAGAGTCCTAACCACTGGACCGCCAGGGAATTCCCTAAGATCTAGATTTTTAGTTTATTTTTATTTATTAAAATTGTTAAATTTATGTTTAAGATTCTTGCTTGGAATTTTCCATATTTAAAAAATTAAGATGCTTCTCTTCACATACATACCTTCTTGCTAAGTGATTGTAAATCCCTCTAGAAATATACACACATATGAAATAAAAGTGGTAATTTTAAATAGATGTTATCAAAACTTCAAACATGTTCAAAGAGAAATGTAGCATAAAAGAGTTAATCTTACATGCTGTGTCTTTTAAGGGGACTCTTAAAAGAATTGTAGTACATTTCCCACTCAGGAGTTGAAGTAGTCAACTGAATCTATCAGTGCCCTTGTACAAAAACTGTGTTTAAAGGAAGCATGTTTTCACTATATTGTATTATTTTCAAAAGTATAGTAACTCCGGTTTTTGAGTTATAACAAATAATAAATACAACGTTCTAATTGTGTTCCACAATTGAAATTTTGGTTCATATAGATATGACTCAAGATTGTAGAAATAGAGCAAATCACTCCATTCGATTTTCCTGCATAGCATTTTTCTGTAGATGGAAAACTTACCCACTTTTTAAAAAGAAATTCCTAAATCAGTAAACCCTGGTGAAATTTTAGTGTTTTTACGTCAAATACTGGCAGTTTTGTATGTTTTCCCCTAATTATTTGTCATGATGTTGTTGACAGTTTGCTACAGTCACATGAATACTTTTTATATTTGAAGATGGTTATCTTCTCTGAATTACTATTCTGGGCCAATATCCTATATTGTTATCATTCTTTAGTTTATTTCTTTTTTATTATTTATGTATATTTTCCCCATTGTAGGAGTGTTAAGTTTCCTGCCATCCTCGTTTTTGTATTCTTCACAGTGCCTGTACCTTGATTTACACACACAGGAGTTGCTCAATAGATATATGCAGAATTCTGGGTAAATGAGTTATTATATTTTCAGTATCATCAGGTTGCTTTTGCTTGCAAGAAGCAACACACCCAGGTAAAAATTGGTTAAACCAGTGCTACTCAAAATGTGATCCAAAGACTGGTATCGGTACATAAACTTCATTTTGTGACCTGTGAGGAGTTAAGTAAGTCAGCATTTAGATCCATTTGTAGCAATTTTTAAAAAAAATAAATTTATTTATTTATTGGCTGCATTGGGTCTTCATTGCTGCACACGTGGCGAGCAGAGTTTACTCTTCATTGCAGTGTGTGGGCTTCTCATTGCAGTAGCTTCTCTTGGTGCAGAGCACAGGCTCTAGGCATGTGGGCTTCAGTAGTTGTGGCACATGGGCTCAATAGCTGTGGCACGTGGGCTCTAGAGCAGAGGGTCAGTACTTGTGGCACATGGGCTTAGTTGCTCTGAGACATGTGGGATCTTCCCTGACCAGGGATCGAACCCGTGTCCTCTGCATGGGCAGGCAAATTCTTAACCACTGCGCCACCAGGGAAGTCGCCATTTGTAGCAATTTGAATTTGTCATGATTTTCAAGTGCCTGACCATTATCTTAGGAATTTTTTTTATTGTATTTCACAAAAGGTTTTGTCCTCAACTGATTAAAAATTTTAAAGTTTTCTTTATTAGAGTGTTTGGGAAGCACTGACCATTTGTTAATAAACCTCATGTAACAAGAAATCAAGAGGGAACTCGTTGCTGAGGTTGGATTACCAGTTTAGCAGCGTTAGGGCTCTACGTGCTGTTTGTGGGATCCTCTTGGTCTTGTCTACTCTGGTTACAGTATGCTTTCCGCAGTTCTAAGCCTCATGATTTCATGTGATAATATTCGACTCAGGAAGGAAATGGGCGGATGGAAAAGAGCCTTTTCTCTTTCACGGCTCTCTTTTCATCTGGAAGAAAATTTTCTTTTTCCAGATTTCTACACGTATTTAATTAACCAGAATTGGGTCACCTGCCCTCTCTGGACCAATCCGTGCCGAACTGTCACGGCCTAGTTCAGCATGACCCATCCTCCGGGGAGGACACCTCACTGCATGAACAGAGTTCTGTTTGCAAGAAGGACAAGAGAATGCTCTTCTGCACATGTCTCTAAAGACCTAAAATTATCGGAAAGTGACATAATCACTGACAATGTTGCAATAAGTAAGGAGGTGTGATCATAGCTCAACTTTATCGACTATTACGCTAGGTATTTTGGGTAATTCTTTGTATTTCATACAATTGCCCTGCACATAGCCAATGTTATCCCTTGTTTACAAATAGGGAAAATGAGATGTAGAGAGATTGAATATCTTGCCCAAGGTCGCATCACTGGGAGGTAAAGCAGAGCTGAGAATCAAGCCCTGCATCATGAAGGTCTAGACCCAGGTTCTTTCTACTCTGTTACAAAGGCTATTTTGGTTTGCTGCCCAAGAGGTGTACATGATATCAGAAACCTGGGAAAGTCTGACCCAGGGAGACTGACTTGAGTGATGCCCTCTTTCAGATACCTTAACATTTCTATGTGCAGTTAATTTGATTCCTGGCACATGGGTCTACACTTTTTTCTTATCTGATCACTAAAATGTGAACCCTCTTTGCTGCTGTCTGAAAAGCAACCCCTGTACACCATCTGTCACTGTCATTACTGCCCTGGGGGTCAAAGGCCACCTCTGTTGTCGTGGGGTTTGATGTAATATGTAGACAGATGTATTCTCTGTAATTTTGCAACCTAGAAGACCACTGGTCAATAAAACCCCTGTCCATGGTGGATAAGTATAGCTTGAAACTTTACTAATACGGCAGGCAGTACTATTTATCAGCAGCCGTAAGGCTTACCTAGGTTTTCTTGGGCTTTCAAAAACCATTTTCAACCCCAAAGAGGGCCACACAACCAGCGTTCAAGCAGTTCTTTGCAACAGAGCTCTTTGGTAAACTGAAACTTGCCCAGTTTATGGAATTCTCTTTCAATCTTATAGTTTCTCATATTCCAATTCCCTAGAAAATTGCTTTGAGAAAGATGAGACAATGTATCTCTGGAGCGGTCTTTTTTTTTTTTTTTTTTTTTCATTCTACTGCTGAACCGGGCATACAGTCCTAATTATCTTTGACCATGTTCCTTTTTGCAGGCGATATTCTGTTCTCGTTAATGCATGCCTCATAGCAAAGTGTACAGGACTCTAAAAACAAACTTTGGAATATTCATCTTTAATGCCCAAATGTGTAGATTTTATGATCACATTTCTGAAGATTTTAGCACTTATCAAGCTACGTGGGTTCACCTTAAGATATGTGTTTCCTATCACAGCCGTATGTAGTCAATTATACTCAACTGTAAGTTACTTCAGGTCAGCAACTTTGACTTGTGTGGCATTTGATAATCTCATTAATGGTGCTGACTCTGCCTTTGGATGGAAAACCCCAGTATGTACATAATGCATAATTAAACATTCTCATCAGAGTCACCATTTCACGAGACGTCATAAAAAGAAAACTCGGAGCAAAGTTAGCCCATCTATCTTCTACAAATTTCTATGTACTTTAAGTAAAATAAAAGTAATAATTTATGTTGAAGTACAAGTAATGCAAAGCAGTTTAATTAATTTTATTTTAGTTCACATGGAGGGCTTCATGCTTTGCTCCGTGGTTTGGTAACCCAAATATCAAATTTTTCCTTTGAGAACATAATGGGATAGGGGCATGGCAATATTGAAGGGCTGGCTGCATTGATGTTTAGGGTGCCTTGTGAAATAATTGATTCTTACTGTTCTTTTGAAAATTTGTGAAAAGCTTAAAAATTGGTCTTAAAACCTGACTATAACTAATATTTTTAGATGTCACTCATAAGAACATAGATATTTCTACTCTTTTCTTAGCATCAAGTGTGAAACACATTTGGAGAATTCTCTTTGAAATTTTTTTCAAAGTATTTATGGGCTGCTTTAGTTTTAGTTAGAAACAATACAGAGTCACAGACTTGACTTATAAATCTCGGTGGATGTGTTTCTGCCAGGGTTGGAATGCAGCATGAAGAAGATTTACCGTGACCTAAACTTTCAACAGAATAGCTCATGACAGCAAGATAGGGCCCCAAATGAGGTTTTTTATTGCAATCAACTCTTTGACTTGTTTGTTCTTACTATTGTCTTTAAGCCCAAGATTTGTGGCAGATCCAGAGATTGGGAATTTTAGAAAGAAAGCTTTATATGGGACTGACTCAGGGAGAGAATTGAGAGTAGCTTGGTTCTGTTGTCTGGAATAAAGTAGCAGGGTGTGCCTAAGAGCTGAGGCAGCTGACTAAACCCCAGCTCCGGCCTGCGAGCGTCAGGAGGTGTGCAGGTAGCATGGGCTAAGGATTTCAATTATACTTTATCCAGATAAACAGGGTAATGCTTTCATAGTGCTCTATGTTCCGTGTCGTAAAGAATTACCAAGGGTATTATTTTAATCCTTTAAGGATAGTAAGGGTTGCATTGGTCCATTAGTGTGATAGCACTAGAAAGGACAGAGGGTCTTTTGCCTTTTTTTTTTTTTTAATGATGTTTTAGAGATCATCTGCCACAATCCCTTTCTTGTGAGAAGTGAGGGAATTGACTTCAGCTCGCCTGTTCCTTCAGAGGGCGAGCTGAGATGCTGAACTCCTGTGGTGGTCAGCTTTCTCCTCCACCACACTTAGGGAAAGTCCACAAGGATCTGCGGTGAGCCCCAGGCAACTTGCCTCCCCGCTGTGGTTGGAGGCAAGGTTCTCCTCCTTGCGCAGCTCAGCTGAGCAGTTCATAAAGAGGTGTGGCTACTAGCAGAGTCAGTGACTGGTGGTTAAAGGATAGAGAAAAGTCTGCCCTCCAGCCAGCCTCAGATGGAATAATGGGATCATAGTGTTGTGGATGTAAGAAGTGCTCAGTGAATGTGTGTGGGACAGGTGAATAAAGGAGGGAATGAACAGATAGACTTCTGGGGTGAAAGTGGACCCTAGCTTCAGCTCAGTCAGTCGTTTTCCTTTGGAATCTTGACAGCATATCATTTTACGTGGTTCTCCACCCAGGGTAGTACTGCACCCTTCCACTCATGTGGGGCATGTGGACCTGTGTGGTGACATTTTGGTTGTCACAGTGCTGGGAGTGGTGGGGTGGATGAGGTGTTACTGGCACTTCAGTTCCCAAAGAGCAGAGATGATCCTTCAGTGAACAGGACGTCCTGCCCAATGAGGAAGCCTTGCCTAGAATAATAAGTAGCAACCCACTGAGAAGCACTGAGTCTCCATCTGAGTTCTCTGATAGGAAGGTCAAAGACACAAAAGTCATCACTCCCTCAAGTCACCAAATATCTTGTTGGACGTGTAGCATTCGGAAAAAGATTTCCTCACGTTTAGCCAGAATCTTGAAAATTCCACCCATTGGTATCTGCTCTGTCTTTCAAAGGAATGGAGAGACCTGCCAGCTTCCTATAATGTTATTCCTATGACACATTTACTGACCTTCTCCATCCTGGTTACTTTCCTCAGGGTGCGACCTGGTTTTCTTTGTCCCTGTTAAGGTGGGGCATTTGGAACTTGACTTGCTCTTCCGTCTATGGCTTGACCATGTAGCGTAAAGAGCACCTGCAGCCTTAGTGACTGCAGCTAACTTAGCACTTGGTCACAGCTATTACTATTATTTCTATTAATGCAACCTAAGTTGCAGTTATCTTTTTTTGATTTTTATCAGCTAACTGTCCATTAAAAATTCAAATCTTCTTCACATCAGCCGTTGACAGTCAGAATTTCCATCATTCTGACCAGGGGTTAGCAACATTTTTTGGTAAAGAACCAGATGATGAATGATTGAGGCTTCTCAGGCCAGCTGATCTCTGTGGCAGCTGCTGGACTCTGCCTTTGTAGCTAGAAAACAGTCGAGGACATGACATAAATCCATGGGTGTGGTTGTGTTTCAATTACATTTTATTTATAAAAACAGATGGTGGGACAGATTAGGCTCCTGAGCCACAGTTTGCCAACCCCTGCTCTGTACTTAAAGAATTATTAGATTAAAATCCAAATGTGGTACCTTTTTTATTGTCTGTTCATATCACTGTATTCATTTCAGCCAGTCATTCCAATCAGCTGAGAACCTCTTGAATTCTAATTATTCAAGTTCTTTTATCCAAATAGAATTAGATTCTTTCATACTTTGTATCACCTAATATGTCACTTTTATACTTTTATCTAGTTATTCTTCAGACCAAAACAGACACCTCGCACAGAATAAAGCCAAAAGGAGACCCTAACCACATAACTAGTTTTAGCTTCAGATGATTAGTAGTCTAAGTGATAAACATTTGATTACCATAATCAATTAATTCATGAATCCACACCCAAATGCTGTTATGCGGCACAATTACTTCTTTTCTTTACAAGAATCATGAGGGGGTTGTGTGTATTTTCTTCCTGAAATCAAGATGTATGTCTATTACAAGTTCTTGCCATGCCACTCCGTTAATGCCAACAAAACTAATACTCATAAAAAACGAATACTCATATTAGCAAAACTAATGCTCTAGTAAAACCGGCTTTTAGTAAGTCATCTGTTTACTCATATATTCTCGAAGTTTGCTAAGAAGAGATGAAATCTTATCAGTCCCACCTCTGTATCTGCTCCGTTTGAGATATTTACCCAAGTGGGGTTCTCATGCCATTGTAGCATGACTGCAAAAACTTCTGACTGTGATTCTGAGGTTACAGTTGTAGGTCTGTTAGAACCCTCTGTGGGAAGGAAAGAGTTAACAGTGGTCTTGGTGCCCTTCCTCCTTCTCAAGGACACGCTGGGCCACTGCTGACCTTCACCAGACATCTTACAAATGTTCCAAGGAGATTTAGTAACAGAAAGGTGATCTAAGAAGCTCATATCTCAGAATGTCTTTAATAATCTTTTTCTGTCTTGATTGCTTCTTAAAAGTAAACAAACCTGAAATTTATGTGACACAGGTGGCCAGAGAGTGGAAGTTAGTCATGTGAGTCTTTTTATCCACACAAGGAATGAAATATAAAAGCTAAGAGGGCCCTCAGCTTTTTTTTTCCTGAGATAACTTGTATTGGACACGTAGTGACACTCATCTGTTACTCTGAAACTAAATTGCATCTCTTTTGGGAAAAAGAATTTTTTGAAGCTGTGATAGTTCAGGGTTCTTCATTATTTATTGCAAGTGTGCCTGTTCTTACTTGTAGTGTTAAAGATAAGCCCCACACTAGTTAAAGCATTAAGACAGATTTTAATTGGTGAAATGCTATTATAATAGGGAAATAAATCCAAGGGAACTGAGCTCAACATGGATTTGTATAGAGGTGATGGGGCATTTTAAAGGGAGAGAGAGGATACAGGTAGGGGGTGAGCGGGGGCTTTGTAGAGTTAGGAAAGTGAAAAATTACAAAAATGAGAAGGGATAGTTGGTCCATGTGAAGGGTTTGCTAACTGGTGCTTAAGATTTGGCTCCTACCCTCCCACAGACCCAGAGACAGGGGCCCTGTTTTCAGGCATTGGCTGGAGCAAACACTAAACTCTTTGGGCAGCCTTGAGTTTTTTCAGGCAGGCACTTTAAAGGGAGTTAGGGTCATCCTTGGGATGAAGCCTTGAGCTATTATAAACTGTGTTGGTGTTTGTTCAAGTACTTGTAGGCCAAATTTGACAGGGCTATTCATGAAGCAGTCTCAGAGGAGCCTGGCTAGAATTTTCAAACATAATCTTTAGTATCCTTTACTTGTCAATAGTGAAGTTGGGTGCTGTCTATGATCTATGATCGCTGTGAATCAGCTGTGATAATATAACATTTTGGGATTCTGCACTACGATAATATTCAGTTGGGCCTGAGACTTGAATGCTCTGAGGCTATGTGTGTGTGTGTCTGTGTGTGTGTGTGTGTTTAGCGGGGAGTCTCTAGTTGCTTTATATTCTTTCTTTTTTAAGAAATTTTTTTATTGGGGTATAGTTATTTTACAATGTTATATTAGTTTCTACTATACAGTTAAGTGCAGTGGAATTCCCTATGCTATATAACAGGTTCTCATTAGTTATCTATTTTATACATATTAGTGTATTTATGTCAATCCCAATCTCCCAACTCATCTCCCACCCCCCCCCCCCACCGCTTTCCCCCCTTGGCATCCATGTTTGTTTTCTACATCTGTGTCTCTATTTCTGCCTTGCAAACCTGTTCATCTGTACCATTTTTCTAGATTCCACATATATGAGTTAATATAAGGTATTTGTTTCTCATTTTCTGACTTACTTTACTCTGTATGACAGTCTCTAGGTCCATCCACATCTCTGCAAATGACCCAATTTCGTTCCTTTTTATGGCTGAGTAATATTCCATTGTATATATGTACTTCATCTTCTTTATCCATTCAACTGTCCATGGATATTTAGGTTGCTTCCATGTCCTGGCTATTGTAAATAGTGTTGCAATGAACATCGGGGTGCATGTGTCTTTTTGAATTATGGTTTTCTCAGGATATATGCCCAATAGTGGGATTGCTTGATCATATGGTAATTCTATTTTATATTACTTCTTGAGTTTAATTTTCCTTTAAGTTATTTGGTATATTATTTCATGTTCCATATTGATTCAAAAAAAGAAGTGAGAGAGTATGTAATTCTGAGTTTTTTCTCCCATTTTCCTCAGGTTGTAAGCTCATTACTTCCATAGTCATAGACTTACTTCAGTTTCTTTTTTTTAATTATGTAAATCCTGCCTTTTTCAGTTTAAAGATCAATCTTGAAGAATAGAGTAAATCTCAATGCAGTAAAAGTGGTCACATATTATTTATGTTAAAGGAGTAGGAGAACCTTTTATAATTTATATTTAAAGTATTATCACAATAATTTTTGTAGTATTATAATGTTTCTAATATAATTCTACTCAGAAAACTATTTCTATGACCATCACCATAATGTGAGCCTGTTAATTATTTTAGTGTTGAATGTATATTGAACAATATACATTGAACAATATTCACTCTTCTGAATTTGAATCCATTTTCTTTTTGGATTTTCCCATGACTTTTTTAGATGTGGAAGAACAATAAACTCTTTGAGGCTATAATTTAATTATGTAGAAAACTAGGGTGGGTGTCTTTTCTTGGGTTTAAATAAGACCCAATACATTGCAAATGTAGGGAAGAAATTCAGATTTGAGAGAATGACAGGTTACTAGTATAGGTCTCTTATACCAGTTCTGATTTTTATTTTTTAAATTAGTAATTAAAGAGAAGTATTTTTGAGTGATAACAAGGCTCTGCATTACTAGGCAACGTCACTGGACTTAAGAGAAAAACTAGAAATGAAGTAATTATTGTACTTCTAATTACCTCAAGCTCTATCCTAATGACAAGTTATAAAAAAGAGAGATGATGTGCTATAAACTATGTATATGGTTCATATTAATTTTATATTTACCTGCATAGTTGGTTTTGTCTGTTAAAATCACATTTTTTTGTAAGGTTGGCAAATTTCCCAGTTTATTAGTTCATCTATTTCCTTCAGGCCATATTCAATAGAGTGCTAAGAAAGGTTAAAATTAAAAGGCCAGGAATTTATAATTACTGGCAGTCATGCTTAAATTAATGAGAATGGTAATTTTCAATGCTTTTTTCATTAGGAATAGTTTCAATTTGTTCAGGTCAGTCATCATCATAAAATAATTATTTCGACTCTCTTTTTAGGAGTCAGCTAATATTTCTGTGCTTTACAATTCAATTAATATTTCTATGCAATAGTGAATAAAATGCATATTTTCTCATTACTTTTCTGAATTTCATTTTTCCTAGTACTCCATACTTTTACCACAAAACATTCTATTTATTTGATCTTTGACTTGTTTATTTTTTCTTTCAATTTGTGTAATTTAACTATTTACTAATAATAACTAAATTTTATTGATCAGTGCATTTCAATTTTAATAATGATGTATAAAGTGCCCTTTTCAGAAAATGCCCCCAAACTCTTTTTGAAATCAAGGATAAATACTCTAGAATATAACATAAATTTGTTATTAAAAAACAAGTCTCAGCTAAGTTTTTAATGAACCTGTCAATAGTTACTGGATAGAATATTATGTAAACGATACCATTTGCTTAGGATATTTTCTGAATCTGTGTGTTAATTTCTAGTTTGTAACTGAAGAGAAAGACATTTGTATTGTCGAGCATCTGGTTTACTCCAGAATTAAACTTAGACCCACGCAGGTTTGTGGCGATGGATAGGTGTGTGAGTGGACAGGAGTTACTGATGACCGCTACTGTCTGTCACTTACACGCCTGAGCCTCCTGGGGTGCCCAGCGTTGCAGACGCTCCCTCTGTGGGCTGTGGGCTGTGGGCTGTGGGTGGTGATTGACCTCCGAATGGAAAGGAGGATGCATCATTATCCTTTAGGCGATGTAGCTCGTGTTGTATAAAAATTTATCATCTTCGCTGGAACCGTTTAATACTGGATTGACGAAAATGTTCGTTTGGGTTTTCCTATAACATCTTATGGAAACACCTGAACAAACTTTTTGGCCAACGCAATATATAGTCATCTTTAAAGGTAAGAAGAAATGCACTATATAAAGCTGTTTTCCCAACTAGAAATCCAAGGGCTTAAAATTTTTTGTTTTAATAGGAAAAATTAAGGTAAGTTAACGTGGATTTAGGATATATCCTTAAATAAAGTTCATTTCATTTATTTTTAAAATCCTCTGTAGACATCTGCTTCTGGCAGGTGAAGTAACTGGTACTGAGTTTTCTCTTTTGACATGAGCAGCTGTAACGCTGGATGGAAGAGATGAAGCAGGGGTTTTCAGGCACCGCACAACAGGCAGTGCAGGACTATGGCCTTGGGAGGAGGTACTTTCTGAATAAGAAGCAGGGTCTGGAGCCCACCCAGACAGCAGAGGTGTTGCTGGTACAAGCAGGCAGCTATTGGAGGTCAGGGCTGAAATTTGTGGAGCGGGTAAGAGAGAGAGGAAGATGCACAGTGGGGAATAAGGAGTCGATGAAGTTACATCTCAAGACATTGGCCGTGGGCTGAGCCACAAATAGCAAAGAATAGTATCAGAAATCATAAATAGTTGGATAAATATTTTTTCTTTATTTCTTTCGAAGGCAACAAAAATAAAAATAATGGCATTGTATTATGAGTATTATATCACATATAGATGTAAAATATTTGAAAAAGAGATGGTACAGATGAATGGAATTATATTGTAAAATTCTTATATTTTACAAGAAGTATTACAATATTAATTTCTAAGTAGACTGTAATAAGGAAAGGATGTATATTGTAATTCCTACAAAAAACATAAAAGATAGTTGTATCTTGGAAGCCAGCAGAGAAAATAAAATTAGAAATAACTATGATAATGACTCTAGAAAAAGCAAGAGAGAAAGAACAATAATATAAAAATCATAACTGACAAATTAGCAAATACAATATTATGCAATAGACGATTCCAAACAAATCAATAATTGCATCAAATATGAATTGATTAAACACTCCAGTTAAAAGCTGTGTATTATCAGACTGGATTAAAAAAATCAAAATCCTGATATATGCAATGAAAAAATCAAAGATGGTGATAGATGTATATGCCAAAAACATGCATCAGAAAGTGTGCTTTATGAATAGTAGGCAAAATGGAAATCAGCAAAAGAGTATTGGCACTTGCAAAAGGGAATGCTTTTTAAATAAAGATAAAAGGGTCAATTCAAAAAAAATCCTAATGTGCATTCAAATATTAACAGAATTTCAAAAATACATTAAGCAAAACCAACAGAACTGTAGTGGAATGTCGATAAATTCACAATCAGCAGTTGACATGACTGATGTTTGTGAAACAGTACACTCGGAAACTGCACAATATAGAGTCTACAGAATGCCAAGCAAAGATCTTAATTATTTTCGAAGTCTTTCTCTTTCTTTTTGGCCGCACTGTGCAGCATGTGGGATCTTGGTTCCCAGACCAGGGATCCAACCCGTGCCCCCTGCATAGGCATGCAAAGTCTTAACCATTGGACCGCCCGTGAAAGTCCCCCAAATTCTTAATTATTTTTAAACAAATTGACAAGCTGATTCTAAAATGTAAATGGAATGTAAAGCACCCAGATATCCAAAGCAATCAGATAAAAAACAGTTTGGAGGACTTATAGTACCCGATTTCAAGATTTACTATAAACGTCCAGTAATCGAGACGGTGTGGCTTGGCATAAAGGTAGACACGTAGAGTAAAGGAACATAGAGAATGTACAACAGACCTGCGTGTAATTGGTCTATTAATTTTTGACAAAGGCAATTCAAGAGAGTAAAGAAAATCTTTTCAACAGATGGTGTTGGAATACTGGATAGACATATGTGAAAATATGAATTTTGACCCCTGTTTAATTCCATTCCCAGAAATTGATTTGAGATGGGTCATAGACATAAACATAAAACCTGAACTCCTGACTTTCTAGAAGAAAACATGAGAGAAAGGCATTGCAACCTTGGAACAGACAAAGACATTATACCAAAAAAATAAAGGGGGGGGGAGATGATAAATTGTACTTTGTCAAATGAAAATCTTCTGTTCATAAAGACAAACTGTGCAAATGAAGAGATAAGGCACATGTAGTAGAGAATATTTGCATTACATCTTCCTGACAAGGGACTTGCATTTAGAGTATTTTACAAACTAATACAAACCAATAATTAAAAGACAAAAAGCGAATTAAAAATGGACAAAGGAGTTGAGGAGATGAACACAAAAGGACATATACACATGACAGTAAGCATACAAAAAATATCCTCCCAGTTATTGTTCATCAGGAAAATTAAGTTAAAATCACAACCAAATACTATTTCTTACCCATTAAAAGAATGACAACACAAATGGTGGTGAGGATGTAGAGCACCTGGAAGTGGGAACTGTTTGGCAGTTTCTCAGAAATTTAAACGTATAATTCCACTCCATAATTCCACTCTTAGACATTTACAAGGGAGAAGTATGTGTCAAGACAAAAACTTGTACATAGTTGTTTTAGTAGCTTTATACATAATATCCACAAACTGCAAACAACCCAAATATCCCAAAGTTTCTGAATGAACTACAAATGCACTCAATAACATGAGTGAACGTCACAGATACTATAATGAGAAAAAGGAGACAGACATAATCTTCTAGAAGAAAACATGCAAGTTCTTACTGTATAATATATTTAAGTTCAAGAACTTTTATAGTGATAGAAATAAGAATGGTGGTTCTTTATGGGTCAGAGAGGAGGAAGAAAATTTGACTGGAAGGTGGCAAGTGGGAACCTTCCAGAATGGTGAAAATTTCTGATCTCTGTTGGGTCTTTGGTGAAAGAGGTGTATGCGTTTGTCAAAACTCATTGAATTGTATAAATAAGATCTTTGCATTTCACTGGCTGTAAATGTTTCTTCAATCAAAAATATGTTCGAGTGTTCAGTTGTAGACTCCCTCTTAATCCTTTAAAGGTCTGAATTTTTTGTGTCTTTCTCGTTTAATAAAAATTATCTTTATGCTAATTAGCTTTCTTAGTGCCTCATTTTGATGACTGCAGACGTTACACTGTGAGCAGCCTTAAGTCAGCTCTGCATTTTGTCCTTTCATTAGAGGGTATGTTAGTGCAGAGGCAGACCGTTTCTTCCATCTTGTTAACTGTTACGTCCATTCTCTGTAATGACCAATTGATTGCTAATAAACTTCTCATGGACTCCTGCAAAACAGGTAATTAGAGTATTTTCCTTTCAAGGTCTGACTTTTCTTTTGCTCTGAGAATTTCAGGCTATAGGGATATACACATATAACCGCCCCTTAGAGTTTCAAATACTTTGTTTATTAGGCAAATGATTTGACAGAATATATATACATGGACACAGACCAGCTTAAGGAAGATGCCTGGGGTGCCTTAATGGCTCTGCAGATCTTAAAAAAGGGAAAAGAACTGATGATAGGGCTCAAACCAGAGCTGCTGAAACCACACCAAATAGAAGCCGTGCTCATTAAATACCTTCCTAAAACCAATAATCTGGAATGCTTTTGTTTCCTGAATTTTCAAATAAACTAACAGTATTTATGCTTACCCTTGCAAGTTTAGTTAAAGATTGGAAAGTGCTTAATTGCAAGCCATGACTTATAATAGTTTAATTTTTTTGTGATGTGTGGACAGACATTTTATTTTAAAACATTGTGTACTTTGGAAATACATATAACAGGACCACGAAACTCTTTGATGCCTTTGGAGATGCATTTATCTATTTTTGATAATGTGTTGATTTAAAGAGAAATCATACAAACAGCACAAAAGTAGCAAGAATTATAAAGATGATATGTGAAAATTAAAGTTTGAGAATACTGTTCTTATAAGTGGAAAAACTGCAGTGCCGCCTGCCTCCTTGACTTCTGGATGTGTTTCATACTGGAAAGGGTATGAAAGGGGATTTCTACCGAGGTGGGGTGTACCAGCATGGCACTGGTGCTGGCGGACTGAGAAAACTGTGTCTGTGCGACTCTAGGAAGTTGTCTAACTTTTTGGTCACTGTAACCCTTGTGAATAGGACTTAGGGGAAGACGGTAGTGGCAGTGAGGCACATTCAGTCTTTCTCTGCTTTCTTTGGTGCTGTCCTTGCTGTTCTGGTGGAGCTGCGGACCTGTGGTGCTTGGCTTCAGAGACTATGTTTCCTTCAAGACCCAGCGGTAATGATGCACAGTGGACAGAATTTCAACAAGAGGAAAAGGGTAAAATATGAATGTGGTATAAGTGAGATGCAGAAATAAACTCTGAATCTGGAAAATCTGACATATGTAACTATTTAAATATAAGCCAATAAGAATTCCTAGATAATTTGGTACAAATGGCTTCCATGACATCCGAGTTCAGTGGTTTAGACGTGCATCTGTGAGCAAGCTGGTGGGGAAACCGACCTTTTAGTTTTCAGATTCTTTTTAGTGAAAAGTAGCAACACAGTAATTTAAAGCCTTGGTCCAAGAATGCACTAGAATGACTCTATAATTTCAAGTATATTACTATTTCTACAAAATAAAGAGACACTGTCCTAGGACCTTTCAATACACGTTATAAAACTCCTTTTATCTTTCTCCTCATATATCCCAGACTTCACAAATGTTAAAGCCACCAAAATATAGATGTTCATTGGAGAAGGAAAAGTCACTGTAAAGTTGAGAATGTATACCTTCTAAGCCATTGATCTGAAGTTGCCAGCTTTGGAATCTTGGCAAAATAATGCTTCTGCTGATTGGTGTATTTTATGATACGGAGAAAATTTGAGAGAATACACAAATGTGTGTTGTGCTCACCTACAAACATAGCATCTACTTCTTTTTGGAAATGCTGGCTTGGGTGTATCCCATTTTCAGCAGCTGTGGCGTTCTTTGAAGATGTCCCTGGAATGAGAATTAGGGTTTAAGGGGCTGAGCCTAAACCAGCTGAGGCTGGAGCAGATCATGGGAGCAGTTCATCAGAGGTTCCCTGAGCTCCATCCCAGTCTCTCCTCTCCTGTCCCTGGTCAGGCTCTGCAGTAGGACATGGGGTTCCCCTCCCAGGGGCTTTTAGAGCTGAATGTGTGGCACCACCGTTATTGGCCCCACTGCCCATTTTTGATGCTACCTCCTGAATTGTGGATGAAACTGGACACCCGAGGGCCTTCAGATTCCATCCCTGTTCAGTTCCATTTCCTCCGAAGTTGATAGATGAGGGTAACACACATTCCTATGGAAATAGCTAGACCAGGAAGCCTGAAAGCAATTGCAGTTTTTCTTCACTTAGGATTTTACATGATTTATCAATTCAATTTTCTATACTTGCATATTGAAAAAAAAAAGAAAGGCTAAATTAGACACAACTTTTCTCCTAGAAAATTGAATCTGTGTATTCTGTATGTGGGCATATTTATTTATGGTGTACATTCTTCCATTATAGGACTTGTGGTAGCCTACATATTTCTTAAGTGCAAGATAAGATACTTATTTAATATCTTCATCCCAAGTGTCTAGCCAAGTTCTTGGTATATTGTAGATACTCCATAAATGTTTATTAAATTAAATTGAATGGAAAATAAAGCAAAGAGTTTTTAAAAATATTGTTAAAATTTTTTTATTTTGTATTGTAGTATAGTTGATTTACAATGTGTTAGTTTCAGGTGCACAGCAATATGCTTCATTTATATATATACATATATCTATTCTTTTTCAGATTCTTTTCCCATATAGATTATTAGAGAATATTGAGTAGAGTTCCCTGTGCTATACAGTAGGTCCTTGTTGATTATCTATTTTATATATAGTAGTGTGTATATGTTAATCCCAAACTCCTCTAATTTATCTCCTCCCTTCACCCCCCGCCACTGAGCAAAGACAGTTTAAAGAAAGGAAGTGATCATACCAGATATCGGCAACAGAATGTTATCACTGGACCATTAATTTGACTCTGAGCTTCCCAAATTCAGCAGACTATTCCCCTTGTAATAAATTGTTCAGAATTTAGTTTCTGACAAGACAGCACATAAACCTTAACTTGAAAAGAAAAAGAATGTAAAATTCATCTAAGCAAGCTTCACGTAAAGAAGTGGTGAAATATAATGGTCAGTATCCTTGACTATGTTTTCTTTCTATTTGTATGAAAGAAGATACAGAAATATTTTTAAATGAACAGTTCTCATACACTCACTCTCAAAGTTAAAAGGTACAATACTACACTACAGTTCAATGAAAGGATTCTCTGTGGACCAGAGATAATGCTGCCTAGGAATCCTCTATTTATATTACAGTTTAATGTGATAGAACTTGTATAATTTAAATGAATGGATTCCCATTAAAGTATCATTTTCAAATATTAGTATTCTTGGCAAGTTCCCAGCACCAATCGGTTCGTGATTCTCTAACAAGTACCTGTAACCCAGCTAGTCCTTGTTTTTGACTAAGGAAACGATCCTGACATGAAGAGGCAAAGTTGGCCTTCAGTGGTGCGTGGGTTAGGAGCCTGATTTGTGTTCTTAACTGGACAGAAACCAGTTCATTTCACAAGATTGAGGCGGAGCTTTCAAGGGAGAACGAATGGAAACAAGTCATTGGCATTTATTTGCACTTAGGCTATAGATACTTGGAAATATGTTTGGTTTCCTTTTAGAAATTTACTGGGGGACATTTTGAAATTTCCTTGCAGATCTCCTTTCAGGAAACATCTTACCTGAAAAATTGAAAGAGCAGCCTCAGTGTATTTCCAGTGGGATACAAATTCCTAGTTATTCCCTTATAACCTCATGTTAAAAGTCTTTCGCCCACAAAACAGGTACAAACTCTTACCATCCTTCCATAGTCTGATTCTAACTGCTTGCTCTTCTCTGTTTTTTAAATCAGTTCTAGAAGGAAGGTACAAACAATTACCACATCTTATAGAGGAGGTCCAAGCCAAGAAGTGGCTTAACCACTGCTCTGCATTGGTCTTTTCCTTATTGTTATGTGGATACAGAGGTACAAAGCCTGGGAGGGGAAAAGACTCGCATTAACCATATCTTTCCAGATGTGCAAAAATACTTGGACTGCAAATTTCTGGAGCTCGGGATCTGGAATTATTTGTCTTTGAATCTGTAGGGCCTGGCACCCTGTGAAGCTCATCGTAAGTGCTCAGAAACCAGAGTGTTGCACAAATTAAATCATGTCTCTACTTGTGTACTTGAGCCTTGTTTTTTGACCTTCTTGTTTAGTTACTGATTCCCAATTTTACGAATTTTCTATAATATTCACTTAGAATTCTCATTGTTTGTCAATGGGGCCCTTAAAGCTCCTGGTAGATACTGAGTTTATAAATAAAGAGAATTGTCTGGTATTCTGAAATTCATTAGTGTCTTCTATCTTTTTTTTTTTCTTTGCTAGTAAGAGAGCTTGTCAGACTGATTGGAGGCCCGAGCATGATTACAAATTCTAGGGTTTTAAAAGCGTGGTTGAGAAGCTGTCTAATCCAATCCTCTTATTTGAGAGATTAGGAAAGTGAAGATCAAAGAAGTTATCCAAGATCAGACAGCCAGTTAGTATCAGAGACCAAATCTAGGGCTCTGTTTATCATAGTACAGCCTTATTAACCAGTGATTGTATCTCTGTATATTTATCTCTCATTCAGTTCTGTATTTATGCATCAGTGATTCAATGAACACCTGATATCTTTTGGGTACTTTGCTGGCCGGTGGCTTCATGGCTGTGTAACTTGTGCAGTCGCTCAGAGTCCGATGGTTAGGGCCCCACATTTACTGTAATGGACTACAATTAGCATTTTGAAATTCTTAACAGTTCTTTTTAACAAAAAAGGCCCTGAAAATTATGTAGTTGGTCCTTTCTGCTGGACATTGATGACACAGAGGCAAACAGACACGGTCTTCCTTTGAGGGACTCACAGACTAACGGGGAGCTGGACATAGAAATGACAGGACTGCAGATGAGCGAGTAAGTTAGCTTTGCCTGGAAGGAGAAAAGGAATTCCAGGAGAAAATAATAAGTGAACCAGGAAGCGTGGGAACAAGCCAGTGCTGCAGTGGGTGTGGTGGGTAAAGCAGTGAGATTGTGGAATAAGGTCAAGAAAAGAGATCCTGGGGGATGGAGACCTACAAGTGACAGCAGTTTTCTCTCCAGGCGATGATGGGGACCGAATAAGGTCAATGGCCACAGAATAAGGTTGGGGCAGGTGGGTGGGAGAGGGGTTCTAATTGGATTGTGCGGGGTTGATGAGCAGTGGGAAGTATGTGCAGAGGCAGGGTCCAGGGTGACCCCAGGCATTGATGCCCAAGTGCCCAGGTGCATTAGAAATGCTTTCAGTTAGAGAATAAATAGGGGAGAGTTCTGGAAACTGGGTATATTGGTGCTGCTGTAAATTATCACTGATTTCCACAGGGTCTTCAACTTTCTCTGACTTTCCAAACTGCAGTGACTTCCACACATTTTCCCACCTTCTTCACACTTTCTGGGCTGTTATATCTCGTCCTCCACCCCACCTCTCACTCTCGCTCGCCCCAGACTCTGACCAGGTGAGAAAACAGAAGCCATCAAATAGGCCTCATCTCCCGCTATGTGTCAATCACAGTCCTCTCCTTTCCTCCCATTAGCCCACCTTCCTAAGGCTGCCTCATCTCCTCTTTCATTTATTAAATTAAAAAAAATTTCATCAACTTACAGTTAATTTACAGTGTTGTGTTAGTTTCGGGTGTACAGCAAAGCGATCCAGTTATACGTAAACACGTATCCACTCCTTTTTAGATTCTTTTCCCATATAGGCTATTACAGAGTATTGAGTAGAGTTCCCTGTGCTCTATAGTAGGTCCTTATGAGTTGTCTATTTTATACATAGTAGTGTGTGTATGTCAATCCCAATCTCCTAATTTATCCCTCCCCTCCTCCTTTACCCCCCTGGTAACCATAGTGTGTTTTCTACATCTGTGACTCTATTTCTGTTTTGTTAACTCTTGACTTGTAGCTTCTTAGGTGAGCCCGTTGTCTCTCTTGAATTCTCTCTTTTCTACTGCATCATTCCTCCTAATGAGCAAATATGCCTTTTATCTCCCATCTAAAAGAAATCACTATGTTCTACCTGATGAGGATACTTTTCAGATTGTCTTATACACAAGCTATTTCTACATGCATTTATACCTCATCTTCACTTTATTCCAGTTTACTCTTCAACCCGCACCAATATGTTTCCCCTCCTGATTTTCTACTGAAACGGCTCTTGCGTACGGCTTTCTTATTGCTAAGCCTAATACTTACCTTTTATTCTTCAACTCTCTTCAGCAGCATTTGCTGCACTGAGCCATTTTCCTTGAACACCTGTTTTATCCCCTTCTCTATTGCTAATTTTCGCTTCCTTTCATTGCAGGATTCGTACCTGCTGTGTCCACCTACTATACAGTGGCAGGAATCCATCCTGGTGGCAGCTGTCTCTATTCATCTCTTGCTCAGGTCAATTTCACCCACTCTCCTCTTGACACATGCCATCTACACACCGACAGATCCTCAGTTCACATCTCTAGCCCAGATCTCCTTTGTGTTCCCGGTCCACGCAGCCTGTTGTCCTCTTCCTCGCTGACCGCCCTGATATAAGAATTGCAAAGCATAGCCCTAGGTCCCCTCCTCCTTCTCACCTGTCTGGCCATTTTTCTACCTCTGGCATCTGTTTCCATCCAGCTGCTTATTATAGAGACCTGAGGACCTCACACTGTCCCTCACCTCTCATACCTGATCCATTTCCAAGTCTTTTAGGTTCTATCCCCAAATAGCTCTTGACTGTATCTGCCTTTCTCCATCACCAAGGCCAGCAGCTGGTAATGTGCTACCCCCTCTCGCTGGACCACTGCCGTCACCTGCTGAGTAGACTGCTCTACCTCCCCTCATTCTCTACTTGGCAGCCATGGGGATGTTTCCAACAATAGCTCAGATCCGATTCTGACCCACTTCAGAATCAATTCTGCCAACAAACTTCCCACCACCATGAGATGATGAGCCCCTGTCTGCAGGGCAGACTGTGTGACCCCTGCCTTCCCCTCGAGCCTGATCTCCTGCTGGCCTGACCTCCCTCTGTCTGCTTTGCTGCAGCCACACTGGCCTTTTTTCCTGTCCCCCAAGGTCCATGCCCTTTCTACCCAGAGCCTTCCCACTTGCTGCGGCTTCTCCTAAGTTAACCATGCAGGTGACCATCCCTTTTCTTTGAGGGATCAGTGTAATGTCACCTTCTCTGGCTTTCTACCCTGAATCTGTTCCTCCAGTTATAACCATTATTTTTTTTTCTTCATGACGTGTTTGTCGCTACATATTTATTGTGTTGTCTCTACCTCCAAGACCTTGAGAAATCCCTGTGCAAAGGGGATTGTCTCTGCTTTCTCATGGCTACATCCCTATCACTTAGAGTCTCTGACATGGAGGAGGTACTCAGAAGCTTTTTGTCAAGTGAACGAATGAATGAGCAGAAGTTTAGAGATAGAAGGATGATGTTTTCCCTGTATTTCTAAGACATAGCTTCTCCTCGTTAAGGAGTAAAGGAACCCACGCTGTCTGATATATAGCTACGCAGCCAGTGTCTGGGTCCTGACGTTATGTTGCTAACAAGGTTGAATATGTGTTTTGGTTTGGTCCTTTCTCTCTTGTTATTAAAATATTTTTATCTTGTGAAAAATGTTTTGCTATTCTATCATTTTTCACTTTTTTATGCGTTTGGGTTTTTTTGGTTTGTTTTTGGAATTAGTGAGAACACTGTGTAAAGAGAAAACCTCTTTTTTCTCCCACCATGGCTTTCAGAGCCTCCCTGATTCTGGGGATCAGAGGTTTTACCATGATGCGGGCTCAGGCAGGAGCACTGTCATGGGTCTATTTTACAGTAAACGGAGCCTCGATGGCATGGTTCAGTGGCTTGTGCCAGGAGGACAGCCCTGACCACAGGCTTCAAAATGCTCTTCCACTGTTGACACGTCTGCCTCCCAGAGAGACTGGGTCCTGTCCTCTTGCTGGAATAAAGGCTCCTCAGGTGGAGAGCTCAGGGTTGACGTACATTCCCTTGAATCTTTCCCCCTTCACAAAAAGATTTAACTTAAATGAAATTTATTTTATCATTACACTTTTTCATGTACGGATAGGATCTATGTTCAAGATAATTTGAGGGAAACAAACACTGTGTGAATCTGGGAGTTGATGGTCGTTCAGAAAGGAGAGTCTCAGTGTATCTCCCCACATCTTCTTGCTTCCTTTATGGAACAGACTTTTATGGCTATGTCTGTGTTTGGTAGAGTGAGAGAAGTATTTTTTTAAGTTACTCTTGGAAACATAACACCAATTGAACAGTGTGTAGATGCAGAAAGCCTTGATTTTATTGCCTTTGCCACAATTTTCCTCATTTAGAAAGAAACACTGTATTTTGTCATCAGTGTTGTGGTATATTTTTAGCTAAAAATGTGCGACTTTGAAGTTTAATATTGATCTAGAAATTATAAATTAGAAATTTGAGGAATAGGGGTGCTATCTGTGTCTAAAATCGTAATCAGAAGAATTGTTTCCATATCATTGGTAGGATCTGAGTGGCTAAGTTGTTTTCACATCTTGTAGCAGCTATGACATGTGACTGCCATTGACTGGAGGCTTCGTTTGTATCATCCAGTTGGACCTGCGTTTGCATTGTGTGGTCGTGGGGGTGGTGTTTGTGTGTCTGTCAGTTGGTAGGGGAGGAGAGAATCTCTCCTGAGAGGTGGCCATGCAAGAAGCATGAAAAAAAATGTTTATAATAACATGAAACATAATTGTGTTATTTTAATCAGAATAGACAAGAAGAACCCTTTTTTGGAGCAGATGTATTAACAAAATTAAATTAAAGGAGAAGCAACAAATGAAATTATAATCCTACTGATATGTCACTTACCTCCATCTGGGGAACGTAATTTGATAAAGGTAGGTATGGATCTCGATGAGATTATCCACTCAAATGGAAAAGCAAAGACAGACTTCAGTCAAAAGTTTAATTTCTAATTATAAAAAAAAAGATCATGGTCAATTTTAACTTAATTACCACCATTAAAATATATAGTTCTAGTAATTAAAAATAAATCAGTCATGAAACAAAAATATTTTAGGTGGGATGAGTAAAAGGAGCTTAAAAAGTATCCTATTCAGCTACAATACGCTTTTATTGTGATTTTTAGAGTTTATCTCACATTTTAAGCTTTAACATCAAATGGGAAAAATGGGAAAACATATTTTTCATATAAATCACTGTAAAGGTTTAGAGAATTCACAGTCAGCTAGCAAGGAACATTTTTGGTGGAGCAGAGGGGGTGCAGTGATGTCAGGAAGCTGGGCATTTTTGGTTAATTGAATCATTTTATATTCTTTAAATGTGTACTTTCTCTTCTTCTCACGTAGATTCTGAAGTTCCCTTCATATACTAACCATTATGAAGTGCAAATTATAATGAGAAAGAGAGTGTATTATAAACAAATAATATGTACATTATGATAGTACACTTAGTAGATCTTGTGTAGGCCGACAAACAGAAGACCACCAAACCTCGTGAAGAATAAAGCTTTTTCCAAAGAAGACATGCAGATGGCTAACAAACATACGAAAAGATGCACAACATCACTAATCATTAGAGAAATGCAAGTCAGAGCCACAATGAGGTATCACCTCACACCGGTCAGAATGGCCATCATCACAAAATCTAGAAACAATAAATTCTGGAGAGGGTGTGGAGAAAAGGGAACCCTCCTGCACTGTTGGTGGAAACGTAAGTTGGTACAGCCACTATGGAAAACAGTCTGGAGGTTCCCACTACTGGGCATATACCCAGAGAAAACCATAATCCAAAAAGAAACATGTACCATAATGTTCATTGCAGCACTATTTACAATAGCCAGGTCATGGAAGCAACCTAAATGCCCATCAACAGATGAATGGATAAAGGAGATGTAGCACATATATACAATGGAATATTACTCAGACATAAAAAGGAATGAAATTGAGTTATTTGTAATGAGGTGGATGGACCTAAAGTCTGTCATACAGAGCGAAGTAAGCCAGAAAGAGAAAAACAAATACCGTATGCTAACTCATATATATGGAATCTAAAAAAATGATACTGATGAACCCAGTGACAGGGCAAGAATAAGGATGCAGATGTAGAGAATGGACTTGAGGACGTGGGGTTGGGAGGGGGCGAAGGGGAAGCTGGGACGAAGTGAGAGAGTAGCATTGACATATATACACTACCAACTGTAAAATAGATAGCTAGTGGGAAGTTGCTGCATAACACAGGGAGATCAACTCAATGATGGGTGATGACTTAGAGGGCCAGGATAGGGAGGGTGGGAGGGAGTCGCAGGAGGGTGGGCATATGGAGATATATATATAAATACAGCTGATTCACTTTGGTGTACCTCAAAAACTGGCACAACAGTGTAAAGCAATTATATTCCAATAAAGAGCTTAAAAAAAAAATATATATATATAAAGAATAAAGCTTTTAGTACAGGAAGAGAGGAGTCATTGCTTTATTTTAAAAATATTACATGTATACAGGTATAAATTCTCTGCAATCTAATTCATGTGTTTAATGAAATTAAGTCAAAATCTGAAAAGCAAATTCTGTAAATTCAAAGAAATTATTCTAAAGTTCACTTGAAGAAAACAATAGTAGAAATTTTTTTTTAAATGTAAATGTTATATAAGGAAAACATCTCTATAGCTAGTAATGACACATTAAAAGGCAAATTAATTTACAGAGTTTTCTGGTTTGGGCACAAAAAATAGACCTATGGAAACAGAACAGTTTTCACAGAAATATTTCATCTTTTAGAAGTTAATGATTATTGAAGAAAGCATTACAAAATAATGAAGATAAGGAGGATTACTTACTAAGTGGTATTACAGTAACTAATTAGAAATTTAGGGAAAGATGAACATAAAACCTCACCTTAAGTTGTCAGTTTCTTCAGGAGTATAATTCTCTATTTTTTAAGATTAGGAAGTCACAAAGGAAGGGATCTATAATTACACAAAGGGTAAAACCTGTGTGGCAAAAACTAAAAAACACAAGCAAAAGATTAAGCAAATATTTGCAACAATATAGTAAAGGGCTTTTTAAAAATAAGAGTTCATAAAATTAAAAATAGAATTATTACAACCTAGTAAATTAGCGCTTACAGCTGTCGACCTGACATTCCTTAAAACCTGCAAATAAGACAACTCTCAACCAAGGGGAAACTCAAATAAATTGTAGAATAGCTTCATTATAGAAAAATAGGCAGTCTCTTAAAATAATGGTAAAGAAAATCAGGTAGCCGCATAGAAAAATGCTTGATGTACCGTGAAAAATGAAAATGCAAGGCACCAATTGCGTGCTGTGTTATCATGAGGTAAAAAGATGGCTAAAAACATGGGCAGGGAATATACACACATTATAAAAGTTGTGTGCAGACAGTGGGATGCTCTATTTGAAAAACTTTTTGGTTGTCATTTTATAGTTTCTATCAATAAAATTAAGAATAAGCTTAGAAAGTTTAAAAAGAATTTGAAGATGTTCATGGATTCCAAAAGTAGTATGGAAAGAAAAACTCATAAAGTTTTAAAAATTATTTTTTATGTATTCTAAAAGATCTTACTGTACACAGAAATCTAATATTTCCCACTGGAATATCATGGTAAATATCATTTTGGAATAGATATTTTATTATGCAAGGAAATAGAAGTGATATCGTTCGGAGTGGGTGATGTAAGTTGTGAAATACACTGTTAACACTGAGGAGAGTTATTTTGATTTTCATTTGAAGTAGTATTCTATGATATAATAGGGATTGTTTTATTTAGGATTTTCCCCCATTAGTCCTCCTTTTTACATACGTAGCATCCTCTTCTCAATGCCAGCTCCCATGTAAGCCCGTCTAACTATGCTCCCGTGTGAAGACCAAACCCACAATCTACTTTTCACTTTGTTGTCAACTACCCTACATCTTCAGTGTTGTTCAGCTTTTCTGAATAGAAGACAATGGTAGAAATGAACTCTATCTCCATTGCTCCATCTACTATGTACCTCTTTCCTCCTCTTCATGTTTCCCACGGGTCATGGGATCCTTCTGGGTGCTGGGTGATGGGTGAGTGGCGTCTGTGGGTCAACGAGCTGGGCTGAGCTTTTCTGGAATACAAATTAATCCAGAAACTAAGTAAGTGAGCCTAGGTCTAAATGCCAGAGTGGTAAGTCAGGGAGGGGCGGAATCCAGGAGGGGGGTCTGGGTGCCAGAGAGGAAGGCTGAACTCAGATTAGGGAGTTGAACTCAGAGGGAGGCTGAACGCATATTAGGGAGCTCGGAGATGAGGTTATACAAAATCAAAGGGGAGGAGGAAGGGGCTGGGGGGCTCAAGAGGCAAAGTAAAGAGTGAAGAAACTTCACTCATGTTTTTGTTCACTTTGCAAGTGTTTGCTGCTTGCCTGCTCTGGGCACACCTGAGACAGGACCGGGAATAGGCGTGCTGATCCTAGAGCGGTGGAGTGTGATAGCGGGCGACAAGTTTCTACTTTGAGTGGACAAGCAGTTAAGTGATGTACTTTAGATGTGATGGGTGCATGTGATCAATGGCTGTTCCTTTAGAGAAAACTTAAGACAGCACTGAAAATATATATCAAGGCTTCAGGAATGGGGCAAAGGCCTTTTTTACATAAATAATAATCTGGATTTTGTAGTGCTTGGGAGCTAAATGTTGGAAATCTATATACTTTACTGATATAATGATTATTTTCTGATAATATTCAAAATATGAAAGTGTGCACTTTTGTATACACATTACTGTGAATAGACCTTTTCAGTTGCTGACTTTCAAGGAATTGCTTTCCCATCTCTTTCAATAGATGTTTCCAGAAAAGAAGTGGTGTGTGTCAAAAGTATAGCATATTTTGCAACGAGAACTGCCAGTCAAATAGTGAGGATGGTGATTCATGATTCTTGGCCTTGGTTATACCTGTGACCAGTGACATTATCCCCCAAAAAATACAGGTTGAAAGGGAAGATTTGAAATCTCAATCTCACACTGAAATAGTAGCTTAAAGAGGTGAACTGGATGTTGAAATGGATAAAAGCTTTGATGTTCCATGTTAGTTAGGGTTTTGAGTCCTAAGGAATATGAAATTAGGCTACTATGCTTCTTCATTTTTGGTGACTCAGCCATTTAAAGTACTCCCTGGTGCACTTGGGGGATCCTGTGATTAAGAATTATAGCTTCTAAAAGTGCTGCCTGCTTTGATACTGTTCCACAGCATGTCTGTGTGAGTTAGTCTGAGCTCGCTCTCTCTCTGTCTCTCTCACTGTGGTCAAGATTTATGGTTTTTCTTTTAAATGCATTAGCTGTGGCTCTAGGCTCTGGCGAACGGTGATGACAATGTTGATGGTGCCAACAGTAACTACAGCAGGTTTCTGGACAAGTTATTCCTCCAGTAGCAGCACTTCGGCTTGAGCCCCACTGAGAGTGAGGGGAGGACAGATGGCTGGAGACTTGCACTTTGGGAAAGTGTGTAAATTGTAGAAGAAATGAGGTTGTATTGCTTGATATAGGTTTGATAAAAGTGGGGATTATCTACCATGTCTTCCAGGAAGTAAAAATCATAATTACACTTTCATGTAAAGATTATACTTTATGAAAATATCTTAATAGGAGATAATATAAATTAGCATTAACAGTGCACATATAACAATAAAAGCTTCTATGTGCTCTAGAATTCATCTTATTGAGTTGATTCTCACAAGTCGTGTGGAGAAGATCTGAAAGGCTTAACCATATTTTTAGGAGAGGGAATCAAGGCGTCAGGAGTCTAAATGACTTGCTCGGAGCAGGGAATGAGACAGGAAGATCTCCATGTAGGGGGAACTAAGCTGGCACGCTGAAATCAAACTAAAAAATAAAACAAAGAAAAAAGAAAAAAAAAGAGCATCTGGTTTTCATGTTACTCTATCAAATTCCCTTTTGTCTCAGCCTTAAATAGAGTCTTACTATTTCAGAACTGATATCAACAGAGACAGACAGAATTAAATCAAGAGTCTTCACTTGGTCCAGAGATGTGAAGTGAGAAGAGTTTAGAGGCTTGTGATAGCATAAATCACTCAGAGATCCCTACAGGGGAACACGTGTCAGGGCCATCAGGGCTGGCTGCCCTGGTCCTCACCACCATTCTCCTCATTGGAAGCCCTGGGAGACTTGAGTTCTTCCTTTATGAAGGATGGCAAAGATACCCTTGTCCAGGGACTAACTCCACTCCTGCTGGTCATCCCGCATCTTCATCACATCCTGAGTGTCACCAGGAACCGCCCAGGCTCTAAAGTCTTATATTCTGTTCCCTCAGTCCCAACTCCCACCTCCTCTGCTTCTCAACCTCATCGAGACATCTGTGTCAAATCCCTCATCGCCTTCTTTTTCTCCCAATGTACTTACTCATTTTGGAAAGCTTTCCATTTCTACATTTCCTGTGAATCCAGAGTTCAACTCTTCTTTCATCTATCATTTGAGTCCTGTAGGTAGCTGCAGCTACCCTACAAGTCATTAACCCTCAATCAGACTAGCCTTCCACTTCCACTCCAGTCTTGAATGATGTGAAGAAAATAACACTGCTGTGTAGTTAATTGCTGATACACACTTGGAGTCTACAATTTGGCTACACCCATACAACTTTCAGGGGAATCATTTTCTTGCTCTGAAGAGCATGTACTCTCATTCCTCAAAGTGGTGATTCTGATTCCTAACGAATCACTTTAAGTCCTTATGTCACTAACAGCTTCTCACATACTAAATACAAGTCAGGCCCGAACTATAGTAACCGCTCACTCTCAAAGCTCCAGGTACATCTCCATCCACAGTCCTCACCTCCTCTCCTGTAGGGTTGTAGTGCTGCCTCACCGTGGTTTTCAACAGCTGCTACCACAAGCTGTCCTGAAAACAGCCTGAATACTACTCCTTACTAAGTCTGAGTGTTCTCACTTGCCTAATTATCCTACAAGGCTTCCAAGATGAATAAAAACATGTTCAAGAACTGCCCCCTTGCCGTGCTCAGAATTCTCAAACGAAGCTATTCATGGAGGCATAACTTGGCGGTGTTGCTGTGTCAGGTTTGCCAAGTGGGTAAACCGAGGGCATTCATGTGGGTCACCCATTCATTAGGAAGAAAGCAGTTTCTATCCTTTGCATTAGTCTCTTCTACTCCCCTAAACCACATGAATAAAAGCCACCTTTCTTCTTACCTCAGCTGGGTTCCCAACTTCTTTTGCAGTCCTTTTTATCAAAGGGAAATCTACAGGTCATATTTCAAAGACGAGGCATTATTTCTAGGTGCTAAGCAGAAAAGTAATGAAAGTCCATTACACAAAAGCTCTGTTTCTTTTCTGCTTCTCTTTAGAAGCTGTATCATTCACAAGGAAAGTGTAAACATGAATTTTAAAATATGGTTTTAACTAACCGTATGCTCTGTTAGAGTTACAGAGTAGCCCAAGTTCGAGACTCCCAGGGATGTCAGTATGTCCACTGGAAGTTTGATAGCGACTTCTGGCTTTTGTCCTAGTGTCAGGTGCATAGGAAGTACTCAATGAATATTTGTTGCCTAAAGATAGGAATCCTGTCTTCCGCTTTGTTTCAGAGATGAGAAAAGCTAACGGTAGATCTCCAGAGAACATGTCACAGAGTTTGTTTTCTTCTTAGTAAATAAATGCAGAAGGGAAAAATAATGATGGTTGGGTTTAATCTGATTATAATAAAATATCGTCTAGGGCATCTTTGTCAGAAGATTCACGTTTTGTGTTGCCCACCATCCCTGGGGTTTCTTTTTACAACAGTGATACTACACAGAGGTTTGGGCTATTAACCCCTCCCACTTGTGCCTCTGAAGGAGCAGTGGCCTCGTGACAAGCTCACATCGCAGAACACTTGGGCTGCCTGCCTGACCTTGAGTGGGTTGAGGGAGCGTGCAGTGAAGAAGTTTTGTGCTCTGGTCATGGTTTTGGACTCCTCGAGACTGTTAAAAACAAGGCGTAGAATTCAAACAGAGCAAGGACAATTGGGGAAATGTGTTCTCCCGTGGTTGATTTACTGTTTCTTTTGAAAACAGCTGTGCTCTTTGGTCACGGATTCTGTGACAATTAAAAGGAAAAGTGTGAAAACGTTGAGTGATCCCTAGATGAGACTAGTGACCTTGGGAGCACACCACTGTGAGCACAATTCCCTGTTCTAATTTGCTGAAGTGGTCACAGGACTCTTGAAAAACAGCCCGTGACTGAGGATCCAATTTTTAGTCCACTCTTTTTTTTTTTTTAAATAACATTTCACCTCCTCCCAAAAGGTGTTTGCTAACACCTAGCTACACTTCAAGGAACCCAAGTGAGTTTTTTCTGGACCAGATGATGCTAACTGCAGAATAGGTTGCCTTAAAATGAGGACCCTTTTGGAAATTGTAGCTTAATATGGTGAAGGGACTTGGATACGTAATTTGGAAGCTATGAGAAAATATAGTTGACTTATCTAAGAATAGCACTGACAGGCACTCCCCTTGACTGCCTTCTCTCAAAACAAATATAATACATATTAGGTTGGAATCAACTTATTTTTCAAAAGTTTTAACTTGAAAAATAAGATAACTTCAAATTCCAAATTGTCGGGATTGCAGAATCTTTTAAAATACGTCTTGAAAATATGGCCTGATTAATAAAAGAAATACAGCATCTGAAAACCCAATGTTTTAATTTCAGTTACAGGATTATAAATGCATAGAATAAAAACAACCAACATAGAATTGCAAAAGTTGTTACAATTTTATAGGTTTCATTTTCAAGGGAGTATCTAATAATCTTTCTAATTTCCTATTTTTCAATAAAATGTGATTAGAGCTGTCTTTTAAAGACGCTGCCAGGAGCAGGGAAGTAGAAAATGGAACAGACTTCATCTTGTCCCCAGCCAGCTATGGGATCCTGGGCATGTCACTGTTTTTCTATTTAAATTGGAAAAAGACAAGCATAGTCATCTACAGAAGTACATGCCAAGGGGTAGAGTGAAAACGCATGGCTGAGGAGTTGTGTATGTGTCCAAATCCATGTGCTTAAGCATGTAATCCAGCAGGAAGGAAAACGATGCAAGAAGTTATCAGTCAGTCCCCATCAGGGTACAGAAGAGATCATGTAGCTTGATGGGGGTCCAGTTCATTTTGTTCTAATACTATGCCAGGGAAGCTATTTTCTAATGCATGATTGAGTCTTCAAAGCTGACCTACCTAGCACAGGTGGACAGTTAACACTTCCCTGCTGAAATGTAACTTCGCAAATAGAATGAAGAAAGAACCGGAAATTGAGAATCAGCAGGTATAAGAGACTAGTCTCACTGTTGCTAACTGACCTGGGCCCTGGGCGGATGACACCCACTCTGACACTAATGTTCTGGATTCTGTTTCACATACGAGGCATTTAAGACCACTGGGTGCCATAGGAAATTGTCTGCCTCTGTTCTAACCTGCCTAGACTCACAGCATCCTGCTGTGATTGCATCCTTGGCATCTGGGTGTCCAATAGGTCAGCAGAAGCTACTTATAAATCACAAGAACATCCATTCTTAGGTGGCCCAAACCTTGCTTTGGGAAGTCTCAGTTATAGTGAAAGAGCGAGAGACATGGGAGAGAAATGTGGTTAAGTCTCCAGTTCTAAGCCTCATTTGCTATGTGGCTTTGGGCCAGTAAAGTGAAAAAGTTATGGGGTGTTTCAAGCACCAGAAGGAGGGTCTGTAAAGGAAATAGCACATTGCCTGGCTTATTTCTCCATAAACAGACTATTCTTAGCACCATATTTACCATAATACGTCATTCACCCTTGATTATATAAAATTTAAAGCATTTTTAAATCTTTCAACCCTCAGAGTTACAAATCCATCTTTATTGCTGTTTTCATTGTTGATAACTGTTTTGAAAACAGATAGTTCTATTAAATATGACTTTAAGGCTTTAATGGTTACAGATCATTTGGCAGAAATTGGGTTTCTGGAGAAAATAGAGTTCGAGTTAGCGCATTCCACAATGCACGCAGGTATAATTTTGACAAGAGGACATTGCAAAAACTGCAGCTACCTTAAAAAATCATCTCAGTGCAGAGCACAGTTATTTATTAGGACAAACATGTACCAGTACAGCTCACAGAGAGCCCACTGACTTTGTTCTTTCTTACTGACCATTGCTGTCCTAGACTCCACGGTTTTTTAAAGGGCAAGCTTTGACTTTCTTTCTGGAGATAATGGAAGCCAAGCCTCTTTCTCTGAGTTTCCCTTAAAAATGCTTGTTGAGTGTCCTGTGACTCTCCCCAAGTTCTAAGCACAATGGTGTCTCCAGGTCCATCTTCTCAGGTCCATGGGCACTCACTTGTGGATGAAAAAGATTGAAAGGCTGTTGTCCTCCACCTACCTTCTCCATCTGGGTTCCCAGCATTTGTGGTCCTTGGATGTGTTATTAGGTTTGAGGACCTTCATTCATTCTCATCCATTGCATTGGTGCATGGGGGATTTCGCCTCTGAGCTCTGAGCTCTCCCTGCTCTGCTGCCTAATGTCCCAGCCATTTCCCTGGGTTCTGGGGAAGCAGGTTGGGTAGCGCTCAGAGTAACGCATCAGAGCCGAGCAGGGGAGAGTGACCCTAACCCGAACCCTGCACTTTCAGTGTATTCATCTTCCGTGAACAGTTAATATCTCTCTTGGAATTTTGATTTGTAGTCAGATATTTTGATTGAACTTTCTTTTCCATTATTCGTTTTAAGCCGTTACATTGTTAAAAGATTTAGTTTATATCTGCCATTGATTCAGTTCTACCTGTACTTTTCCTTTGTATCTGTTAAATGTCTTACTGTTTTAAGTGCTGATAATTGTTTTCTTACTGTTTGTATTACTGAATTTTAGTCTTTGGGGAGAGAACTAAATTGCATAATTTTTGTCAAGGAGTTCTTTTCTTAAAATGAGTTGCAATTGACATATAACATATTAGTCTCAGGTGTACAACATCATGATTCAATATATGTATATATTGTGAAAAGATCACCACAGTAAGTCTAGTTAACATCCACCACCACACAGTTACCATGCTTTCTTGTTGTGAGAACTTTTAAGATCTGCTCTCTTAGCTACTTTCCAATATACGATATAATGTTAACAGCAATCACCATGCGGTATATTACATCCTCAGGACGTATTTATCTTATAAGTGGAAGTTTGTACGTTTCGCCCACCTTCAAACATCTTGAAGGAGCTTTTGAAAGGGGGACTTTTTTACCTTTTGCTGTACGTGGCAGTGGGTAATAATTGGGCATCTCCCAAGAATTTAGAATTAAGAGCAATAAGACAGCTCTGAAAGTTGACCTATTAAAGCAGAATACAGTAAGAAAGAGCAGGGCTGTGAAAACCTTAATGAGATAGTTTTTCCCAGCCAGAGAAATACCTGACTGAATACATTCGTAAGATAAGAAAGGGTGTATCTGTGTCAGTCATCAGAAGGCAGTGTATGTATGGGGGGAGGAGAGTGGGAGAGGTATTGATCAGCAATAGAACACAGAAAAAGAAGAGTCAGAGTGTCAACATTTTGACATTGATCATTCAATAGCTGCTAGTGTTAGTGAAGTGATACGTTTGGCCAGAGAGCCAGATAATAGAATTCCATGTTCAGGATGAATGACCCCGAGCTGCCAACCATCCTAGACTAATGCTATTACCCTTTCAAATCCTATAGCAAACTTGCCTGCTTCCGACCCCAGCATCCACTGAGAAGTGTTAACCTTAACGTTGGACACCCCATGCGGGTGTGTCCACAGGGAGAGCGTGTGCCAGTCATGACCTCATCAGTTCTGCCACAGTTTTATTTTTCTGGGTACCTTAGAAGCGTCAAGTTGCATCCTAATTCTACCACTTTGATTTTTGTGTGCTTCATAGTTTGAATACTTTCCTGAAACATGGTTCACATTGCTGAGCCTCTGGAGCTGAGGGCCTTTCCCTGTCAGTCCGCTGCCCCCACCCCCACCCCCACAAGACCTTGGGTAGCTGAGCAGCTGCTTCTCCCGGTGACACGTGGACCACCCGCATGCGATTCCATTTTAAGTGCTCTCTTATCTAATCATTTGAAAAGAAACAGCTTTTTTTCCTTATGTTTTAATTCATTCTATTCTATTAAAAATCCTGCACAAACAGCTTTATTGTTTTGAAATTCACTGAGATCAAAAAGCCAGAATTTCATGTGTAACAGGTTCTCTCCGTTTCCTCTTTATCTCCTTCTTCTCCTCCCTCCCTCCATTCCTTCCTTCTTTGTCTCTTTATCTGCCTTTCTTTCCTTCCTTATTTATTTTTCTTCCTTCCTCTCCTCCCTTCCACATGCATTTTTCTTGAGAACTCCTGTGTGCTGGACACTACTAAGTACTCACGGGGAGAAAAACCCTTAAAATCTTGTAGGAGAAAGAGGCATATAACCAAACTGCAGTAAAAGGTTAAGTATATTTTTCATTTGTGACATGAATTCCGTTTAACTGCACAAGTATGCATTAGGCTTCTCTTGCGTGCAAGCACTGTTTTGGGTTTTGTGGAAGATGCAAAAAACATAAGGCTTGGCCTCAAGTTGTTGTGCTATTAAACATGTAGGAAAAAAACAAGAAAAAACAACTCTAGGCAGAGTGTGAGACATATTATGTGAATTGTACAAAGTGTTTTTGTAGGCGAGGAGAGGGAGCACTTCTAGATGGAGTATTTTGGGATAAGGTGCGTGGTGTTAGCTTGTGCAGTAGGACTGTGCGAACTGAATTTAAATTGGATGGGAAGGTGCATCAGGGCACTGGGGTTAAGGCAGGGTTGTGGGGAGGCAAGAGGAAGGCAAAGAGAGCTGATCAGAATCGATGGAGGTGCTCACACTTAGAGATGAGTGTTAACAGGTCAGGAGAACATAGCGTTGAGTTAGGAGCCGCGGTCCTGGAGGAACAGATAGGGCAGATTTGGCTGGACAGTCAGGTTGACACCAGAGCTGAAGGCTGTGTCCTCAGACAGCTGTGGGAGAAGCTCGTTGTCCTGAAAATTATTTAAAGAAAAAGTATAGTTTTTTGATATTTAATTTTTTTTTCTGGTGATAACTCCGAGTGGCCTATTCAGCCGTACCTCAAAGGCTTGTTCACCTGCAGACCCCTCAGCCACCCAGCTTTCCTCAGTCTCCATGTCTGAGGACAATATGGTAACTTCAGACTTGGTGTTTGTGAGGAATGATTTATATTTCATTCTAACTGGGGCATAGGGTAAGGGTGGTTGTTCAGACAGCTGAGTCAGGGACTAGGGAAAGCCTTAATTTTGAGTTATGCAACTGAAAGTTAAATTCACATGGCAATGTGAAGAGTTTGAAGGTTTGTCAGAGGAGGTCATGATCAAGAGCTTTTAGGAAGATGATTCTGCCAAAAGCAAATCTGGAAACAGGACATTTATGGGTATATTGCAACATCTTTGGAAGAGGTATGAGAATGGTCAACTAGAGTAATTGTACTCTACATGAAAGGTCATCCTCATGGCTCATGGCTGAAATAAAATCAATGGAACTTGGCAATCAGCTGACTATAGGCAACAAATGAGAAGCAAGAGTCTTGTAAATCAAAGAGCTTAAATCTAGGTGATAAGCCAACTTCTGTAAAAAGAAAGTTCCCATTAGCGGAAGTAGGGAAATAAGCAAGTGCATGAGGAGATTTGGAAACAGAACTTGCAGATCTGTTGAGAAATCTTGTACTTCACAGCTGAACGTCTGCCTATACAGCCGATCGACAAATGGGAGGAGGTACTTTGTTTAGCTTCATAAGAAAATAGATATTATTTTGCCTCACTCTTGGAAAAGTGAGTCAACCATCTAATCAACCATATGTTGAAATTTAAAAGGGCATTGCTATTTGCTCCAGGTTACCTTGAACGTTAGTAAGATTCAGACTGGTTTGAAAACATTTTGGTGCTTTATCTAAAGAAAAAATTTTATCATTTTAAAACCCCAGATATCCATCCATTATGAAGCTGTGCTCAAGCCATATACCAAAAGTTGCTTTGCTTTGTAAAAGTGGTGTTCATTTAAATTTGGAGTTTGAGTTTTAAAAATAATAGTATTTGCATATCTGTGACATGTCCAAATTGAAACAGATCTGTTTAATCGTGAGTCAAGAAGTTGCAAGGGTAACATTTAAAAAAGAAAAGATTTAAATTGCTGAAAATTTTTTTGAGTTTCTAAATCATACATGCCTGTAAAAAGCATCTTATGTTTATTGACAGGAAAACTGCTCTGCCTAAATACTTCCAATTTTGATAATGTGGATACAAGTCACATTCAGAAGGGATGGAAAGCCAGGAGCTGCGGTCCTGCTAGATTCTAATTCATGGCAGAGGAGAAAACCATCACTCACTGGAGTCAGGGCATGTTTTATGAATTTGGTAGTTAGCAGGTTCTGAGTTATATTTCAAGACAAAAATACTAGACCTGTTTAGGATATGACTGCTAATCCTAGACCTGTAATCTCCCAAATCCTTAAGTCTGTTACCTCCAGGGAAGCCAACCGTGGGACTTTAAATCCTTCAGGTTTTGTATTTGTGTGATTTTCAGGTAAATGCAGATAAGTTTGATCATTCAGATTTTTGCATTGTCTGAAATACAAACATGTTCTGCCTCATAATTTAGCAGGAAGGTCAAGAAGTACTCTGAGTTCTTTGAAGCAGCCTCAGTTGTTTGTAATGAAACTTTTGATGTATTAGTAGATCTCCCAAAATTCCAAGCAATGCTTAACCTGCAACTCTAAAATAAACAGAATGGAATATCCCCGAAACTTGTCTAGATCCAGTTCTGCTTGGAACTATATGTCTTGCATTATACCTCAGTTATAAATTAACTTCATAACCTCTGACATATGAAGAAAAATTCTAAAGGTGATATTTTTATAAAATAGAAAATTATTTTTGGTACAATGTCAGCCTGATGACCTAGTAGTGTAACTTGTTTGTCATGTTTGTAAAACAAAATAGGCTACACTTTTTTTCAGATTACCTTCTTTATACTGTCTTATAAAATGCCTTAGTGTGAGAGACAATTATATGTTAAAAGGGGAGGAAAACTTTAAGTGAATGTTAAACTTAAAAAAAATGTACTTAAAGGCTTAAAGAAGAGAGAGTAGGGGGTTGGATTCAATTCCAGATATCTAAAAGCAAAATATTGGCTATTTTTGATAGTATTTAAATTCCACATGACCTTTCAAGGGCATGTGATTGAGAAGAGAGCTGGAGGACAGGAAAGACACCTATATTTAAAATATCACAACTGGAGAAAGCCCTTGCACAGCAACGAAGACCCAATGCAGCCAATAAATAAATAAATTTATAAAAACAAAACAAAACATCACAAAGCAAATTGTAGATATTAATTCTAAAACTGTGGAAAAGAACAACTTTATATGAGGTTTAGTGTGTTTAGAAGGTATTTAGAAAGTATTTCTGTAACATAAATATTCTTACTCTATGGTAGGTGCTAGAGTACTTGGGACTTTCTCCTTATTTTTATTATTTTTTTTAATATTCACTTGTAAGCTGATTAGTCTATAAGATGCTGAGGGTCAAATAAAGTAGAAGTGGGTATTGCCATTACTTGGAGTATTTGATCAAACACTGGATGAGCAGAGGCGCTGGTTCTGTTTGCCCTTCTTAGGGGTTGCATAATCAGATCTATACAGACCTAGAGTCGGCTCTCGTCCAAAATGGAACTAAGCTGTAGGTATGAGACCTGGCATCAACCAGATAAATGACCGCTCTGCTGCAGACCTTCTCAAGCAGCTGGGGGTGGGTGTCAGCAATGGTGGTGACCCTAGGATCACTCTGAAGATAGGACTGTTCCCCTCCAGCCCCCAAGGGCTGCAGTGGTCAATCCAGATCATGGTCAAGGCCAACCCAACACCCAGACTGAGTCAGGAACAACCAATACAGTACAGTTTCTGGACAATGGAGAGGCTCTTTCTTGTCTCAGATTCATCTCCCTACTGGGCTGTACCTGAAATCCCAGCCCTTGAAGAATCATTGCTTAGATGTAGGTTTCAATAACAAATTTAAAAAATGTAACCAAGCCAAACAAAAACAAAATGAAACATGTAAATGTGTAGAAAATGCAGCATTTGTTTCCTGCCATTTTGTATCCTAACTGTAAGGTAGAACTGACTAAAATATGTGTATTTTGGTAAGGAGATGGGAAATGAGCAGAGAAGGATGCTGGATAACCTGTAGGGGAGGGTGCAGAGGGGCAAAGCAAACAGTTGTGTGCACGGTGCTCAGTTCTTCAAAAAGGTATTGCCTCGTTTAAGCCTCCCAAAAGTCAGGTATTATTAGATTCATGTATAAGGTGAGAAAACTGGGGCCCAGGGATTTGATTCGTTTGACTAAGTTCATTCTGATAACAGGTGGCAGATCTATGCTTTCATATCCTCTCTGTCTTACTCCCAATTCCATGATCATTTCAGTACCTGAGACTGCATTTGAGTGGGAGGCCAAGACGTGGGATAGGAGCCCCCTCCTCCAGGAGGCCACCTGGATGACCTGCGGGCTGATGGGGCAAGGAGACATAAATGTGGGAGCCAGGCCTACAAAGTTGCACTCATCCAGGTCACCCTTCTGCCCATGGCATGTTCTAGTCTGGTTCAAATCCTTGGGAGATTCTTGGTGTCAGTGAGCTCTTAGCTTGGTGGTTTTTTCCACACGAGGTCGTGTGTGCCAACCAGGGCACAGAGTGATGGCACAAGATGTACTTGCACACGAAGACTTTCAGGAGCATCAGTTTCCAGATCCTCGACTTCCATTCAGTCTTCTGTGGGGTTGATCGGCCTGAAATATGCCTGTGGTTGGAATGGGCTCTTTTTCCCACATCCCAGTTCTCAAATTCCATTCTCTTGCTCTGCAAAATACAGGCTTACCTCTTACCCATCCCTAAGGTCACTGTCATGTGTCGTTCCAAGAGGTAAAAACCAGTGGAGGGCCAACGAAAGGGGTATTCAAAAATACTGAGTGCGAGTATTGACAGAAAGAATGATAGTGACAGAAAAGTCGTAATTCTAGACGTTTTTTTTTTTTTTGGCAAAGAAGTAAAGTAGTTTGAATGGAAGTTTTAAGAAAAAAATATGTATACATGAGAATGAAATTCTTTCAGGGATGTGTAATGTCAATTTGAGTTCTAGGAGAGAAAGAAGCTACGTAAAATTTCTGACTCTTGAAGACATGATTGTTCACGGCTGTCATGGTAGTTGCTGGTGGATTGACTGTAATATTTAGATTCGATGGATATATTTAAAAGTGTAAAGTAGCAGTTTTATTTTAAAGTATAATTAATTATAGTACAATGAAAAGCACATCTGTTGCAACTCTAATCTTTTTAGATGTCAGGTACATAGAAATATGTAAGGGTTTGAAGGAAAAAAATATTAGGATTATATAAACAAAAAATGTTGATCACTGGAGATTCTGAGCGTCCGTGGATTGAATGAACCTTCCCACGGGCATCTTCTTTATCGTCCAGTTAGAGAGGATCTACTTTGGGAAAGAAAGAGGAGGCAATTATACAAGGATCCAACCCTCCCCACCAGCTTCCTCACATTCCCTTTGCACATGCGCTTGAAAAGGTGGGAGATGGGAGATGTCCTGGGTTTATAATTGCAAGAACGGTGATGTCCAAGAAACTGCTAAAAGAAATCTGAGGATTTGAAGCTGAATATTCAAATCTTCTTCCAAATGAACGGTCATATATTTTTCTGCCTCTGATTATCAGGAGGAGTGAATGGTTGCTAGTTGGTACAAGGAGGGACATATGAAAATGGGTCTCCAGGGAGTAATGTGCTGACCTGGGAACCTATCCCGTTTGAATTAGCTCCTACTGCCCCCCATCCTGTTACCATCTATGTTTCCAGCAAAGAAACAAGCACCGCTGACGTTTCCTCTGTCTCTATGCCAAGCTAATTATGGATGTGGGGCTTTAATCCGTGAAATTGTTGCAAAACACTAATGCATGTAAACTCAAGTTTTTCCTGTCACTGATTAAACAGGTAATGGAGACTCCCCTTCAGGAAATCAGCTTTACAGATTGGATCCAAGTCATTTAAATAATGAAAGTTGTGTCTTTGAAATAACAGTCCTTTCTTTGGTAGAATTTTATTTAGCATTGAGAGTTTTCTTCCCCTTATGCTGGAAGCTGGAGGAAAATTATAGTGCAGGAATTGATACTTCCCTGTGATGTAAGTCAGAATGTTTCTTTGGAAGCACGAGTGCTCAGGGCATAAATGTCAGCAGTTTTGAAAAAGCTGGTATTAATTATAAGGAGCTCAAGGGAGAATAGTAGATATTACTGATGGGAGTGATAGACACGACGGGCTGAATGCACGAAAAGGTTTTTCTACTTGGGGGAATTTCTACCTGTTTCGCTCACAGCTTACAAAAAGCATAAAAGTCTGTCCTTTCAGAAACTGTGCTGTAAGAATTCTAGCACCTTTTGTGAAAGGATATAGACGTTCGCACAACTGTTCACAGTGCTCTAAGCCCACATGCAGACCAAATATCAAGCTACTTATTATTCTGAATTTCCATACTCTTTTGTTCACTTATTTATTCATTTGTAAAATGTTTGTAGGGGATACTGTGAACAAAACCCTGGAGATACTGCTGCCAATAAGATAAATCCCATCTGTGGCACAGAAGAGAGACACAACTGTGTTTCCAGTTAAAAAGACCTGCAATAAAATGTATGCATGCGTTTTTATCAGAGTTGCTTCTGCTAATTGTCTCTTAGTGTAAGACTGACTTTTAAGCATCCACCTTCTGAAAAACTCTCTCTCAAGTTCCTATACAGGTATTCAGAATAAGGCCATGAATTAAGAGAAGATTTAAATATTCTGCATGTAATACAATACTGAATCATGTATATAAGGCAAAACTAGATGAAAACATTTTTAATTTCTCAATTACTAGGCAAATTTTAGATGTTTCAGTATTTAATAGCACCCCAGAAAATGCTCCTGCTGTGTTGAATTATTCTGCTGACCTAATCCAGAGTCACAGTGTGGCTCTGGTGGCGGTCAGTGTTGTTTGGGGGTACCATCTTCCAGGCCTTTAGTTGGGTCTTATTGTTGAACAAGTGAAAAGGCCTCCTTCTTGCTGTAATGAGAGCCCCAAGACTTGTGAAGAAACCAGACTCCTGTCCTTGCCTTTAGGTTAGAGGCTTCCTGGAGACAGCTTTAACTCTATTGATAGGAAGCCACTGCTTTCTTGTGAAGGGGAGTGTCTGTTCAGCGATCGTTACCTAGTTCCAGTTGCAATGCTAGCCTGTACAACATGCTTCTTTCTCTTCAGCAGAAGTAGGATGTAAGCATTACCCCAGCCCCCAACTTGTGTTACATTAGAATTTGGAACTTTCTCCGATAGGTAGTCTTTAGTTAAAAAGAACCCTGTCCATTTGAGGTGCACCTGTGATGCTTATGTCTTGCCAAATAACATACTTGCCAATAACCGAAACACTGCCTCCTTTGCAACAGACATTTTTAATATGCATTTTACACTGTATTAATGCTGGCAAAACTTTTATGTGACAAGGATTTGTAGTTATGAACTGAACGCAAAATTCCCTTGGAAGAAAGAAATCTTTGTTTCAAGAGGTTAAATCTCAAGAGCTGTAAGTCGTGTGAGTTGCAGGTGAGATGATTCGCCCAGCTTGCTTGTTTTCTCTAGCTGTGCTCAGCTTGTAGGACTTCGCTGGGGATAGAACAGCCTGGTGTTCCGTGTAAATAGATCACAGAGGAAGACTTAATAGATTTTTAAGACAGTCATCATATAGGACATGTTTCTTTCTTCTGACAAGGAAAGCAAATCTGTTTTAGCACATGTTATCTAAGTAACAACCACTGCTTAAATGTTACAGTTGTTTAAAAAAAGACACTAGGAAGGAAAACACTATCGAAAATGGAATTCATAGAAAGCTTTTACATAGTCAGTTTTCCAGAGTGCTACACACACACATTGTAATATAAACATAATGGCCTGAGTAGTAGTATTTTAGAGATTTCTGTTATGCTCATTCAGAAGACTTTCTGCCCAGGATCCATCTGTTAAATGTCTTGACAGTTTCTAGGGTAACCTCAGGGATTCTTCAGATTTTGTTGCAAATGCTAAGAGATGTGATCTTTAACTTTGTTGGAGTCCCTCAATTGTCCATAATACTTCATTGGGGTGGATTTAGCAAGGGAAATATTTTTTAAAGATCGTTTATCTTGGACAATAGGAATGAGAGGGTAACCCGCTTCCAGTGTCTAAAATGTAAATGTATCAGGGACTTCCCTGGCAGTCCAGTGATTAGGACTTCACCTTCCAGTGCAGGGGGTATGTGTTCCATCCCTGGTCAGGGAGCTAAGATCCCACATGCCTTGCAGCCAAAAAAATAAAACATAAAACAGAAGTGATATTGTAACAACATAAAACAGAAGTGATATTGTAACAAATTCAATAGACTTTAAAAATGGTCTACATCAAAAAAATCTTAAAAAAATATAAAATAAAATGTAAATGTATCTGAAAGAGGCAGGCATGATTCGCTTGGGGAGGGCAGGAGTCAATGCTGTGGCCATCTTGGTCTAGCGCAGTGATGCAATGGTGTAAACCTTTTTGCATTGGCAGCTGGTGTCCAGTTAGAAAAAAGATGAGTCTTCTTACTCGACATACAAGTAATTCTGTGAAATGAGTGGCAAGCTTCTCTCTGTTACAAGTAAACTCAAATTTTGTTTTTGGGGAGTGGGTGGAAATATATCAGCATTTATTCTCAGTGATTATTGTAGAATATTTGAAGGCCTCACCAGACAGATGTTTGCATGCAAACCCATATTATAGTGGGAAAGCTCTTTAAATGGGCATCTTCAAATATTTGCTGAATAAATGAGGGATGTTCTAAGTTTTGAAGGTCATATAAAAATGAATGAGCAATTAGTTGAGCTATTAAAAACAGGTCACACCGTAGATGGGGAGAAAATGTTTGCAAAAGATCTGATAAAGCGTTGGTATCCAAATTATACAAAGAACTCTTAAAACTCAACGATAAGAAAACAACCCAATTAAAAAAGTAGGCAAACTATCTGAACAGACACCTCAACAAAGATGTTAAATAGATGGCAAATAAGCATATGAGAAGATGCTCAGCATCATTCAGCAGGGAATTGCAAATCAGTCTGACAATAGGACGTGCTGGCGAGAAAGTGGAACAAGGACTCTCATCGCTGGTGGGAATGCAAAATGGTACAGCCGCTCTGGGAGACAGTTTGGTGGTTTCTTACAAAGTTAAACATACTCTATTGTACGACTCAGCAATCACACTCCTTGGTATTTAACCAAATGAATTTAAAACTTAAGCTCATACAAAACCCTGCACACCAATGTTTATAGCAGTTTCATTCCTAACTGTCAAAATTCAGAGTTAACCAAGGTGTCCTTCAGTAGGGGAGTGGATAAGCCAGTGGCGGCACACTTGTACGATGGAACGCTCAGCGATAGAAATCAAAGAGGCATCAAGCTGCTAAAAATCATGGAGGAACCTTAAATACATGTTGCTGAATGGAAAAAAAAAGCCAATTTGAAACGGCTACAAACTATGTGATTCTCACTATGTGGCATTCTGGACAAGGCAGAACTATGGACACAGTAAAAAGATCACTGGTTACTAGAGATTGAGGGGTGGGAAGGGAAGGAAGGATGTAGAAGAGGAGCACAGGGGATTTTTAGGGCAGTGAAACTATTCTGTGTCATACTCTAGTGTCATCATGCATGTGTCAAACCTCTTCAGATGCACAACACCAAGAGTGAGCACTAATGTGAACTATGGGCTTTAGTTAACAATGTATTATCAGTAGAGATTCATCAATTACAACAAGCATACCACACTAATGCAAGATGTTAGTAACAGGGAAGACTGGGAAGGGGGCACAGTGGGGTGTATGGGAACTCTAATTTCCACTCGGATGTCTGTAAACCCAAAACTGCTCCAAAATATAAAGTCTATTTTCAAAAAGGAATCATAAACTTTTATTAAACTGGCTCCACTGGGTCTCTAAAAACCTTTACATTCAAAGTGTTTCCAATCTAAAAAATATACTTGTGAGTAATAAAATCACATTGAAATGTCTTATTACATAATCTTCTCTCCCTTATTCAAACTGACCTTTCTACTAGTAATTCAAAACTGAGATTGATTTGATAACAATGTGTTGGATTAATAACGTGTATTAGAGATGAGCTATTTTATCAGCTGTTACGTAGTGTGTATTTTTTCAGGAAACAGTCATTACAAGAGAGCTGAATTTTAAGCGTCAGTTTCCTTTAATTGGCTTTAAGTTAAACCAAAAAAAAAAAAACCCCAACAAACCCACCAAACATAAAAACCAAAAAACCTGGAAAAGCAGAAAGACAGCACTAGATTACCAGCGAGTCAACAGAACAACAAAGCACATTTGAACCATCTGGATTGCTCACTAGTAAAGGAATGGGATCTTTGAAGATTAACAATTTGATAAATCACAGCATCCCACCCGGGAAAATGAAATGTATCTTCTGTTTTGCTGATAGTCCAAAGTAGTAAATTGGTTCTTCTCTCTCTTGGCTGCAAGCTTGGACATCTTGTACCTTTAATGTCCTTTACTGGTCTAGAAAAAAAAAAAAGATACACTATAAAAAGGTGTCATCTTGCACCACCTCCTAGTTATTAAGGTATGTAGGATATAATGGGTATTTTCAACTTTCACATGAAAATGAATTCAGATGGAGTTGGTTCAAAAAAACTTAATACGGGTAGCTTTAATATCTTGAGAAAAATTGCTGCCGCATCACTCATATATGTAATGTAAGCTTTAAATAATTTGTCCTCCATTACACAGTCTATTTTCTGAACACAAAATGTAGTTTATTAGATATAGCATCACAGTGTTAGCTATGCTGTGCACTTCTATCTGTAGGATAACTGTGGGAATTTTAGTCTTCACCTTACGATACTACAATTTGTTTTAAAAATAACATAAGCTCCATAAGAACCAGCATGTGGTAGATGTAGAATAAATGCTTGTCAAATTAGTGAGTGAAAAAAAAAAATTAGTGAGTGAAAATTTTATCAGTTATGTGTATATTAACATCCAATAAACAAACTACAAATTTTAAGCATTCTTTTATTTTGAATCGTTGTAGATTCACATGCAATTATAAGAGAGAATGCATAGAGATCTCATGTATAATTTACCCAGTTTCCTCCAATGATAACATCTTGCAAAACTATAGTACAGTATCACAGTCAGGACAGTGACCCTGATAAAGTCAAGACACAGACATTTCCATCACCATGCAGATTCCACCTGTTCCTTTTTTTCCCCTTTCTTTCTAGATTTTTTCAAAAGATTTTTATTGGTTTTATTGTGGTAAAATACACATAGCAAAAAATTTACCATCTTAATCACTTTAATGTGTATAGATCAATGGTATTAAATACATTTATATTGTTATGTGACCACCACCACCATCCATCTTCAGAACTCTTTCCATCTTGCAAAATGGAAGCTCTATATGCGTTAAGCGATAACTCCCATTTCCCTTCCTGCCATTCTCTGGCAGTCACTGTTATACTTTTGGTCTCCATGATTTTAGTAATTCTAGGTATCTCTTGTAAGTGGAATAATACAGTATTTGTCTTTTTGTGACTGGCGTACTTCACAAAGTATAATGTCCTCAAGGTTCGTCCATGTCGTAGCAAATGTCAGAACTTCCTTTTTACGGCTAATATTCCATTGTATGCGTAGACCACATTTTACTTATTCATTCATTTGTTGATGGACACTTGGCTTGCTTTCATGTTTTAGCTATTGTGAGTAATGCTGCTATGAAGAGAGGTGCACAAATATCTCATTGAAACCTGGCTTTCAGTTTTTTTTTCCATATATGCCTAGAAATGGAATTGCTGGATCATGTGGTAAATCTATTTTTGATTTTTTGAGGAACTTTCATGTGTTTTCCACAGTAGCTGCACCATTTTACATTCCCACCAACAGTCTACAAGGATTCTAGTTGCTCCACATGGTCTCCAGCACCTGTTATTTTCTGGTTTTTTGATAGTAGCTATCTTAATGGGTCTGAGATGTTATCTCATTGTGGTTTTGATTTGCATTTCCCTATTGATTAGTGATGTTGAGCATCTTTTCATGTTCTTGTTGGTCTTTGTATATCTTCTTAGGATAAATGTCTGTTCTAATCCTTTGCTCATTTAAAAAATTTTTTTAAAGCTCTTTATTGGAATATAATTGCTTTGCACTATTGTGCCAGTTTTTGCTGTACAACAAAGTGAATCATCTGTATTTATACATATATCCCCATATCCCTTCCCTCCCACCACTCCCTCCCACCCTCCCTATCCCACCCCTCCTATCCCACCCCTCTAAGTCATCACCTGTTATCGAGTTGATCTCCCTGTTTTATGAATTGGTTGTTTGATTTTTGTTATATATATATCCTAAAACTCAACAACAATATATATATGTATATATCTTTATATATACCAGATATTAATCCTTCATCAGATAAATGATTTGCAAATATCTCCTATTTTGTGAAGATACCGCCTATTTGGTTGATTTTGTTGATAGTGATAGTGTCCTTTGATGCAAACAAGTTTTAAATTTTCATGAAGCCCAACTTGTTTATTTTTTCTTCTGTTGCCAATGCCTTTTCTGTCATATCTAAGAAATCATTGCCGAATCCAATACCATGAACTTCTTACCCTGTGTTTTCCTCTAACACTGTTGTAGTTTTACTCTTGCATCAGGTTTTTGACCCATTTTGGCTTAATTTTTGTATATGGTGTTAGGCAAGGGTCCAATTTCATTCTTTTACAAGTGGATATTCAGTTTTCCTAGCACTATTTATTGAAAAGACTGTCTTTTCCCCTATTGAATGGGCTTGGCATCCTTATTGAAAATCATTTGACCATATATGTGAGGGTTTATTTCTGAACTCTCTAGTCTGTTCTGTAGGTCTACATGTCTGTCTTTATGCCAGTACAACTCTATTTTGATTACTGTAGCTTTATAATAAGTTTTCAAATCAGGAAATATAAGTAAGTCCTCGAACTCTGTTTTTTTTTTTTTTCAAGATTGTTTTGGCTATTTAAGGTCACTTCAAATTCCATACAAATTTTAGTATAAATTTTTCTATTTCTGCAAAAAAATGTTATTGTGAGTTTTATAGGGATCGCATTGAATCTGTAGAATGTTTCTTTTTTTTTTTTTGTCCTAGGAGTCCTTGGGGGACTTGCCATGGCATAGCAGTGCTTGGGAAAGAGCACTCTCATTTCGTTCTTTCTTTTTTTTTTCTTTTAAGAACTTTTATTGAGATACAGTTAACAGACAATAAACAGCATATATTTAGAGCATACAATTTGGTATCCCAAAATCCCAATTCATCCCCCCCCAATCCTCCCTGCTTTCCCCATTTGGTGTTCATGTATTTGTTCTCTACATCTGTGTCTCTATTTCTGCCTTGCATTTCCTCTTTCATAGTTGTTAGCATTTGCCTTATGTATTGAGGTGCTCCTATACTGGGTGCATATATATTTATAATTGTTATCTCCTCTTCTTGGATGGGTCCCTTGATCTTTATGTAATGTCCTTTCTTGTCTCTTGTAACATTTTTTATTTTAAAGTCTGTCTTATCTGATGTGACTATTGCTACTCCAGCTTTCTTTTGATATCCAGTTGCATGGAATATCTTTTTCCATCCCCTCACTTTCCATCTGTGTGTGTCCCTAGGTCTGAAGTGGGTCTCTTGTAGACAGCATATATATGGGTCTTGTTTTTGTATCCATTCAGCCAGTCTGTGTCTTCTGGTTGGTGCATTTGGTCCATTTACATTCAAGGTAATTATCGAGATGTATGTTCCTATTACCATGTTCTTAATTGTTTTGTTGTTGTTTTTGTAGGTCCTTTTCTTCTCTTATGTTTCCCGCTTAGAGAAGTTCCTATAGCATTTGTTGTAGGGCTGGTTTGGTGGTGCTGAATTCTCTTAGCTGTTGCTTGTCTGTAAAGCTTTTGATTTCTCCGTTGAATCTGAATGAGATCCTTGCTGGGTAGAGTATTCTTAGTTGTAGATTCTTCCCTTTCATCACTTGAAATATATCATGCCACTCCCTTCTGGCTTGCAGAGTTTCTGCTGAGAAATCAGCTGTTACCCTTATGGGAGTTCCCTTGTATGTTATTTGTTGTTTTTCCCTTGTTGCTTTTAATAACATTTCTCTGTCTTTAATTTTTGTCAATTTGACTACTATATGTCTTGGTGTGTTTCTCCTTGGATTTATCCTGCCGGGGACTCTCTGCGCTTCCTGGACTGGGGTAGCTATTTCCTTTCCCATGTTAGGGAAGTTTTCAACTATAATCTCTTCAAGTATTTTCTCCAGTGCTTTCTCTCTCTCTTCTCCTTCTGGGACCCCTATAATGTGAATGTTGGTGCATTTAACATTGTCTCAGAGGTCTCTTAGGCTATCTTCAGTTCTTTTCATTCTTTTTTCTTTATTCTTTTCTGCATCAGTGATGATCACCATTCTGTCTTCCAGGTCACTTATTTGCCCTTCTGCCTCAGTGAATCTGCTATTGGTTCCTTCTAGTGTATTTTTCATTTCCGTTATTGTGTTGCATATCTCTGTTTGTTTGCTCTTTAATTCTTCTAGGTCTTTGGTAAACTTTTCGATCTTTGCATCCAGTCTTTTTTCAAAGTCCTGGATCATCTTCACCATCATTATTCTGAATTCTTTTTCTGTAAGGGTGTCTATCTCCTCTTCATTTAGTTGTTTTTCTGGGGCTTTATCCTGTCCCTTCATCTGGTACAAAGTCCTCTGCTTTTTCATTTTCTCTATCTTTCTGTGGCTGTGGTTTTTAGTTTCACAAGACGAAATACTGCTGATACTGCTGGATACTGCTGTCTGCCCTCTTCGAATCTGTAGAATGTTTTGAACATTTTCACAATATTCAGTCTTCTAATCCATGAACATGGGATATCTTTCCATTTATTTATGTCTTCTTTAATTTCTTTCAACAGCGTTTTGTAGTTTTCCTTATATAGCTTTTTTAAAATAAGTGTTTGTTATTTTAAAACAATTACTTTAATAATGAATTTTTTCTTATTGGTTCAGTCCTTAGCACATCCCCATTATAATACAACGTTGCATTGTGTACTGATTCATCTATTATCCAGCTTATTTGATTTACAGGCAGATGGAGAACTGCTTATTAGTTGTACCTGTGGGCTAAACATTTATTAGAACAATGAAATGACATTTAGTGCAGTAGAGCTAGAAAGTAGTGTCAATAGACCAGTTTATTATTAAAATAATTTAGTATTTGAATTAGTTCTCACTAAGCTCTGCATGGCCTTCTACAGAATTCACAAGTTAAATGAAAAGTAAAATAGTTTAATATCCTTTGCCTTGTTTATGGTTCTCATTTCCTTGCTTAATGAACCTGCTATTTCAGACATTGTTTTCCTTTATCTTTTAATCACCTTAAATGTATCAAAATACCCATAATAAGACAAGTCCTATTACAAGTAAAGCATGAGAATCTAAGGGTAGCAATATTTCTTTTTTTCCCTTTTCAAGATGTGAAGAGATGATGTGAATATTATCTCACAGAACTTTCCTGTCTGCTCAGCCTTCTGGGCATAAATAACCATGTGCCATTAAACCAGTCCTCACTGTGCCAGGTATCTTATGCAAAAGAAGACCTTAACATCCCAGAGATTATGGTATACTCTTTTTTGACCGAAAAATGTATAAAAAAGATAAAAATCCAGAGTTATTAGCCCCAAACTTTGCCTAAACTTGTTTGTGCTTTATTCATTTATTCATTAATCTTCAGATATCCATTAGTACCTCTTGTGAGCTAATCTCAGGGTTATGCATTGGAGACTGAGAGATTCAAGACCACCCGTAGTGCTTCCTGCCTCCTGGTACTCATACCTTGGTATGGTCCCCTCCCGCATGGCACCAGGTTGGCCAGTGACCAGTAGAATATTGCAGAAAATATGGCATGTCACTTCTGAGATTAGGTCGTGAAAGACTGTGGCTCCTGTCTTGAGCTTGATATCTCTTGGGTCACTCTTGAGGAAACCATGTCCTCAGCACCTCTCTGGAGTGGCCTGTGTGGTGAGGAACTGCAGCCTCTTACCAGCTGTCATGTGAGGGAGGTGCCAAGTGCATCCTCTGGAACCCAGTCATGACCATAGCCCCAGCTGACATCTTGCTTGCAGCCTCCTGAGAGGCCCTAGGCCAGCACTACTTAGAAAAGCTGCTCTGGAGTTTCTGACCCTCAGAAACTGTGAGATGATAAGTGTTTGTTCTTTAACCCTGATACATATGGGACAGATTTTTACACAACAATAAATTAACTAATACAGAGGCACACAGATGAATAAGACACTCTCCCTGCCTTCAAGAAGCTTCTAGCCCAGAAAACCTAGGGATGTGCTGATTTACTGCTAAACCAAAGGTAGGTACAATGCCAGCACCTCCTAGTCCTGGGGGCCAGGAACCACTGAAGAAGTGATGCCTAACCTGAGGCTCAATGGATGAGAAGCAGGAGGAGGCCAGAGCAAAGCGAGGCGCAGGAGAGGCAGAGTGTTGCAGACAGAAGACAGAGGTCCAGGGTAGGGAGAACGAAGGACAGTCGTTCCCGGGGATGGGGTTTGTGTGGGCAGTGGGGCATGTCACAGTGGAGCAGGTAACAGTTGAGAAGGAACATGGATGCTATGGGAAGGAGTTTGAGTTTTGTCCTGAAGTTCTGGGACAGCCGCTGCAGATCTTTAGTCAGGAACATGGGTGTGATTAGGAGCACAAGGCAGGTAAGCCCGAGACAAGGAGAGGCTGGCACAGGAACAGGAAGTGATGGTGGGAGCTTGATGGAAGGTCATGCAGGGGATGAGAGGAGGTTGGATTTGAGGCGTGTGAAGAAGTTAGAATTGGTGGTTGACAGTGATGTATGTAATTAGGTACGTTTGGCTTTGACTTTCTATATGAAGAACTAGGAAACTAACTCATACCTGCTCCTCCTTTAGTATAGCTGTCTCAGGTGATAGACACTACTGATGACCCAGTTGCTCAAGATGGAAATCTGGAAATCATTGGAAACAGTTCCGTTTTCCTTATAACTGTTCAACTAGCAATCAGGTTTCACTTGTTTCTAATGCCTGAAATATTCCTTTTCAGTTTGCGCCTTCCCCTCTTTACCCTCTAAGTAATGTTAAGTAAACTCTTAATACCTCTTCCCTCGGTTATTGTGATGGCTTCCTAACTGTTCTGCTCCCAGCCAAGCCTCCATTAATTCTCTGTCCTCCTGCTGTACACACACACACACACACACACACACATACACACCCAGGAGCATCCTCCCACCTGCTCAGACACGTGCCACTGCTTCCCGAGTCCAAACACTGATTGGACACAAATCTTTTTGCTCACTTATCTAGCCTCCTCGGTCCCACGCTTTCTCCCCCTTCCAAAGTCCTCTGCATAGCCCTGTTAAACTACTGGAGTGCTTTAGTGCCCCTTCACACCTGCTCTCTCCTGTGACTGCCCCTCGCCCTCCGAACCCTCCGCAGCTAAATCCTACATGTCCAAGAAGACCCAGCTTGTGTGTTGCCTCTTCTTGGACATACAAGCTTGTATCTCTGACTCCCATCTATGCCAGGTCTCACCCCACTATATAATAATTTGTGATTCACATGACAGTCTCTCCTACTGGTTGGTGAATGAACTCCTTGAAGGCAGGAACCATTGGTCACGTGCCTGGTATTCTCTACACGGGATCTGGCATAAAATAGACAATAAATGAGTGTGAAATGGCTGAATGGCTAGAAAGGGCACTGCATTCAAACATGCCACTTCTTTTTCTGAAAAATATCATTACCATCCAAAGAAGAGAGCACAGAGCATAGGAAGCCTTTGTTCTGCTTTAAGAGTTGGAAAGCTTGACTAATTCTTTCTTATCGGCTCTCGGAAGGTGTTTGATTTTTATTCTGGATGAGCTGGGGTGTGAGTTAATGAGCAGTAAGGGCAGATATCTCCCAACTGGACCTTTAACAACTAGTTTATAGCTCCAGGATCTGTGTATCTTTGTCTTTGTTTGTGAAAGACCAATTAAACAGTGCTTTGGAAGACTTCTTTTAGAATGATAAAAAAATCTTTTTTTTTTTCGTGCTTAACTCTGTCTTCAGATATGATCCAGCTGATGTCTTCCCTCAGAGGAGACGTCTTTGAAGTCAGGGGAACTCCCCAGCTGGATGACCTGGGCAGAAACATGCTCTGACTGATTATGACATGAATTTGAAGGGAACATTTAAGGAGTTATTTCCATTTTGAGTCTAATAGGAAGCCTTTTCACTTGTATGCCTTTCAACCTGTCTACATTCCTTCTGAAACTTCCACGGAGACCCCGTCAGAGCTGTTAAAAGGACTTTGAGAAGGGAACGTGTGAAATCATCAGTGCTTCAGAAATAAGAAAATGTTTCCCAGTCCATTACATTCTTAACCCTTTGTTTCTGCCTAACAGACTTAGTTAAAGGTCAGTAAGACTGTTTTGACAGTATATTGCTTTAGACTTCCAGGAGAAGGTAGTATTTCTTTTTTACATATCCATTGTTATTAAGTGACGGGTTTGGTGTTTTCTGAGTCTATATTATGAGTAAAAACAAAAACTCATCATCAGGAAGAATTAAGCATAAAATAAATTGGAACTGAAATTGCAAAGCCTCAAGTTAAAGAGAATATACATGAGTGTAATTTGGGGTGACTTTCTCAATTAGACCAATGGATAGCATAACATCTGCATAACGGCTTGCAATTCACAAGGAAAATTTCCATACACTGCCCTCATTTTTCATCATAATGATTCAGTGACACAGGTAGTAATATCTTTTCATTCTGTATATAAGGAGACTGAAGGTTTGATGACTTAACAACCCCCGCTAAGCTGTGAATGAGCTGCACTGTGAACCTAGGCCTGTAGTCACAAACCTCAGCTCCATCTGTTTGGCATGACACGGTTTCTGTTTTGGTGTTTGTTTATTAGTTTCTTCATAAAAAGTTTATCTAGCGCAATTTACAAGATGGTTTTTGAAAACGCACAAGCTAATACCCTTAAAGATATTCTCAGGTTTCCCATTACACTAGTATAGAAATATGTCATTTTGCTATCAACTTTTCCCCTAGAAAGAAAAAAAACTAGAGTTACCTGTCCCTAAAGGATATTTCCTTCAAGTACTTATTGGTATTTAGAATTCGTGGTTCGTTTTACCTTTTTATGACTCTAGGAATTAAATGATTCTTGACTGTACATCAAAAAATTATCATGTAGTTATTATTTATTTTTATAGCTCAGGTGAGTCTGGAACTAACTCATTATAGAGCAGGTCCCGTTGGTCAAATGAATACAATCTGAAAATATGACATGCATTTTTAATAATAATAAGGCAATAATTCTGCATTCCGCATTGGTGTACCGGGGGCTACTTAAGGGAGGTTTCATGTCATTTAAGACATGCAATGGATGCCCTTTCTGAAATCCTGTGATAGTCCCATTTATCTGGTCTTTTCCTGAAGCCAGGTATAAACAACCACTTTGGAAGAGGACTTACTAAGCATTAACTTGATATATCATTTTTGTTAGCTATGCGTATTATCATTCAGTTAAAATAAGCAGCATAAACTTTTCTCCTGTTTTTAGAGTGATGGGCATTCTGAAGTCTTGATAGAGACACACGTATACATCATTAAATGCTTTACCTATGGCTTTGGGCTCAAGTATCATTATTTGAAAGTATTTAGAATGAGTAACTAAAAGTCATAAAAAACTTCCAAATCCCGTTTTAGAGAAGAATTACAGTTATCCATCACCAGTCTGCTGGCAAGTAATGACACTGCCTCGTTGGATTTTTATCCCTTTTTACGGCTCTGGCCCTTCCTTAGGTGTAAGGTCTATAAGCCCCTAAGTGGATTTGAAAGGCTGGAAGAACTGGAGGCCTGGAATCCCCCAGCCCTGTGATTTCAAGAAGCAGTATAAATAGAACATTGGCACAATATGGATAACTAGCCTAAATATTTGGAATTTATATGTGCTGGGCCATGTGAAGATTATTACCCAGTACTGATAATATTCCAAAAGATGTGTGTTATCAGTTGTATTCATAATAGACACAGACGTTCTACTGTATGCCACCTGCTGGAGGAGGCTCTATTCGTCCCCCAGAACTGTAGTAACAAAAGGGCCGCAAATCAGGTATCGTAAAATAACGGAAATTTACTTTCTCACAGTTCTGGAAGCTAGATGTCCAAAATGAGTGTTGGCAAGGCCATATTCTCTCTGACGACTCTAAGGGAGGAGTCTTTCTTTGCTTTTGAGGGCTGCTGATAACCCTTGGCTTAAAGAGGCATCACTCCAATTGCTGCCTCCATCTTCATAGGCCTTTTCCCCTGTAGGTCTGTGTTCAATTTTCCCTCCTCTTCTTTTTTTAAATATAAATTTATTTATTTATTTTTATTTATTGGCTGTGTTGGGTCTTCGTTGTTGTGTGCGGGCTTTCTGTAGTTGTGGAAAGCAGGGGCTACTCTTCATTGCGGTGCGCAGGCTCCTCATTGCGGTGACTTCTCTTGTGGCATGGGCTCTAGGTGTGCGGGCTTCAATAGTTGTGGCATGTGGGCTCATTAGTTGTGGCTCTTGGGCTCTAGAGCGCAGGCTTAGTAGTTGTGGCACATGGGCTTAGTTGCACCACAGCATGTGGGATCTTCCCAGATCAGGGCTTGAACCCATGTCCCCTGTACTGGCAGGTGGATTCTTAACTGTTGCGCCACCAGGGAAGTCCCTTCCCTCTTCTTCTTATAAGGACACCAGTCATTGGATTAGGGCCCTCTCTAATCCACTAGGACTACATCTCAATTTGATTGCATCTGCAAAAACCCTATTTGTAAATCAAGGTCAGATTCACAAGTTCTGGGAGTTAGGAATTCCACATATGTTTTGGGGAGACACAATTCGACCCAAAACAGAGACCGTAGATTTCCAAACTCAATGACTTTGAAGGTTAGGTATATTGAAAATACAATTGTGTATTTTCAGTACCAATATGAGATATATGTTTAGTATCTATTTCTGTATAACAAATCACCTTGAAACTTAGTGTCTTAAAACAACACCCATTTAATTATGTCTTGGGATTTTGTGGGTCAACTGGGGCAGGGCTTAGCCGGGCCGTTCTTCTCCATGTGCCCTCCGTGGTGCTCTGCGGCTAGTGTCTCTGCTAGAGGGTCAAAGATGGCTTCACTGAAGCCAGAGGCTTTGTGTTTAGGACCTTTTCACATGCTTTCTTGAGCAGAGTAGTTGGAGGTCTTACATGGTAGTTTGCGACTCCAAGAGTAAGTAACCCAAGAGCCAGGCCCCCAATTTGGCACAGTATGGCTTCCACCATATTCTGCTGGTTGCTATAGTTACAGAGCATCTTCAGGTTTAAGGGGAGAGGGGTGACTCTCTATGGAAGGACTGTTGTCCAGCTTCTGGCCACAGATTATTTATGATACAAAGAAGCCTTTGTACATAGTTGAAAGAGTTTATCAAGCACATAGAAGCCTTCTTTCTTGTCAGAGAGGATCTAAGGTGTATAACCCTAGGGTTGTTAGAAACCCTGTTAGACTTGCCCTCAAATTTTTTGAAGTCTCAACAAAGAAACATCCATGAGCTTATTTACCCCATGGCAAGTTTTACAGGCAGTGGCCTGGATTTAACCTTTGTCCTAAGGCCATTTCTGATCTTGTGAGTATTGCTGCAAGAGACTGGGATGAGAAACAGTTTTATTTTCAAATGCAGGCAGCCCTGGCTCTGTTATATTTCTTGTAAATCCCACTCACAAACTCAACAATTGCTCCTTTAGTTCATCTCTCTTCTCATATTTTAACCTCGGTAGCTAGAAGCCAGTTGGCACTTTCTCTGTTCTGCCTGGTAATCCTCTCTGCCAGGTTCACAAATGCCTTCAGTTCCTTTTCTGTTTTCTTCATTACCACAGGTGACACTAATGCCAACCTTCCTGCCCGCACAGTAAAAGTGTTCCCTGTTCTCCAGCCTCCGATAGCCTTCCTGCCAGCACAGTAAAGGTGTCCCCGTTCTCCAGCCTCCGATAGCCTTCCTGCCAGCACAGTAAAGGTGTCCCCGTTCTCCAGCCTCCGATAGCCTTCCTGCCAGCACAGTAAAGGTGTCCCCGTTCTCCAGCCTCCGATAGCGTATTTTCATTGTCCCTCAAGACTTCACCAATGGTCTTTTCAAGGCTCTGGCAGGTTTTACTAACACTCTCTTTAAAAGTCTTTCTTTCCACTAACATTCTCCTTGAAACCCTTCCAGCTTCTTTCCCCTGCCTGATTCCAAAGCCATTGACACATATCACAGGTTTTATACAATAACATCACATTTCCAGGTAATGAAGTATGTTCCAACTTTCTATTATTGCATTAAGAATTCATCCTAAAACAAATGGCTTAAAACAACCACCATTTTATTATACTCCATGGTTTTTGTAGATTAAAAATAGAGACAGCTTGGCTGAGAGATTCTTCTGCTCTGTGTGAGTGTCATCTGGGATCATTTGAAGGTGTCTGGGATGGTCTAGAATAGGGGTGAACAAACTTTTTTTGTGAAGGGCAAGATATTAAATGTTTTAGGCTTTGTGGGACATATTTTATGTTACAGCTGCTCAACCCTGCTGCTGAAATGTGAAAGTAACTACAGACATTATGAAAAAAAATGACTGTGGTCATATTCTAACATTTAATTTAGAAAATCAGGATCTGCGCTCTGGGCCATAGTTTGGAAGCACCTGGTCTGTAATATCCAAGAAGGCTTCCTGCATGTGCATTTTATTTTCATGAACATGGCTCGAAGGGAGGACTCAGCAGGGCTTCTCCCCATCTCTTGGTGGTTATGAGGCCTTTCTCCATGGTTTCTCCAATAAGGTAGTCCAACTTCTCACACAGAATCTCGGCTCCAAGAGTGAGTGTTCCCAGAGACAGGAAGTGGGAGCTGCCAGCCTGGTGGGGCTTAGGTCCAGGAAATGGGTACCACATCATCATTTTTGCCATTTTCACTGGTCCGTACAATCACAGATCTCCCCTCCCAGGTTGAAGGGAGAAGACACGACCCTTAATGGATG